>NC_088384.1:102421923-103027884 GCF_037993035.2 Macaca fascicularis | reverse complement strand
TGCTTCCCTCATTCTTGATCGCCTGTAAAACATGGGCCCATCATTTGGTCAATCAATCCAATTTTGCTGTCCCTGGTATTTTTAAAAACTTTTTTCATTTTATTTTATTTTATGTATTTGATTTTTTAAGAGACGAGATTTCACTGTGTTGCCCAGGCTGGTCCTGACTCCTGGGCTCCAGCAATCCTCCTGCCTTGGCCTCCCAAAGTGCTGAGATTACAGGCATCAGCCACAGTGCCTGGCCTGCTTCCCTCATCCTTGATCGCATGTAAAACAAGGGCCATTATTTGGTCAATGAATCCAATTTTGCTGTCCCTAGTATTTTTTTTTTTTTTTTGAGATGCAGTCTCGCTCTGTTGCCCAGGCTGGAGTGCAGTGGCGTGATCTCTGCTCACTGCAAGCTCCGCCTCCTAGGTTCACGCCATTCTCCTGCCTCAGTTTCCCGAGTAGCTGGGACTACAGGCACCTGCCACCACGCCTGGCTAATTTTTTTGTATTTTTAGTAGAGACAGGGTTTCACTGTGTTAGCCAGGATGGTCTTGATCTCCTGACCTCGTGACCCACCGGCCTCGGCCTCCCAAAGTGCTGGGATTACAGGCATGAGCCACCGTGCCCGGCCACTGTCCCTAGTATTTTTAAAAACTATTTTATTTTATTTTATTTATTTTATTTTATTTTATGTATTTTATTTTTTAAGGGACTGGATTTCACTATGTTGCCTAGGCTGGTCCTGAACTCCTGGGCTCCAGCAATCCTCCTGCCTTGGCCACCCAAAGTGCTGGGATTACAGGCGTGAACCACTGCGCCCAGCCAAAACTTTTTATTTTGAGATAGTTTTAGATTCACAAAAAATTGCAAAACATAGTGCAGAAAGGTCCTGAGTACCCTTCAACCAATGTCTTCCACCCTGTGATTACATCTTACATAACCATAGTACAATGTCAAAGCCAGGAAACTGAGGTCGGTTCAGTGCGTGTGTAGCTCTGTGTCATTTTATCACATGTGCAGCTCTGTATAACCGCCGCTGCAATCTAGAGAACAATTCCATCACCACAAAGATGTCCCCCCACCCCAGACCCCCCCGACCCAAAACCCTTAACCCCTGGCAACCACTAATCTGTTCTCCATCTCTAAAATGTCATTTCGAAAATGTTATATAAATGGAATCACGCAGTATGCAACCTCTTGATACTGGTTTTTTAGAAAAACACATGATGCAAGTCCAGATGCCTGCATTTTACGATGCGTGTTCCAATATTCTCTAGGCCCACAAGAGGCAACCTTCAAAAAGGCACCCAATGTGCAGTGACAGGCTGGGATAGGACCACACACGTTCTGGTTGATTCCTGGTTGGGTTCAGCAGGGCCCTGGAGCAAAATGTAGAACTTTATAGAATATGTCTCATGCAGAGCCATTAAAAAGAAAAAAAGAAAAGCCAAACCAAACCCACACCCCAACCCACAACCACCAAAACAAGGCACAAAGCAAAACACCAAGGACTCTTACTGTAAGAGAAGAGTCCTTCCTGCCAAGGATGGCTGGAGAACACGAAGTGCTTGAGGCCACTGGGGGAGTCCTGGAGTCCTGGAGTCCTGGTATCCTACCAAGAGGCAGGCAAGAGATCCAGGGAGGAAAGAGAATCCTCAGGTTGCAGAGGCATTTTGCTTTCAGATACCACACCAGCAACATTGTTCTTCACTGTTCCTCTTCCTTTCCTTCACCCCAACCATAGCCCATTGCAATGACCTGGACCCATGTGAAACCATTTAAACTGTGGCGAACTGTGTTCTGAGTCTACAGAGCAAGGGCATTTTTATTGGGGGAAGGGAAACAGGCAGGAGAGAAATGTCGAAAAATGGGTAAGAGAAATTGAATATTGGAAACCAAATATGAGAATATCTTCACTTGGTCCAAATTATTATATGTGCCTCCATGAAGCTTGGACCACTATGAAAGTGAAAATAATAGTAGTTCATGTAGACTAAGCACTGTCTACGAGCCAGACATTGTTTTCAGTGCCCTTCATATTTGAGTCCCCTTAACCTTCCCAATAGCCCCTATGAGGTTGATAGAACTTTAATCCCATTTTACTGATAAGGAAAGTGAGGACAGAAATTGAAGACATTTGCCTAAAATCAATGGTAAGTAGCAGAGATGGACTGAGAGCCCTGTGCTTTGAATGTTCCACTCTTCTGCCATCTGCCATTGACAGCAGCAGATGTCTTAAAATTAATCTCTTCTAATGACAGATCTCCTCTAATTACATCATTACCCTGAAATTGAACGAGCCATGCAGTGATTCATAAGTTTTTTTTTTTTTTTTTTTTGAGACGGAGTCTCACTCTGTCTTCCAGGCTGGAGTGCAGTGGCACGATCTCTGCTCAATGCAAGCTCCATCGCCTCCCAGGTTCACGCCATTCTCCTGCCTCAGCCTCCTGAGAAGCTGGGACTACAGGCGCCCACCACCACACCCAGCTAATTTTTTTGTATTTTTAGTAGAGACGGGGTTTCACTGTGTTAGCCAGGATGGTCTCGATCTCCTGACCTCGTGATCCATCCGCCTCGGCCTCCAAAGTGCAGGGATTACAGGCGTGAGCCACCGCGCCCAGCCGATTCATAAGTTTTTTAAAAAATGTTTTTATTCTTGTTTTGAGGTTGGCTTTTATTTTATACAATTTTTATGCAATTTCATATGAGTTTTATTTTTTCCTTCTCTTTTGGTCTGATGGCTTCATGGTGAAGGCTAGAAGTTTTATTTTTAATGAAAAATTTCAAACATATACAAAAGTAGACTGAACAGTGCAATGAACTGCTGTGCACCCATTACTTAGATTCAACAATGTTCACGATTTTTACCAAATGTGTCTCTTCACAGAATTTTGGTTTATTTACTTTTCTCTTTGCTGAAGTGTTTAAAACAAATTCAAACTTGAAGTCTCTTCTCTCCACCACACTTCATTTAAAAATATGGACATTTTCTATGATCACACCTAACAAAATTAACACTCATTCCTTGTGCTGTCTTGAACACAGTCCACATTCAGTCTTTCCCAACTGTCTCAACACACCCTTGTAAGCGTGGATTGTAAGATACGAGATTTAAATAAAGTCTGCACAGTAGATATGGTTATTGTATCGCCTACATTTATTTAATCTAGAATAGCCTTCCCCTCCTTTTTATACAGACTGTAGATGTGTTGGAGAAACTAGGTTAGTTGTCTTGTAGACTATCTCACGTTCTGTATTTGTCTGTCTGCCTCTTTATGGTGTTGTTAATGCATTTCTCTTTTCATTGTATTTCCCATAAATTAGCTTGAAATGTGATTAGGTTCAGAGTAATTTGGGGGAGGGTAGCAATGTTCTGGAATTGGTGCTGGGCTCTCACCACTGCATCTCATCAGGAGTCCCAGGTGTCTCCTTTCTAGTGACACCACGAGGGCCCTCGTGTACAGGTAGCACCTCCTGCTTCCTCCATTATAACTTCCCCATTAACCTCCGATCTGATGGTTTCATCCACTAACGTTCGTGGCCTGAATCAATTCTTTCATTAGGAGTTTAGAAACTTTAAAATATTTATTTGTAAAGAAGAGAGATATTCCAGAATATTCCAATAATGTTAATACATTTGTTCAGCATTTACATTCTTGAAAGTTGCTGTCAAAATTCTTTCCTCATTGCACACTCCCAACTAGACTGTGAGGTGGGCAGAGCCGGCAGGAAATTGATAGAGTGGTGACTAAGCAGCTACCTCAGGTGCCCGGGTGACTGAGTTCAAATCCTGGCTCTGCCACTTGCAAATGGTGTGGGATCGTCCTTGACTTGTCTGCTTCAATTTTCTCACTTGCCAGATGGGGATAAAAAGGGTCCCCACCTCCTAGGGTTGCTGTGGGGATAAATGACTTCCTACTTGTGTAGTTCTGAGGGCAGACTAGGATACAGAGTAAGTGCTCTTCTCCACCCCTAGAAGTGAAGAAACTGGGAGGCCACCAAATCCAGTAAGTTTCCTCAGGTCCCACAGCTAATGACAGGCAGAGCTGGAACAAGGCGCAGATCTCATTTCACCACATGACACTGTGCCAATGGACTGTTTTCCCACATTCCATGTTTCCTAATTATTTTGAAAATGATTGCAAATAATTAGGAAAACCACCTTTTGGCCGTAATGACTTGGAGTAATTAATACCCAAATGACCTAATATAACACTTAATCCAAAACCCTTCCCACCCTCCAATCTCACCTCCTGGAAGTTCTGTCCTGATAGCTTCTCCTGCAGGGACATTACCCTTTTTGCTATTATTTAAACCTAGTGAGTTGATTCCCACTTTATAGCTTTTGCACTGGCTGTTCCTTCTGCAACAAACCCTCTTCCACCTGTGGTGTTTTCTCAAATGTCACCTCTTCAGAGATTCCTTTCTTGATAATATTGTCAAACTCTTCCCACATCCCCGCAATCACCCCCTGCTTTCTATCCCACAACTGTGTTTTATTTGCCTTCTTAATTCTGATCACTATCTTAAAATATGCTGCATATTTCTCTGTTCACTTTCAGAGGCTGGGAGCTTTGTCTGTCTTGTCATTCCTGTGTCCTTAGCATCTAATAAAGTAATTGTAATCAGCACTAAACAGGCAATGAGTATCAGCAAAATGAATATTGAAAAATGACGCTGCAGCCTCATATACAAGGATCATGCACACACCACTTATCATAACAGTTTTTATATTTAATTCTTTTTACAAAAGAAAAAATACACATGCTCGTGGTAAGAGTCAGAGCAACACATCAGGTGAAAAGATAAGTTCCCCATAGTCCCATTGATCTGTACTAATTATCATTCACGGTTTGAGTACACCGTGGTAGAGATTGTTAGGTGATTCCCCAATATTCTTTCTCTTCTCCCTTCTACGAAAAACAACTGATTCTTAGCAGGGCACTCAGCCACCCAGAATAAAGACTACATTTCCCAGGTTCCCTTGCAGTTAGGCTGTGGTCGTGTGACTAAGTACAGTCACTAGGGTGGAATCAAAAGTGATGCAAGTAACATGTAGGTTAGGTTCTTAAAGGAATGGGGTGGACCTTCCTCTTTTTCCCATTCCTATTGGATAGAATGTCATGTGATGGAGTCATCTTGGACAATGAGGAAAAGAGCAGCACCTTAAGGATGAGGAAACAAGATGAAAGGATTCTGGGCTGCTGATGACTTTGCAGAGCAGAGCTGCTGTATCATCTCAGACTCTCAGATGAGAGAGAAATAAACTCCTAGGTTATTTATGCCACTGTTATTTAAGCTCTTTGTTACACAGGGCCAAATCTACAGCTGTCTGTATTTATCTACCACCCACTATCTCTTATCCCCTACCAGATCTTCTTCAGTGCATTTACTTGTGTGTGTATGTGTGTGTGTAGCAAATTTACATTATGGAGAATTCCAAAAACACTGCAAAAATACTCAGACTCATTAATGAGCTTCCCTAAACTCATTACACAGCCCCAGCACTCATGGCCAGTCCTGCCCCATTTCCACTTCATCTACTTCCCCCTGTCATAGTATTTTGAAGCAAATTCCATAATATCATTTCATTTGTCAATATTTCCATGTAAGTCTCTCTCTAAAAAAAAGATCCTTTTTTTGAAAACATAGCCACAATATTCCTTAATATTAAGCCACAAAATTCCTTAATATCACCAAAACCAGATAATAGTTTAACAAAAACTCTGTTGTGTTTGATTTTACTTCCATTTAAAAATATACCCTGGACAGTTTTCGACATCAGTATACATGGAGCCGTCTGCTTCTTCTTCAACGTCTGCATAGTACTCCATTGAAATGATGTAGCAGAGTTTATTATTTAACCCTCCCCCCACTGATGTACATCCAGGTTATTTACAGTTTGGGTTTTTTTCCCCTATTTTAATCAATGATGCAACGAACGTCTCTCTATCTCAGAAATTCTCAGCCTTGGCACTATTGAGGTTTTTGGGCTCAGTGATTCCTTGTTGTACAGGGAATTGCAGGCTGTTCAGCAGCATCCCTGGCCCCTCTACTCACCAGTTACCAGTAGCTGCCCTCTCCCCGAGTTGTAACAACTAAAAATGTCTCCAAACATTGCAAAATGTCCCCTGGGGTCAACGTCAACCCTGGTTGAGCACCTCTCCTCTATTTTTATATACATTTGAGCAGAAAACCCTAATTTCTATAGCAGCAGCCAGTAGTGAAATGGAAACAGAGAAATTTTCAAAATGGTGGCTATTTGAGAAAAAAATCAATTCACATTCGCTCTGGATTTTAGGACGTACTTTCACCGCGCTTCAATCGCGCTTAACTATGGAAATCTGAGAACTGATTCTTCACCAAGAACTGCAGTCAGTGTCTGCGAATGCAGCATATAAATCAAAGAGCCTTTGAGTTGATCTATTTTTTAACATTATGCCTCAGGTCAGAGGATCCGACAAAGAACATGAGATGCATTTTATAAAAGTAGCCTTAGAGATGGGAACATCATAAGTTTTATGGTCGAGCACACTTTTAATTATAGGATTATGTTTCAGGGAACATGTGTGACCTCTGCATGCCCCTTCACCCCCCTACATTTAATAGTAAATTGTATTACAATGATGTTTGTACACAAATGGAGGAGGGACTTCAGATTCTAAGTAAAGCCTAAACTCAACAGCCTGAAGCACATTCCCTTGGCCAGGTTTAACATCCAGCCAGAACCTGCTACAAAAAATTAAACGAACCACCAGAGAGTGCACTGTGGGGCTGAACCAAGCCAAGGGAATTAACTACTGAAATAGATTTGAGGCTCCTGAGTTGGCTTAGTTCAGCTTTAGCTTACAGTGCTGAAGTCTGAGATTTCTTGGGTAGTAAAACCAAAGCCATAGTAAAAACAAATAAAAAACAACAACAACAAACACACAGGTAAACAAACAAACAAATAAAAAAAGAGGAGAAACAAAGACAGAAGAAGACAGGGAAGAATGAAAGAAACAAGAGAAATCTATAAAAAAAAGTTATACAGCTAATCAAAGAGATTTAAGTCACTTACTCAGTCAACAAATACTACAGAGAACCTACTGTGTACCAGCATTGATTTAATTCCTGGCAATCGGCCAGGCACGGTGGTTCATGCCTGTAATCCCAGCACTTTGGGAGGCTGAGGCAGGAGAATGGTTTGAGCCTGGGACTGCGCCACTGCACTCCAGCCTGGGTGACTGAGTGGGACTCTGTCTCAAAAAAAAAAAAAAAAAAAAAAAAATCCTGGCAATCCAGTGGTGGAGGAAGACAGGTGGCGCCTCTGACTCCCAGAGCTAACACCCTGGTAGATTTTACCTTGGATCAAGGAATTCATTTTTGCTGGTAAAAAAAAAAAAAATTCCCAGCTAGCAGTTCCTGTTAGCTGAAAACAGACAAGAAAGAGCCATGTAGGTCAAATCATCACACCGACCAAGTGCTCATGCACTCAGCACCGTTAGCTGCTTTCCATACATTGGTTGATTTAATCCTTAAAATAACCCATGAGGTAAGTAATACCGTCCCCTCATTTTACAGAAGAGGAAACAGAGGTTCAGAAACGTTAACCTGAACAAGGACACAGAGCTACCCAGGTGACTGGCAGGAAAATATCTTTTAGCGAAGAGGTTCTTAGTGGGGTTGGGTGGGGGCGTGGGGAATGGGGGGCGCGATTTTGCTGCCCAGAGGACACCTGGCAATGTCTGGATATATTTCTGGTTATCACTAATGGGGAGGGTGCTATTGGCACCCGGTGGGTAGAAGTCAGGAGTGCTGCTAAAAATCCCATAACACACAGGACAGCCTCACAACAATTATCCAACCCAAAATGTCAAAAGTGCTGAGGATGAGAAACCTGTTTTAGAGGAATGATGTTCCGGGAGGTGGTGAAGGGGAGGGGAATGAGCTTTCCAAACCAACGTGTTTAAACAAGGAGGGGCAGTAGAGGGTGGCAGTTAAAAGATACAGCCGCAACCCTTGGGCGTGAGTCCCAGCTCATCTGTACAATGGGGATAAGAAAGACGCCAACCTCAGAGAGTTGCTGTGAGGATGAAGTGAGAGGAAGGGCCTTGAAGAACACCTGGAGCACAGTAAGTGCCAGGTAAATGTTTGCCATTCTTGGGTTCATCTCACATAAGGCATGTCACAGAAAAATGTGCAGACATGCATGATCACAATTGCTAAGATGTCCAGTGGTGGTGGTTCAGGTGGGTTAACAATATCAGGGTCCTAGATGGGCACCTTTGCCTGTCTCTTGGCCTTCCCCTAGGGTCACAGGACATCAGAAGCCACATTTCTAAGAAACACAACTGACATGGCCCTACTCTGAGCAGGAAGGGAGAAAGTGGGAAAAGAGGCTCCACTCATGTGCCCCCTTCATTTTATCTCAGAGGAACATCTCCACCAGCATCTTCCAGCAGCCATCCCCCATATCTCATGCAGACCAATCACAAGGGGCTTGGTCTAACCACCCTTCATCTCCTTAGGCGAAGCCCATGGTCAGCCAGACAAGATCGAGCTTTTGTTGGCCTTCAAGGAGGCATGATGGCTGCTGTCTATGTCACCGCCAGGGGCTGTCCTGGAGGCCTCCAATACACAAGGTCAAGCCAATCATCCCGATGTGTGATGTAACTCTGCAAGCAGCAGCTGTCTCTCCAAGTGCCAATTGTCACTGTGAGTGCAGCACTGCTCTGCACCAGGAGCTGTGTGAGCTGCTTCACATGGCCTGGCTCCTGCTAACCTCTCCTGTTGCATCCCTTCCTACTCTACTTTCTGGTGATACCAGCATTTTACCTGGTATCCCTTAAAAGCAGCAAGCTCTTTGGTACCTTGGGGTCTGCTCACAGCAGTTCCCTCTGTCCTTAATGCTCATCCTTCCCCTTCACCCCACTTTAGGTTTCTGCATAAAAATCACAAAGTCACTGCTTCCAGGAAGCCTTCCCTGATACCACTACTGCTATCACCATCTTCCCTGGATTAATTCCCACTGCACTCTGAACTTGTGAATCGTGACATTTACTACCATTGGAATTAATAGCTGAGTATTTGGTTGTATAATGCTTCTCTCTTTCTTTAGACTCTAATCAGTAGCCATGAGCCACAGGTGGCTTGAAATGTGGCTAGTTTAAATTGAGATGTGGGCCAGGCGCAGTGGCTCGCGCTTGTAATCCCAACACTTTGGGAGGCCGAGGTGGGCGGATCACTTGAGGTCAGCAGTTCGAGACCAGCCTGACCAACATGGTGAAACCCCATCTCAACTACAAACAAAACAAAACAAAAATTAGCTGGATGTGGTGTTGTGTGCCCATAGTCCCAGCTACTCGGGTGTCTGAGGCACGAGAATTGCTTGAACCTTGGGAGGTGGAGGTTGCAGTGAACTGAGATTTCCTCACTGCACTCCAGCCTGGGTGACAGAGTAAGACTCTGTCCCCAAAACAAAAACAAACACAAACAAATAAAAAACAAATTGAGATGTGTCCAAACACACACCAGATCTCAAAGACTTGATACAAAAAAAGTAAAATAATGTATCAGTAATCTTAAAAGTATTGATAAGGTATTGAAATGATAATATTTTTTGACATCTTGGGCTAAATAAAATGTATTGTTTTACTTTTTTTTTTTTTTGGAGACAGAGTCTTGCTCTATCACCCAGGCTGGAGTGCAGTGGCACGATATGATATCGACTCACTGCAAGGTCCGCCTCCTGGGTTTACACCATTCTCCTGCCTCAACCTCTCAAGTAGCTGGGACTACAGGTACCCGCCACCATGCCCGGCTAATTTTTTTGTATTTTTAGTAGAGACAGGGTTTCACCATGTTAGCCAGGATGGTCTTGATCTCCTGACCTTGTGATCCGCCCATCTCAGCCTCCCAAAGTACTGGGATTACAGGCGTAAGCCACCATGCCAGGCCTGCTGTTTTACATATTTTTTAAACAAGGCTACTAGAAAATTTGAAATTACATACGTGGCTCACACAGGCAAAGCACGTTACATTTTTCTTGGACAGTGTTGCTGGAGACCTTAACACGCTCCATGAGAACAGAGGCTGTAGCTAGATTGTTCCTGCTCTATCCCTGTGCTTAGAACAGCGCCTGCCACAGAATATGTGATAAATAGTATTTTGCTGAATTAACAAATGAATGAATGGTATGCTGGGAATAGTGGCTCATCCCTGTAATCCCAGCGCTTTGGGAGGCGGAGGCGGCAGGATCACGTGAGCCCAGGAGCTCAAGGCTATGATGGCACCACTGCACTCCAGCCTGAGTAACTAACAGAGGGAGCTCCTATCCCAAAAAAGAAAGAGAAAAAAGTCTGTAAGAGGTTGCCTCGTTCATATCCTGGTTGTTAAGAACAGTTTATACTCATGTTGCATTTTAAAGTTCTCAAAGAATCACGAGGTGCTACATTCATGGAATTTCAAGTCTTCGCTTGCCAGTCCCAGCTGCTATGGGCACCAGCTTTCTCTCCAGACACTGGATTCCATGAACACAGCCAGCTCTGCTGCCCTCTTAGCTGACTCCACACCCCAAGAGAGAAGACAGGGCGTGAGCGAAGCATCCGCGGCCAGCCAGGTAGCCAGAACGTCCCACAAAAGTCAACAGACGTGGGCTCAGGAAGTTTGTCAACCTTGACCAGACAAACACATTCTAGAAAGGGCCACTCGTACGTGCAGGGAACAGCCCGGTGGACGGGAGCCAAGCCAGGCAAGGCTGTGCCAACCCCAGAGGAGTCAGGAGGCCAAGACTCAGAGTGTCTAGGAGGCTGAACAAGCCTGGGCCTGAACCAACCAGGTGGGGTCACCTGTCTCCAACCCACGCCAAGGCAAACAGTTCTGCACGCCGGGAAGAAGGCACGCTTAGGTCAGACTCAGGAGCTACGAGGCGTGGGGCCCACCTGGCACCCGGTGGCCACTGCGGGGCTGGGACCTTCCAGCTGTCTCAGAGGCTTCCCTCCAACCCCCTACCTTTGCCCAAAGCTGTGGGTGTATCTGTGCTCTGGGGTGCCTGGTGATTCTGGCAGTCTGCCTGGGCCTGAAGCTCTAATTTGGGAACACTGCTGGTGGGCAGACATGGAGAGAAGGGATTAAGGATTTGAAGGCCCAGAGAAAAAACAAATTTGACTATTTAAAGCCCTTTTTACACTGGGCTGTAGTTGCTCAGCAGCACGCTGGCTGTGGGTCTGAACCCCAGCCTGGGCAATTGTATTCCTGTATGACCTTGAGCAGTAGGATCAATGGCTCATGCTTAGGGTTCACCAAGGCTAGGCTCAGTTCTAACTACTGGATACAGAGCACCTAATTACAAGAGCCAATGCTGGTACCACACTCCTGTGATGCAGGCAGTAAGTCTCAGAGGCTGATTCGAACCCTGGCAGTTCCACCATCTGTTCACAAGTTACATGAATTGGAATCCAACTCTACAAGTTGGGCGTCTAGTGGCACAACTCCTCTCATTTATCTAGCGCTTCCTAAGCTCCAGGCCCTTACTGCCCTGAATGCATTACTCACTGACTGTCCCTCACTGAATCCTCACCAGAGGACTCAGTGTATTATCCCCTAAATTCAAACTCAGGCAGCTTGGCTCCCACAAAATTGCAGCAGACGCCGGGGCACACAGACTCTAGAGCTGTAAGGCCCAGCTGGAGTGCCAGCTACACAGCTTGATGATAGCTGTGACCTTGGGCAAGTAACTTAACCTTTCTAGCTCTCAGTTTCCTCATCTGTAAAACAGGAATCCTAACAGTACACACCAATGGGGTTGTTCTGAGGGCATTGCATGAGTTTTGAAAACATTTAGCAGAGTGTCTGGCAAACAGGAAGTGTTAAAATCAGAGCCTATTATCTGCCATGCCTGGGATACCTGCGTCACAGGACACAGGTGACAAGTAGAGGGTCATGCCAGGGAGGGGTTGGAGACAAAGCCTGAAATGTTGCCTTTCAACCTCCCAGGATCTTCCCATGTTGCAGACATGTGCATCCCTTCAATAGCTGCCTGTGGACCTCTGTGTGCCAGGTGCTACTCGGGTCTCTTTGTCACACCCCAGTGACTGCCTCCAACAGCCTGCCAAGACGCCTCCCAGCCTCCACTGCCCACCTCCTCCAAATCTGTTCTCCACACTCCTGGAGTGAGATTTTTAAACATACATCTGACCTTGTCATGCCCCCCACTAAAACCTCTTTAATGGCTCCCCACTGCGCTTGGGTTAAATTCCAAACTTTCGCAGGGACTAAAAACAGTGGCTTTCAAATTCTTCAACCAAGACTCACAGTAAGAAACCCATTTTGCAATGCAGTGCAGTGTACACCTTTATAAAACTTCAAATAAAAGTTGCAAAAACCACATTGACTTCACGTGTAACACACTCTGGTATTTTTGATTCTATTTTTTTTTTTTTCTGCGATGCTGGCTGTGGCTCACCAAATTGATTTCATAACCCGCTGATGTGTTAAGATCTGCAGTCTGAGCCACAATGGCTCAAGAGCTCTAAGACCAAGGACCTGCAGCTGCGGGCCTCATTGCTCTCTGTCTCCTCCTGGCAGCCCATGTTCCCATCATGCTGAATATCTGCACCCTAGTCCCTCTTGCCACTGGGCCTTTGCATGTGCAGCTCCCTCTGCCTAGAGCACTTTTCCTGCTTGTTCGCGTGGCTTAGCCAAAGGCTACCTCCTCAGGGAGGCCACCTGCTTGTCCTCACCACCACCCCCGGTCCACTTTCAGGTGTTCTTTGCACATTAGAACCACCTTGGGAGGTGTTTTTTGGTTAAATACCAATGCTCAGGCTCCACTTCAGACCAGATGAATCAGACATTTCTGGGGATAAGGTCTGGACATTGTCATTAAAAAACAATCCAGTGAGCATGGAAGACCCCTAGGTCTTGCACATGACCCTGTTTTATTTCCTCCAGAGCACTGAGACCATCTAAAGTTAGCTAATGTATTTATTTGTGTTTGATTGTCCTAGAATCTCAGCTGATGAGGGCAGGGACCTTGTCGATTCTGTCTGCTGCTGTGTCCCCAGGGCTTGGCATGGTGCCTGGCACACAGTAGCTACTCAGTACATTTCTTTTTTGACGACTGACTGATGTGAACATCTGCTCTACAGCAGGCTCTAGGATGGATTCTGGGGAAACAGACAGACCCAACTTTTGCCTGCAGGAGGGATGAGAGTGGATGCTGACTGGATGAGGGTTCCCTAGGAGCAGACACTGAGACAAGGATTCTAGGGCAAGCAGTTTATTTGGGAGATGATCCTGAGAAACACCAGTAGGGGACTGGGGAGTGAGTGATAAGAGAAAGAGGAGCCGATACAGGGTGTGTCATGGAGCAAGTTACCACCATGGGCAATTGGGGCTTAGTCCTGCTGGGGCACTGTGTGAGCCAGTGTAGAAAATGCCACTCGCTGTCATCCCACGGGGTGAAGGGGTACAGCGAGGGAGCAGTGGTATTTATACTCCCACTCCTGTGAGGCACTGGCTGAAGGCTGATGCCAGGGAACAGAGGCATTCACTCTCTGGTGCTTTGGACTTGCCATGCAGGCAGGCAAAGCGAACTCTCTGGTGGCGAGAGAAGGCCCTTGGGTAAAGATGTGCAGGTGTTGGCAGCTAGAAACCCACAGTCCAGCTGTGCACTGAAGCAGTAAGAGTGGCAATGTGGGCAAGGCCCTGAAAGCGTCTGCTTCAGGCACGTTTAGGGGAAATCGGACTTTGCCATTATGTGGTAGGGTGCAATGAGGCAGTCAAGGCAGTGAGGAGCCCAGAGGAAGTCCTCACCCACTCTGTCTGAAGGAATCAGGGGAGGCTTCATGGAAGAGGTGACATGTGATCTCACTGTGGAAGATGTACCACATTTTGTCAGGGATTAAGTAGACTAAGGAAAAAGTATCTTAGATTTCTTTATGCCCCTCTTTCTCCAGGGCTGAGGCAGGCACCTGGGCCGACTTTGAGTGGCCCAATCTTTTTTAAAAAAACTTTTAATTGACACATAATAATTGTATCTATTTATAGGATACAGTGTGACATTTTAATACAGGTATACAATGTATCGGGGTAATTAGCATACCTATCACCTCAAACATTTATCATTTCTTTGTGTTGGGAACATTCAAAATCCGCTCTGACCAGGCACGGTCGCTCGTGCCTGTAATCCCAACACTTTGGGAGGCAGAGACAGGAAAATCGCTTGAGACCAAGAGTTCGAGACCAACCTGGGCAACACAGCAAGACCCCATCTCTCTAAAAATAAAATAAAATAAATTAGCCAGGTGTGGTGCCATGTGCCTATAGTCTCAGCTACTCAGGAGGTTGAGGTGGGAGGATCACTTAAGCCCAGGAGGTTGAGGCTGTGCTGAGCCTTGATCATGCTTCTGCACTCCAGACTGGACAAACAGTGAGATCCTGTCTTAAAGAGAAAAAGAAAAGACAGAAAGAAAAAAACTGCTTTTCGAGCTATTTGAAAATATATAGTCAATTGTTAGTTGTAGTCATCCTATAATGGTATAGATCACTGGAACTTACTCCTTCTCTCTTGCTGTAATTTCGTATCTGTTAAGCAGCCTCTGGGTCACCCCTGCACCATTCTCACCCTCTAGTAATCACCAGTCTGCTTTCTGCTTCCATGAGATTAACTTTTTTGGCTTCCAACTATGAGTGAGAACATGTGGTATTTATCTTTCTGTTCCTCACTTATTTCACTTAACACAATGTCCTTCAAGTTCATTCATGTTGCTGAGAATGGCTGGATTTGTCCTTTTTTATGGCTGACTCGTACTCCATTGTGTATATGTACCTACCACATTTTCTTTATCCATTCATTGCTGATGGACATTTAAGTTGATTCCATATCTGGGCTATTGTGAATAGCGCTGCAATGAACAGGAGAGTGCAGATATGTCCTCAACATCGATTTCCTTTCCTTTGGATAATACCCAGTATTGGGATCCCTGGATCATATGGTAGCTATATTTTTAGTTTTTTTGAGAAACCTCCACATTGTTTTCCACAATGCTGCTAATTTACATTCCCACCAACAGGGTGTAAGAGTTTCCCTTTCTCAGCATCCTTGCCAGCATTTTTAATTTAATTTTTATTTTTTAAAATTTATTTGTTTATTTATATTATTATTATTATTATTATTATTATTATTATTATTTTTGAGACAGAGTCTCGCTTTGTTGCCCAGGCTGGAGTGCAGTGGCACGATCTCAACTCACTGCAACCTCCATCTCCTGGGTTTAAATGATTCTCCTGCCTCAGCCTCCCAAGTAACTGGCATGCGCCACCACGCCCGGCTAATTTTTGTACTTTTAATAGAGACAGGGTTTCACTGTGTTAGGCAGGCTGGTCTCGAGTTCCTGGCTTCAGGTGATCCGCCCGCCTCAGCCTCCCAGAGTGCTGGGATTACAGGCATGAGCCACTGTACTCTGCCTTATTTTGGTCTTTTTGACAATAGGACTGGCTTAATTATCAGCCAAACCTTCAGGAAACATGGTGGAGGTGAGGAGTCAGCCTTTTCAGAGAGCCTCCTAAGCACCTCCTGGGATGCCGGCTTGCTTTCTGGTGGCTGCAGAAATGCTCACTCATTGACGCTCTTCAATGTGCTGCTGCTCCAGCAGGCAAGGAGTCCCACAGTTTGGATGGCAGGATGGTAGGTAGGGAAGGTCCTAGGGCAAGGGTTGAAAAGATTTACTGTAAAGGGCCAGACAGTAAATATTTCAGGCTTTGTGGGTCACACTGCCTCTGCTGAACCACTGAACTTTGCGATTTAACTGTGAAAGCAGCTACATCTAAATGAATGGGATGACTGTGTTCTAATAAGACTTTATTTACAAAAATAGGCAGTGGACTGGATTTGGCCTATGAGACACGGTTTGCCCACCCCTGCGCTAGAGCAGAGGGTTTAAGAGCCGGACCATGGGAGCCCAGCCACATGACCTTGGGCAAGTCACAGAACCTTGCTGTGCCTTGGTTTCCTCATCCACCAATGGGAATCACAAAGGTTTCTAGTCCATAGCGCTGCTGGGATGATTAAGTAAATCAATTCATGTAAAGCCCCCCAGGCAGCACCCAGCACTCAGTAAATACATCAGTAAACTTAGCTGTTTTTATTATTACTATCTGGACTCAGTCCTGAGATCAAATCCTGGCTGCTCCTCCTACTAGATATGTCCCATGGGTAAGGTGTCTCTCTAAGCCTTCATTTCCTCCACTGTAAAATGGGGATAATAATAGTGTCCATCTCCCAGGTTGCAGTGGCATGAAATGAATGAATACATGCCTAGTGCTTTGTTGGTGCTTAGTAAGTGCTCACTTAATAGCCAAAGTCAGTATGATTCCTTTGAATAATGGATGGAAAAACAAAACAAAATTCAGGCATGATGTGGTGCCCCCAGCCTGAGCTCTGGCTGCCAGACCTAGCCTGAATCTGGTCAGTGTGGCCAGAGGGGCACTTAAAAAATTTTCTTTCAGCCCTTTCCATGCAACCCTTTCTCGAGATTTCAGAAGGCCATGAGAAACCGGGCGACAGGTTCCCACATTCCCTCCACGGCATGTCTCTGCTTTGGGAGTTCCTGCTGACCTCAGTGGATACTTGGAGAGTTTCAGAGAGAAGACATGAGCCCAGGACGGCCAGCCAGGTGCAGGACAATGACAGGGATGCTTGGAGAGCTTCAGAGAGAAGAGATGAGTCCTGGATGGCCGGCCGGGTGCAGGACAACAATATGGGGGTTGGGAGAGGGTAAGAGAGAAGCTTTATTCTCTGTCACTTTCATAAGCCAGATGGGGAGCAACTGAAGGAAAGTACGTGCATGCGTGTGCGTACGTGCGTGCGTGTGCGTGCATGCATGTGTGTTTGCACGCGTATGTGTTGGGGGGATGCCAATGGCAGAGTGATGCAGGAGGAAGCTGGGGAGGATACCGTGGGAGGCAGGAATGGAATAAATAAAATGGAGGCAAAGGGACAGGGCCTCACTGTGATCAGCTAAAGCAGTAACAGAGGAGATTCTGCCCTTCACTCCACACCCCTGCCACGGGGAACACTTGGCAATGTCTGGAAACCTTTTTGGTTGTCACAATTCCAGAGGGTAGAGACCAGGGATGCTGCTAAACGAACCCTACAATGCATAGCACCAGCCCCCACCCCTAACAAAAGAATGGTCCAGTCCCAAATCTCCACGGTGCCAAGGGGAGAGACTCTGAGCTAAGGGGAAGGGCTCCATGTACACAACGACAGATGCAAATGCAACCAGAAAGGTCTTTGTGACTCAGTCAGGTCGTTCTGCACATATTATTCATCCATTGCATATTTATTTCCTGAGCATCTACTATGTGTTGGGGGGTTCCCAACAAATGAGGGTTCCTCAGATAGTGTGGTGATTCCTCAAAGTCCTAAAGACAGAAATAACATTTGACCCACAATTCCGTTACTGGGTATGTACCCAAAGGAATAGAAATCACTCTATTATAAAGACACATGCATGTGTATGTTTTCACTGCAACACTATTCACCATAGCAAAGACATAGAATCAACTTAAATGCCCATTGATGATATA
The DNA here is from genome assembly GCF_037993035.2 of Macaca fascicularis. Taxonomy (NCBI): domain Eukaryota; kingdom Metazoa; phylum Chordata; class Mammalia; order Primates; family Cercopithecidae; genus Macaca; species Macaca fascicularis. The sequence continues at coordinate 103,010,322 of NC_088384.1, read as the reverse complement.
CTGGATAAAGAAAATGTGGTATGTATACACCATGGAATACTACACAACCATAATAAAGAATGAGATTATGTCCTTTGCAGGGACATGGATAGAGCTGGAGGCCATTATCCTTAGCCAATATCACAGGAAGACAAAACCAAGTACTGCATGTTCTCACTTATAGGTGGGAGCTAAGTGATGAGAACACATGGACACACAGAGGGGAACAATACACACTGGGGCTTATTGGAGGGTGGTGGTGGAAGGTGGGAGAGAATCAGGAAAAATAACTAATGGGTACTAGGCCTAATACCTGGGTACCAAAATAATCTGTACTACAAACCTCCATGATGCAAGTTTACCTATGGAATGAACCTGCACATGTATCCTGAACTTAACAGTTAAAAAAATGAGGTTCCTTATGCACAAGTTGTCCCTCATTTCTATAATGCTACTATCTTCATACCAGCCATCACTGAAAAACTACATAACATGTTCATGTTTTTTTTGATAATTACAGAAAATGTGGGCTCAGATTCATTAAAAAAATCACCAAGTTTTTTTGCAACCAGGCATATTTTGTCTCCCTGCCTAAGTCATCCCCATCATGGCTGAGTTGGTGAGAAATGAGGGCATTTTCAAGGTTCGGTTAAAGTTTAGATTCTCTCTCAAAGGAGCAGGAGAGCCTGTGGGGAATGCTGGGCACAGGAACAACTTTGGAAAACTGTCCCCAGGCAGCAGCATGGCAGCAGGCAGAGAGGGAGACACAGGTGTTGCTGAACCCATTTACAAGACTCGAGTTCTAGCTTAAGCAAAATATGCCAACAATGCAAGCGAGGGTGTGATGGTGAGAATAAAGTGTTCCAGTGGATCAAGAGCTATTTCTGAGCCATGGTGATAAGTCTTAGTGATCAACTTTGATACAGCAGGGGAGGGACTGGGAAGAGGCCAGTGGTCTTCCAGGCTTTCAGAGTGAGCTCCAAGTGGATGGTAGAGCTCATGACCATCAGGAAGGCAGTTGGTAGGGAGAGCAGGGAATGTGGTTTGGGACAGATTGCAAGTTGAGGAGCTTATACATTTTATTCACAAGAGAGTCCTAGAAACCTCAATGAATTCATTTCTTGAGGCTGCTGTAAGAAAGAAACACAAACTCGGCGGCTTCCAACAGAAATTTACCCTCTTGCAGTTCTGAAGGACAGAAGTCCAAACTCAGTATCACTGGGCCACAATCCAGGTGTCCACAGGGCCATATTCCATCCAGAGGCTCCAGGTGACAATCCATTCCAGCCTGTGGTGTCTACCAGCAAACTTTGGTTTGTGGCTGCATCACTCCAAGCTTCAAGGCCAACATCTTCAAATCTCTCTCCTGTCTTCACATTGTCTTCTGGGGTGTGTGTGTGTGTGTGTGTGTGTGTGTGTGTGTGTGTGTGTGTGTCTGAAATCTTCTGCCTTTCTCCTATAAGAACAACATTTGGGGCCAACCTGGATAATCGCATTTGGGGCCAACCTGGATAATCCAAGATAATCCCCCATCTCAAGATCCTTAACTGAATCCCACCTGCAAAGTAGTTTTGCCACATAAGGTGACACGTACCGTTTCCAGTGATAAGAACCTGATATCTTCCTGATATCTTATTCAGCCTGGTATTGACTAGTTTTTAGAGTGAAATTTTAGCAAGTTTGTATAATTGATAGGCTTGCCATTGGTTGGCTATTAAAAGCAGTAAAGAAGGAGGTAGAGGTGCAGCTACCCACAGGGGTAAAGAGGTCCCAAGGACATGACAGTATCATAGAATACTTAAAAATACAAGCTTGCAATAGCAGAGATGCATTTATTGAGTGCTTCCTACATACCAGGCCCTGTTGTAACTGCTTGACCTCAAGTAAGTCATTTAATTTTAGAGAAAGTGATATGGTTTCGCTCTGTGTCCCCACCCAGATCTCTCCCACCCCTCATCACAGGAGGGACCCGGTGGGAGGTAATTAAATCATAGGGTCAGGTTTTTCCCATGCTGTTCTTGTGACAGTGAATAAGTCTCATGAGATCTGATGGTTTTATAAAGGGGTTCCCTGCACATGCTCTCTCTTGCCTGCTGCCATGTAAGACATGCCTTTTGCCTTTCATGATTGTGAGGCCTCCCCAGCCATGTGAACCTATGAGTCCACTAAACCTCTTTTTCTTTATAAGTTATCCAGTCTCAGGCTTGTCTTTATTAGCAGTGTGAGAACAGACTAATACAGGCAGGGATGCTTATGTGTCCACCAAATCCAGATATTCTTCCTCCTGAACAAGATCCACGCTGCATTTCTCAGTCTCCTTGCAGTTAGGTGCAGCCAGTGACTGAGTTCCAGCTAATGGACCATGAGCAGGATGTGGGCAATGTGTAGGGCTGGCCATAAAGACCTTGGACACCAGACTCTTCCCTCTCTTTTCTCATCTACCTGCTGATTGGATTTGCCTCTGAGACACTAGAGGGAGAAAGACCTATGCAATGGAAGAGACCTTGGTCCCTGGTTGACCACATGGAGGACACCCATCTACCAGGAACACTGTTATTGGTCCTTAGGTGAGAGATGCATTGTGATTGTGTTAAGCCCTGAGAATACAGGGTTTATTTGTTACAGCAGCTAACATTACCTTAACCAATACAGATCCTCTATCCATTCAGTGGAATTTTATGCAGCTGTTAAAAACAATAAGTAAGGGTTATACCCATTGCTTTGGAAGTAATTCCATGATTATCACTCATGGGCAAAAAATGAGATGCTAAGCAGGTGTAATGTATTATTTTTAAAAAACAATCATTGATTCTTCCTGCCACCTGCTCCCACAAAAAACCCAAACCAAACTAAACACCAAACCTAAATACATCTCTTCAAGAACACAAAAGTATGAAGAAAAATGTGGAAGACAAAAAGGTCAGCGGTTGGCAAGTTATGGCCTGAAGGCCAAATCTGGTGCACTTCCTGATTTTGTAAATAAAGTTTTATTGGAACACAGACACATCCCTTTGCTTACATATTGTCTAGGGCTGCTTTTTATGTTATGATGACAGAATTGAGTAGTTGAAATGGAGACTGCATGGCCTGCAAAGCTATAAATACTAACTATCTGGTCCTTTACAGAAAAAGTTTGCCAATGCCTGTACTCAGTGATCAACATAGGAAAGATTAAGATTGTAACATATAAGCAACATGAACTACTATTAGTAACAAAGCAGATAAGATCTAGATGTACTAACAGAGAAAAAAATGTCCAGATTATGAAAGTGGAGAATAGCAAATTCTGGTGTGTAAAGTCTGATCCTCTTTTCGTAAAAAGAAAACTCTGAATTTGTGGATGACCTTTACATGTATTAATACATGTCTGCAAGGGTATATATCCAAGAGTTAACAGGGGTTATATCAGAAAAGATCTATTTTTTACCTTATATACTTCAGCATCATTTTATTGCTCTGTGATAAGCATGTTAGTTACTTTTATAATTAAAAATGAAACCAATAAAGGAAAAGAAAGTCACAGGAAACCTGAGCCCAAAAGTGTGTAGAGGTTTCTGGTGAGGTGGTCTTTGTTCTTGAATATAAAAGTGGTTCTTACATTTATTCAGATTCTCTAAGTGCCAGGTGTGAGGCCTGGCTGACACACAGTAGGTGCTCATTAAATAAATAATGACAACTGGGCCCCATGGGCCTGGTGGCTCAAGCCTGTAATCCCAGCTACAGGCTGATGCAGAAGAATTGCTTGAACCCAGGAGGCAGAGGTTGTGGTGAGCCGAGATCGCGTCATTACACTCCAGCCTGGGCAACAAGAGCAAAACTCCATCTCAAAAAAAAAAAAAAAAAAAAGACTGCATGAACGAGTGTGGGAGGAAATGAATAATGCAGCAAAAGAATGAAAAAGAAGAGAAAAGAGAATGAAAAACCTGCCTTCCTCTGCTCACCCATCAAGCACCAGGAAATCAACTCAGGCTGAGAAAATGCCTGTAGGATATGCCAACATCCATTTTGATCTCGGAATGACTAAAGATATTGACAGTGCTTCTTCCCTACTCCCAAAATCAAGGCAAATGACACACACGAAAAACCTTGAGTAAATTTTCTGCCAAAGATTTTCAGCTGCAGACCACCAGCCCAGCTTCCCCTCGGCTCTGAGAATGCCTTGTAGTAAGAACTGACTGTTATCAGAACCCATTTCCCTGGGGACACGGCTCAGGGTTGACATGAACTCACAGCCCCGAACAGAACGAAACTGTGAGGAGAGGTGGCTCTCGGTGGCGTTTCCTGGTGTTTGAGGAATGACGCACAGAGTTTCTTCAGTTGCCCAGCTGAAAGGAAGGAGCATCTGTTTATGTTGTTGCTGCTGTTTTGACACTGGCCACTCATCAGCACGGTATTTGTGGAGAGAGGCGGCATAAAAACCGTATTAGCGTGTTCCCTCAAAGAGAGCGAGCTGCCAGGAGACTGTGTGCTACGCAAATCTTTTGTCCACAAACCACAAGTCGAAATGAGTTGGAATTTAGAGAGAAACACAGCTGTGTGGGTTGAGAGATTGCTCCTTTACTGTAAGCTCCTAAATTTACTGATTTTATTTTTCTTATTTGCCCCCCTTCCTCCCTGTCTCTTTCCCTTCTTCCACAAATATTTATTGAACTTTTACTATGTGCTGATCGTTGTTCTAGGAGTGAAGCGTGGAACAGTAAATTAAACAATGTCTCAGTCCCCCTGGAGATGATGCTCTAGTAGGGGTGACCTGCAATAAATAGGGGGCACTTAAATATTAATGACAGGGTGATCAGGGAAGGCCCCTTGGAGGAGGTAATATTTGAGCAGACCCTTGAAGTGGATGAGCAAGTGATGTGGAGAGGAGGTAGGAAAAAGCAACGGGACAGAGCAGCACATGCAAAGGCCCTGGGATGGAAACGAGCTGTATGTGTCTGAATGTCAGAAAGAAGAATCGTGTGGTTCAAACATGATGAGAAAGGGTCACAGGGAGAGGAGAACATGTCCAAGAAGTAACCAAGGGCCAGCTCACACAGGGCCTTGTAGGCCCCGGGAAAGCTAAGTGTATTGGGAATTCACTGGACAGTTCTGAACAGGAGAGTGGCATGGTCATCCCAACGAGAGCTCCTTTGCTCCTACTTATTCATGCAATCTATGCCTATTAAAGGAAAGTTGGAAACCACAGAAAAGAAAGAGGAAAGAAAAATGCTACCCGTGATCTTAGCATCTGTGCTGCTGGTTCTGAACGGCAGTGATTTTACTTCCCAGTGGACAGTTGGCAATGTCCAGAGACATTTCTGGTTGTCATAACTGGGGAGGGAGAGGAGCTGGGGAGGGAGAGGAGCTGGGGAGGGAGAGGCCAGGGATGCTGCTAACCATCCTACAATGCACAGGACAGCTCCATAAGGAAGAATCATCAGGTCCCAATGTCCATACATCTGTCCACACCGCTGACGTTCTCAAGCCCAACTCTAAGCCTGTGTTTGGGGACATTTCCCCCACTTCCAACCCCGCTCATTCTAATCTACTTTCATTTTTAGTGTACGAGAGCTCCTACCTAATCTTCTACGTTGATGCTTCCTTTCCACTGACCAGGAAAACATAACCATTCCCCAAGATTTTGTACTAACACTACCTATGATGGTATCACATTCCTTAGCATTGAGGTCCCATAACCGGTCCCATAACCTCTCCTAGCAACTGGGTTAACCTGTGGAGTTCTCAAACCCTCAGACTCCAGCATCCCCATGTGTAAAGTGGGGTTAACAGTACATCTGCCTCAGAGGGTCGTCATGAAGATGAAATGAATTAGAATATGTAAAGCATCAGTGACACACACTAAATATTATAGGAACATTTGCTATGATGACAACTCAAGTATCTCCCTTTCGTGTTTTCCAAGTTTTAATATTAGGAATAATGCTGTTAAAAGTATTTTTAAAGATAGATTTCCAGGACTTCAAACATTGGGTCTCTCAGAGTGGGACGACAGTTGAAAATCAAACTCCATGAGCTGTGCAAAACTGTCACAGGTGGAAACAGAATTATGTCAGGAAGTCTCATTTTCCATGTGTTTAGATGTATGACGACTCCTGATACAGTTTCCTGGGCAAAACAGCTTCATTTTGCATCTTAAAATAACTGGGAATGTAACCTCTTACATAAAAGCATCCTTAGGGTGCCCTGCTTGGGATGCAGGGCTGATCTGGTATGAGGTTCTCATTCAGCAAGTGTGGGCATCCCCTCCCCTGGGGAAGCCAGTGGAGCTGAACTGGCTGGCCTCAGCCTGCCAGGAAGAGCTCCAGGTGATGCCTCCGGGTGCGGGGTGGCCTGCGGAGGGGACCAGGCTTTATTTTTCCATTGTGTACAGCCTCTGGACCAAACAGGAGCTCCAGCAAAATGCCCAACTCCTTCCTTATTCCGGTGGGTGCTTGCTCTGCTCTGCACTGGTCAGCAGGGGAACGAGAAAAGCACAGAGCTGCACAAAGGATGTGTTCAACAAATGCTTGTTGAATGACTGAATGACTGATGAACAAATGGCCAAAGCTATTGATTCATCACACTGATTTCTAAAAGGGGGTTAAATGAGGTCAGCTTCTGGTTTGCTCAGAGTAATATCCAAAGAGCCAAGCGCGACCCATGAGGCCCTGTCTGATCTGGCCCCTGACTTCTGGAGCTCAGTTCCTGCCACCCTCCCTCTCTCACACTGGCCTCCTAGTGGTCCCTGCAGCCCCATCCCCCACCAAGCATGCTCTCCTTCCAGACATGCCCACGGCTCTCCCTGCCCCTCTCAAGCCTCTGCCAGAGAGACCTCCCTGACCACCCCACCTGAAGGAGAATCCCTCACTACTCCTGCCCCACTGCTTGGCGGAGTTCTTCTCCATTGTATTTCTCACTCCCGACACATTCATTACACACGTGCCTTTGTCTGTTTCTTGTCTGTCTCTACCCTCCAGAAACTATGATCCACAGAAATAGAGACTTGTGGACTTTCAGCACCAATAGTCATGCCTGGTATAAGTAGGAGCATAATAAATATTTGTTAAGAGAGAGAAAGGAAGAGGGAGAGAGGGAAACTGACAATGTCAGGACATGGCAGAATTCTTCAGAGAGGCTCTGATGCTTCTGAACATTTCTCTGGGAACCCTGTTATCCCCGTTTCACAAATGATGGAACTTAGGCTCTCAGAGGTTGAACCGGGCCCATCTGATCCTGAAATCCACAGTCTCGCCCCCATCCTCTCCCACCTGGGCCACAGATTAGTCACTTGAAGTTCAGATGAGGAAAATTACCTGTATAAGGTCCCACAGCAGGTTAGCAGGGGAGCTGGGACAAGAATCTGAGTCCTCTGACCCCCAAGAGTGGTTTTGTTACTCAGCTCCCTGGTGGCCCGTGATGTAGAAGTGCACAGCCCATTTGCCCTTCAGGGCTGTTGTGGGAATTTTGTTCTAATCCTCAGTGACTGGCATTCTTTTGCTTGTCCAGCAGATCCAGAATGTAGGTTATAACTGGTATCAACCAGAGTTTAGTTGCAGAGGGTAGAACCCACTACAGCTAGCTTAAGCAGGAAGGGGTTAATTCAGGCTAACAAATGACTTAGAGAATTTCTGGGGAGGTTGGGGGCACAGATGCTAGGATAAGCTTTAGGGAATGGCAAAGCGACACTAGACAACTGGTTACTGCTACATGTGCTGTGACCAGAAAGCTGCCGGTTACAGAACAAATCCTTCCATGATAGGCACCTTGTGGATGTCTCTATCAGGAAACCATTCCATTAATGTGCCAGCCTCATGACCTTGTCACACTTGCCAGAATCCTCACAAGCAAAAAGGATGCCCTGTGCCTTGTGTGGCCGATGCTGTCACTACCTTGCCCAAATACCTTTGGCAAATACCATTTCCATGAAAACCATCCAACTTCCAAATGGCAGCAAGTGCAATGTTTTGCCTGAGGGCTGTCTCTGGCATACGTGGGGTATAAAGACCCCAGCTCCCTCACCCCGAGGGAGGGATAACACAGCAGCATGTGTTATAAGCCCTTTCTCATCAGGGTGTAGCCTTGGATGCTCAGGAAGTAACCTGCTGGATCACACACCCACTGTTACTTTCCTTCGCTTCCTGCCTTCCTTCTTCATTCCCACTCTGGTGTTTCTTGGAGTCACCTCTTAAATGAACTACTTGCACTGGAGCCCTGATCTTGAGGTCAGCTTCTTGGGAACCCAGACAAAGACACCATGCCTCTCAATGCACATAAAGATAGGGCCTGCTCACTGGGGCCTCTGCTAAAGCTGTGCAGCAAGCCAAACTACTCCAGACTCTGCACAGTGGCAGAAACAACCAATGCAACAGAGGCAGTTTGAGTATGACCTCCGCCTTCTGAATTTCATGGAAGTGCATGTGCTTGCTTAATGTTCCATTACTCCTAGAAACCTAGCTGCAAGGGAGTCTGGGCTTTCCTGCCCCTTGGTAGAGGAGTGCCCAGAGGGAGGAGCAGGGAACAGATGCCACAGAGTGACTCCTCATGCTTTCCCCACAGCTCCAGCACCCCAAACCATGTGCAATCTTGGAAACCCAGAGCCCAGCCATGAGACCTCCAAACTCACAGGCATCATCAAGTCACAGACTCTTAGGAATGTCAGAGCTAGAAGGGTACTTGAGACTCCTTAGATTATTTTATGGTTGTGAAAATTTAGTCTCTGTCTGAGAGGGGTACACTGCTGCAAGGTCCCACCGCAGATTAGTGGCAGCTGGGAAATAAGAATTCAGTTCTCCCAGACTCTAGGAAAGTGATTTTTTTTTTGAGATGGAGTCTCGCTCTGTTGCCCAGGCTGGAGTGCAGGGGCGCGATCTCTGCTCACTGCAAGCTCTGCCCCCTGGGTTCATGCCATTCTCCTGCCTCAGCCTCCCGAGTAGCTGGGACTACAGGCATCCGTCACCACGCCTGGCTAATTTTTTTGTATTTTACTAGAGACGGGGTTTCACACTGTTTGCCAGGATGGTCTCGATCTCCTGACCTTGTGATCCACCCGCCTTGGCTTCCCAAAGTGCTGGGATTACAGGCGTGAGCCACCACGCCTGGCTGGAAAGTGATTATTTTTTGTATCACTCAACTCCATGCTTCATTGCGTGTTCTCCTGGGAGAAACCCTTGCCTTGTCTACCACCACCTTTAAACGAGCCTGGATTGATGGCTCTTTTGATTACTGGGAGCTTACTCTGTGCCAGGCACTGTGTTGAGCACTTTGCACGCGTGGTGGAGAAAACATGGGCTATGGAACCAGAATGCCCAGGTGCACACCCAGCTCCACAAATCGCCTTGTGCAAGCAGCTCAGCCTCTTTGTGGCATGCTATCTTTGTGCGTCATAGGTGCATAATGGTAGTACCTACTTCATAGGGCGGTTGCAGGTGCAGAACTGGGGTTGGAACCCTTGCCAAAAGTCACACAGTGGGTAAGTGGCATAGCCAAGGGTTGCAACCAAAGCAATGTGCTTCCATTCTTAACCTCTGGGCTACACACAGACAGACACACACAAATTTTAAAATGCATACCAACCCAACACCTACATAAAAGTATCAAGTTTTTAAGCCAATCTTGAGCAGTCCATCCATTCAATAAATATTTAATGAGCACCTACTATGTGCCTTAGAGGGTGTGGCTCAGTTACTCCACCATTTAGCTCCATGTGCAGGAGGAGATTAAAACCAAAACGTGGAGAAGAACAAAACAAGTCCAGAGTCAGAAAACAACTGAAATCCTGACTGCATCAGCAACTCTGTCCCAGCTATAGCTGAACTGAGCTCTGATCCTGGACTCTCAGGTCCTCGCTCCCCTAAATTCTCTTTACTTGCTGAACCAGTTTGACTTGGGTTCTCTATTACTTTTACCTGAAAGTCTTGAGTGTGAGACTAGGTTTGGCCTGAGTTACTCTCACACTTAGCAGGACAGCTGTTAAAGTGTTAAACCCTCCTCCACTCCCCAATCTCACTGTTAACTTCGGATTTTCCCATAAAAGGAACCGGATCATGTATGTTTGGTATCATCTTATGAAGCGCAATATAGTGTCTTTCTAACAGGACTTAAAACGTGGCCTCAACTGCCAATAGCATTTAAAGACCTTGCACATGAGTAGGTCTTGGTATGCGGTGGCATGTCCCGGAGACAGCATAGCCTGGTGATCAAACACCCATGTTCTGGAGTCAGAGACCCTGCTCCAATCCCATCTCTACCAGTCTTGGGCTCCATGATGCTGGGCGCATTCCTCTGAGCTGCAATTTCCTCATCTGTACAATGGGAGTAACATTAGCACCCACCTCCTGCAATTTTTGAGAAAATTAAATGAGATAGTGCATGTAAATTCCCTGACACAATAAACAGTAAAGATATATGAAGAAAACAGATATACAATGACCTGGGTAGATTTCAACACTACATTTATGGAGCGATCATCTGAAACTTGAATGACAAACAGTGCTCTTGGAGAAGTGAACACAATACTTGCATCTGTAAGTTTGGAACTGAAAGTTACCTTGGAAGAAGGGTCAATCTTTTACGAATTAAGCAATAATGTGTGCATCTTTATTTTATTTTTTCCAGGCAACCTTACGAGAGAAACGCAATAATGTGTGCATCTTGAACAGAGTATTTATCACCAGAAAAAAAGTTGGAGAGGATTTTCAGTGACTTCTTTCAACAATGTTTACTCAGCACTAACCCTGTACTGGGCACTGAGGATAAAGATGATAAGAAATATTAGTCCCTCATCTTATGCAGCTTACAGTCACTTGGGGTTTTCAAACTGTAGAGTTTCACCCATAGGTGGGTTAATAAAATCAGTTTAGTGAGCTACGACCAGTGTTTTTCAAAAATGAAATAGAGTAGACCAAGGTTGGCAACCCACAGCCTACGGGCCAAACCCAGCCCACGCCTGCTTTTATAAATAAAGTTTTATTGGAACACAGATAAGCCCCTTTGTTTACATGTTGTCTATGACTGTTTTTACATGACAAATGCAGCATTGAGTAGTTGTGACAGAGACGGTATGGCCCGCAAAGCCAAAAATAGTTAGCATTTGGCCCTTTCCAGAAAAAGTTTGCCAACTCCTAGGATAGACTAATATGGTAGTAATTTTTTTTTTCTTTTTTTTGAGACAAGGCCTCACTCTGTTGCCCAGGCTGGAGTACAGATCATAGCTCACCACGGTCTTGACCTCCTGGGCTCAAGTGATCCTCCCATGTCAGCCTCCTGAGTGACTGGGACTACAGGCATGCACCACCATGCAAGACTAGTTTTTAAATATTTTGTAGACATGAGATCTCACTGTGTCACCTAAGCTGGTCTGGAACTCCTAGCTTTAACAGATCCTCCCACCTCGGCCTCTAAAAGTGCTGGGATTATAGGCGAGAGCCACCAGGCCTGGCCATATGGTAGTTATATTAATGCTGTTTACCAAATATCTCAGATTCACCTTCTGGGTCCACAGTAGGGCTGCACTTCTTCACTCTATTTAAAGTTATGGTCATGTGAGCTGCTTTGACCAAAGAAATATTCAAAGAAATGGTAAGTACCACTCTTGTCAGACACTTGAGATCAGTGTGTGATGTTCTGCAGCTTCAGGATCCCCCATGATCCAGGGCAAACGTGGAGCAGGAGCAATAAATAAATGTTGATTTAAGGCACTCAGATTTGGGGTTATTTGTTACCACAGTATCATCAAGCTGATCCTGATTGGTGTTCATAGAAAATATGAGAGCTTATCACGTATAGTAAGGCAAGCATTGTTTCTTAAAACTTTCAGCTCCGGCCAGGCGTGGTGGCTCACACCTGTAATCCCAGCACTCCGGGAGGCCGAGGCGGGTGGATCACGAGGTCAGGAGATTGAGACCATCCTGGCTAACACGGTGAAACCCCATCTCTGCTAAAAATACAAAAAAAAAAAATTAGCCGGGCGTGGTGGCGGGCGCCTGTAGTCCCAGCTACTCAGGAGGCTGAGGCAGGAGAATGGCATGAACCTGGGAGGCGGAGCTTGCAGTGAGCCGAGATCGCTCCACTGTACTCCAGCCTGGGTGATGAGCAAAACTCCATCTCAAAAAAAAAAAAAACAAAAACAAAAAAACTTTCAGTTCCGTATGCATTTTCTGTGGTTTGTGTATGTGTTGTGGGGACATCTGTGTGTATGCAGTTTATCGTATGTCATTACAGGGGTGTTATATAAAATACGTCCTTTATGAGGATCATAGTCCAAAGTTGTTTAAAAACAGTGGTCTGGAACTTCGGGAAAAAACCTTAGAGTCCAGAGAATAACATCTAAAATATTTGTCTTCCAGACAAGAGAACTTGGGAGAAAAGTTCTAAGACGAGTTTGGAAAGGTTAATAATGCTCTTCGTGTACGTGGAAAAAAAGTCTGCTTCTCAGCCAGCCATTCCTCAACTCTCTAGAGCAGAGGTCAGCAAGTTTTTTTGTGAAGAGCTAGATGGGAAATATTTCAGGCTTTGGGGGCCAAGAGGTCTCTGATGCCACTTCTCAGCTCTACTGTTGTAGTGGGAAGACAGCCATAGACAACACAGAATGAATGGGTGTGGCTGCGTTCCAATAAAACTTTATTTACAAAACAGGCAACTGACCAGATTTGAGCTGGTGGCCTCAGTTTGCCAACTCACGCTCTAGGGGATCAAACAAAGAAGTAGAAACGGGCCAAAACTGCAGTAAGAAGAACTTACACTTTAGATCTATGGAAGAACTAAAAGGGAGTTCGTAGAACAAAGCCCCATCATCTACATTGGGTGGGCAGAGAGGGGGCAGTCAGTAAACTATGGCCCATGGACCAAATTCTGGCCGCTGTCTGGTTTTGTACATAAAGTTTTATTCAGTTGTTTACTGTCTATGGCTGCTTGTATGCGATGAGAGCAGAGTTGAGTAGTTACAGCAGAGGCCCCCAAAGCCAAAAATATTTATGACATGATCCTTTACAGAAAATGTTTGCTGACTGCTGGCCTATATGGCTTTACTCATACCCAGGCTCATGTTCAAACGATGGTAATCAGGGGCCTAGGGTGGACCCAGGGTCATGTCCAGAAAAGTTCTTATAACAAAGGGAGCCCTTCACACAATGATATTTTTAATAAAGTAAATAGGGCAACGGCCAAAAAAAGAAAGTAACCCTTGGCCCTGCACCCTGGGAAGATCGCACTGATGCTCAAGAAATGAGTTCACAGCTAAAACGTGCTCCATAAATGTTAAAATAACAAGAACAATAAATGGTAATAAAACACAAAGCCATGTACCTCGTCTCCACGGGCAAGACCTCCTAGGGCTTTGAGCTTAGAAGTAGGGAAGGGAGCAGCCCTCCCGCTGATGGCCAGTCTTGGCAGAGGGTCCAGCAATCCTGCAGGGATCCAATGGGTGAGGTACAGAGGAGGAAGAAGTTCAAATACAAACAGGCACTGGAGGAGGACAACCTCGGCCACTGAGACTCTAACCCTGACTGGGAAAGGGACCCAGATCCTGAGGTCAACACTTATTCTCAAGACCCTCCAAGAGTGCTTAGGGTTTCAGACCCTCTTGTGCTCTCATCCCAGCCACACGGGATCCCACACGCCAAACTGCGAGCCAGCCTGAGACAGCTCAGTGTCTCCTGCACCGTGAGATCTTGCCAGGCCCACTGTCAACAGCTGATGGCTTGGTTCGATTGTCCTAGTACCTCCACCTTCTGCAGCAAAGCGCCGCAGAAGGTCTGAAAAGCTAACCCAAGCACAAAATCATCATATCAAGAGCTTGTTACAAAAGCTGACTAGGCAGATAGCAGCAATGATGCATTCCCTTCCTGCAACACGCCCAGAAGGGCCCAGCAGGCCACAGAGGTGAAAGGCAGATCCCGTCTAAGATCATCAAACGCCCTAACGATGACCAGAGTCGAGTCATGAAAAGTCCAAACAAACTCAAGCTTCCCAAGTCTCCAAAGAGCTCTGGGGAATGTGGATTCTGGTTCGAGTCATGAAAAGTCCAAACAAACCCAAGCTTCCCAAGTCTCCAAAGAGCTCTGGGGAATGTGGATTCTGGTAATAGCATTCGTAGCAGCCTGCATTTCCGCGGGGCTCCAAGCTTAGCAAACACTAAGCAGCGCATCTGTGGGAACTCCGCGGGCGGCCGGCAAAATCATTCCTTTTTCACAGGACAGAAACGCCTGAGGTACAAGAGAGGCTGCTTAGGTTCCTCAGATGTTTTAAAGCTGGTTAAACCCAGGGAATTTGGGCTTTCTAAAAATCAGTCAGTCACTGTCCACTCTGGCTGAATGTGGGCGAACTCTTAAAACAGCACTTACGAACTGCCAGGCGCCGTCCTAAGTATTTATACAGAAGCTCTTATTTAATCCACAATACCTCTGCCATGCAGGCATTATAATTATCCCCATTTTACAGATGAGGAAACTGAGGTCCAGCAAGGCTAAGGCTACCCAAATAAAGAAAGGACCTTCCTATTGCTAACTGCAACTTTTTTTTTTTTTTTTCAGACAAGGTCTCACTCTGTCACCCAGGATGTCACTCAGGCTGGAGTGGAGAGGCTTGATCTAGGCTCACTGCAACCTCTACCTCCCAGGCTCACATGATCCTCCTGCTCCAGCCTCCCAAGTAGCTAGGACTACAGGCATGCACCACCATGCCTGGCTAATTTTTGTATTTTTTGTAGAGATGGGGTTTTGCCGTGTTGCCCAGGTTGGTCTCAAACTACCGGGCTCAAGAGATCCGCCTGCCTCGGCCTCACAAAGTTCTGGGATTGTAGGAATGAGCCACCACACATGGCCTCTTTTTAAAAAATCAAATGAACTGCCAGGAAAAAATAAATGTAGCATCTTCACCTTCTATACTCTCCTCCCTTTTTACCGGATACCTCTTCTTGGCATGAGCAGGCAGGGGCATGAATTAGGTAAGATGTGAGACACACACAAACATTTTCGGAACAGGAATTACAGGCCAGATCCTACCAGGGACTTTGTAGCAAGGAGCTTGTTGAATCCTCCCAACAAGACTATGGAGCGGTTGCTATTTGTCTCCTCATTTTGGAGGGGAAGGTGCTGAGGTTCAGAAAGTGCCCTGAAGATGCAGAGACACCGGTGCCTTGCATGCCCTGAGTGCTTGGTGCCATGCCCAGCACCCACACACCTGGCATCCTCCTCCTCCTCACTGACTGCTCATCCCAACAATCTGAAGAGACCCCTTAATTCCCACTGCCAAGGTGAGGAGACCGAGGCTGCACCTGCCCCGAAGCTAGTGCAGCCCTTACGATCCCGCCCTGGAGTCAGATGCCCACCACTGGAAGAGACCTTTGAACATCTTGTCTCCAACCCTGACCCTTGCAAGTGTCTCTCATCACCACAGGGATCCGCGCACAGGAACACTGGTTGGCCGAAACAGGTCCTGCTTGGCCAAAACAGGACCATGATATCCTCTCTTTCCTGGGAGCAGCCAGGCCCTCACCTGGTTCCCTCTGTCCTGGCCATTCTCGGGGCTCCCCAGAGCCATTCAGGAGGAACAGAACAGGGAGGAGGATTTTACTTAAGCCGGGAGCCTGCTCAAGGTCTAGTGTTGGGAGGCTCCAGGCTAACCCTGGGAGTTTTCAGCATCCACCCTGCTTGTTTTTTGGCACAAGTCGGCTTCTTGCCGACTTGAGAGAAAAGGCATCTTTTTAATGAGAAAGAAAGGGGGACAGAGAAAAAAGAAAAAGAGAGCGCAGGAAAAGATAAAAACAAAAGTGTGCAAAGGGTTTCAAGCCACAGAGAAGTTCTTTTACAGAAGAGCATTTCGATGAATTATGCACAAATGAGGCAACAAAACATGGAGTAAGTTTCCCTTAAATTCTCACAGCTTTGGAGATGAGCAAGCGGGGAGCACCGAGGCCAAATCCACCCTAGCTTCCTTCTGCACATTTTGCTACTATCCTCTTTTGTTTGGGTATATGTCGTGCTTGAAATCCTTCAGGGAGAAACAGCTTCAGCTGGAAGAACTACATGCTAGACACAGGCAAGCTGGCCTCCTAGGTGAACCTCCTGTCCAAATCCCAGATCTGAGACTCCGTTTGCCCCCTTGCTACGATATTCATTCAACGTCCAACAGCAGTTCCCAGGGCCCCAGAGAGCCCCTCAGGCTGGCGTATTTCTCATTAATCTCATGACAACTCTGGGAGAGAGACACATTTTCTCCATGCCGGGAGAAGCTGAGACTTGGAGTGAGCAAGTTCATTTAGGCATTC
The DNA here is from genome assembly GCF_037993035.2 of Macaca fascicularis. Classification (NCBI taxonomy): domain Eukaryota; kingdom Metazoa; phylum Chordata; class Mammalia; order Primates; family Cercopithecidae; genus Macaca; species Macaca fascicularis. The sequence continues at coordinate 102,994,100 of NC_088384.1, read as the reverse complement.
AACAGACACAAGCACTTCCTTTTACTGGCACTATACTAAAGCCAATACTCTGCGTGAGGATGTCTATCGACATTACTGACATTCAGAGTGGATGGTCCTTTGTTGTTGCTGGTGGGTGGGGCGGCTGTCCTCTGCATTGTAGGATGTTTGGTAGCATCCTTGACCTCTACCCACTAGGCGCCTGCAGCACGCTTCCCCTCTAGATGTGACAGCCAAATGTCTACAGATGCTGTCAAATGTCCCCTCGGGGCAGAGTCACTTCTGGCTGGGAATCACTACTCTGCATGTATTAATTCAGAGAACCAGCCAGGCACAGTGGCTCATGCCTGTAATCCCAGCACTTTGGGAGGCCGAGGTGGGCAGATCGCTTGAGGTCAGGAGTTTGAGACCATCCTGGCCAACATGGTGAAACCTCGTCTCTACTAAAAATACAAAAATTAGCCGGGCATGGTGGCACGTGTCTGTAATCCCAGCTACTCGGGAGGCTGAGGCAGGAGAATCACTTGAACCCGGGAGAAGGAGGTTGCAGTGAGCCGAGATCGAGCTACTGTACTCCAGCCTGGGCGACAGCAAGACTCTGTGTCAAAAAAAAAAAAAAAAGTTAGAGAACCCTCCCAATGAAGCAGGTGTGTCAGTGTCCTCATTTCACAGATGACGGGACCTGGCTTGGTGAGGTTAACTGGCTGGCCTTGCCCGGGGTCACACAGGAGAGTCAGAGAAGGGACACAGACTTACTCCAGAGTCTCACTCCAGAGCCCGACTGTGTGATTCCTCGAAAGCTGGCCTGTGTGGGTAAGTCACATCTGCATAACACTCGTTGGAGGCTTCTGAGGTGTTCCCTTTCAGGACTGGGTACATATCCACACTACACAACTACACACTACACAACTACACAAAAATGTCTCTAAATGTCAGGGGACCTCTTGCCCCATTCCCCACCTTTTCTCTAAGAGAGTTTTCCCCCTATAAAAATGGTACAACATAGCAATACCCTCTCTCTACAAAAAATACAAAAATTAGCTAGGGGTGGTGGTGCATACCTGTAGTCCCAACTACTCAGGACGCTGAGGTGGAAGGATCACTTAAGCCCAGGAGGTCAAGGCTGCAGTGAGCTGTAATTGTACAACTGCGCTCCAGCCTGGGTGACAGAGTGAGACTTTGTCTCAAAAAAAAAAAGTAAAAAATAAAATAAAATAAAATGGTACCTTTCCTTAGGTAGTCCACCATCCACTCCTTGGTGAGGAGGGCTAGTAACAGAAAACATGTTACTAATAAGAACTTAGTAACATTCGTTGCCAAGCACTTTTTTAACATTCAGAACCTACGTCTAGGTCAGGCACAGGGGCTCATGTGTGTGACCTCAACACTTTGGGAGGCTGAGGCAAGAGGATCACTTGAACCTAGGAGTTTGAGACCAGCCTGGGCAACATAGTGAGATCCTGTCTCTACAAAAAAATGTAAAAATTAGCTAGGTGGTGGCATGTGCCTGTAGTCTCAGCTGCTCAGAAGGCTGAAGTTGGAGGGTTCCTTGAGCCCAGGAGTTTGAGGCTACAGTGAGCTATGATGGCACCACTGCACTCCAGCCTGGATGACAGAATGAGACTTTGTCTCAAGAAAAAAAAAAAAAGGAAAGAAAAAAGAACCCATGTCTATGATGTACCCACCACCTGCTAAGCCCCAATGGCCTTTATAATGTCTCATCTAATCCTTAGGACAAGCCTTTAAGATAAGGGCATGAGTATCTCCATGATACATGTGAGGAAACTGAGGCACAGAGAGGGACGGTAACTTGCTCAATATCACACAGCAGGTAAATGTCAGAGCCTTAACCACTATGTTACTGCTTCTCTTAACAGTGTTTACTGAAGTCCAGGCACTTTACACATAGAAATGCATTGAATTTCTCACAATAGCCCTGTCAGATAGATACCATGCCCCTTAGTTTGCGGATTTGGAAACTGAGCCCCAGAAAGATGAAGGAGGCTACGAAAGGCCACACAGCTGAGAAGCAGGAGAGCCGGGACTCAACTTAGGAGTTTGGTTCTACTTCTGGTGGACTTAACATCCTCCTAGGCCTTGAGGGAAACTGAAAGCACCTCATTACATCCTTCCAGCTCCTCTGTGAGGTGGGCCATGCCCATTTTACAGCAGAGAGATACGACAGGGTGCGTGGCTCACCTGAGTTCAGGCAGCTCTTAAGAGGCAGAGCCAAGATTTGAATGTGGGTCTGTGGGATTCCAAGACAGCCCTGCCCATGGCACCAATCAGCACGGGGGTCCCCTAGTCAGTGTCCCCTGTTCAGCCTTCTCAGCCTATACGCCTCCACAGCCAGCAGGCTCGGGCTCTGGGAAGAGGGGGCCTCTTGCACACTGCACATTTCCCACTGCTGATTTCGTGCTTGTCTCTCCATTTATATCAAAGGAAAAAGTCAGAAATGGTGCTTGCAGGTGGCAAGACAGATGGAGTCAGGAGGCTAGGGGCCCAGCAGGCAAACCTTTCACCCCAGGGTCACTGGCCCCATTCTGCGTGTTGCCCGTGGATGGAAAGCACTGTTCCCCTCTGACAGCTGTTGAGGTCTTGCTGGTGAGAGGCCTGGGGGTGCTCAGGCCTGGTCAGCAGGAGACAGCTGGCCACAGCCCCCGATGCTACCAGCTGCCTGGAGCTTTGGCCACCACCCTGAGCTGGCCTGTCACCTTCCCTCCCAGAGCCCTGTGCTTGGTCCTGGCCACTGTCACAGAACAGAGCATTAAATCCTTCAGGAACAAGAGGCCCACAAACCTGGGCCTGGGTCCTGGCTGCATGGGTGGCCTTTGTGTCTCTTCTTTGATATCCGTATCATTTGGGTTTTGTATCTGTGGCATATCTGTGTGGCCTCAGTGACTGCTGTCATTGCTACTACTTTTGTTTTATGAGCAATAGTAGCATTGGCAGAGCGGTTAAGGATGTGGGCTCTGAATTCAGGCACCTGGGGTCTGAATCCTGGCTCTCCACACAGGACCGAAGTTACCCTGAGCAAATGATTTGACCTCTCTGGGCTTCTGTGTCCTTATTTGCAAAACTGTCCATCACAATCCCCACCTCAAGGGCTGGGAGGATCTCAACTATTACATGAGCTGATGTGTGAAAAGCACTTACAGCCATGCCTGGCACACATGTAAGTGCTCAATACATCTCAGCTGTTCTTATTATTGACTTGTGTTTCTGCACATTCTTTGTAGGAAGCCCACCTCTATTCATGTGCTTATGTTTTTAAATTTGAGTGACTCCTTGAAGGGCCAGATTAAGCTTTCTTCCCCCATGAAGATTTCTGACATACTCAGGTGGGCCTGTTATATTTCTTGTATCTCTGCAAGATTCTCGCACGTAGTAGGTCTTTCATCTTAGAACTGCTATGAATGGCTACATTTTATTGAGCACTTACAATATGCTCAGTATTGCCCCTATGCTTAACATGGCCCATCTTACTTTACTCTTCCCTCACTTTATGTTTTAATAATATATCCATTTCATAGATGAGTAAACTGAGGCTTAAAGAAGTTAAATGACTTAGCTAAGGTCACAACAGTAGTAAGTGGCATAATTGGAACTTCATGAACTTCCAGGGATGAACAAGTATGTTATAGAAGGTATGAGGGCTGGAGATTTTGCTGAGTCATCTCTTAGACTCTTACAAATAGAGGAAACAAAACAACTCTAATTTCTAAGAATATCAGTCCTGCTTCCTCATAACACACTTCTGCTGCAAATTAGCTTCTGTGCTAAGGATTTACAGTAAGTCATTTTCTTTCCCTGGAAGATGCATGTATTAGTCAGGACCCTTTCTGTTGCAAATAACAAGAACTTTAGCTCAAATTGGCTTTAATAAAAAGGGGAACTTATTGACTTATATAACTGGAATCCTCAGGGGTAGTTAGCTTCAGACACAGCTTGATCAAGGGATTTTTGAAAAAAAAAAAAAAAAGTCATTATCTCTCTGTTTCCCCTCCCCCCATCTCTATTGCTCAGGTTTGCTTTCTCCCTCCTTGACTTCATTCTCAGGAAGCCTCTCCCACAAGCTGCTAGAAAAGATGGCTCCCAGTGCCTTCAATCAGACCCCACCAGCTCTGCAACCCTAGTGGGGAGATGGTGCCTTTTCCTTCATAGTACCAGCTAAAATTTAGGAATTATTCTGATTGGCCCAGCTTGGGTCACATGCCCATCCGTGAACCAATCGCTGTCACCAAGGCAATGCTGAGCACTCACTAGCTGGATCTCAGCCATAAACCCACCCATGGCTGGGGCATCAGAATCGGCCCCTCCTGAGCTAGGTGGACTGAGAGTAGGGAAGGAGTGTTTCCCAAAAGGACAATTAAGCTGTTCTTATGTCATGAAGGTGGAAAGGATCTAGACTGATTAAAAAAAAGGCATTATTGAGACAACTGGGAGAATTTGAATACGGAGTGAATGTTCGGTAGTAGTACAGTATTAATGTGTGGTCATAATATGGTGGTTTTGTAAGAGAATGTCCTCATCATTCAGAGAAACACACTGTGGTCACCAGCATCCAAGATACTCCAGTGGTCTCTGCCTGTCTGGTCTTCACACACCTGTGTAGTCCCCTCCCACACAGCACCCTGGTTGGTCTGTGTGACCGACAGAATATGGCACAAGTGATGGTATGTCACCCTGACATTAGGTTATAAAACACTGTGGCATCCATCTAGGTTTCTCGCTCGCTCCCTCTCTTCCTCTCTCTTCCTCTCTCTCTCTCTCTCTCTGTCTGTCTCCACTTGCTTTCAGGGAAGTCAGCCAATGTGTCATGAGCAGCCCCAGGCCCATGAAGAGGCCTATGTGGAGAGGAACTGAGGCCTCCAGTCAACAGTCACAAGCATGAGCTCCACCATGCCTGATGTGAAGGCAGCCCCAGCTCGCGCTTTCATTAGAGCCTCATGAGAAACCCTGAGTGGAGGACCAGCTCAGCTGCTTCCGGATTCCTGACCTACAGATATGATACAATAAATACTTGTCTTTTTTAATCCATTAAAGTTTGGGGTAACTTGTTATGCAGTAATAGATACTACTGCACATGCTGAAGTATTTTGGGGTGAAGAATCATCATGTTTGCAAATAACTCTCAAATGTTTTCACAAAAATTTACAGAGAAAGAGAAGGGTAAAGAAAATGTGGCAAGCTTTAAACAATGACTAAGTCCGCGGCACAAATATATGATGTTCACTGTGCCATACCGGGACATTTTCTGTAGGTTTGAAATGTTCCAAATTAAAGAGCTGGGGAGAAAAAGAGAAGAGTACAAATTTTGGAGCTGAGCTGCCTCGATTTGAATCTGGACTTTATTTACCAGCTGTGTGTCCTTAGGGATACTTAACCTCTCTCTGCCTCAGTTTCTGCATCTGTGCAATGGGGATAAAATAAAATCAATCTCATAGGATTGTGGTGAGTACTGAACGGATTGATGTATACACAGCTCTTAAATCAGGGCCTGGCTCCCCATAGGATACACCTTTAAAATGACATGCTCTCTTTGAAACCCCTGAGCCTGGGACGGAGACCTGGCAAATAGTAAGCCCACAAGAAATATTTGTAGAATGAATGAATGAATGAGTCGATTTTGTAACTGGTGGTTTGCAAGCTTCTCTTGGTTTTGAAAAGTTCCTCTGTTAGCTAATGTGGCCAGAAAGGTCTCTCTGGAATTCAAGAATTCCAAATTGCCTTGCTGGAAGTACATCCTGAAAGGTTGGATTTAAAAAGGACAAAAAAAAAAAAAAAAAAAAAAAAGGCAAGATGAAATGTGTGCATTGGACTCTCAACCCAGAAAACCAAAGAGAAACAGACAATTACAGGTTTCTGTTGCAAACGACAGGGCCACTCTGTAGACAGACTGGCTTTCCTGTGTGCCAGGCAGAAAATCGCCACCAATCCCAAAACAAAAATCTGTACGCTGTAGTAATCGTAACTAACCCTTATTAAATTAAATGTGTTAATTAAATAGTAACGAACACATTATTAAACGTGTACACTGTTCCAGGCACTATTCTAAATGTGTTATAGCTAGTAACTCCTTTAATTTTTACAACAATCCAAAGGTGAGTACTCGCTCTTTGCATTGTACAGATGAGACACAGAGAAGTGAAGCAACTGGCTCAAGGACACACAGCTTAGGAAACGGTGCTCTCAGGCAGCCTCAGAACAAATTCTTGTACATTAAAAATGTATGACAATTATAAACTCCTTTTTCTCCATGAAGTTCCTCCTATAGATTCATGTACATGAGTTCAACTCCAATGCCCTAACTGCAGAGATATTTTTTTCCTTCTGAAATGTGAGCTAGATACGTCTGTACTTTTTATATACACAAAGGGATTTATTACTTTGCAATCAAACTGCTTCAGAGCAGTGTTGTCTCTTTCTTCACAGGGCAAGGCTTATAAATTAAAAGCGCTCCCCATTCTGGCCGGCACTTAGCTGGGGTACTTAAAATCACTTTGGACTGTGCCCCAAGCTGACCTTTTCAAACTGCTTTCCAGGCATCACTGCTTCCGGGACCCGAGCGGAGTTGATCACAAGAGCTCTGCTCTTGTAAATGGAGCCACAAATTATTTCAGGCATGAGGGAGAAAAGAAATCCCCGAATCACAAAACTGAAGCGCCAGCTGGGATGGCCTTCTGGGAGTCACAGAACCGTCGAGGGGGAGCGGGGGACGGGACGCCCCTCTGGTCAGCCTAGGAGAAACAGATCAGGGGAGGGGAGCCAGCCTCCTCCTGCTCTGCTGGGAGAAGGATTTGGGTAGTTTTCCTCAACTGATGTCGTCTCACAATATTAATAACAGCAATATTTAATAACCACGTGTTCTGAGAGAAAGACACCTGCCTTTGTGGGAGGAAACGGTGGCCCTTTTTCCCCAAACCCAAATGCAGTCATTTTCCCTCTAAGTGTCTGATGGATAATGATGATGATTCTGAGAATAGCCATTTAATAAGGGCTATTTATTTATTTATTTATCGAGACGGATTCTTGCTCTGTCACCCAAACTGGAGGGCCATGGCGTGATCTTGGCTCACTGCAATCTCTGCATCCCGGGTTCAAGCGATTTTCCTGCCTCAGCTTTCTGAGTAGCTGGGACTACAGGCATGCGCCACCACACCCAGCTAATTTTTGTATTTTTAGTAGAGGCAGGGTTTTGCCATGTTAGCCAGGATGGTCTTGAACTCCTGGCCTCAGGTGATCTGCCCGCCTAGGCCTCCCAAAGTGCTGGGATTGCAGGTGTGAGCCACCGCGCCTGGCCTAATAAGGATTCTTTTTAATGTCATAATTAATCTCTGCTATCACCATAATCCCTCCTCATTAATAACATACTATAGGCTGAGTAGCCCTTATCGGAAATGCGTGGGCCTGGAAGTGTTTAGGATTTCAGACTTTTTCAGACTTTGGAATATTTGCATTATATATATACTTAGCGGTTGAGCACTCCGAATCTGAAAATCCAAAATCCAAAATGCTCCCATGAGCGTTGCCCTTGAGCCACACATCAGCACTCAAAAAGTTTCAGATTTTGGAGTATTTTGCATTTCAGATTTTCAGAATGCAGATGGTCAATCTAAACTACTACTACCAAATAATAATATTATTATGTTGCAATATAATACAATCTGTGTTATCATATTATATTAATATAACAACATATTACATTACAACATAATATTATAAATACATAATAATGATTATTTATTTGACATTTATTGAGAGTTTACTATGTGCCAGGAACTCTCCTCAGGACTTAACATGATTTATTTAATCCATATAACAGCCCTGTAAGCAGGTACTAATATTAGCTCCAGTTTTTCCAATGAGGAGTCCAAGGCACAGAGAGGTGACGTCATGTACCCAGGGTCATATGGCCACTAAGTGGTTTACCATTCCACTAAGGTGCTTGCTATCACGGTCCCCAGCTTCCAAGAGAGGAAGATGAGTTTCAGGAGTGGATGTCCCTCGAAGACAGTCACAGTAACAATAGTAATTAATAACATCGTCATTTACTGAGCACTTCTTAGGCGCCAAACACTAACCCATTTAATCATCATGACAACTCTGCAAAGTAGGTGTCATCACAAAGTCATTTAACAGAGGAGACTGAGGCCCAGAGAGGTGAGGCAGGTCACACAGCCAGTGCACGGGAGAGCAAGGATTCAAATCTAGGCTGAGTAGTTCTGTTGGTGACAGCCTGTGCAAACAGATGCTCCAAAAATGTTCCCAGCAGGCTACCCTGATGAGGCATCACACAAGAACCTGGAGATGTGCTTCCTGCACTCACTCTACATAGCAAAGGTTTGGCTCTGAGTAGAGCTGATGCAGGGGAAATGTACTCCACGCCCCAGCTAAGTCTTAGCCACTCCTGTCTGGACTGGTGCGCAGCCTTCTCCCTGACTCCAGACTCAGCGTCTCCAGTCTTGCTTCCTAGCACTACCTTAGGGTATGATTAGAATATCATCAGGGACTTTGCTTATTCACATGGTAGGTGCTCAGTAAATATGTGTTGGATGAATGAATTTAAAAACACAAATCTAACCATAGCTCTTTCCTCTTTGAATCACTTGACATTCAAAGACTTCAGTCATCTGGCCTCTACTCAATCCTCCAACCTTGACCACCTACCCATCTCCTGATCCAATTCGTTGTGATCCAGTCACATCGGCTCCTTTTATGTTTCCCAAACAAATCATTCTCTGCCTCTGGGCCTTTGCTCATGCTGTTCCCTCTGCCAGAGATTCCCTTCCTCCCATTTGATTTCCCCTGTCTCATCTAAAAAATTTCCATCCAGTGCACATAATCAAGTTCGAATGAACGGTCTTCTAGGTGGATCTAGTGGACATCTGTTGTACCTGCCCAGCACCCATCTCCTCTTCCCTAGCAGCATCCTCACTTTCCCTTGGAGAACCTCTCCTGCTTCACCCTCCCTCTGCATCCTTTGGGTGGAGCTGATCATTTCCACGTCCCACAGTCCTATTTGTGAAGGGATGTGCCCATGACCTAACTGGGCTAGTTTGAGTCAATCCTTGACTTTTAGAAGAGCTACTGGGAAAGAGGAGCCCTCTAACTGCTGCCACTGCCAGTCCTCAGGATGATGAACACCTAGAAGGGCTGGGGACCACCACGAAGCCTGCTGGGAAGAAGGTGATAAAGAGAAAAACAGAGCCAAGAGACATGGGTGAGTGGGGACGGGGTGAGAGAGAGAGAGACTACGCTGATGTTGTCTGAGTGCCTGGATACAGCCATACCTACAGGTAGCATTTCAGTTTCATGAGCCAATTAAATCTCTTTCTTTTGTTTGTTTCAACAGCTTTGACATTTCTGCCAGTTGCCGCCCAAAATGCTCTCATAAATGCAGACATTCCACTGTCGGTGCCTCCGAGCCATGCTTAGCATTTTCAGAGATCTCAGAACCCTTTTCTAATGATCAGTTGAAGCATCTCTGGCACTCTCATGTGAGGTCTTGAGAGCATGGGCTAAGTCTTGCTTATCTTCAAATTCCCAGTACAGGGTCTGCCCTAGGCAGGGGTTGTTAAATACTGTGGGGTAAATTCATTTATTCATCCAACACTTTTCGGTTGAGCACATACAATGTGCCAGGCACTGTTCTAGGTGAGTACCAATGCCTTCCTGCCTCTCCCATTACTCTCTGGGCCCCAGTGACCTTGTGTATTTCTGCAGAAGCCCCAGAGGCAAGACTGAAGCACAGTCCAACCCAAATCTTGACGGAAGGCCCTGGGATCCTGCGTGGGGTGCTGCAAGACAGCAGTCCCATGAGGAGCTGTAGCACGGTCATTTCTCATCGGCCTCCCTTGTTCTAGTGAGACCCGGCACTTTCCACCTTGCCCGTCTTTGGTACAGATGAAGACTACAAAACCACTTACTGTGTCCAGAGTTGCTTCCTCAATAACAGAGTGACCCACTACTCATGCCATCTGTCATCTGGCCCTTCCAGTTTGGGGTCACCCTGTAGGACTAGGATGTGGGAGCCGACACCAAGCTGATCTTGTCCACTGTGATGTAAGAACCCACCTACATCCATCTGGGAGTGCTGTCTCCTTATGGGTCAGATCTGACCCAGCAGCTGCCTCCACGCTGCTGCTGAGGGGCTCTAGCCTCTTTGCATGGATGTTCTCCACCTGCCCCAGCTGTCTAGGCCAGCTACCTGCCTGACCTACCCTGAGCTCACATCGATGGAGTCCTTACTACGTTCTCAGCAGGGAGCCAAGCACCTAGTCTGCCTTTTCTGGTTTAAATCTTAAATGATCTGATGAGGCAGAAATTAATCAGCCATTAGTACCCCACTCTATAGGGGCAGAAACTGAGGTTCATAGCAAAGTAAGCCCCTTGTATTAGTCTGTTCTCACATAGCTATAAAGACATACCTGAGACTGGGTAATTTATAAACAACGGAGGTTTAATTGACTCACAGTTCTGCATGGCTGGGGAGGCCTCAGGAAACACAATCATGGCGGAAGGCAAAGGGGAAGCAAGACACATTCTTACATAGTGGCAGGACAGAGAGGGGTCGGTTGTGGTGAGGGAGACTGCCAAACACTTTATTTTTTAATATTTTTTTGAGATGGAGGCTCACTCTGTCACCCAGGTTGGAGTGCAGTGGCTCAATCTCAGCTCACTGCAACCTCTGCCTCCTGGGTTCAAGCGATTCTCCTGCCTCAGCCATCCAGGTAGCTGGGATTACAGGCACCCGCCACCATGCCTGGCTAATATTTTTGTATTTTTTCTAGAGACAGGGTTTTGTCACATTGGCCAGGCTGGTCTTGAACTCCTGACCTCAGGTGATTCGCCCACCTTGGCCTCCCAAAGTGCCGGGATTACAGGCTTGAGCCACCGCATCTGGCCAGTGCCAAACACTTTAAAAGCATCAGATCTCATGAACACTCACTCACTATCACAAGATCAGCATGGGAGAAAACGCCCCCAAGATCCGATCACCTTCCACCAGGCCCCTCCCTTGGCACGTGGGAATTACAATTCAACAAGAGATTTGGGTGGGGACACAGAGCCAAACCATATCGCCCCTCACCTACATCTAACAGAGCTGGGGTTTAAACTCTATTCCAGAGCCCACATCCTTCAAAGCCATGTACCACTTGGTGGGGGGAGCAGAGGTGGAGGCACTAGGCTTGGAGGATGGTGGCATTCAGCTATGCAGAGACTGGAAGGTGGGCCTATGACGATAAAAGAGGGTACACCAGGTGGAGGAAGTAGACGGAGCGAGCCCGGAGGTGCAAACCCGGGGACGAGGGCAGCACAGTCATTCCATTTGGCTGATAAATGGGAGGCCAGAAAGCAGGCTTATGAGGCGGGGGGCGAGGTAAGTGGATGAAATGAAAAACAAACTACTTAATCTTGTCCCCACCCTCTGAAATTCCTGAGGGGTCCCCCGGCTAGGAGCGCTGGGCAGCTTAAGGCGGCCCTGTGGCTTTTCTGGCTGCCGGGCTGGCACCCTGCGTAAATTTCAGGGGATACTAGATCACAGCGCTGAGGACACAGTGTTCAAGCTATTTGTGGCCACATGAATTAATCTCTTCCATGTGCAAAGACAGTTCCATAATTCTCCTGAGACTCCTATTGGTGGAGAAGGCAAATGCTTGATCAGCTTGGACGGCTTCTCCTTGGGACACTCAAGCCAAATCCTGCTACTCCTGCAGCCCAGAGGGGATTGCTCAGTGGTCAGCGAAAATCCGACATGAATTGCAACGCCAGGGCTTGACTGCAAAGAAGCAGAGTCAGCCACCCCAGAGACAGTGCCCTGAAAGATGCCACTGGGGCTGCTTCCAGGTCGGAGTATGTGAAATGGATTTAACAACTTGCTCCTAAGAATGACCGCTCACATTTGTTGATGCTGAGTCTCTATCTGCCAGGCACTGCTTCACTCACGTGATCTCATTTCATCCCCAAACAACCCTATGAGGAGGTATAATCATCAGTTCCATTTTACAGTGAAGAAAACTGAGAGCCAGAGAGGTTAAGTAACATGCCAGGGTTTCAGAGATAATAAGTGATGGTGCTTGGAGCCTGTGCCATGTCGCCAGCTTACTTAAAAACAAAAACAAACAGAACGTAATGAAACACCAGCCCCTCCTCTAAGACGTTCACTGTGGTTAAAAAAGAGAAGATACAATCTATATTTTAGTGTTAGCCCGAGGTTCACTGGGCTGGGGACTTCAATCGCTGCTTCTCTAAGTTCAGTATTGAAAATATGTGGCACAGTTCTCAGCTCTGCTACTGACGACGATGTGACCCTTCTCTCAGCCTCAGTGTCTTCATTTATAAAGTGGGCATCATGACAGCTAGCTGGCAGGGTGACTCGAAATAATATATATGACATGCCTAGTCATCTGAGGACAGTGGTTCTCAACTGGGGGTGATTTTGACTCCCTGAGGGCACCTGACAATGTGTGGAGACATTTTTGGTTATCACACTGGCATCTAATGGGTGCCAGCCTCCCACAACAGATAATGATCTGGTCCCAAATATCAGCAGGGCTGAGGCTGAGAGACCCCACGGTAGGCATTCCTAAGTGACCTTTTTGGTTAATATTATTTCTCAGAGTCATGGTGAAGACTAGATGGGCTGATACTTCCACAAGGTTCCCGGCACAGTGCCTGGCACAGAGTCAACGCTTCCAAACAACTTGCTTCCTCCCACATGGCCTCCCTCCCATCAAGTCCAAATTGAGGGGAGAAAGGAACATAAGTGTCCCGTGCAATTGTTTAATCAATTCTCTTTTAATGTGCAAGTGTGCCTTTTTTTAGTTCATGACAAGCTGCTGAATTCCTCAAGATGTTCGATCCAGAAACCTAACCAGGACCCCCTTTTTTGTCATCATCTCTCTTCCAGTTATCTTCTGGTGCTTTCTATATCATTACCCCTACAGCCCCCCATCCTCTTCCTCTCCTGAAACCCCACAGAAATCTCACCCTGGCAGAGGACAACTGAGCTTCGTGTATATGCATCTGGTTTGGATTCTCAAGTCAAAAAAAACCTGACATTCACCCTGTCTGTACAGCAAAGTAACTCACTTCACCTCTCTGAGCCTGTTTCCTCATCCCTAAGATGGGATTAATTAAAGGAAATAATATAAAAAAAGCTTTTAGCACAGAATCCAGTAAAGGGCAGCTATAATTATTATCTGTCTTTTATTTTTTAAAAGCTTTTAGTGTTAACTAAAGGTCATATAGTACAGGCATGTCATTTTAAAATTCATATGCCAATGCAGAATTGATACTTACAAAAAATCTCACCTCCAGCCCTGTTCTCCAGGAGGACCACAGTCAATTTGTAACTGTTCCTCCTGGTTAGTAACTCCGCATCTCTAACTGGCATGCTGACATGGCCATTTCTCGATGTGTCAGTTTTAGGCTTGCTTTTACGCTCCTCCTATTCTGTTTCATCCAAATCAGAAACATATTTTCCTAGAATCACAGAATCTTAGCAATGGAAAAGACTTGGACATTATCTAATCCCAATATTTCCAGGCTTTTACAGACGGGTCATTTTATAAAGAGCATTTGAACACCTAAGTTTAGGAAGGGTGTGGTCTCAAAGAACAGTCTTTTTGGATTAAAATCTCACTACTCAAATCTTTTTTTTTTTTTTTTAAGACAGTGTCTCACTATGTTGTCCAGGCTGGGCTCAAACAATCCTCTCACCTCGGTCTCTCAAAGCACTAGGATTACAGATGTGAGCCACCGCGCCCAGCCTCAGTCCTCTTTGCTCTCATTTCATCATGGATGAGTGTGAGAGCTGGCACAGAGCGGACCCTGCACAAGGCCCAGTGTTTATGAGCCTCTGCTCAAGTCCTGCGTCCTGTCTTAAAGCTGGATTCCCTGTATCATCACCCAGGCTCTGCGTGAATGCTTCTGAGGACAGTCCACTCACTACCGCACAAGCCAGCCTCCTCATAGTGCCAGAGGCTCTAAATGGTGTGAAGTTGAAACTATCCTTGTAATCTTTTATTATACTGCCTTAGTTCATCCCTGAGAACACAAATTTCCTAAAAAAAAAAAAAAAAAGCCTCTTCTCAGTCCACAAGCTTTTTCTCCTGCCTCCATCCTCCCGTGTTACTAGGGACTCATCCATCAACAGCCCTGTGCTCCCTCCAGCCTCAAGATGTAATTCTCCTGCTAGAAACAGTCCCCAGTTCCTTCAGAGGAGCTTCCATAGGACTATGGCATTTTAAATCCTCCCAAAGTTGGTTTTGCCTGTCCTCTCTTCCTTCCAGGTTTCAGGAAAAACTTTAAGTGAATTTTCTTTTCTTCTTCTTCTTCTTTTTTTTTTTTTTTTGCACAACTTATTTGTGATGGCAAAGCACGTCTCCAAGCCTCTCCCACCCCACCGTTCCCTGAGCCTGCTCCAAACCCTCAGGAACAATGCTTCCATTTTGCTATTTTCTTGCAAGTTTCTCTCCTTATGATAGTCTGCCCTTGCTAAAAGTAGCTGTTGGCAGAAGGATCTGCATTTAAAGTAGCCTGGGTGGGAGACCGGGGCCAGAACACAATGTGCTCTTGTTGGAAGGGAGAATTTGCTTGTAGTTCAGAGGTAGAGGCCCCTAACATCGGCACAGCACCGCTTCCGGGCCACACAACCTTCTAGAACTCTGTCTGTACAGCAGTGCCTGAAAGCTGCCGCATCTGCATCCTGACTCAGCAAACGAGGAAAGGGGGCTTCAACATGGGTGAGGTCAGCTTTCCATGAGCACATGTTACATCAACAACCCAAGCGTTGGTGATTTTGCACGCCAGCACTGTGTGCCAGGCACCACACAGAAAAATAACTCTCATCTTTGCAACAGCTCCCCAAGGGCACAGAGTCCAGGGGTGGTGATGGGTCCAGGCTCTGGCATCAAACAGACTTGGCTTCAAATTCTGTTTCTGGCACTTACTGGCTGCCTAAGATTTTTGGGCCTCTCTGAACCTCAGTCTCTATGTCTATAAAATGGGGATAACAGTACTTATAGGGCTCTAGTGAGAATAAAATGAGACCTGTAAGGTACTCATCACAGCCCCTGATGCTCAGCAGGGGATTAATAAGTAGTAGATGTCATTACTACTGTCTTCCCATTTATGTATGAGGAAAATAAGGTTCACGAAGCTTAAGAGTGGCCAAAGCAGTACTTGAAAGATCAGAGACACATGCTCACAGCAGACTTTGCTGAGGGTTTCAGGTTCCCATTTTTCCATTTATCCCAACTCATGTCCTGGAACTCACTGAACCCAGTGATGAAGTCAGTAAAAGCAGTCTCTGAAGCCAGACCACCTGGGTTCAAATCCCACCTCCTCCAGTACAGAGCTGAGTAATGCAGGGCAAGACATTTACCCTTTATGTGTCTGCTCCTCACCTGTAAAGTGAGAATAATTACAGTACCTGCTTCTCAGAGTCGCAGGGAGAGTAAATATAGTTGGAGGGCTTAAAACAGTGTCTGCAGCATGGTAAATGCTACATGAGTATTACCTGTTATTATTTTGTGATAATTGTAAGTGTTCTATTGATTAGAGTCAGGGTTAGGGTTACTATGTGCACTTTACTGCATCACCTCACCCGATCCTCATACACCTTTGGAGACAGGTACTAGCGACTCGTATTTTATAGGTGACAAAACCTATAGGGTTAAAGAGCTGAGTGACCTGCCCAAGGTCACACGTTTAGTAAGAGGGCAGGACACTGAGATGGTCTGGCTGTGTCCCCACCCAAATCTCATCTTGAACTGTAGCTCCCATAATTCCCACTTGTTGTAGGAGGGACTTGGTGGGAGATAGCTGAATCATGTGGGTGGTGTCCCCCATACTGGTCTCGTGGCAGTGAATAAGCCTCACGAGATCTGATGGTTTTATAGGAGGTTTCCCCTTTTGATTGGCTCTCATCCTCTCTTGCATGCCGCCATGTAAGATGTACCTTTCGCCTTCTGCCATGATTGTGAGGCCTCCCCAGCCACGTGGAACTGTCAGTCCCTTAAACCTCTTTTTCTTTATAAATTACCTAGTCTCAGGTATGTCTTTGTTAGCAGCGTGAGAACAGATTAATACAGCCATGCTGTGAATTCAGCTCTGAAACTGTAACACGTAACCACCGCACCACACTACTTCCTCGCCGCTGCAGCGGGAGATCCCGGCGGGGCTCATATGTCACACTGCCCATTGAGCACTTGTTCTGCAAGGCACTCTGCTCACCAGAGGACCTGGGTAATTTTCCTGACTGAGGGACGGGGCGTCTGTGGTTTCCGACGTAAGCACACAGGGTTAGTTTTGCTCTTGTGCTGAAATGAATTTCAGACCTTCCTATGTGTTGGTAAACTCAACTTAGGGCAGACACGCCCAGCACGAGGCTACCTTCCCAAAGCGCTTCTGGGCTCCCATCAAGGAAAATAACTGCCACTGAAGAATGGCCCATGCCCCTGCCTACGACACAGCACCCCATGCCTGCTTGGCCATCTGCTGTGGGCCACAAGCTGACCTGCATTTATTTATTAGTCTCGGGTATCCCATGGTACCTGCTTTCTCCCAGAATAAGAAGGAGTGCCCAGAGGAAAAGGAACCCAGGACGTGCAAAGCAACATGTGCAGCAACCAGTGAGTCCACGGCAACTCTGCTCCCACACCCACCCAGGGTGTTGCATTTATTTTTAATTAGGCACGGCAGTCACAAAATTCAAAAATTAAAGTTTTAAAGAGATACAGTGGAAAAATCTCATTTCTATCCCTACCACCCTCCACAGCCACTTTCATTAGTGTGATGGTTAATTTTACATGTCAGCTTGATTGGCCACAGGGTGCCCAGATGAAACATTATTTCTAGGTATGCCTGTGAGGGTGTTTCTGGATGGGATGAGCATTTGAATCAGTGGACTCAGTAAAGTACATGGCCCTCCCCAAAGTGGGTGGGCACCATCCAATCCACTGAGGACATGAATAGAACAAAAGGAAGAAGAAGAAGGAATTTCTCCCTTCTTTTCCTGCCTCATTGCTTGAACTGGGACATCTCATCTCATCTTCCCCTACCCTTGAACTGTGATTGACATCATTAGTTTCTTTGGTTCTCGGGTCTTTGAAATGGGACAGAATTACACCACTGGCTTGCCTGGGTCTCCAGGTTGCAAGTGGCAGATCATGAGATTTCTCAGCCTCCATAATTGAATGATTGCATTGAACCAATCTCTTATAATAAATCAACCCCCCTCTCTATATCACTGTACGTGTGTACATATATATTTCCTATTTTTCTCTGTTTCTCTGGAAAAATCCTAATTAATAATTAATTAGTCCTAATAATTAATTTCTTGTGTAGCCTTTCAAATTTTCTTTCTGTAAACAGAAGCAAATGTGAATATATATTCTTATTCATTCCACACTTGTTTCTTAAACAAATAGTAGCATACTATGTTACCTCCTTTTAGTAATATTGTTCCAGGGGTTTTTATCAAATCGGTGCCTGCAAAGGATGGTCATTTTGTTTTACAGTTGCATAATTTTCCATTGCAAGGAGATACCAAATCTTTGTGACCAGTTCTCTCTTATCTGTGAGCACCTGGACACCTGTACAGTTCCCAAACTTCTGCTGTTACAAATAAGCCTACGATAAACACTGAGTTACAAGTGCTACTTTGCACACATACAATTGCAGTAAATTCCTAGAAACAGATTGCTAGATTATAGGAGGGAGCACTTTCTGGATGAACCGTGCCAATCTGCCCTCCAAAAGGTCCATAGTGACACACACTCCTCCCAACAATAGATGAGAGTGTCTGTTTCCCCACAGCCTCACCAGCAGAGTATGTTCACAAACTTTGAAATTGTTCTTGATTTTGTGGGTGGATTTTAATTGCGTTATCTCTTTTTTAAGTGAGATCGAACATATTTTCACATATTTACAGGTCATTTGTATTTCCTTTCCTGTGAATTGCCTGTTCATACCTTCCATCCATTTCTCTAATGGATTATTGTTACTGTTTTCTGATCAATTTCTAGGAACTCTCTTTCCTACACTGGAGAAACCAGCCTCTTTTTTGTCATATGAACTGCAAAGATTTCCCCCGGTTTGTCATTTATCTTTTGATTTTGCACATGGTGTTTGTGTTATGCTGAGGTGTTTTATTTTTACATAGGGCTAGTCTTCAATCTTTTCTTTCCTAGCCCTTGAGTGTTTGAGTAAACTTCTGCTATGGATTGAATTGTGTTCTGCCAAAGGACATACTAAAGTTGTCACCCTCTGGGCTTATTTGGAAATAGGGTCATTGTGGATGTGATTAGTTAAGATGAGGTCATATTGGAGTTATGTGGGTCCTCAATCCAATGTGACTGGTGTCCTTATAAAAGGCTGCATGAAACACACAGAGACAAGGCCATGTGATGACAGAGGCAGAGATTGGGGTGACATGGCTACAAGCCAAAGAGTGCCAAGGACGGATGGCCACCACCAAAACCAGGAGGAGGTGAGGAAGAATTCTACCGAGGCTCAGGGAGAATGGCTCTGCTAACACCTTGCAGGCTCTCTGGAGACTTCCACCTCCAGAGAGAATACATTTCTGTTGTTTAAAGTCACCAAGTTTGCTGTACTTTTTTACATCAGTCCCAGGAAACTAACACAGTTTCCTTTGTCTGAATTTCCAGCCTAACATCGCCAAACTCATTCTTCCAAGTTCTGAAGATTAGGGAGGTGAAACATAATGGAAACATCGTGCATTGGTGACAGAGAAGGGCTTGTTCTGGTTATTGCCTTAGAGGAAAGGAAAGGAATGGAGGAAATGACCCACTTGGGGCCTTTCTAAATGATAGTGTTAAGGAAACAGGTAGGAAAGTGTCACCTTGAGCCAAACATTTTGAACTTGAGAGGAGTTTCCAGCCGCAGTGGCTCAAACTTTAGTGCTTCCCAGCTTCTGCTATCTCCATGTGCCACCCGTACCGTGCACTGTCACTGCCTTAATATTTTCTTTGAATTGACTCACTTGTTAAGAGAAGTTAAAAATAAACTTAAATTAATACCCCTAAAAAGGAACTTTTAAAAATCACAAATATAAATCACTGTCAAAAAATAGAAGATAACTAGAAAAATTAATAGGAGGAATCCCCCGTGAAAGATAGATCTTTCTAGAGGCCACTGCCTGCCTCATGACCCTCTTTGTTATACAAAGAGAATTAGCAAGTGTTTGGTGTTGAAAACCATCCAGCACCAACTTAAGATTTTCTTTGGGACTTAATTAAAACAGCTGAAAGTTAGCAAAATGAGGTTTTAAAAAATCACTAAGGCGTTCCACGTTTTGGGAAATACTAGTTTGGTAAGCAAGAGTGCAGGTTTTGGAGGGAGGCTGACCTATGTGATGGTAGTACAAAGAATACTCATAGACCTTTTACCCAGATGCATCTGCTGTTACTGTTTCACCCATGTGCTTACCAATTCCCTCTCTCTCTCTACACACACACACACGCACAAACACACATGCGCGCGTGCCACACACTCAGCACATATGTATTATTTTTCTTTTGTGCATCATTTCAGAGTTACATATTGCATAATGGCCTTTTACCCGTAAATACTCCCATATGTATTTCCCAAGAAAAATAACATTCTCTTATAGAATCTCGGGTTTATTACCCACTTCAATCACTTTGACACTGATACCATATTTTAACCAACCCATTCTCCATAGTACAATTTGTCAATTGACTAATAATTTCCTGTATCACATCTCCCCCTCTATCTAGAATCTAGTCTAGAATTGGGCACTGCATTTAGTTGTCCTATCCCTTCAGATTCCTTTGTTCTAGAACATTTATTTTGTTTGTTTGTTTTCTGAGTCAGAGTCTCACTCTGTCACCCAGGCTGGAGTGTAGTGGCACGATCTTGGCTCACTGCAACCTCTGCCTTCCAGGTTCAAGCAATTCTCCTGTCTCAGCCTCTGAGTAGCTGGTATTACAGGTGTCTGCCACCACACCTGGTTAATTTGTGTTTTTAGTAGAGACAGGATTTCGCCATGTTGCCCAGGCTGGTTTCGAACTCCTGGCCTCAAGTGATCCTCCCGCCTCAGTCTCCCGAAGTGCTCAGATTACAGGCATGAGCTACTGTGCCTGGCTTTGTCTATAACATTTCTTCAGTCTTTTTCTGTCCTTTGCAACATCATCATTTTTGAAGAATAAGGTACCCTTTTTTGAAACTGAATGTTCCTCTTTCTAGGTTTGTCTGCTCTTTTCTTATTAGATTCGGGTCATGCATCCTCCCAGAATACTGCATGCGCGATGCTGTGTACTTCTCAGGACAGCCTGTCTATCTGCCTCTCGGTGACGACATTGATACAGATCACCAATTTCTCCAATGCATAGTGACTATTATTTTCTCTTAAAATCAATAAGCCATCTGTGAAGAGATCATTTAAGACCATGCAAAATGCTACTCCTTATCAATATCCCCCACCCCAAATTTAGCATCTATGGATGATGATTCTTGACTGAATCAATCTTTATTATAGTGGTTGCAACATGCTGTGTTTCTAACCCAGCTGTCCCTCACAATTCTAGCTGGTCCGTGTTCGACTACAAGCACAAAACCTCCCTCTTCCCTATTTACTTATGTACCTATTTATTAGTGGTATATATTCATAAGTTTGTATTTTTTCAGTGGTTTATAATTCACTATTTGATGCCCTAATTGTCTCAGATGAAAGCCTGCTGTTGTTACATTTCAAAATTCACTGTTTACTTGAAAATGAAACATTCGGTGCCCCTAGTAAAACATTTTAGAATCCACAGTAGAATATACACAGTAAAAACGTAAGAATCTCCTTTTCCCTATTTCCTTTCCCCTGGGTAACTACAGTTAACTATTTCCTCTCTCATCTACCAGAGATTTTCTAGGCACCTAAAATTACCATTAGTATAACTCTTCTGATTACTCTGTGATGTAGTTAAGAGTTTTCTCTGACCTTGCTTGGGTTGTTCACCAAATCAATTAGCACTCCTGTCCTCTGCGGTGATGATGTCCTGGGTATTCAAAACTGTTCTTCTCCAAACTGAAAGGTGGTGAGGATGCTCCAAGTGGAAAATGCACTAGAACAGGTGTTAGGAAACCCAGGTTCCAGCCTCAACTTGCTTACCTTCTCTTCTGTGCCTCAAATCCCTCTTCATCAAAATTAGGCCAGTGCTGTCTAGTAGACATGAGTCCGATTGCTATGAAAACACTTACAAGAGGGCTTCATAGATGAAAGGGAGTTTTATTGTGATTAGAGGAAGCAGGGCAACTTAATAAATGCAAAACCAGCTGTATTAGTCTATAGCAAGTGGGAGAAGACTCCATTCAAACTTCTTTAAGTAAAAAACAAATAATGTATTGGCTAATATAAGGGAATAACACATGGTATTCCCTTCAGGAACAGCTGGATCCAGGTGCTCAAATGAGGTCACTGGGAATCTTTTGCCCTCCATATCTTGTCTCTGTTGTCCTTTGAGTTGCCTTTAGTTTCAGGCAGGCTTCCCCTAAAGCAAGATGGCCACATTCTATGAGTTTAGCAACCCAGAGAAAAGAGGGCATCATTCCTCAACAATTCCAGCAAAGTTCCCAGAATTGGGTCCCACTCATCCTGAGTCCAGTTCCTGTGCCTGAACCCTGAGGGCAGAGGGATAGCATGTTGTGACCGCCCATGGGGACGTCACAGGTCTGCACTTAGAACTCAAGAGCGGGGTAATGGCTTGAAGGTGCAGTAGAAACAAGAAAGGAGACAAAAGAAAAGAAAACCAGGAGATAAATGGATGCCAGACGGGCAAGATAAGCATCATGTATTCCAGAAGACTACAAATGGAAATGAGGAAAAGAAATGCGGAGGCTGTTTGTAAACTGTGATATACTATGCAAGCCTAAGAGGTTACCCTCCAGCCCTCAACAGGGCCTAGAATCCAGTCCCAATGAAACACCTGTGCTTGCCTGGTCTCATCTACGAGGCTCCAGGCTCTCTGAGGTGAGGGCCGGGGCATTTCTGGCTCCAAGTCTCCACAGCCCTGTGACAGCCTCCCCACCAAGGAGGCGCCCCTACTAAGAGCCAGCGGAGGTGTGGGCGCAGCTAGAGTTCTGGTAGGGTTAGAGAAATGGCATCTACCCAGCCCTCCAAGCCTGGAGGAAGAGACTGCAGGGTCAACAATGGGCAGACTTTCAGAGATGACACCTTGCTCAGCAGGGAGCTATGGTTAGCAGTTAGATGAGGGGGATCTGAATTGGTTAAGAAAATGAAACGGAAATCTGCATTGTGCTGAAACCAAAAGAGGTGATCAGAGCCCATGAAGAGATGCCGTGCCAACCCAGGGCATCCTGGGTGGCACCAGTTTCTCCCAGAGAGATGGTGAGTCCTGAGCTCCCTGGAAAACCAGTAAGGACAGGCTCTGGGCCCCTGGAGAGGTCCAAGGACACATCCGTGAGATGTAGCTCTGGTTTCTGCATTTGGGTCCCTGGGGCCTGGAATGAGGGAGACACACGGGCCCCACCCTGTGAAGGTGAAGTGACTTGGAAAGAAGTCAGAGGGGAGCTCAGACGTTTCCCCAATGGACCTGAGAAGATCTCCAGAGGCGCTTGAAGTTGTCTGATGATTCTCAGACTCTGGGATTCCGCCAACTAGAATATCTCCCTCCCAAAAAAAAAGCAATACAAAGAAAAAAACTGGGAGAACCCACAAAAGGAGGCTGCCATTTTGATTTGTCCAGTGAAACATTTAAAAACAAAAAATGAGAAATTTTAGTCATAAAAAGATAACATGTCACATCCTCAAAATAGGAAGAAAATAAAAATTACAGAACATTCCTTAAACTGGAACAGTGTACGGGTGCACCTTGGAGATATCGTGGGCTTGGTGCCAGGTCACCGCAGTAAAGCAAATACAGGCAGACCTCGTTTGATTGCTTTGCTTTATTGTACTTTGCAGATACTGTTTTGTTTTTTTAAAAAACAAATTAAAGGTTTGTGGCAATCCTCTATTGAGCAAGCTTATCGGCGTCATTTTTATGTCTCTGTGTCACAGTTTGGTATTTCTCCCAACATTTCAAACTTTTTTCATTGCTATTAATCTGTTATGGAGATCTGTGATCAGTGATCTTTGATGGTATTCATAATTGATTTGGGCACCACAAACTGTGCCCATACGAAATGGTGAACTTGACGTCTAAATGTTCCGTGTGTTCTGACCTCAACCAACTGTTCCCCCACCTCTCTCCCTCTGCTCGGGCCTCCCCATGCAACACAAGAGTATTGAAATTGGGCCAATCCACAATCCAGCAATGGCCTCTGAGTGTTCAAGTGAAAGGAAGGGTCGCTTGGCTCTCACTTTAAATCAAAAGCTAGAAATGATTAAGCTTACTGAGGAAGGCATGTCGAAAGCTGAGATAGGATGAAAGCTAGGCCTCTTGCAACAAATGATTAGCCAAGTTGTGAATGCAAAGGAAAAGTTTTTGAAGGAAATTAAAAGTGCTACTCCCATGAACACGTAAATGATAAGAAAGCAACACAGTCTTATTGCTGATACAGAGAAAGTTTGAGTGGTCTGGACAGAAGATCAAACCAACCACAACATTCCCAAATACCAAAGGCTAATCCAGGGCAAGGCCCTAACTCTCTTCAATTCTATGAAAGCTGAGAGAAGTGAGGAAGCTGCAAAAGAAAAGTCTGAAGCTACCGAGAGTTCAGGAGGTTTAAGGAAGGAAGCCATCCTTATAACATAAAAGTGCAAGGCAAAGCAGCAAGTGCTGATGGAACAAACTGCAGCAAGTTCTCCAGAAGATCTAGCTGGGATCTATGATGAAGATGGCTACACTAAGCAATGTATTCTTAATGCAGACGAAACCGCTTTCTATTAGAAGAAGATCCCATCTAAGGCTTTCATAGCTAGAGAGGGGAAGCCAATGCTTGACTTCAAAGCCTCAAATGACAGCCTCAATCTCTTGTTAAGGGCCAATGCAGCTGATGACTTTAAGTTGAAGCCAATGCTCATTTACCATTCTGAAAATCCTAGGACCCTTAAGAATGACGTGAAATCTACTCTGCCTATGCTCTATGAATAGAATAACATAAAGCCTGGATGACAGCATGTCTGCTTACAGCATGGTATGCTGAATATTTTAAGGTCACTATTGAGACTTGCTGCTCAGATAAAAGGGTTTCTTTCAAAATAATACTGCTCTCGACAGTCCACGTGGTCACCCAAGAACTCTCATGGGATATACCAGGAGATAAATATTGCTTTCACGCCCACTAACCCAGCATCCCTTCTGCAGCCCATGGATCAAGGAGTAATTTTGACTTACACATTTTATTATTTAAGAAATGCATTTCATAAGGACATCGCTGTCATAGGTCGTGATTCCTCTGACAGATTTGGGCAAAGTAAATTGAAAACAGTCTAGAAAAGATTCACCATTCTAGATGTCATTAAGGACATGCGTGATTCACAGGACGAGGTAAAAATATGAACATTAGTAGGAGTTTGGAAGAAGTTGATTCCAGCCCTCACCGATGACTTTGAGAGGTTCAAGATTTCAGTGGAGGAAGTCACTGCAGATGTGGTGGGAATAGGCCAGGTGCGGTGGCTCACACCTGTAATCCCAGCACTTTGGAAGGCCAAGGTGGATGGATTGCCTGAGCGCAGGAGTTCGAGACCACTCTGGGTAACATGGTGAAACCCCGTGTCTACTAAAATAAAAAAATTTAGCCGGGTGTGGTGACACGTGCCTGTAGTCCTTCGGGAGGCTGAGGCATGAGAATTGCTTGAGCCCCAGAGGTAGAGGTTGCAGTGAGCCTAGATCGTGCCACTGCACTCCAGCTTGGGCTACAGGGCGAGATTCCGTAAAAAAGAAAAAGAAAAAACAAAAAAAGATGTGGTAGAAATAGCAAGAGAAGTGCAGCCTGAAGATGTGACCGAACTGCTGCTATCTCATGAGAAAACTTGTGTGGATGGGGAGCTGCTTCTTAGAGATGCAAAGAAAGTGGTTTCTTGAGATGGAATCTACTCCTGGTGCAGATGTTATGAACATTGTCGAAATTACAAGAAAGGATTTAAAATATTATATAAACTTAGTTGATAGAGCAGCAGCAGGATTTGAGAGAACTGACTGCAATTTTTTTTTTTTTTTTTTTTTTGAGACAGAGTCTCGCTCTGTCGCCCAGGCTGGAGTGCAGTGGCACGATCTCGACTCACTGCAAACTCCGCCTCCCGGGTTCACGCCATTCTCCTGCCTCAGCCTCCCGAGTAGCTGGGACCACAGGTACCCGCCACCACGCTCGGCTAATTTTTTGTATTTTTAGTAGAGACGGGGTTTCACCATGTTAGCCAGGATGGTCTCGATCTCCTGACCTCGTGATCTGCCCGCCTTGGCCTCCCAAAGTGCTGGGATTACAGGTGTGAGCCACCGCGCCCGGCCGAGAACTGACTCTAATTTTGAAAGATGTTCTGCTTTGGGTAAGATGCTATAAAACAGCATTGCATGCTACAGAGATACCTTTCATAAAAGGAAGAGAAGACTCATCAATGCAGCAAGCTTCATGCTTGTCCTATTTTAAGAGACTGCCACAGCCACCCCAGCCTTCAGCAACCACCGCCCTGATCCGTCAGCAGCCTTCAACAGTGGGGCAAGGCCCTCCACCAGAAAAAAGACTACAACTCGCCAAAAGCTCAGACGATCATTAGCACTTTTTAGCGATGAAGTATTTTTAAGTTAAGGCACATACATTCTTTTAGACATAATATTGCACACTTAATGGCCTACGTACAGTAATAGCGTAAACATAACCTTTATACGTACTGGGAAACCAAAAACTTCATGTGACTTGCTTTACTGCGATATTGGCTTTATTGTGGTGTTCTGGAACCAACCTTGCAGCATCTCCAAGGAATGCCTGTAGCTTTATAAAACTCTTTATATCCACTTCGCTTTCCTCATTTTGCAATGAGCCAGTGGTTATAGTCCGACCTGAGTCCCATGTATTGGTGTTTGGCAAAAAGTTTTGTGCAGCCTGAGAGTCATGAGTTCAAATCTTCGTTTCACCATATTCTAGTTGCCAAATCTTAAGCAAGTCACTCTGACCCTCAGTTTCCTCATCTATAAAATGGGGACAGTAATTCCTATCTTGGCAGGGAGTCTGTGTATGCATTCGCTGATATTTCCTGAGCACTTCCTGTGTACCTGGCACTCTGCGAGATGCTGGAGAGGCAACCTTGAAATGACATACATAGTCCTAGTAGAAAAGAGACAAAATTATGTAAAAGCATATACAATTGAGTATCTAACAACAAGTTTAAGTGCTTTGAGGAAGTACAAGATATTAGGAAGATTTAGACTCGGTGGGAGGCTGCCCACCTGACCACTCCTACACATGGTAAGGATCAATTATTTGTGATTTTCTCACCTCCACAAACTATATTGTTTAACACATTTTTCTTTAAATGAACTCTTTTTCCTCCTTCAATAAATTGAATCTTGTTCTAAGAAATACTACTAATTTATGTATTTTATAGGTTATCGCTCTCTATATTTTTCCTAACACACACCAAAATGAACACATCAGTAAATAAAGAAAGGTCCAAAGCTCACTTTGGACAGTAGAGAGATAATCTTCACATGAATGTCTGGCACACAGCAGGCCTTCTCAAAGTGTGAGCCCCTTCTCTTCTGGCCATCTGCCCTGGGAAGAAAGTGATCATCATTTGTAAAGCCTGGTACCCCCAGCTCTTCCCTCCAAAAGCCCCCCACTATATCACAGAAGAAAGGAAAGTCAACCTTAACTCTACCTCAACCCAGCTCACTGACATGGCATTACAGTTAAAACCAACTTGGCTTTGCACCTTGGCTTAAACGTATGGTAAAGCACAGAAGTGCCAATCCCAGAGCCAGAGAAAAACATTTTGTCCAACCCTACTTGGTACAAAGTCTATAAATCAAGAAGCCATCACACATGCACACACACATAACACATTCGTACTCAGACACACACACACAAACTCACACAGTTAAGCACCTACACATATTCACACAGACTGTGACACACTCACCCACATTCATATACTCACACACAGCATACTTGTTCATGCACACCCACACACTCACACTGCACAATACATTCACATATTCACACATACCCTTTCTCGAGCAGTTAAAGACCATTTCAACTTTTAAAAACTTCTTAATTTGGTTTAATAGCATTTCAAGTTTCACAGGAGGGGGGCAGATGTAGGTCAAGTAAGTTTAATGCTGCCTTAAAAAAATAAGTGGAAACTATGGCCCTGGCACGCAAGGATGGCAAGTGTAACACTGGCAGAGAAGGGGAAGGTAAGCTCAGAGAGCGAAGGGGCCAGCGATTTTCGACACTGACGTATTCCCTTTGCATATGAAATTCATAGAAATTTTTTGCTCTGCCACAAAGAAATCATGCTCTGTAGCATTAATGTTTAAACAAGTGGTCATTTCGGTTGATCTTTTGTTTCCTTCTTTTTGATAGAGACACAGTTTCAAGAAATACTTCACTTTTCTCTTAACTGCACCCCCATAGAACTGGGAGGGAAAGCACCTGTCAATGTCAATGACAGGTGACATTGAGCCGCCAGGTGCGGGGGTACTAGAGGGAGGGGCGGGGAAAGTGACATTGAGCCCCCAGGTGCGGGGGTACTAGAGGGAGGGGCAGGGAAAGTGACATTGAGCCCCCAGGTGCGGGGGTACTAGAGGGAGGGGCGGGGATAGTGACATTGAGCCCCCAGGTGCGGGGGTACTAGAGGGAGGGGCGGGGAAAGTGACATTGAGCCCCCAGGTCCGGGGGTACTAGAGGGAGGGGCGGGGATAGTGACATTGAGCCCCCAGGTGCGGGGGTACTAGAGGGAGGGGCGGGGATAGTGACATTGAGCCCCCAGGTGCGGGGGTACTAGAGGGAGGGGCGGGGAAAGTGACATTGAGCCCCCAGGTCCGGGGGTACTAGAGGGAGGGGCGGGGAAAGTGACATTGAGCCCCCAGGTCCGGGGGTACTAGAGGGAGGGGTGGGGAAAGTGACATTGAGCCCCCAGGTGCGGGGGTACTAGAGGGAGGGGCGGGGACTGTGGTGAACTGATGAAGACATGCTGTGGCTAAAGGGAGTGGCCGTGACTGAGACCCTCAATTGTCACCATGCAGGAATGCACAGCTCATTTGGCAGATCTCCCAATGGTCCCAGAGAAGCCAGAAATCTGGGTTTTTATGTGGAATCTCCTAATTTTTAAATGCCGGCAACTCATTCAAATCAAAACAATCTCAGGCCAAAGAAAGCATATCTGTGGGGGCAGAGGTGGCCATGGCCTGCCTGTTTGTGACCTCTGACGAAGAAGGAAGAAAGTGGGCCTGGAATCAAGAGATCTGGGTATCACCAAGGCTCTGAGACCAACTTCTTATGTGGGGCTCCTCCTTGGCCTGTCCGAGCCTCAGTTTCTCCACCTGTGTAATGCAAGGGCTGGCCTAGATAACAACCACGCTTTGCCACCCAGGCCTCTCCAAAAAGTACTCAGTGGAAAGAATGGCGTATCCAGGCCATGAAAGGGGCATAATTTGACACCGTTTCAAAAACCGAGAATGCAACGAGAAATGTTTCTCTTCCCCGGCTGAGGTTTTTGGAGGCAATGGGTGTGTTTTTTAAAAAAACACAACACACCAAGTCAGGAATTTCATCAGGAAAAACGTGGCAGCCCCGAATGGGCTCACATCTGGGGATTTGCTTGTTGCGAGTACACACTGTTCTGCCCGCCACAGACAACAGCTCGAAGCTAGAGACACTGCTCCTTTGGGAGACGGGGAGCAGTAACTGCCCCAGACTGGCCTCCTGGTGAGCACAGCAGAAACACAGATAGAGGCCTCCCATCTCCAGTAGAGAAAAGAAAAGGCCAAACTGCAAAGCTTTCAAGCACGAGGTCCCAAGCACGGCCCTCTGTCCCCACACTCCAGCTTTGAAGGCAGGTCAGCCTTTGCCTAAAACTGAATCCAACTTTCTAATTCCCTCTCTCAAACAATCATGGTCATGATTCCCTCCATGTGCTGAGTGTGACGATGGGGCTGGCATAGTGCTCAGTGCCTCAGCGCATTATCTCCTTGAATCCGAGAGTGAAACTCTTCTTAGTCCCTGATACGGTTTGGCTGCGTCCCCACCCAAATCTCATCTTGAATTGTAGTTCTCACAATCCCCACGTGTCATGGGTGGGGCTAGGTGGAGATAATTGAATCATGGGGGTGGTTTCCCCCATCCCATTCTTATGATAGTGAGTATAGTTCTCACAAGATCTGACTGTTTTATAAGAGGCTTCCCTCTTTCCTGGGCACTGATTCTTCTCCTTCCTGCCGCCATATGAAGAAGGATATGTTTGCTTCCCCTTCCTCCATGACTGTAAGTTTTCTGAGGCCTCCCCAGACATGCTGACCTGTGAGTCAATTAAACTCTTTCCTTTATAAATTACCCAGTTGGGTATGTCTTTATTGGCAGCGTGAGAATGGAGTAATACACTCCCACTCCACAGATGAGAAAACTGAGGCTCCCATGGGGAAGCCATCAAGCGGTGGAATCTGGTTTTAAGCCTATGTCCACAGAAAAAATCAAAGCCTTTATGCCACTGACTACTGTTTTTTTAAAGTGTGAGTTCTACTGTGGAATATTCATCTTCATGAGGTTAATCCAACAAATTTGTCAGGGAAAAACGCGGGTGACAGATCCACTGAGCAGATCTGATGTGTGCCCAGCGTTACCCGCTGGACAGCGCTTTAGGAACGAGGGAGAGGTCTCGACTCCTGGGTGGTTTCTTTTGCAGAGTTCTCCTGTCGTCATTTCCTCAAAATGAAGAGGAGGAACGGGACTGAGAAAGCCAAGAAAACACAGTAGGACAGCAGAGTGGTAAAGGGGTGGGAGGCCTGACCTGGCCACGTATCAGCAGGGCCATCTTAGGCATGCTAATTAACCTCAAGTCTCTGTCATATCCTCTCCAAAATGGGCATGGTAAAATGGACAGGAGATGATCACACATTCAAACACCTGGCTCAATGCCAGGTCCACACGAGGTGCTCCCATCTCCTTTCCCAACCTGCTCCTCCCTCCACCCCCATTTCAGCAAAGGGCAGCTCCATCCTCTCAAATGCTCAGACCAGAGGCCTTGGGGTCACCTTGGATTCCTCTCTTCATATCCCTTCCCAGAGCCAATCCCTCAGCAAATTCCATCAGCTCTATCTTCAAAACATATCTAGAATCCAACTCTTCTCCCTGATCCTACTGCAGCCACCCTGGTCCAAGTCACTGTCACCTCCCTGCCTGAACAGTCTATTAACAGTTTTCCTGCTCCACCCTCTGCCCCCTGCAGTCTGTTCTCTTGGCAGCCAGAGGGGTTCTGCTCTACTTAAGGCAGATCCTATCCCTCCCCTGCTCAGATCCCGTTCCTCCAGGGGCTCCCACCTCACTCAGCTTAGAAGCCAAAAATCTGACCCTGGCCTCAAACACCCTATATTATCTGTCCCTGGTTACTTCCCTGACCACATCTCCTGCCCCTCTCCTCTCACTCAGCTACAGCCACAATGAACTCCTGGTCATTCCTGAACACACAAGGCACAACCCCACTCAGAGCTTCTGTGTGGGCTCTTCTGACAGATAGTCTCAGGGAGGCCTTGCCTGCCAGTGATGTGCTACAGCCAGCCTATACCAGCCTGCAAGAAACAATTGTTAAATGTGCATGAATGTTGTGAACCTCTTGTTAAAATCACTGATTGCTTGCAAGTGACCATGGTGGGAGTATTTACACCACTGTAAGTGGCAGAGGCTACAAATCAGGATCTTTAATTTCCAGAGAACCAGTTTACCAGCATGTCATCACTGTGGCCAAACTATTTAAAATTAAAATTAAAAATTATTCTTCCCTGTTCTACCTCAGTGTTTCCCATCAACCTCCCTCCCCTCTACTTACTTTTTCTCCATAGCAATGCCAAGACTCTCTGTCTTACTATTTGCTTTTTTACTGTCTATCTTCTTTCCCCATCAAACAAAAGCTCCATGAGGGCAAGGACTTGTCAGTTTTGTACACAACTGCTTGCCAAGTGCCTGGAACAGTGGCTGCCTCATAGAGGTGTTCAATAAATATGTGTTCAATGGATGAATGGCAGCTGTTACAGTTATTATGCAAAACCTTCACATGGATGGTATTTCAGACACTCAACAGGATTTGTAACACTGGGGGAAGGCCAAAAAGAAAAAAGAGTCTCACCGTGTACACAGTACTAGCCTAGGAAAAAATGAGATTCCTCCCTGAGTATCCATGCCTTTGAGTTTCCATGGTAGACCATGATTAGCAGCTGTGAACATGTAGTAGGCAACATTTTGAAACTCACTAAACCTCAGCTCACAGAACCAGATCTACAGGAGACATAAGAGATATCCAGAGGTCATCTGGTCCTTCTGTTCACTCTCAAATAAGCCCAACCACTGCCCATGCTCCATCTTCTATTTGCAAGATTATTTATTGATACATAACAATTGTATATATTTATGGGGGGTACATGTGATATTTCGATACATACATACAATGCGTGATGATCAAATCAGGGCATTTAGGATATCCATCACCTCAAACATTTAACATTGCTTTGTGTTGGGAACATTTCAATCTTCTCTTTCAGCTATTTTGATATAGAACATATTGTTAACTACAGTCACTCTACTGTACTTTTGAACACTAGGACTTTTCTATGTAGCTGTATGTTTATATCCATTAACCAACCTCTCTTCATCACCCCCACCTTCCCAGCCTCTGGTAACCCTCATTCTACTCTCTATCTCCACGAGATCGAGTTTTCTAGCTCCCACACACAAGCAGGATGATGAGATATTTGTCTTTCTGCATCTGGTTTATTTCACTTAACATAATGGTCTCCAGTTCTATCCACGCTACCTTCAAACTTTTTGCAAGTGGCATCCACCATGGCCTCGCTCAGCTAAGAGTTAAGAAATTCTCCAAAGACTCTTTAAAATCGTTTAACCTCTCATTCAACACTGAATTCCTTCTATAACATCTCAGACAGGCAGTCATAAACAGCTTCAATGGTTGGCAAGTCCACTTAGGACTAAACCAAAAATCAGCCAACTCATAACCTCTACTGCCAATGCTGGGCCTGCCCAGGCACCATGCAGAACAGCAGCTTTCCTCACTTATGGTGACTCTTTATACCAACATGGTGGTGAGCGCCTGGAGTACAGGGACCTGTTTACTTCTAGATGCTGCATTATGTCCACAGGGACGTGTTAGATGCCATCCTAGAGTATACAGGGCGTACACACACACACACACACACACACACACACACACACACAAAATTATCCAACTCCAAATCTTAATAGTGCCAAAGTTGAGAAACCTTGGTTTACCCAAAGATAGATGCTTTCTCCCTTTTGTAAATACCAAGGACCAACTCAGTTTACACTTCATTTTCTTTTCTTTTTTTTTTTTTTTTGAGACGGAGTCTCGCTCTGTCACCCAGGCTGGAGTGCAATGGCCAGATCTCGGCTCACTGCAAGCTCTGCCTCCCGGGTTCACGCCATTCTCCTGCCTCAGGCTCCCAAGTAGCTGGGACTACAGGCGCCCGCCACCTCGTCCGGCTAGTTTTTTGTATTTTTTAGTAGAGACGGGTTTCACCGTGTTAGCCAGGATGGTCTCGATCTCCTGACCTCGTGATCCACCCGTCTCTGCCTCCCAAAGTG
The DNA here is from genome assembly GCF_037993035.2 of Macaca fascicularis. Lineage (NCBI taxonomy): Eukaryota > Metazoa > Chordata > Mammalia > Primates > Cercopithecidae > Macaca > Macaca fascicularis. Next base: position 102,961,349 of record NC_088384.1, on the reverse strand, counting down.
CTGGGATTACAGGCGTGAGCCACCGCGCCCAGCCTACACTTCATTTTCATACTTCTAATGGAGATCTAGATATAGGAAAGATTCCTTTTCTCTCTTAAATCTATAGTAGGAGAGCCAACAGCATGGTCCCAATGGTAAATGGTAACTAATCTGAACCTCGGTGTTGGAGAGACTATAGGGAGAGGTGAGGACTTGGGTGAACTAACTTATCCACCTAAAAGGGACAGACATTTCCCAGCCCCGGTCAATTGCGGTCATGTGGAAATGTGGGCACAGTGTTGACAGATCTTGTGATGCTTTAATTGGAGCCAGAAATTTGCATTTTTGTGTGAAAGATCCAGATCTTCAAAGTTGGCTCCATTGTATTTTTTAAACGATCTGCAGACCAAACGAAACACATCTTGGCTGCCAGTGTGCAAGCTCTGTGTGCACCCGATGCTACTGCCATGCCCCGAGATGGAGCATGAGAAAGTTCAATACAGGAAGCAACGGGAGCAAAAGCTCAGAGCAGAAAAAGAAATCCAGGCTGACCACCAGGGGCCTGGGAATGTGTGCATCGCCACAACAACCCTTCTACTCCCAGTGATCCTGATTCATCTCCCACTTCTCCTCTGAAGCCCAGTGCATGTCCTGTGCTTGGCTGGAGTGTCTCAACTTTCATAGCAGAGACCATGAAAAGAGATGATGAGATGGTTTGGATGCGTGTCCACACCCAAGTCTCATGTTGAAATGGAATCTCCAGTGTTGTAGGTGGGGTCTGGTAGCAGGTGACTGGATCAAGGGGGATTGGATTTTCCCCTTTGGTGCTGTTCTCGTGATAGAGTTCTCACAAGACCTGGTTGTTTATAAGAGTATGGCACCTCCCGCCTCTTTCTCTCTCTTCCTCTTGCTCCACCATGTAAGTCATGCCTGCTTCCTCTTTGTCTCCCACCATGATTTGAAGTTTCCTGAGGCCTCCCCAGAAGTGGGGCAGATGCCAGTATCATGCTTCCTGTACAGCCTGTGGAACTCTAAGCCAATTAAAACTCTATTCTTTGCAAATTACCCAGGCTCAGGTATTTCTTTATAGCAGTATAAGAACAGACCAATACAGATGACCCACCCTTAAGATGAACATCCTTACTTGAAATAAGTAAGACAAACACTATCACTTGAAATAAAAGATAACCTTCCAGGCCCATGGGGAAGAGTATGTGGAGGGCAGAATAGTAGCAGGTCTTAAAAATACTGACCTAGTAAGAATGTTTGAGGAGAAAAGTAAAACATGCACACAAAGAGTATAACATCGTGCCTGGAAAAAGCACAAATTTGATAAACAGCACGGTAGTCCAGGAGGAGAGGGGTGGAGAAGGCATACCGATAGGTACAGTTTGGGGTCTATAAGGAACCAGTCCACCCACACTTCCAGAAAATGCTGCCAACTTCACTTTGGAAATCTACCTTTCTCTCCATCCACATCTCCACAGGTGGCACAGTACGGAATCCTCCTGAACAGAGATTGATTAAGAGATGGGCACATGACCTGCATCTGAGCTCTTGAACCAGCTGTACCTGAAACCAGCCCTCCTCAGAACTTTTCACTTCCCAAGGCAATAAATTTTCTTTTTTCTTAAACCAACTCAGAAGTAAGTGTTTTGTCACTTACATCTAGAGCAATCTCCACAGTTAAGGCGACCACTGGCTGGGATTTTGCTTAAGCCCAGCTTTGGGGCTGGGGAGGCTGACGATGACTTCAGTATTGTCAACGTAGGCATCTCAGCTCTTAAAAAGCTCCTGGAGCTTTCCTTACTGCCTCCCACCTGCACCTCCATTGAATTACTCAACTTTCCAATCTCCTCTTGTAAAAGGCTTCAGAGCCCACTCTCCCCCTTTTGTCTGTAGCCATCGGAAACTATCACCCCACTTCTTGCAATGGGAACAACACAAGAAGTTCTTTGCCATTCTAAACAGTGGCTGACAACCATTTATGAGACCTGCAAACATTTCACCACTCTTAAATCAACCCCAGATGACATAATAATCATCATCACGAAACTAATGAAAACCCGAAGGAGGATAGATTTGGACCATCTTGCCTTTCCCCATGATGAGGGAAATCAGGAAAAAGTCCTGAGAAAGACATAAAAATGAAGCAAGCTGATTGCTCCTTGGAAGAAGTCTCAGCCTCATCCCCGTGAGATTCAAGTCCTACTTTTTCCTGGAAACAATTTTTAGCATCTCTTGGCATCCTTTCTGGTCAGGAATTGGTAAAAAAAAAAAAAAAAAAAAGGCGGGAGAGAGGCTTAATGCCTTTTCACTGCAATTTGATTCCCAGGGTCTCTGTCGATGTTTGGGAGAAGGGTTGTACACTATGAGCCTGGAGGTATATTTCTGGTGGTTCCTCATAGCGATTTTGAAGGTGGGACATTTCTCTTAAAAATTCAGATTTTGAAAAATCAGAACACCTGGCAACACGGAGCCCACTCCTGAACGGCGCCAGGTGGAGTCCCTGCTATTAGTATACCTACTCCACTAATTCTTACCCGTTTGGGCTCTCCGGGTATCTGCGGTTGCAGTCATTAATTTCAGATTTAGGCTCCATGTACTTTGAAAAATCATTTTTAAATTATAATAATTTTGACTCTGGACATGACTGATTGACACAGAACGGCAGCTGGGTTCTGAGCAAGGCCCTACCAGAACTGGCCTCATCCTCCCCGCCTTCCTTGTTCACTGGCTGCTCCCAACTCAGAACTTTTGTCCTTGCTACTGCTTCTTTCTAGAATGTTCTCCTGCATTTCTTCAGCGCTGCATTCCTACTGCCTCCCCGGGCATGTTCTTGTCACCTTCTCTTGACTTTTTTCTCCGTGGACTTATCATCATTTGATATTCTGCATACTATATATATATATATATATATATATATATATATATATATACACGTTTATTTTCTGTCTCCTACTTAACTGTGGCTCCACAAGGAAGGAGATTTTGGTCATTTTTGTTCTTGACTGCATTCCCCACGTCCCGAGTAGGGCCTGGCACACAGCAGATGCTCAATACATACTTTTGCATGAATGAATAAATAAGTACAGTTTCCATACTGAAGAGGAAATGGAAGCGGGAGGCGCAGTGGAGGAGAAAGGTGAATGGACGAAAACCCAGAAAGTTTGCACACCTTGCCACTGAAAACCAGGGAGATGCTTCGAGAGAAAAACATATTTTCCCCATATAAAAAAGGGAACAAGAAATAAAATGAAAATCATGAAACTAGAGCTTAGAGCTGACGTCAGAGTTTGCATAGACAGTCGCTCCAGGCATGCTTGTTTTTGTTTGTTTGTTTGTTTTGTTTTATTTTTCAGAAGGAGTCTCCCTCTGTCACCCAGGCTGGAGTACAGCGGCACCATCTTGGCTCACTGCAACCTCCACCTCCTGGGCTCAAGCAACTCTCCTGCCTCAGCCTCTTGAGTAGCTGGGACTACAGGCGCTGGCCACCACGCCTGGCTAATTTTTTTATTTTTAGTAGACATGGGGTTTCACCACGTTGGCCAGGCTGGTCTTGAACTTATGACCCCAAGTGATCCGCCTGCCTCGGCCTTCCAGAATGCTGGGATTACAGGTGTGAGCCACCGTGCCCAGCCTCACGCTTGTTTTTATGTGTTCCTCTCCACCTCTGACCCACGCCACCCAATATCCCTCACGCATCTTGAAACAGGGTGGGGAGTCCCCACTCGGCCACAGACTGGTCATGTGGCCATGGGCAAGACCCTCCCACAGGCTGCTGCTTCCTCACCTGGACAGATTCTAACATCGATGGCTTGTAGGCTGCCTGTTGAGGACTTAGCTCGGGAACTTCTCAAGTGAAGACGTGGAAAGCCGGTCTCTTTGGCTCAGTCTTAAGGCATCTGGAAAAACCTGAGCTATTTTCCAGCTTGAGCCTCACAGCTCAGGCGGTTTTCCCTTCTCTTTCACTCCAAACTATACCAAACTGCATTTGTGCCCTGTAGGAAGATGTGATTTCTAGACTTAATTTTTCTTCCACAGGTAACAAATAGTTTTTAACAATCACTGTGTGTGTCGGGTGGTCTTCGATGCATTTGTTATGCAGAGTCCGTTATTTTCATGTCATCAATGGGGAAACTGAGGCAGAGAGAGGTGAAGGAAGTCCAAGGCTAGTAAGTGGTAGACTGTGGATTTGGTTGTGAAGAGACTGGCTTCTGTACTGCACTGTACCCTAAAGCTAATGGAATACACAAATACATCCTCGTAAGAAACTGAAATATTATAACTGAGATTTAACATCACTTTCAGCCCCTTCTCATGCCTGTCCTTAATTAATTCATTGTGCAAGTAAGTGAGGGTCAAAGAGTTTAATTTTTTTAATGGTGGTTCAAGAATCAGGGAAGTCAGGGGTTATGAAGACAAACTCTAGAACCATACTCCCACATACAAAGCCTGGCTCTACCCCTGCACTTGCTGGGTGACCTTGAACCAGTCACTTAACCTCTCTGTGTCTTACTTTTCTCACTTAAACTGGGAATAGTAACAGTACTTTCATCGTAGAATTATTGCGAGGAATAAACAAGTTAATGCCTATAATCTTCCGGAACATATCCCGGCATAAAGTTAGCATTCAGCAATTATTTTTTATCAACATTATAGTCATCCAAAGGTTAGTTATTCTTCTTTCAAAGATACAAGACACAGACTAGATGTGCCTGGACACTAATGTACTCTGAGATGACTTTACCGATGTCCCTAAGACACTGCATTTGTTTCATTTTATTCCCCTGAAAACAGCGCAGAATTGCAATTCTGGTTAGTAAAAGGTTCTGGGTATTTGGGTGGAATGTGTTGTAGGCAGCCTGCAGGGATGAGTTTTAAAACTAAAATACTTTATTTTAAAAGAATAGATCACAGGGGAAACTTCGTATCATCAGAGTCGTGTTTCTGAAACTTTCCTCATGAACTCCGCCATGGCTGTGTGCCACGTTTGCTATTAATTACTTGATGGACTTGGTTTTTAAACCATTTTTGTCTCAAGCAGTAAAAGATTGTGAAACCTTTTGTTTGAAATGCTTTTTATATCTTTTCCAAATGCATAACAAGATAGAGACAGAACTCTAAAGAAAAAAAAATGTTCATGTGCACTTCAAGTTAATGTGGAAAGAGTGCCCACATCATTAAAAAGAAGTCTGCCCTCCAGATACTAAGAGATTCTTCCAGAATGTCCCCAAACAGTAGCTACCTGAAGAAGAGTAAGGAACGTGCCCAGGGGCAAGTAAATTTCATTTTCTCCCCTTTCTTTGAGTACTCTTGGAGTGGGTCCAATTCCACAGTACCCTGAGAATTCCATGGTCATTTATTTAAGTTGTATAACAAATCCTATAGAGAAGACGTCTGCTCCATGGGCTGATGGGGACACTGAGGCTCAGAGGGCTCTTGTGATCTGCCCAAAGACACACAGCAGGTTGGTGATAGAGGGGGCCCCATACCCTCTCCACGAGCTGCCCAGCCTCAGACAACTCTGTCCTACGGTCCCGCACCACAGCCAAGGGCCTGGCCTGGTCTGAGGAGGAAGTCACTTCATTCTGGTTGGCAAGAAATGGCAGGGATTCTTGAAGGATTTCATCCAGAAAAGGATTTTGCAACCCACTTACGCTACTTTTTCCATTTGCTGTTCAAGAAAAAATCCACTGGTTCTCAATGGCATGTGGGGTAAAAGGCCACAGAAACTCAGGCTCAGAGAGGATGAAGGATGCTATTGAAATGTAAGAATAGATCATAAATAACTGGTCGGTCAGGGAAGTGTCTCCAGTCCACCATGATTGCTTATGACCTTGTTCCAGGAGGGCTGTGGGTCATGTGGTACAACAGGCCCACGCTTTGGATCAGACAAACCTGGAATGGAACGCCGCTGGGCAGTCAGCCGATCTGTCCAAGTCTCAGTTTCCACATTTGTTAAATGGACACATCTATATCATGGATTTTTTTTTTTTTTTTTTTTTTTTGAGAGGATTAAGTGAGCTTTGCGAAAGTGTCTGGTATCTGGCACATAATAACTCCTGTGAGCCGTTTTTACGTCGCCTTCTTCCCTCCCCCATTCTCCTCCCTGAATATTTAGATTGTTTTTTATTTATACCTCTCAGAGGCATACCTGTATACTTTTATTTTTCAAAGTCCCAGAACTCAGGGCAAGTTTCATTCATTAGATAACAGCAGAAGATTAAAACATCCATGGGGAGAGCTAACCCTACCAGACTCCCACCACCACTTTATACAGTAGGTGGACTGTCTGTGTTTTGTGAATAGGGAAACTGAGGCAGAACTAGGACTTGAACCTAGGAATTTGCACTCCCCATTCTGGACTCCCAGTGATACACTCCGCCATCTGTAAAACCTGGTGAAGACTACAATGCTACAACTTAGACTAGGTTTGCTCGTATAGGGTATCAGATCTGGAAGGTTCTGAGTAGGCACCATTCAAAGCCAGGGTTAGGAGGGGCCATGCGTCTTTGGCAGGATCGAGTAGCAGGAGAAAAATGAGAAATATTTTGTTTTTCTTTTTCAATTCATTAAGGCTTGTTGAGGGGAGCAAGAACCTCATTTTTTTTTCCTTCCCATTACTTCCCTTTTATTTCAGGGGAAACGTGCATTTCAAAGACTGCTCAATAGCAGCGTTGAAGTCTCAAGTTCAATCACAATGTCCCCATTGTGGCTGGGGGACTCCCTGGCCTTTAAGCTTGGGTTATAAAAATTTGGTCTGAGCCCAAAGTCTGGCTTTAATAGAATATTTTAATTTTGTTTAATGAATATTATTTTAAATCTGTTTGGCAGTTTTAAAATGTGTTCTTTTATTTTCAAATGAAAATTTACTAATGTTCAGTGCTTTCTTGGGGGTGGGGGTACACCAAGAAATGGGGGTGATAATAGTACAAGCTACCATTTATTGAGTGCTTACTATGTGCCAAGCACCCTGCTGTGTGCTCTGTGCGTGCCAGCCACTCTTCTAAGCTTCCCCACCACCCCAGGATGAGTAACTGCTGTCCCGATGTCTGGGATATTGAGAGGGTGAGACCCCTGCCGGAGATGGCAGTCCGTGAGTGATGGACTGACTTAGGCTCAGACCAGATCTGTCTGAGTCCACGGCCTGTGCTATCAACCACTGTCCAACATTCTCTCGATACCTGAAATGACTCAACTGGTCAATAGCTTATAAATACCGCATTGACCCAGTGTGCGGTTCCCCATAATCTCAATAGCTAGCTTATCGAACATTCAATGTAGGCAGGCAGTGGAGCAAAGCTAAGTGTTTTCCATGTATCGTCTCATTTATATTCTCACAATGGCCCTATGAAAGTTATTTTATTATTTTATTGTTACTACTATTATTATCATCCCAAACAGTCTAAGTAATTTGCTTCAGGTCAAGTTCATAAATAATAATAGTAACTGTAGCTGACACTGATATAATTCATACCACTTGCCAGCCATAGTTTCAAACACGCCATGTTTGTTAACTCAATCTCCACGATAGCTTTCTGAGGAAGGTGCATTATTACTCACCCTGCTTTACAGATGAAGAAACTGAGGCATCGAAAAGTCTGGTAACTTACCCCCAAGTTAAACGCAGGAGTAGGTTAACACTGAGAGGAAGTGTAACCTGAGCAGCCTGGCTCCTGGACTCAGGCTCTCAATCTCGAGGCTGAAAGTCAGTACCCAGGCTGAGGTCCGGGAAGTCTGATTCTCTACATTCCTTCTCATTCTGCACAATGCACTGAGGGAAGCAGAGAGCTGCTGTCGGCTGGAGTGAGCCTGAGGCACCGGTAAGTCCCATACGCCTGGTGCGGTTTTAGGTGCAGAAGCCGCGGCACTGCTCTTACCGAACCAGGCATGGCTTCGTGGGTGAGGGTCTACAGACTGAGGTGTTTCCTCCATTCTGCTGCTCGAACATTAGAAAGCTCAAAAAGTCACGTCAACACCCTCTGCACCCTCAGGAAAGAAGAGACCATGGGATACTGGTGAGAACACGCTGGGATCCTCCTACCGGAGATGCTGGATTTGGTCCTTCTCACCTCTGGCTCTCCAGTAAATAGCCCAGAACACAGCTAAATAAGTGTTGTTAAGTCAATGGATGAAGGAATGAAGGCACTTGTAATTTTCCTCTATCACTGTGCAATGTGTCGAGCACATCGGAAGCACTTGATACATAATAAATTATTGAAATGGAATATGAAATGTCCCAAGTGCATGTTATTTCTGGTCTACAAAGATTGTCTTGTCATATTGCAACAGCTTAGAGGCCAGCAAACTTTTTCTGTAAAGGGCCAGATGGCGAATATTTAGGTTTTGCAGGCCGTATGGTCTCTGTAGTGCGGCTGTTCAACTCTGCGGTTACAGGGCAAGAGCAGCCATAGGCGATGGCTTAGGCCACTAAATGCAGTGATGCTACCATCATTTCCATCAGCCCAGCTCGAAACATTCTTTCATTTCTACAAGGGCAGATTCAAAATCTTGTGAGAATCTGCTGGCGTCTCGTACTTTCTCAACCTGATTTTTGTACCTGACCATCAATAAATATCTACAAGGCAATGCAAGGGGAAAATGACTTTAAAATCTAGCTCTCCAGGGCAGACAGACGGAGAAACGGAAGTTCTTGTTAAACCAAGGGAGGAGGCTGGATATCCTAGTGGTTAGGAATCTAGACTGGGTTTAATCCTGGCTCTGGCACAAGCCATGTGATCCTGGACAAGTTACTTTCCAGACTCAGTTTCCACATCTGTAAAATAGAAATAATAATAACAGCACGTTCCATCTACTGCCATTTGGAGTACATATAAAGTGTTTCCACAGTACAGTGCCTGGGACATAATAAATATTCAATAAATAATAAGTATTCAATAAAACCTGTGATTCCGAAACAAGCCTTACAACTCTGTGTTTTCTTAAAAACAAAAGAAAGTCCCCAAAACTAATTCACTAAAAATAAGCACAAAGGAACTGCAGGAAGGCATTTCCAAAATCGGGTTCCTCAAGGTGCCCCAGGGGTCCCAAGGTGTTAGAAAAAATTCTCCACTCTAGATCAAACCTCTAGCAATCCCCCTAACCTCTCTGTGCTTCCCCCTCAAAAAAGCCTGATTCTGTCCTTTTATCACTTTGTCTTTCTTGCGGATGCCTGAGCAATGCTGAGACATTTTGAGTGTTTTAGACATTTGCTGAGTTTAAGACATTCTTTCTCCCCTTCTACCCCCCTCCCCTCCTCTCCACACCCCAGCCATTAACTCCTCCAGGGAGTACGGTCTATTTAGCAAGAGGAGAGCACTGGACAGCTTGGGCCCATCGCAGACCGGAGGTGAATCATCTTCGGGGCTCCATTCTTTTTCACGTCTGGATGGGGCTAAAACTCTGCTGACAACACAGGCACAAGTCACAACTTGTTATACCATGTGACACCTTCCAAGCAGCGGAGGCTTCCCTCTACTCTAGGAGCCACACAAAAGGCCAGAGGTACACGATTCTCCTCCGGGCTCCTTCCTCTCCACCCGCTTCCCAACCAAGAAGGACACGCAGACCTTTGCTGGAGAGATCAATGTTTCCAGAACACCCTGAAACAAAAGTCCTGATGTGTGCAAATAATACACACCCACAAAAGAAAACAACCTCTTCGCGCTGACATCCTGCCTCTCCGAAGAGGACGTTTACTCCCTACGTGGAATTTCCATCAGCACCTGGGTTGGTACCAAACTCAGGACACGGTGGACACGCTCTCTGACTCTGTATTACAGGAAGCTGCCAATCAATAAAGATTTAAAGGTGTGTACTTAAACCTTGCATCTTAAATGCTAGAAAACACAGTGGGAACACAAAATTGTTTTGGAAACCGTGAATACCTTAACCACAAAGTGACTATAGGAAGGGAATGGGAGGTGAAGAAACTGACCAGAGGAACATTTTCATTTCATTTTATTTTCAGCCTCTGACTTCCGCATATCCAAATACCAGGTAGGAAACATGTGCTTTGGAGTAAAAGATGGCCCCAGAACCTGCTTTTTCTCCTGAACTGTGAGAGGGAGCCGTGGGGAGGAAACCAGAATTTCAGCCTTCCTATCTCCCTTTACCACAAGGACGCCTTCGGGACCCAAGGCAACTGAGATCTTTCAACCACGGGCTCAGAAACCCGCTTTCTGTGTCCACTTCAACCAAACATGTCTAACAGGCAGGAATTCAGAGTTGGCCAAGGTAACAAGAACTAGTGGTTTTCACCCTGTTTTGGTGACCTTCATAGGGCTTATTTATGCACTTCAAGCTCATGACCTAATACATGTTGGTTTGGCTTCTCTTCTCATAATAGCAGCCTGTAAAAAGCTTTTGAGAATTCCCCGTGTTTTCTCATTTTGGGTCAAGAAAATAAAATCGATATCTAAGTAACCTTAAAAAAAAAATGGCCTGCACAATCTAAAAATTTGGAATGTCTCCACTAGGACTAAGGATATCTCTAAAAGCCTCAAAGATCATCCAAATGAAGTCCAACATTTGCCGTTTTTAAGGTGAGATATTTGGTAACAGAGTATGTGAGAATTAGCTAAGAGGGGCTTTTTGACATAAGTCAAACAATGACAGTTAAAACTCACGTTAAAGCAATTACTGTGTGGAAGTTTTTCTCATTTCTTAAACAGAAGTGTATATGTTTTCAGCATAGCTTCTTGCTGTAATTTTCTTTCTTGACAAACCCACATCGTACCATGAAACCCAAACTATGCACGCTGCAGAAACAATAATGGTTGAAACAGACCCGGCTGTCTCTGGTATGATTTTTCTTTACAAAATTAAAATGTCTTTTGGCTAATACACTGTATATTTCAGTTATGAAAGGCCATTCTTGGGAGATGAATAGAAAAGAAAGGGGAACTGACAGATTTAGCTGATGCGAGACAAAAATAAGTTGCCATATACAGTAGTTAAACCCTCCAGTTCCTCATTCTTTGGGGAAAAATATGTTGATTTTATCATTTTTCCTTTAGTTACATTAGCAGAGAGTTGACAATTCTCCTCTGAATGACTGCGAGTAGACACGTTCGTATCTATTACATCTGGGAACACAGACTTTCAAAAAATGTAACTTTACTAGACACTCAAAAAGAAAAAAGAAGCAAGTCCAATGCCATTGAAATAACACACATTTTCACATTACTGACACAACACTATTGATACCAAATGACAAAAGAGTTTCTAACCTCGATTTTCACTTTGTTCATTTTTAAAGATGTTTAAATTGGCGTTGTGGCACATCTAAGTTCCTGTTTTAAATTTCTGCGTATATCTGAAGGCAGAGGCAGACTTTTCAAAAATGCACGAGCAGGCACAACTGTGTTCTGACTACTATCATCCAAAGGCGATGACAGCGCTGACGAAGCCCCTGGATCCTGCCAAATTTCGTCCCAGAGACGCGTCTCTCAGCCCCCACTGACCTGCAGCCTGCTGGTTCCAGATTCAGGCAACCAATGGTCTCCCTTAACGTTCAAAGAGGCAAAGATAAATCATTCCGGCTACCTGACTCTCGGCACCACCTGTTCCAAATTATTCTTTGCTCTCCAAATGTTTAAAATCTAACCCCGAAACAACACCCACCCATAGCGATCCAGCACCTTCCGGTAAACTTGACTTGGGCTGTGCCTACCGTAATGTTTTAGGGCCTTTCCACTGCCGGTAAATTTATTGACTCTTTTTAGGACCTGAAACGCGTAGCGTTAGTATCGAAGGAATAAATCAAATTAGCCCTTAAATAAACCGTCATTTTCCTTTACAGAACCCAACCGGCTAAGGGTCATGGCTCACAGAGGTCTGTATCTGTGTTTCTAAATATTTAATATGATTCTGTTTCCCCATTTCAAATGACAGTGGCAAAAAACGTCAGGGCAGGTTCAGAAAATAACTGTGTTCTGCACATTTAAAACCATCCAAATTCAGCGTCTTCCTTCAAAGGAAATGATAGCAGAAATGTTTTGAGCCAAAGCTTGTACTGCACATGGATAAGGCATATTTTGCAGAGAAGCAAAAGCCTAGATTTCATTTTCACTCAGCCTGGCCCTGTGATAGTCACTTGACCTGCGACTCAGTTTCCTTGTTAACAAAGTTGAAATGATGATAATAATACTCAAAGGGTTGCAGCAAGAATCGACTTTAAAAATACACGTGAAGAGCTGACTGCAGGCCTGGCATACCAGTTCTCAACAAACAGCAGCTATTTTCATTGTTACTATTAAACAGAAGGATACAATTTGCAAGTCAGAGAAATGACAAAGGAACCCAATAGGATGAAAATGAACAGAAAGAAATATGCACTAAAAATAAATGTATAAGCCTTTGGCTTCCTTCATGACTTTTCCTCTAAATACACCTGGCAGGTACCTTGAAATTGATTTTAAATAACATGCCGTAAAGAACAAGGTCCTGCCCCTCTAATTCATTTACAATGACACAAGTGGGTCTGCAGCCTCAGTCACTGTCACTTCAAGTTTTTGCCACCTGACGAGGGGGCTTATCCTGCTCTGACTAGAAGAGGGTGTTAGTCAAACACCATTAGGCCAGTTACGATCTTCAAACAGTGAAAATGAAGCATTGTCTCCAGCGAATTCTCTGCTAATTGTTTTCTTACCAGAATCTTCTTTTTGTTTTGTATGTTTAGGACCCTTTGAACTGCCACAAATGATGGCGGGGGGGGGAGGGGGTCATTCAGGAAGTTGTTACGATATTGGGGGATGGAGATCAGGGAAGAGGATTGGGAGTGAGCGAGGAATTGTGGTGTGTGTGCGTGTGTGTGTTTTCAGTCAACAGGTTGTGTTTTCTTAACTCTGGGATTAATTCTCTGTAAAGAGATTCCTTTTGAGCAGAGTCTACCAATTCCTTTTTCAGAACAGTTAACTAAAAAAACAAAAACAAAAACAACAAAAAACAAAACAAAACAAAATAAAAACCCAAAAAACCCGGTTCCTTCCACCAACAAAACACAGTCTTAGTAACACTCAGAAAGTCCAGCCTTTGGAGGTAATAGACTAACCAACTCCTTCGCCCTCACAAACCTCACAGATGAGGAGAACCACATCATTAGGCAAATTCTCCCGTTATCAAAAGTCTCTGGGGAAGCAGGTTCTCCTCTCTCCCAATGAATTTACGTCTGGCCAGGCAGTCTTTCTTTTCATCTTGCGCCCAGGTGGGAAGCAGTTAAGTTTTTTACCCTGCCCCACACATGACACCAATCTTTCTCCCCAAGCCTTTGCACACAAGCACACAGCATATACCTAAGACCTGAAGACACTGCCTAATACTTATAATTTATTCTCCCCCAAGCATCTTTGTGTGAAGAAGGCCTGCCCAGTAAAGACAAAACTCTACCCCAGTCACAACTTCCACTCCTCCACACTGAGATCATGTGCATGGATATTTAGGAAAGGCATGTGTCTAAAGAAGGCACCTCCACTCCCTTCATTTTCTCCTGACAGCCACAGGCTCTCTTCTCTTCGCTGCCCAGAAAGGCATCTGTCCTAAGCAGCTTGGAACCTCACTTATTCACCATTACAGCCTGCGATTTTATTATACAAGGAGTTTATTGCTGGCCTAATTAGTTTCAAACTGGGCATTCCAGCTGAGGACACCTAAAAAACATCTGGTGGAAGGAGCGAGAATGAGTCCTCGCTCTGAGCTGGTTACGGTTGGATTTCTGCATAACTCTGGTCTCTTGCGCCCGGCGCAAGTTGTCTTTGGAAAAGTAACTGAAAAAATAAGGAAACGGTTTCTTCTTTGTGGGAAAGGAGTCATCTTGTCACGGAGGATCCAACAACGTCTTAAAGTGGACGTGCTTGGACTGTGTATATTTTTTCACAAACGCCTGGGGTCTCCATAGCTTGCTCACCCTAACTCAAAATGTGCTTAGTTACAACACACAGCCTTTTTGCTGAGGGCTTTTCCATTCTCCCAACAGCAGCTAGCATTTTATCAATTTATCCATCTGGAACAAAGTTTGCAATCTCTTACATGCAATTTAAAGCAGAAGTAATACCACATATTTGAAACAGCGTGTCTTGGGCGTTTTTGCCAAATGGTAATCCTATAACAAGTCAACAAATCATACCTCTTTATGATGTGTTTAATGCAACACAAAAGACATGAAAAGAAGATTCTAAAACTTACGCGATTAAAACTTTTTAAAAAATCCTCAAGTATTTGGATACACATCTTTTTATTTTATTTTATATTTCCTATAGTTTTCTGATATTGGAGGATTGATTTATGTGTTGATAGAGTATTCTTCTACACATGGTCACTACACCAGGTGAGCTATTTTAAGACAGAAAAGAAAACTGCCAATTCCTTTCAGATCAAATAGTGAATAATATTGTGAAGCTAAAGTTACAAGAGAATGGGGACATATAAATTGCTTTAAAGTAAAAAACGTTCAGGCTCTTTTGGACCTAACCACATTGGTCTATTCACAATGGCAAAAGTTAAGAGTTTCCTACGAGGCAAGGAGATTTTTTAATACCAACACGATTTAATGCTTAGTCAAAAGCAAGATTCAAACCACTATCATTTGTTATTTGTTATATAAATTATAGAAGAACTCACCCAAGCGTGAGAGTGTCTAAATGCAGAGATATGTAAAGGATGAAGGGGCTTAAGGTGATGAAGAAAGAAAAGTGGAAAAAAATGAACATTTATCGAGTAAAATTGTGAAAGATTCTTTCACAAAGATTATTTTGAAAAAGAGGTTCTCTCCCTCCTCCCTCTTTCTCTTTCTTTGTGTACCTCTTTTTTGTGTGTAAGCAGGATGGTTATACGTGTATGTTAGTTGGTAACAAATGGGTCATAGTCTGGTAAGGTGCTTACTAGTTCTGTATCTATTATGGTCACAGACATTTCACTCAATCAAGAAACGGCTCATGAAATTAATAGATTCGGCTTGAAATACAATTGTCTACTGGTTATAATTTCCTTTGTAAGGGATCTCCCTAACTCAAACATAATTCAGTGCTCAAATTCTTACATGATGTTTGTAAATCATCCTCCTGCCCCTCCGCCCTCGCTAACAGCTAGACTCCGATGTTCACCTCTTCCACTGCACCTCGTAATTAAAAGGTACCTCTTACCAGGGGTGATTTATACCTCCACGTTATATTTTAAAAAGTAATTAAAGATTACATAGCATTTCGGGGAAAGGGGAAAGAAAAGAAAAGGGTATCCATAAAAAGACCGATCCGGCATCGGTCTTGCTTTTTAAAAAGAATTCGGAGCGCGGCAGGGTGCACGCTGTCAACTCTCAGTCACGGCTTCGGGGAAGTAGGAACCTCGCACTGCAAAAGGCGCTTCCAGTTCAACAGCTGAGAAAAGCGCACTGAGGATTTTGCGATAGGGGTGGTACGTTCACCAGTCACGCTTTCCTAGTATTCTTTGAGTTTATAAACTATTTATCTGGGCGGGTGGGGGGGGGAGAGGCAGGAATATATTGAAGGGGCTTGGGCCAGCACGGCCGGCCGTTTAACCTCCAGACTTCATGACTAAAAAACAATTCCATTTCCCACTTTCTCCCATTACAACGAAACCCTTGCCGCCTTCTAAACACCCTTCGGATGCAAACTTAAGTTTCAACTCTACCCGCAGCAGGCGCCAGGATTCCCTCCCCCGGTTCAAAGCCCCAGACCTGGACCAGAGCGGGCCGAGCGCAAATGGACTTTTGAAAAGAAATGTATCAATAGCCAGAAGGCAAAGGCTCAGCGGGCCGTTCCAGCCCCATCCCAGGATTCCAGCGGTTGGCTCTGCTTCTTAGTTACCCCATAAACACCACCTAAGGGCTTGAGTTTGTGGAATGGGGGAGCGCCCCTTATCGCGAACCTCCGGGACCATAAATCGAACAAAACGCCAAGGACCCAGCCGCGTCTACACCGCCTGCGCGCCATGCACTTGTCCCGCGCGCGGGAGAGCAAACTTCAGGGTCGTTGCCCCAAAGCGCAAGGGGAAACCGGGGCCCGGAGCCTGGGAGAGCCTTTCCCGAGGGGGGCTCTGCTGCTGTCCCCTCTGCCCTCATGCCTTCGTGGCCCTGGGAGGCCCGTGCGCCCCAGAACGCTCCGACAGCTGCGGAGGCCCCGCTCGGCGAGTGGCGGAAAGAGGCGCAAGGCGAGGGGGTCCCGGTGAACAACCCCCACCCCGCCCGGCGAATCCCGGCGGGCGGCCTGGGGTGGGCGCCGCGGGCGGTACTCACCGCGCGCAGTGGAGAGAGCGCCCTGACGCGGTGCAGGCTGGCGGGCCGGTGCGGGTCCGACGAGGCCGGGCTGACTGCGGCGGGCACGTTGCTGTCTCTGCCGCTGCCGCTGCCTCCGCCTCCTGGGCTGCCGCGGCTGCTGCCTGCGCGGGGAGGACCGGCCCCTTCCCCTCCCTGGGCCGGGCCCTCCCTCTGCCCCCGCCCGGGTCCCCGCGCCGCTGCGTGGGCGCGTGGGGGCGCCGAGGCGAGACGCTGGGCTCCGCGGGCGCACACACCCGGCGGCTGGACGCGGGGCGCGGGGCTCTGGCCCTGCAGCTGCCGCCGCGCCGCTTCCTGCGCCTGCAGCCGAGCAGAGCGCGCTCGCTCTCGCTGGTCCGGGAGGCCAGGGCCCAGCCTCCTTCCCACCCACCGACACCCCGCACCTCCTCCCTCCCCGGGGCAGCACATCCTCCCTGCAACCCAGGCATGACCCCTGTGAAAGGAACGACGGCTCGGAGAGGACCTCGATAGTGACAATAACATTCATTCACTCAACCACCCATTCATTCATTCAAAATATATTGAGCATCTACTGTGCCAGGTACCACTCCTGAGAGACTCAGCTAGAGCAAGACAGACTAGTTTTCTGCCCTCCCGGAACTTACATTCACATGGAGAGACAAACCGTAAACAACCAAGTAAACAAGCAAGACAGTTTCAGAAAGTTACAGTTACAAGAAGAAAAATATATATACATATCTGCTGTTGGGGAGTGGAGGAGAGGCGGTCATTTTAGCTAGAGCAGTCAGGGAAGACCTCTCTGAGGAGGTGACATCTGAATTATGAGGAAGTGCCACTGGTGTGGTATTTAGGTGAGAACGGTTCAGGGGTCTCCCCTATGTTTCACCCATTTTACAGCTAAGGAAACTGAGGTCTCAAGAGCTTAACTGGTTTAGTGAAGGTGAGAGGTATAGCCCCCTCCACCTACATGCCCAAATCAAGGTACCCCACTTACTCCATCCTCTCATAGCCACCCCCCTTTTGGTCTCCCTGACAATGAACTGTGTTAATTGGAGTCTATGCAGCCTTTCCTACCCCGTCACCCACTCTCTAATGTCTATGAATTCCACTGTGGGATACTCAGGATGCTTCAATCCAAAGGCAAAATCAACCACTGTCATTTGTTAAGCCCAGTAAAAGACAGGGCACCCAGGTGAATTTGAATTTCAGGGAAACGAGGAATCAGTTGCAGTACATATCTTATGTGATAGGTTGTATGTACTTATATTTACAAAGCATTTCTTGTTTCTCTGAAATTCCAGTTTAACTGGGTGTCCTATATTTATACTTGCAACCTTAAGCTCATCCAATGCCCAACTCTTCCTTAACTCATGTAATCCCCGAGAGGGACCCCAAGGTAGCTGCTGTCAGCACACTCATTGAACAAATGAGCAGGTCCAGGCTCAAAGAAGGCAGAAAGTGACTGAGCCAGAAATGAAATTCAGGCCTGGCTGACTCCAAAGCCCTTGCTCTTGAGACGTAATCTTCAATTCCAGTTGTAAGATTACAGGGAAGCTGATGGAGGTTAAGTTCTTGGGCCCCTGACTTGCTTGGACCCCTTTCTAAGGGGACTTAGAAAAGTGTTCAGATGGTTGCTTGTTGATGTAAAGCTTACAAAAGTCCTTTGCTTTGGACCTTTGGCTGCAGGCAGTAGAGATTGCTCTCTTTCCACTCCGATTCCGCACCCCCAACTTGCCCTTGAGTAGGGTGGTGTCGGGTGGCTGCTGGCATTTTGGAGGAAAGTTGAGTTGGGAATTTTGTGATGTTTGTGGTAATTTTCAGCTTCTTAAAATTTGAATTTGTTGTGTGTTTTTTTTTCTTAATTTAAAGAAATAATCATTTTTTTATCTAATCTTGGACTCATAATTTTGTACTCTTTTTCTTGAATAGGGGCTGCAAATTGCACATGTTATCAGGCCTCACCATTCCTGGACCCACCTCTGGTCATAGCTTACTCCTCTTTCTACTCCCCAAACTTCAAACAGAAGCAAATGTATTCAGTAAACATGGTTGTTCTCTTCCTTGGGCCTGCTGCGGTAGGCTTGGAGATGGCTCTGCTTCTGGCTTCTAGAAGCGGAATGTACATGTGTACTTGGCCTTGATTTTCTCATCACCAAAGTGAAGATAACAGTACTCATCGTATACTATTATTGTGAAAATTCACTGAGCTCATGCTTATAAAACACTTTCTACTATGACTGCAGCTGGCACTAGCAATTGCTCAACAAATATTATTACTGTACACACAGCTTCACTTCCCATAGTATCTTTGCTAAGTGCTTCAAGCCATTATAAATTGAGCCCTTAATGACCTCCAGAGGTGTTTAATTTGTCTTGGCCTATGGACTTTAATTTTTTTTCTAAAGGAATACACTGGAATAGAAAATATCAAGTGAATTGTACGTGATAAGAATATATACACATACATATACATGTATAGTCACCTGTATACATATGATCCCCTATATATAGTTACATGTATGCATATATTCCCCAATTTATGATGGTTTCACTTAATGATTTTTTGACTTTATGATGATGTGAAAGTAATGTGTGTTCAGTAGAAACCATAGTTGGGATACCTATATGACAATTCTGTTTTTCACTTTCAGCAAAATATTTGATAAATTTTGTGAGATATTCAAAACTGTATTATAAAATGGGCTTTGTGTTAGATGATTTTGCCCAACTGCGAGGTAATGCAAGTGTTCTGAGTGCATTTAAGGTAGGTTAGGCTGAGCTGTGGTGTTCAGTAGGTTAGGCGTATTAAATGCATTTTGAACTTAGGATATTTTCAATTTACAATGGAGAGATATATATGTATATATGTATACATATATCATATATACATATATACACACACATATATCTGTATCTATATCTATATCCATATCTATGTCTGTATCTTTGGCCAGTATGTGAAATGTTTCTTCCTGTGGCTCATGGGGAAAAATCTTGAACACTTGTTAACCAAAGGTACCCCATAGAATGCAAAGGGTTAATCTATTTCCTTCATACCATTTTACTCCTTCCCCAGAATCTGGCCCATTATTTCATAAATTGCAGACACACCCCAGCGCCCCTGAGAGATAAGCAGGAGGCAGGTGCTTATTAATTTTATTTTTCCTTCTTTTAGTGCTGTGATTCTCAACTCTGGGTACACAGAATCTCCAGGGAGAGCTTTTAAAAATCCCCATGCTGAGGCTCCATCTTAGACCAATTAAACCAGACTCTGGGATGGAAAAGTGGCATCAGCCTTTTTTTTTTTTTTTTTTTTGAGATGGAGCCTCACTCTGTCGCCCAGGCTGGAGTGCAGTGGTGTGATCTTGGCTCACTGCAACTTTTGCCCCCTGGGTTCAAGCAGTTCTGCCTCAGCCTCCCAAGTAGTTGGGATTACAGGCATGTGCCACCATGCCCAGCTAATTTTTGTATTTTTAGTGGAGACAAGGTTTCTTCATGTTGGCCAGGCTGCTCTTGAACTCCTGACCTCAAGTGATCCACCCACCTTGGCCTCCCAAAGTGCTGGGATTACAGGCATGAGCCAACAGGCTTGGCGGGCATCATCCTTTTTTAAAGCTCCCTAGGTGGTTCCAATATACAGCAGAGAAGAGAATCCCCATCTTTGGGAGAGTAAAACCTTGACCACAGAGTCACAACGGATGAGCAGAAGCTGATAGGACTTAAGGTCCCCAATCCTTATTCACAACCCTGAAAATTCAGCCACCTTCCTATGTAGAAGTACCCCCTTTCTGTCTCTTCCCTTGCTATCTCCTTGTTAAGTATTTGTCCTCATTTGATAACAACCAGCAAAATAATCCCAAACAAAATTTGAAAGTGCTAAGCCATAAAGCAGATTCTTTGTGGTGTAGTCCACAGGCATGCCTACCTTGGAGTAAAAGACATTCCCCCCCCCCCCAAGTCTTCCACATAAATGCCCTCTAAAGCCAGAAAACCACATTAATTTTGAAAACTATGAACCTCACAATATATCCAATGTATGTATATTCATTGTAGGATATGTATATACATATCCTACAAACACACATGTGAATTCTATGTGACAAATCATGCCTTTTTTCTAAACACATTCCTTTCTCACCTGCAAAGATCACCTCTACAGAAAAAGCATTCAATTTTTTAAAATACATTCACTTAAACCTTGGCTCTTTCCAAAAAGGATTTGAGGCAACATACAAAACCATATATATGGCAGCAGAATAAAGAAAACAAGAAAAGCAGGTAACTGGGAAACAGGAAAGAAAACGCAAGAAAGTCAAGGTAAGGTTTGCACACAAAATGTGGACTAGAAGGTCCTGGACACTTGTCATTGGAGAACTAAGAATTAGATGCTGAGCTTCCAGGCAGCCAGTGCAAGGACAGAAATGTGATCAATTACATCAGTGGCTTTCAAACTTTCCTTTATTTAAAATCTAGCATGTATAGAAATTCAGTATGGAAAAAGGAGGTGAAGGATCCCAGCCACAGCCTTATGCCTAACCCCTTTCTCCTGTAGGTAGGTGAAAAGGTCTTGAAGGAACCCGCAAAGCTCTGCAGAGTCAAGACTAAAAATCATGGATTTCAAAGTGCTCCATAGTGTTCATGATTCTTTTTGTTTTGTTTTGTTTTGTTTTGTTTGTTTGTTTTTGAGGCAGAGTTTCACTCTTGTTGCCCAGGCTGGAGTGCAGTGACACAATCTCGGCTCACCACAACCTCTGCCTCCTGGGTTCAAGCGATTCTCCTGCCTCAGCCTCCAGAGTACCAGGATTACAGGCATGCGCCACCACGCCCAGTTAATTTTTGTATTTTTAGTAGAGACGGGGTCTCACCATGTTGGCCAGGCTGGTCTCGAACTCCCGACCTCAGGAGATCCACCTGCCTTGGCCTCCCAAAGTGCTGGAATTACGGGCGTGAGCCACCACCGTGCCTGGCCAGTGTTCATGATTCTTAATTCCTCTGTGAGAAAGAAATCAAATGACTTGGGCAAATCAGAGCTTTGCCTGATATTGATACGGGAGAGAAATTTTCTCATGGGTCTTTACGAAAAAGGCAGTATATGATACCGTGTGCATGTGGGGACGGGCAGGGGCTTTTTTGCAAACGTTAAAAAAAAAAAAGTAAAAAAGACAGACACAGAGAGAGAAATCTCACATCCTTCCTAACCCAATAAGACAAATACAGGGATGCTTCAAATGTCTCTTCAGTAAGTAGTTTCCCAATAAAATGACTTTGTTTTTAATACTCAAACTTCCTAGAAGGCACATTTCTCACAATTAACAGATGAATATTTATAAAGAAAAACTGATATTTGTATCCCCCAAATTAGATTCAGAATCTCCATCAAAACATCATGCAGGAAAAGCAGCATGTCAACTACCATTGAGAGAATATCAGAATCACATTTAGAAAAGTACACCAAGAAGCAATGAAAGGGACATGCAATCAGATGTAGGGGTGTTGCCACAAACAAACCAATTATTTGTTGAAAACTTTCCTGATGATTTGGTGATCAGGAAGCTATGTTTTAAACATTTTATATCCTAACACACTGCTTTGATACTTGTAGACATTTGCTGTGGTTTGAATGTATCCCCTCCAAAATTCAGGAGTTGAAACTTAATGACCAATGTGATGGAATTAAGAAGTGATTCCAGGCCGGGCGCGGTGGCTCACCCCTGTAATCCCAGCACTTTGGGAGGCCGAGGTGGGCGGATCACGAGGTCGGCAGATCGAGACCATCCTGGCTAACACGGTGAAACCCCGTCTCTACTAAAATATACAAAAAATTAGCCGGGCGTGGTGGCGGGCGCCCGTAGTCCCAGCTACTCGGGAGGCTGAGGCTGGAGAATGGCGTGAACCCGGGAGGCGGAGCTTGCAGTGAGCCGAGATCGCGCCGCTGCACTCCAGCCTGGGCAACAGAGCGAGACTCCGTCTCAAAAAAAAAAAAAAAGAAGTGAGTCCTTGAAGAGGTGATTAGGTCATGAGGGTTCCTCCCTTGTGAATGGGATTCAGGCCCTTCTTAAAGAGGCTTGCTTCCTCTTCTCCTTTGGAGGACACACCAACAAGTCGCCATGTTGCAAGCAAACAGCAGCTCTCATCACACAACCAAACCTGCCGGCACCTTGATCTTTAACTTTTCATCCTCCAGAACCATAAGAAATAAGTTTCTGTTCTTTATAAAAATACCAGAATATCAGGTATTTTGTTATGGCAGAGCAAACAGACTAACTAAGACAGCTTTTTTAAGTGCTTAGTTCTATTTTAAGAGAGTGAGCTGAGATCGTGCTACTGCACTCCAGCCGGGACAACAGAGTGAGACTCTGTCTCAAAAAAAAAAAAAAAAAAAAAAAAAAAAAAAAGATAAATTACACTTCATCAAAGTTAAAAACTTTTTTGCTGCAGAGAACATTATCAAGAAAGTGGGTCAGCACTTGGGGAGGCCAAGGCGGGAGTATCTCTTGAGCCCAGGATCTCGAAGAGGTGATTAGGCCATGAGGATGGGGGTGTTGGGGGCTTGGGTTGACCTGTCATGCA
Organism: Macaca fascicularis; assembly: GCF_037993035.2. Classification (NCBI taxonomy): domain Eukaryota; kingdom Metazoa; phylum Chordata; class Mammalia; order Primates; family Cercopithecidae; genus Macaca; species Macaca fascicularis. The sequence continues at coordinate 102,938,548 of NC_088384.1, read as the reverse complement.
TTATCATTTTTCCCATTTAAAACAATGGGAAATCTACTCTTGGGTGCATTTTCTGGCAGAGCATCAGAACTTCAGGATCACCAATGTTCAGTGGGAGAGGTTTATTCACTCATGTGATGAGGGACGTTTGAGACACCCAGGCATGTTGCTCCTTCTGCCTGCACCACCCCTTCCTGACATAGTCCTGTGGTTTTCACCCTCACTCCATTCAGGTCTCTGCTCAAATGCCTCTACCCCAGAGAGGCCCTGACCACCCTGTTTAAAACAGCATTCTCCTCTAACTGTTCTTCCTCCGTGTCCTCCTCACCCAGCTCCATGCTGGCCCTCTCAGCTAAGCACAAGAATCTCTACCCCTCACCTCCTGGCCACTTCCTTCCAAGATCTGTCACGTTTTGCATTCTCTTTTCCCAAGAGAGTAAAAGCAAATAGAATGAAGCCGGAAGGCTTATTAATACATTTGACTTGTCTTTTTGCTTGGCTTTTAGCTGGATATATGTCTTGGATGGTGAATGGAGTCAACTGATCTCAGCGTGCATCAGCGGAATTATCTTGGAAGCAAGGACTGAGCGACACCAGAGATCTCCAGAACTCAAACGGATATTGTTCTAAATTCTAGAAGAGTTTGTGGTCCTGAAGATGTAAGGAGTACCCAAAGAGACTATAGGAGTCCCTCAAGGTCAGAGGTCTAGAGAGCTTTGGAGAATGGGACACTTTTGAGAGTGAAAGGATCATTAATAACAGCGTAAACTAAGATTGTCCCCAGCAAACTGGGACAGATGGCCCCTCTGCCTGGAACCGCCTTTGCAAAATTATGACTGAGACAGTGAAAGAGATCTAACTTAACCATCTTGCTTCTAACCTCCAATTCTGTTATAAGGAATCTATATTATAAGGAATCTCTCTGTATAACAGAATCTATAACAGATATATGAAAATGTGTCTGATACATGTGGTGGATTTCTGCCAATCTATAGCTTGCCTTTTATTTTCTCAATTTTGTCTTTTGAAGAATGATAGTTTTAAATTTTGATGTCATCCAATGTATCAATATTTTCTTTCACGGTTTGTACTTTTTGTGTTTGAAGAAATCTTTGCCTACCCCAACGTTGCAATGATTTCTTCTTATGTTTTCTTCTAGAAGATATATATATATATATATATATATTTTTTTTTTTTTTTTTTTGAGACAGTCTGGCTCTTTTGCTGAGGCTGGAGTGCAGTGGTGCAATCTCAGCTCACTGCAACTTCTGCCTCCTGGGCTCTTGGGTTCAAGCGATTCTCCTGCCTCAGCCTCCTGAGTAGCTGGGATTACACCTACACATATTATATACACACATACAAGGAATCTATTTTATAAGGAATCTATCCTTCTAACAGAATCTATAACAGATATATGAAGATGTGTCTGATACATGCATTGTACATGTTCTGAGTACCAAAGACATGTGATGTATCAGAAGTATCTTCTGAATGTATAAGGAATCTATAACAGATCTATCAGGAACTTTTACAACTCAACAGTTAAGAAGACTATTAACTCAATTTTTAAAATGGGCAAAGATTTCAAACCAGCACTTCAAAAAGAAGATATACAAATGACCAACAGGCACATAAAGAAATGCTCAACATTAATAATCAAGGAAATGCAAATTAAACTCTAATAAAATACCACCATGTATTCAATATATTGGCTAACAAAAAGATTGGCCAGACCAAGTGCTGGCAAGATGTAGAGTAACTAGAACTCTCATTCATGGCTAGTGGGAATGTCAAATGGCGTAACCACTTTGCAAAACAGTTTGGCAGTTTCTTTAAAAGTTAAACATCCCTCTGCCATCTGACCCAGCTATTTGACACCCAAGAGGAAGGAAAACACAAATCCACACAAAGACTTGACTTGTACACGATTGTTAATAGCAAGTTTGTTTGTAACAGCCCAAATCTAGAAACAGCTTAAATGTCCATCAGCAGGTAAATGAATAAACAAATTGTGGTATATCCATGCAATAGATGACTATCAAATGATAAAAAAGAATGAACTATTGATACACATATAATGCGGATGGATGTCAAAACCATGATGTTGAGTGAAAAAGGCAGAACCTTTCCTACCAAAAAAAGAATCATGATTCTATTTATGTAAATTTTTTTTTTTTTTTTTTGAAACAAGGTCTCACTCAGTCACCCAGGCTAGAGTACAGTGGCGTGATCTCAAGATCTCAGCTCACTGCAACCTCTGCCTTTTGGGTTCCAGCGATTCTCCAGCCTCAGCCTCCCGAGTAGCAGGGGCTACGGGCTTGTGCCACCACACCCGGTTAATTTTTGTATGTTTTGTAGAGACAGGTTTCACCATATTGGCCAGGCTGGTCTCGAACTTTTGACATCAGGAGATCTGCTCACCTCAGCCTCCCAAAGTGCTGGGATTACAAGTGTAAGCCACTGCGCCTGGCCCATTTATGTAAACTTCTTAAACATGTAAACTAACATATCGTGACACAAAGCAAATCAATGATCATCTGTGGGTAGGAGTGGAGGGACAAATGGATTACAGAGGGGCACAGAGAAACTGGTGGGGGTGACGGAAAAGTCCAGTGTCTTGATTGTGGTGATGGTTTCATGGTGTATATGTAAAAAATGATAAAAAACTTAACACTTTAAGTATTTCCAGTTTATTGTACTTTAATTATATGATCAATACAAATATGAAAATATTGTGATATGGTCATATGAGTTTCTTCATTAATGCATTAAATAACAGGATCTAGCAGCAAGCTAATTTTAAAGTTAGTGCTGCCTAGTTATTTTGAGATACAACAACCATAATGTGACATAAAAATCACCTGTCATCCCAGCACTTTGAGAGGCCGAGGTGGGTGGATCACCTGAGGTCAGCAGTTGGAGACCAGCCTGGCCAATGTGGCAAAACTCTATCTCTATAAAAAAATACAAAAAAATTAGCTGAACATGGTGGCACACACCTGTGATTCTAGCTACTTGGGAGGCTGAGGCAGGAGAATCGCTTGAACCTGGGAGGTGGAGGTTGCAGCGAGCCGAGATTGCGCCCCTGCACTCCAGCCTGGGCAACAGAGCAAGAAATCCATCTCAAAAACAAACAAACAAAACAAAAGCAAAACCTGTCATTTCTATTGGTGACAGAGTCACAGGTCCTGCTAACACAATTGTGGTTTGTTGTTTGTGTTCATATGTGAAGAGAATGCCAAATTTCAGTTAGAGGTTGGTGAGAGTAGAAATACTTTTTTTCCATCCAAGTTCACGAACCCTCTTAATTGTATTTACAAACCCCACATTAAAAAGTCTAGTTGGAAGCAACCTTAGGTACCCAGAAATATGATAATCTCCCAGTAGGGAAGCACCTTTAAACTCCAGGAATATTTAAAGTTATTTATAGGAATGTCCTACATGGGAAAGTGATTTTATCAGTAAGCATGTGTAACAGAGATAAGATTCGGAACTAAACATGGAAATATTTGACAGATTCAGCATCACTGAATTACTATTCTTTTTGTTAAAAAGGAAGCATTTATATTTAATAATTTACATACTTTAAGAGCCTTATGTTTAGGAGGCTTCGGTCTATAAGAACAACATGTTGGTCAAACTTGTTAATCGTAATTTAAAACGGAATCAAATCATTGCTCAAATGTGCCATTTTAAAACAGAAATCTCACTAAGTCAACATGTAACCACTGGAACATTTAAGAGTTTAAGATTTGTAGAAACGTGATTTATGAGATTTATAAGTGCTTACCTGAGAAAGCAGAAGTGTTGGACAGTTGAAGTACTTGAAAACAAAGTCCAGAATATCAAATTTAGAAATGCAGTTTAAAATATTTGAAAGCATTTAAATGTTAAATGTTTGAAGGCTAAGTTTATAAATGAGACCAAATATGAATCAATGACATTCTCAAACACGGTGACTGATTTTTGTTATTCTATTCTTATAATTGGAACCACAGATTTGAAAAGGAAACATTAAAACTCAAGAGGAAAACTAGGTTTGGTAAATTGCAACTTTAGTCATTCAAAATCATTTCCTAGAATGTGTGTATAGCTTATGCTGTATACAAAACCACCCAAACTCATACACGACAGTGTGGATGATTGAAAATGAACAAACGCACGACATTCGGGGTCCTTCCCTCCTCCTGTGTTTATTTTTGACCTAAGCAGCCTAAGCGTCCCTCCTGTCCCCGTCTGGGCCTCTGCCAGTGAGGAATTAGCCACAAACACAAGAAAATTCTTTTCAGTGACCTAAGAAGACGAAAGGTCATTCATTATACTGGGCTTAGGAGCAAATTTAAAATACTGAACCACTTAATTTTTCAAAACAGAGGAATCTAAACAAATGCTCAACTGGTGAACAAATGTGCATTCATTGCCAAAACCCCAGTTGGTTTGGACAGCATTTTTTCCCTGGTTCCTTCAGCAGAACTGAATCCCTTGGCCTGCCCTCTCCAACAGTGTAGATAGATCCCAAAGGGGGAAACATAGCTGTACCGTAAGCATTTTTTAGCAACCTACAATATTAATGGCAGTTAAACACCAACATGCAAACTTACCTTCTTACAAGATTATTGAGAAGATCAAACCAAATAATCTTTTTATGATCTCCCGAATTGGAATGATTTCTTCTTTTACCTAGAATTCTCTTTCAGCATTCGGTGACTGAATTCATGAAGGTGTCAGTTTGGTCACTGTGAAGAAGGACATCTTTAAAAAGTGGCTTTTATATCGCTCTGGTTTGAGTGTTTGTCTCCTCCAAAACTCATGTTGAAACTCGATCCCATATTCAGAAGACTAGGTTGGGGGCAGTGGCTCATGCCTGTAATCCCAACACTTTGGGAGACCAAGTTGGGAGGATCACTTGAGCCCAGGAGTTTGAGACCAGCCTGGGGAACATAGCGAGACCCTGCCTCTCCAAAAAATGGTAAAAACAATTAGCCAAGTATTGTGTTGCCTGTGTGTAATACCAGCTACTTGGGAGACCGAGGAGGGATGATCACTTGAGCCTACTGTACTACAGTCTGGGCAACAGAGCCAGACCTTATCTCTAAAAAAAGAAAAAAATTTCAGAGGACTATTTGAAATAGCTTGTACATTAAAAAGATCTGGAAAAATTTATATTTTAGAAAATAAAACATATATACATATAAAATATATTTTCAAAAGAAAACAATTATATATTCAATATATAGTGTATATAATACTATATTGTATAATATACTGCTATACTGTTATATAGTATATACTATACAATACTACACTAGTATAGTATTATATAGTATATACTATATTATACTATATAATGCTATACTATTATACTATTAAATACTATACTATTGGCCGGGCGTGGTGGCTCAAGCCTGTAATCCCAGCACTTTGGGAGGCCGAGACGGGCAGATCACGAGGTCAGGAGATCGAGACCATCCTGCTAACACAGTGAAACCCTGTCTCTACTAAAAAATACAAAAAACTAGCCGGGCGAGGTGGCGGGCACCTATAGTCCCAGCTACTTGGAAGGCTGAGGCAGGAGAATGGCGTAAACCCGGGGGGTGGAGCTTGCCGTGAGCTGAGATCCGGCCACTGCACTCCAGCCTGGGCAACAGAGTGAGACTCTGTCTCAAAAAAAAGAAAAAAAAAAACTATACTATTACATTATTTCATAGTATAATATTGGTATAGTATATATGTGTATGCTATACAGTATTACATATTATATGATATATTATTGATATACCAGTTATTTTGCAGAATGTGCCTCATTTAGATTAATCTGACATTCTCTCATGATTAGATTCAAGTTATAGGTCTTTGGCAAGAAGATCATTGAAGTGAAGGCGTGTTCTTCATAGCACGTTTTCGATTTGTTCCCTTAATGGTCACATTAACTCTGATTCTAGTTAAGGTGGTGTCTGCCAGCCTTCTCCACATCAGGTTCCTCTTTCTTCCTTTGTAATTAAAAAGTGTTTTGTGTGACCAGTGGGAGCCTCTTCCTGCTGGCTTCCGTGTCCTCTAGTCATGTCCCCATCATTCTTTGAGTACTTCCTCTAGACATGCCCCCATCATTCTTTGAGTACTTCCTCTAGACATGCCCCCATCATTCTTTGAGTACTTCCTCTAGTCATGCCCCCATCATTCTTTGAGTACTTCCTTCTTTTCTGACTGAATGGGTACTCAGGTTTATCTTCTACTCGTCTTGCCCCAGATCTGGAATCAGACATTTCTCCAAAAATCTCCAGTTCTTTTTAGCAGAAAATAATTTTTAGAAACTGGCGGCCGGGCGCGGTGGCTCAAGCCTGTAATCCCAGCACTTTGGGAGGCCGAGACGGGTGGATCACGAGGTCAGGAGATCGAGACCATCCTGGCTAACACGGTGAAACCCCGTCTCTACTAAAAAATACAAAAAACTAGCCGGGCGAGATGGCGGGCGCCTGTAGTCCCAGCTACTCGGGAGGCTGAGGCAGGAGAATGGCGTGAACCCAGGAGGCGGAGCTTGCAGTGAGATCCGGCCACTGCACTCCAGCCCGGGCGACACAGCGAGACTCCGTCTCAAAAAAAAAAAAAGAAACTGGCCAGGTGTGGCGGCTCATGCCTGTAATTCCAGCACTTTGGGAGGCCAAGGTGAGAAGATCACTTGAGCCCAGGAGTTTGAGACCAGCCTAGGCAACAAAACAAGACTCCATCTTTACAAAAAATAAACTAATTAGCTGGGTGTGATGGTGCACACCTGTAGTCCCAGCTACATGGGAAGCTGAGGCAGGAGGATTGCTTGAGTCCAGGAGATTGAGGCTGCAGTGAGCCGTGTTTGCACTACTGCACTCCAGCCTAAGTGACAGAGTGAAACCTTGTCTAAATAAACAAATAAATAAATAAATAAAATTATTTTTAGGAGCCAAGGTCCGGGTGCTAAGCGTGTTCGTTGTTCCTACTGTGCAGCTGCTCTCAGGATCTCTCCGTGGACAGAACTAGATGCATGCAGATGTACAGACACATGTACACATGCATACACTTCCATCAATATTTATTTCTGAATCAATTTAAATATATTGAAAATCATGCGTTTATACAAGGACTGGCGCATTATTTTCAGGGTCCAATGCAAAATGAAAATATGGGGGACCTTGTTCAAAAAGCAAGAACGAAGAGCTGATAAAGGTACTAAAATACAAGCTCTTCCCTTCTTCCACGGTCTCTCTCTGGATTTGTCACAGTGGCTTTTATTTGCTACTTCACATCTTGCATGAGGATACTCCTGGGGTAAAGGCAGACACTCACAGGTGCCCAGGGACCCTACACTGGGACTCAGAGCAAGTGCAGCCTACCAGCTGCAGTCTCTGCTGCCAGTCCCCAGACTGATGTGCTGTGCCTCTGCTGGGGCAAGAAAATTAAGCAAGGCATCCACTCTTCCCCTAGACCCACTCCTCTAACCCATAGCAGGTGGGCAACCTCAGGGGTGTTGCAACCTCTGAGCCAGGACACGGCTAAGTATCTGGATTGTGGGTGGGGATGGTATAGACATGCTCGCTGTAGGCACTGAAGGCAGAAGATGGCAGTGGTTGCTGGGTAGGGAGGGGAACAAGGAGGCTGGCAGGAGTCTGAGGAACCATGGGAATTGAGAAAGGTGGCTGAGACCCTGATCCTGGGGAGGCAGGGAGATGGTGGGACATGGGACCGCTGCTGAGCTGAGGCTCCAAGTCCGTGTGCATGCTCCATTGTCCCGTTACACTTGACTTATGAAATACAAATTCAAAGATTAAGTTATTAAGAATTTCAAGACAGTCATGGTGCAGCATAAACACCCAAGTGTATGACCTGGCACGGGGCCTCATGCAGATGCACCGATCACACGTCCATGATGTCAGCCCTGGCTCAGACCGGTAGTTCAATACCAATCCAACGTTTTGGGATCCACTCTGTTTTCTCCCTTTACATAATTAGTACTGCTTTTTCCAAAAGTGAGAAAGCTGGATCCTTGAGATAGTTACTCATTTGCTCATTCACCCTGTTTGCAATCCAATCCATCCTCCATTCAGAAGCTGACCTCACCCTGCCGGGGTTCTGGCACCGTGTCCAGGAGCTGCCACCCTCCAGCAGGCATACCCACCTCTCAGTCTCAGGCAATGGGCATCCACCCTGTGCAGGGTAGCATCCCCGCACAGCCACCCTCCTCACTCCCGAGGACTCTGCCTCCCCTGCCAGGCTCCTGCTTCTCCTGCGGGGAAGCCATCTCCTGCCTGGGGGTCAGGTTTTCTGTGTTGGACACTGCCCCACCATGGCTGCCTATCATTTTTTGAATGGCTTTTGCGTTTAATTGATCAGGAATGGAAGAGAAAAGAAGAAAGGCAAAGGGGAAAAGGGAAAAAATGGCAGAGGAAGAGCCCCAAATGATTTTTCAAGGGTGACAAGCTGATTCTATACTTCATCAGAAACAGGAAATATCTGACAAGGACATTTTAAAAATGAATAACAAATTACCTGATCAGATATCAAGACAGATAGGGGAGCTATGATAATTAAAATGGAAAAGCGTTGGCATAAAGAGATAAATAGGCCAGGCATGGTGGCTCGCGCCTGTAATCTCAGCACTTTGGAAGGCTGAGGCGGGTGGGTCACCTGAGGTTAGGAGTTGGAGACCAGCCTGGCCAACACGGTGAAACCCCATCTCTACTAAAGATACAAAAATTAGCCGGGAATGGTGGCACACGCCTGTAGTCCCAGTTACTTGGGAGGCTGGGGCAGGAGAATCGCTTGAACCTAGAAGGCAGAGGTTGCAGTGAGCCAAGATTGTGCCACTGCACTCCAGCCTGGGTGACAGAGTGAGATTCCATCTTGAGAAAAAAGAAAAAAAAAAAGAGAGACAAATAGAGCAATGTGCTAGAATATGAGTTTAGGAGTATGCACGTATTTATGCACATCTGTTTTGCTTAGTTGGGGAAGGTGTGGATTATTCAATGCTGTTGGAACAATTGGCTCTCCTGGGAAAGGTTAATTCTTACCCCACCTCAGTCATGAAAACAAACTCCGTGTGGAATAAAAACTACACATTTTAAAAAGGAAAGAAGAGCTAAAGACACTAGGAGAAAGCATGGAACTATTTCTGTAACACGAGGATGGGGAGGCCTCCTCTGAGCAAGATCAAGCAGCAACAACTGAAACGAAACAGTCAACCAGCAAATCCAAATCCATAATGAAAGTGATTGATAAGTGTGACTACAAAAGGCTTAAAACTCTTTGCATAGCAAAAAAAATCTCAGAAACCAAATTAAAAGACAAGGGAGACCAGGTGCAGTGGCTCATGCTGTAATCCCAGCACTTTGGGAGGCCAAGGTGGGTGCACTGCTCTAGTCCAGGAGTTCGAGACCAGCCTGGGCAACATGATGAAGCCCTGTCTCTACCAAAAATACAAAAATTAGCCAGGTGTGGTGCTGCACCAGTAGTCCCAGCTACTTGGGAGGCTGAGGTAAGAGGATGACTTGAGCCCAGGAAATCAAGGATGCAGTGAGCTATGGTTGTGATTGCACCACTGCACCCTAGCCTGCATATCCAAATGAATCCTACCTCTAAAAAAAAAAAAAAAAAAAAAAGACAAGGAACAACTTAGAAGAAACAGTTGCTAAATTTAAACAGCTAAACTGTTTATTTGTTTTGTGGTTTTTTGTTTTTTTGTTTTTTGTTTATTAACATATGGGGTGTCAATCTATCATCCAGGCTATAGTGCAGAGGCAGGATCATAGCTCACTGCAGCCTCCCACTCGTGGCCTCAAACAATCCTCCCACCTCAGCCTCCCAAAGTGCTAAGACTACAGGTATAAGCCACCATACCTACCTCCACATAAACTACTAATAACTCAGGACACATTTATCAAGAATTCTTACAAATCAATAGGGAAAACAAGCCAGTATAACAGTGAACAAAGAATATGAACACGCAGTTAATAAACCATGAAATAGAACTGGCCAATAAACATTAAGCAAAATGTTCAACCTGATTAAAAATTAGGAATGGCTAAAATGAAACACACCAAAATATCCTTTTGTACCTGCAGATTGGTAAACAGGAAAAGGTGAATAGTAACCGATTTGTGTGAAACTGTGAGGAAATGGATTTGCTAGCCAAGTATTGTGAGATATGTAAATTGTTCAACCTTTTTTTAATGGGAAGATTCAACAATAATAATATATGTATATATTTACACATATTATATTTTAAATGTATATATTTATAAATGTATTCATATGAAAAGGAGACAGAGAGTGATCTATCTATATATATGGAGAAAGAGAGAGAAAAAGAGAAAAAGTCAATACCAGTGGTTTCTTACAGGGAAGAAGCTTGACATTAGAGACAGGGTCAAAAGAAACTTGTTCCTGGCTTTGTCACTAACTCGCTCTGTGACTCTTTCTATTTCTGATTCTCAGTTGTTCACATGTAAAACAAAAGGGTTGCGCTAAAAAGTCTCTCTCTGTTAAAATTCTATAATTTGATAAATTTTGCAATAGCCCTTCCAAATAAATTTTGTATTAGTTTTCTGTTGTGGTGTAGCAAATCGCCACAAACTAAGTAGCTTAAAACAACACACATTTAGTATCTCACAGTTGTCATGGATGAGGAGCACAGGCATGGCTTAACTGGATCCTTCTGCTCAGGGTCTCACCAGAATGCAATCGGGGTATGGCCAGGCTGCATTCTCTAGGAAAGAAACCATTTCGAAGCTCATTTAGGTTTTGCTGGCACACTTTGTTTCCTCGTTTCACCTTTTCCTGTTTACCAATCTGCAGGTACAAAAGGTGGTTATATGGCTAAGGGCCCTGCTTCTTTATGGTCGTCAGCTGGAGGCTACCATCAGATCCTGGATGCCACCTGCCAATGCCACGTGGTCCTCCCTATAAGCAACTCACAACATGGCTGTTTGCTTTTTCAAGGCCAGAATCTCTCTCTTACTCTAGTGCAAGATTATTTCATACACACACACACACACGTAAGATTATATATTAAAAAGCCTGGCAACTGTAGTCCCAAGAGGCTGAGGTGGGAGGACTGCTTGAGCCCAGGAGTTGGAGTCCAACCTGGGCAACATAGTGAGACCCTGTCCCTAAATATTTAAAAAATCACATATATAACATTTTACATTATATAACATTTTACATAATATATATAATATATATACACACACATATATAATAATAATATATATAATAAACACATATATATAATAATAATATATATACACACACATACACACACACACACACTCATAGGTATGACATCCTATTGTCTTTGCCAAATTCTATTGGCCAGAAGCAAGGCAGAAGGTGTCACCCACACTTGAGAAGAAGAAATTATCCAGGGCATTAATATTAACATCTTTTGTTTTTGTTTTTGTTGTTTTGAGACAAGGTGTTGCTTTGTCACCCAGTCTGGAGGGCAGTGGTGTGATTGTGGCTCACTGCAGTCTCTGCCTCCTGGGCTCAAGTGATCCTCCCACCTCAGCCTCCTGTCTTCCACCTCACCCTCCTAAGTAGCTGGGACTACAGGGGCACACCAGCACATCCAGCTGATTTTTAAAGTTTTTTGTAGAGATGGGATCTCACTATGTTGCCCAGGCTGATCTTGAATTCTCGGGCTCAAGCGATCCTCTTACCTCAGCCTCCCAAAGTGTCGGGATTACAGGTGTGAGCCACACGCCTGGCCAACACCAGCATCTTTGAATGCTGCTTGCCACAAAATCTCTAAGTTGTACTTATTAAAAGCCAATCCTTTATTTTTGTATTGGTAAAATTATTTTGGCAGGGGAGGAAAGAAGATTTACCAGGAAGGTAGAATTTCATTTTTGAAATGAAGTTTTGCAGAAAAGAAATGAAAAACTTAACTGTAAGAGTTTTTATGATTCACAGGCTGCTATATACACTAATTTTAAATCGTCCCTTCAAGCCATAGTGCACTGAAAAATACATATTTAAAGAGCATGTGAAATTGAATCACCTCTAGACAATTATTTTGAAACATTAATTCCTGCCTGATTATTTTTAAAAATCAAGTCCATTGTTTAGATTCCATTTTTTCCATAATTTTCTGTGCAAATATATTAAAAATCGAGGCCCTGGGTGAGTCTGGAATGCTTGGAGGGCAAAGTTAAGTTTGAAGGATCAAATTTTAAAAAGGGTCCCTTTTGAAATGTGCACGTAGGCAGCGATTATTTGCATGAAATCACGTGAAGCAAAGAGGATAGGAATTAACCTGATATTCTTTCATAAATATGGCAATGTCAACCAAGACGCAGGCCCAGCTAACGGAGATGGGTGAGAGAAAGAGGAAGAGAGGTTATGAGTCTTCACATGGCTGCTGAGTGTTAGGATTGAGTGGAACTTCCACTGTGATTACCCAGGGCTCCTCATCAGATGCTGGATCTGCAGTGCTGGGATGGAAATTCGTACCCCATCCACAAAGATGGGCATCTTCCCATCCCAAGACAATACTGGGCCCTGTTACAGAGAGAAACAAACCAATCTGCAAAGGCTTTCATAAGCTGGCCTAAAGAAATGTTTGTGGGGGGAAAAAAAGGCTAAGCTGTTCTTTTCCACCTCTCCCAGCAAATGGATGATTTGCCACAACAGTTAAAACAAATGTTTCTGTTAGGGAACCACTTCCCAGGCAAATAAACATCTTTGGCAGTATAAACGTAAAGGTGTGAGGACTGGGCAAAATGAAGAACTTTCCAGCAATTGTTGCCAATGAAGTTGAAATGTAGTGAATGCGTTGAAGTCTTCTGAAGCAATGGGTCATAAACTGGTTTCGTGGGAGATTTTGTTTGTCTAGCATAGTGTTTCAAAAATGATTTTTTAAAAATAAATGCCATCATTAGTAATATGGAAAATTTATATAACATCTGGATTCCTGACTTCTAAAAAATGTGGAAGAAACTGTCAACACTACAACACTAGGCTTATATTTCTGCCTAAACAGCATCAGCTGGCTGCAGCTGAGTAGGGGCTATATCTCTAGTTCACCCCAGTCTCCACCTCTCCTTATTGTCTCACACCTGACCCCTGTCACTCATTTATCTTTACTCCCTATCCCTGATAAGAATTTGAGTGTACAGCCCTAAATTTGATTCTGAGTTTTCAACTTGGAGAGAATCAAGTCTAACTCTCTGATTTTACAAATGGGGAAACTGAGGCAATCACACAATTCAGAAGGCAATGAACGGAAGCTGGCTCTCAGTCTCCTGACTTCTAAGCAATTCCTCTTTCTTCTGTGACTCTACCTCTATTTCTCCACATTTATTATCAGAAGTTGAAATTCTCTAAATTTCTTTTCAACTATGTGACCAACATGTACTATTAACTTTTATTCTTTTCCTGGAGAAATCTTGATTGCCTGGCATCTGTTTTAGCAGAAAGTCTTTTCCGAGTCTTTTTAGCTACCCCTAATTGGAATTCATAATTTAGGGGCGTATTGCCAAGGTAGAGTAAGTCGGATTATCCATTGACACTGAAGAAGACAACATAAGCACTTTTATTTCTAAGTATGATTTTAATCTAAAATAATACAAAAGACATTAAGCTTCACTAAGATTTACTATTCCAGTTGGCAGTGGTGCCCCCTCTGATTGTGTGTCGTAAGTCTTGGGGCTTTCAAGGTGTTTGAGACATCCAGAAGGAGTTGCTGGAGTTTTCCAATGGTGAGAGGTTGGAAACAAAACATTTGACCTCATTCATTGACTTCTGTGATGCGCTGAAGTTACATCAGTTAACCGATGCTTCTTAGAAATGACAGGTCTACCTTCTCCATTCTAAGGACAGCTTTTCCTTTCCCCTCCACATTTTTGGAATACCTTTCGCATTGGCAGGTGGAAGTCAGCAGAGCAGCCCTTGAAATGGGTGTTTAGATTTTGGAAGGAGCTGAGAACTTTTCCCTTTCCCAGTTCCCCAGAGCAAATCATCTCCTATTGGTAGCTCTGAACTTTCAGATTCACACCCAACTGAGCATTCGCTGGATCAGTCAGCACCATGGCCTCTACCTGGGAGAGCATAAATCCTGGTGCACCATCTTATTGCAAGCTAGGAACCGCCTAGGGACCTTGCAAGAAGAGTTCAAATGAGAGTTTGCTGGACACTTGCATGAGATAAGAAGAGGCTCATCAAATGACCTTCAGAGGTGGCTGCCCACAGAGAGGAGGCAATTGAAAGACAACAGCAGGTGACAAGCCTGTCCCAATCAATTTGCAGGACCCAGGGCAGGAGTACAAAAGGTCCACTTACTGTATGACTAAATATCAAAATATTCAATAAAACATGTGCTAGCCTTCTCCTTTTGCAAACATGGCTTCGTAGTGACCTGGTGAGCCAGGCTCAGATTCAGAATTCTTTAGAATTTGGCCCATAGCCCACTTCCCTTTTTTATTCCACCTCCAGCTCCATCCTGCACCATGAAGGTCTTGTGCAAAAGTGTTTGTACTTGCCAGCTTATGTCCAAGCCTTCTCACCACCCTTTGGCCTCTCCTTGGATTGCAGGATGTGTATGTGGGGGTTGTAATCTGCTCTTGGGAGGACAGAGAATAGCCCTGGGGAAGAGGTTCACACAGCTCTGGGAGAAAATTCCAGGATCTTAGGGTGCATGGTCTGGGAGATTGGATGTGGGCTGTGGATATGCACAATCCCTTAGCCTAGTTGACTCCGACCCCATGGAGAGGGCACAGCCAGGGAGGACCAGATGACAACTTTGTGGCCATGCTACATTGAATAGAACCAACCCTTCCCAAATGGAAATGGACAAGTGGCCAAAGAGATTCCTTGGGAGGAAGTGGCAAGAATAATGCACAGGTCAGGAAGAAGGCGCCATTAATGTTCCTCTAAGTGCAAATGGTTGGTCAGCCACACACTTACTCAGGGCCTTCAAAGTAAAGGTGACACTTTTAAAAACGAGAGAACATGATTGCTTTTTAAAAGAAACTTGGGCTATAGAGATAACATTTCTTTCTTTCTTTCTCTCTTTCTTTCTCTCTTTCTTTCTCTCTCTCTCTCTTTCTTTCTTTCTTTCTCTCTTTCTTTCTCTCTCTCTCTCTCTTTCTTTCTTTCTTTGTTTTTTTTTTTGAGACAGAGTTTTGCTCTTGTCGCCCAGGTTGGAATGCAATGACGTGATCTCAGCTCACTGCAACCTCCGCCTTCCGGGTTCAACTGATTCTCCTGCCTCAGCCTCCCAAGTAGCTGGGATTACAGGTGTGCACCACCACACCCAGCTAATTTTTGTATTTTTAGTAGAGACAGAGTTTCACCATGTTGGCCAGGCTGGTCTCGAACTTCTAATCTCAGGTGATCTGCCTACCTCGACCTCCCAAAGAGCTAGGACTGCAGGCATGAGCCACAGCTCCCAGCCTAGAGAAAACAGTTTAAAAACAGATGATTGGAAATGTTCTTGTAAGGAATTATTGTTGACATATTTACATTATTCAAAAATATGTAAGTTCCCTATATAAATGCTTCAATATGCACACACTTTAAAGTCCTGGAAACCAAATTTTCTAATATAATTTAAAATTATCTCAACCTAGCATTTCAGTGAATTTTAAACTCATGCTAAAAGTGCAAAAATTCAACACTTTTTATTTAGTTTTCAACAACAGCTTAACCTCAGGGAAGATAAAAATAACTAGACAAATTTCAACAAAAACCTTTGCAAAATTGGTATATGGAATTGGAAGATGAAAAGCATTTTTAAAAATAGGTATAGCAAGTGATACCCTTCATCCAGTTGGAAGATATATCTCTATGTGGTTAGTTTTTCATTTATGACAATCATAAAAATCAAGTATTGATATAAATCATACTGCACAATTTCAAACCATATAAAATAAACCAAGAATTTTAAAATAATAAAGGATATTCGGTATCCAAATAGCAATAATCCTTAAGCGAGAGTAAGGAAATTTTTTACATCACTGAGTACATTTTTTCAAAGTATCACTTATTTCTTCTCTATCACTTCCTCTTTACAGCTGTCCTTTTATATGCTTTACCACCTACATGACAGGTTAATATCATGGTAAATGTATATAATTAGCAAGTAAATGCATAAACATTAGAGGAATTGTCTCAAAATATTTTCCTCATATATGTGCCTGATCAGAAGTTTGCAGACCATTGATTTAGGGGAGAATGAGATCCTGGATAAAACCAAAAATGGCGCCTTTGACATTGACGCTTTGGCTGGTCAATCCAAGAATAGATGCCTTCTTCATTTTCCTCTAAGACCTTTTCAAATAAATTCTGCCATCTGCTTCCGGGGGTAGAGGGGCGGGGTTGTGAGTCTGTTCCATTCAGCACTCAGGAGCACTCTGGTTTCTGTTTTGTAATCAGAGTAGTACAGTTTGCTTTTGTTTAAACTCTTGTTTTCAGGACTGATTTGCAGAATCCTGTTTATTCAGTCCCAAATAGAGAACTCACTGACTAGGGCAAGAGACAGAGAAAGCCCCTGGGCGGCAGTGAGTGTGTGGATGCTCCATGAGTAAGTGTTTGATAACAGATATAAAGAAGCTCGCAGCAATGCTTGCTATTGTTTACAGAATGCTTATTCAGCACTGCACTGCGGGCTTGAAGGATGCTTAATCCGCACACCATCCTTGCACATTAAGAACTGGTATTCAGCCCAATTTTTAATTTCGTATTTTGGAATAATTTCAGACTTTCAGAAAAGTTGCAGGAATAGTACAGAGCTTTCTTATTTACCCTTCACTCAGCTTCCCCAATCTTAACAACTTATATAACCATTGCACAGACATATATAATCCAAGAAAATTAACATTGGTGCAATACTATTAACTAAACTACAGACATTATTCACATTTCATCAGCTTTTCCACTCATGTCCTTTTTCTGCATCATAATCCAATCCAGGATTCCACTTTGTGTTGAGATGTTTTGTCCCTTAGTGTCCCCTAGTCTGTGACAACTTCTCTGCCTTCTTTGTTTTTCATGACCTTGACTCTTGTGATAAGTAGCGGTCAGTTATCTTGTAGAATGTCTTGCAATTTGGGCTAGCCTGATGTTTTCTCATGATTAGATTCTGGTTGAGCATTTTTGGCAAGAAGTGATATTGTATCCTCAGGAAATCACATCAAAGGCTACATGATGCCAATATTTCTTATCACTGGTACTGTTAACCTTGATCACTTGGTTAAGTTGGCATCTACTGTGTGTCTCCCGTGTAAAGTTACTTGGTTGTCTTTTGTAATTAATAATATCTTGGAGGTGATACTTTGAGACTACATAAATATCCTGCTTTTCCACAAACTTTCACCCACTAATCTTAGCATTCATGGGTGGATCTTGCCTGCAGCAATTTTGCCTACTAGGATTCACCCCTATTTCATAGATGAGGTAAATGAGGCTCACAGAGCTGAAGTGACTTGTCCAAAGTCCAATTCCACGTCCCTCTTCTACTCAGAATCTGGCCATGGCTCTCATTTCCCTTGAGGGGAAGGCCAACGTCCTGACAGGTTTCCCCAAGGCTCCCCATAATGTGGACCCCGCGATGCCTCTGACTTTGTTCATATCCCACTCTCCCCCTCACTCACTTTCCCTGGGCCACACTGGCTTCCTGGCCCTTCCTTGAAAATGTCCTCACATCTGAACCTTTGCACTGGCTGTCTCCTCAGCCTGGAACCTCCCCCATGCACCCCTATCTATTTTGCTCACTTTTTCACTTCCTTGGGTCTAAGCTCAATGTCACCTTCTCAGTGAATCCTTCGCTGATGACTGTTTTTATCCCACCCACAACCCAGGCATTCCGCTCCCTATCCTCCTTCCTTGCTTTAATTCTCTCCACCTGACATATTATTTTGAACTCCTGATGTATTATATATGCATGCAAATAGGTGTTATGGATTACCTGTCAACCCTCTTAGCTATAATTTCCATGAGGACAGGGAGTTTGTGTGTTTTGTTTATTGGTGTATCCCCAGTGTGTAGGATAGTGCTGAGCACATAGTAGACACTCAATTAAATGTTGTTGAATGAATGAATAAACTTTGGAACATGTTCAACCACATGAAAGACTTAGGAAGCCTCACCTCCTTTGTAAGGAACAGAAAAACACAACTCAAACTGACTTTTTTCTCAAGGGCAGTTAGAGGGTCTCCTAACTAACTGCAAGGCCAGAGGAGGGCCAAGCTGTGGGAGGATGTTTTCAGGACTCTAGCTTGCTTTCTCTGTGGTCCTGTCTACTTTCTGGGTCTTCTGTCTGTTGGCCCATTCTTGGGCTTCTTCCTCAAGAATCCCTAGAATCATCTCTTTCCTTGGGCTCTACTTTGCCTACTGAGCTTTACTCTTAGGGGGTCCTTTGCCATGTGGTGGCCCCTGGGCTACTGTAGGCTCATATTACCCTCATGGCTAGTGCTTCCAACAAAAAAGAGGACTTCTCCTTCCCAAAAATTTCCAATAAAATGCTGGGCCTCGGTCTCAGTGGCTCAGGTTGCACTGAATGCCCATCCCTGAACTAATCTCTATGGACAGAGGGATCAAATTCTCTGATCAATCAGGTTTGGGTTATGCGCTCATTCTTGGTAGGGGGATAGGATTATCCCCTAACCACATGGATTGAAACCTGGTGAAATGAGTTTCAGAAGGAAAAGTGGGAAATGAAAAGGGGGCATATATGCTGACTGGGCAAAATTATTACCATTCTACACCTAAAATTTTATATGCCCTCCCTAGTCACAACCTCTCAGATTCTGCCTCTTTAGGTCTGAGGACGGGTCCAGGCATCTGTATTTTTAGGAAGCAAGCCAAGGGGATTTTGATTTACAGCCAAGATTGGGAACGACTGGCTTTATGGAATTTGCTCTAACCTCCCTGGAGGAAAAAAACGGGTCCATTTCACAAACATGGTTCTAAAGTTTCTCTGTTGAAAGGCACGAACAGGAGTTCACATCCATTATGTTGAAGATTGTGCTAGAAGTCATCTGTTGCTTTATGTGCTTGGCAATTCTTCCTTCCTTATCCATAGGGTCTGTGGATTTCATGGCCCTGCCTCTCCTACCTCAGGGCTGACCACATGACTCCGGATGTCTAATCAGAGCAAGTCATCTCCCTGATTATAGTGATTGGTTGAAGAATAGACACATGACTAAAGCCAGGCCAATAAGAGTCCTTTCTGGGGCTTTGGGTAGAGCTGCCCAGGATGTGTTGCTCTATTTACTTTGAGAACACACGTGTGAGAACCGTATGAGCTCAGAACTGTTGACAACAGCGTTTATCTCAAAGTGGGAAGACGCCTGCCTGACAATAAAGCCAACCTAAAAGAAAGTAGAGCTTAGAGATGGTGAGAGATGGTGCTAGTGAAGTTGTGTTGGTGCCTTGGATTCAGCTGTGACCCAGGCTGGTACAATCATTGGACTT
The DNA here is from genome assembly GCF_037993035.2 of Macaca fascicularis. Lineage (NCBI taxonomy): Eukaryota > Metazoa > Chordata > Mammalia > Primates > Cercopithecidae > Macaca > Macaca fascicularis. The sequence goes on along the minus strand of NC_088384.1, from coordinate 102,919,132 downwards.
TCAGTTGCATGGGTCAACACATTTTCTTTGTTTTGTTTAAGTCATTGAGTTGTATTCCTATAATAAGAAACCAGAGGAGTCCTAATTAACTTGAATGTGAACTACAACCACCTAAACTGTAAGACCTGTTGATGAGGTAAAGATTAGCATAAGAGATGCCTTTTGAACTAGGGAGGATAAACAATCCTATGCATTAGTGTGAATATCACATGCATATCAACATGCATATTGAGTACCTTCCATGTGTAAGGCATGGAGTGAGGTACTACAGAGCAATTTAGGAGCATCCAACAGATCAGTAAGATGTGGTCCTGCTCTTGAAGCCCATAAAGTCCTGTGCAGGAGCTCTCAAATTTTGTGGTGCATAAAATCACCTGGAGAACTTACTACAGCACAGAGTCCTCAGTCTCAGTTCCAGACACTGAGTCAATAGATCTGAGGTAGAGCCCAAGAATCTGGGTATTGATAAGCCTTCCCTAGCCCTCCCCTTGCAAGTAATTCAAAAGACACTTTGAAGTCGATCTTGTGGGAGACAGGGGCAGAACAAGGGGAGAGCAAAAATGAGGCAGAAAAAATAGTTGAGGAAATAATAGCTGAACATGTGTCAAATCTTATGAAAGACACAAATTCACAGATGCAGGATGCTCCATGAACACCAAGAAGAATAAAGATGGCAAAGGTCATGCTGAAGTTGGACTCAAGAAAACATCATGAAAACAACAAGAAAAAAAAAACATATTACATATAAGGGAACAATAATTTGATTAATGGCTGATACCTCATGAGAAACTATAGAGGACAGAAGAAAGCGGAACAACATCTTTAAAATGTTGAAAGAAAAAAAAAACCTGTAAACCTAGAATTCTATATCCAATGAAAATATTCTTCAAGGATGAAGGATATTATCAGATAAAAGAGAATGAAGAGAATTTGTTTTTAGCAGACCAGTACTATAAGAAATACTAAAGGAAGCTAAAGAGAAATGACACTAAATGAAAACTTAATGCCTCAGAAAAGAATGAAAATCACTGCAAATGTTAAACAACTGGATAAATAAGAAAGACTATGTTTTTGCTTTTTCCCTTTTTAAAAAAAATAATACATATGACTGTTTAAACAAAAATTGTAACTCTTTGGCTTATAATATATATTGACTGAAAACATATAACAATTATAACATAAAATATGGGAGAGTGTGGACCTGTGCAGTTATAATATTTCTACATTTTACGTGAAGTAGTACAAGACTAATTGTAAGTGGACTATGGAATGTTAGGGATATATATTGTAATTCCTGAAGCAACCACTGCAAAAAATGCAAAGAAGTATAGCTGAAAGTTAATAGAAAAATTAAAATGCAATTATAAAACCAATAGTCATGGGCTGGATTATCCTGCCCCTCCTTCAAAATTCATTTGTTGAAGTCCTAAACTCCAGTACCTCACAATATGACTGGTGTCCTTATAAGAAAAAGAAATTTGGACACAGATGGGTACAGAAGAAAGACCATGTAAAGACATAGGGAGAAGATGGCCATCCAAAGAGAGATGCCCCAGAAAAAAACAGCCCTGCTGACACCTTGATCTTGTAGTTCTAGCCTCCAGAATTACGAGAGAGTAAACTTTCATTGTTTAAGCCACCCCAGCCTGTGATAGTTTGTTATGGCAGCCCTAACAAACTAATATATTAATTGATACTTTTATAAAGGCAAGAGAAGGGAATAGAATAACCAAAAAAAAAAAAAAATGAGAGGAGATTAATTGAAAACAACAATAATATAGCAGGCTGAAACCAAATCATATAATTAATTACATTAAATGGTAATGAAGCAAATGCTCTAATTAAAAGGCAGAGATTTTCAGATAAAAAACCAAGACCCAAGGTGCCCTATCTATAAGAGATACACTTTACAAATAAAGACACAAATAAGTTGAGCATAAAAGGATGGAAACAACATATATAATATGCAAACAATAAGCATAAGAAGGCAGGACTGACTATACTAACATGAGATAAAATAGATTTCAAGTATAAAAAAGAGGAACATTTCAAAATGATAAAAGGATGACTTCAATAGAAAGATATGACAATCATAAATGTGTAAGTGCCTAATAACAGAGCTTCAAAATAAATGGAGTGAAATTTGACAGAATGAGTTCATGTCCTTTGCAGGGACATGGATGGAGCTGGAAGCCATCATTCTCAGCAAACTAACATAGGAACAGAAGACCAAACACCTCATCTTCTCGCTCATAAGTGGGAGTTGAACAATGAGAGCACATGGACACAGGGAGGGTAACATCACACGCCAGGGCCTGTCGGGGGGTGAGGGGTAAAGGGAGGAGAGCATTAGGACAAACACCTAATGCTTGAGGGGCTTAAAACCTAGATGACGGGTTGATGGGTGCGGCAAACCACCATGGCACATATATACCTATGTAACAAACCTGCACGTTCTGTACGTGTATCCCAGAACCTAAAGTAAAATTAAAAAAAGAAAGATAAGCTTTGCCTAAAATTATCACTTTATGGTCATATCCTAAAAGCTTTCCCCACATATCAGGAACAAAGTAAGGCTTTTTGCTTTCACCACCTCTATTCAGTGTATAACAATGGAGTCACACTTGTAGTAAATAGATTTTTGACACAGGTACCAAGGAAATACAATGGGAAAGGATAGCAACTGCAGCAAATGGTGCTGGAAGAACTGGGTATGTATGTGAGCAAACAAAAGCAAAACCAAGCAAAACCACCCACATTATGCATAAAAATAAGTCAAGGTGAATCATAGATCTAAATGTAAGAGCTGAAACGATAAAACTTTTGGGAGAAATCATAGGTAAAAATCTTTGTGATCTGGAGTTAAGCAAGAGGACTTAGTTCATTTAAAAGTGCAAATGAAATGGGCTTCATAAAAATTAAAAACTTTTGCTCTTTGAATCACAAAGAAAATGAAAAGGTAACCCGTATCCTGGAAGGCAATATTTTCAAAACATATCGGACAACATGTATTTAGAATATATAAACAGTTGTTACAGAGGCTGGGCATAGTGGCTCACACCTGTAATCCCAGCACTTTGGGAGGCGGAGGTGGGAGGATTGCTTGAGCCCAGGAAGTTTGAGACCAACCTGGGCAACATGGTGAAGCCCTGTCTCTACCGAAAATACAAAAGTTAGCTGGGCTTAGTGGCAGTCACCCGAAGTCTCAGCTACTCAGAAGGCTGAGGTGAGGAGATTGCTTGAGCCTGAGGAAGTTGAGGCTGCAGTGAGCCAAATTCACGCCATTGCACTTAGCCTGGGTGACAAAGCAAGATCCTGTCTCAAACAAAACAAAACAAAACAAACTTACAAATCAACAATGTAAGGACAAACCAACTAAAAACGGGAAACACAGACATAACGATTCTTTTTAAGGATGTGAAATGATGCTGTCTTAGTCATCAGAGAAATGCAAATTAACACCACAGTGAGCTAACACTCACACTAGGATGGCTAAAATGAAAAAGATTGACAATATCGAGTATTGGCAAGAATATAGAGCTTCCAGAACTCACACAAAGTGGTCCTGCCACTATAAATGGAAAAATTTGACAGTTTCTTGTAAAGTTAAACAGATACTTACCATACAACCCAATAATTCTACTCCTAGGAATTTATCCAAGAGAAAGAAAGACTACATCTGCACAAAGACTCCTCCTCAAGTGTTCTTTGCAGCCTTGTTCATAAGAGCCCCTAATCGGAAGCAACTGAAATGTTATTCATTTTTATTGCTGAGTAGTATTGCATGGTACGGATATCACAAAATGTCCATCAACCTTTGGACATTTTGTGATAAATATACCACAGAATACTACTCAGCAATAAAAATGAATAACAGAGATACATCGTCAGTGTGGATATGTCTCAAGAACAATATTCTAAGTGAAAGAAGACAAACATAAAAGACAAATACTATGATTCAATGAATATGAAATTCTAGGAAAAATAAAATCATAGTGACAAAGAGATCAGAGGTGCCTGGGTCTGGAGGTTACAAGAAGGACTGACTGCAAAGGCGGGATATGACAGAACTTTTTAGGGATATAAAAAGGTTTTCCATTTTGATTATGGTAGTGATTACATGACTACAGATCATTGCCAAAGCTCACTAAAATATACATGTAAAATGGGTGAATTTTGTTGTATGTAAAATATACATCCACAGTAAAAAAGAAAAAATTTAAAGACCTCCCTTTTCCGTGTAAACTAATTAAACATTAATTATTTTATATTTAAAAATTAGGTAATTTAGCCACCCAAAGCTAAGAATTGGATAGGAGCATTAACAGGAACTCTCCCAAGGCATTCTGGACCTTGGTGAGTGTATAAGGCAGTAGCTCTCCAAGTCCCAAGGGAGGGCAGCATGGCAGAGAGAAAGCTCTAGAGGCTCTGAAACCCAGGAAAGGTCCTGGAACAGGAAGAGAACTCCCCAGCAACTGAAAACCTTGTAGCAGGGCTGCAAAGAAGACTGAAATCTTGGCCAGACGTGGTGGCTCATGCCTGTTATCCTAGCACTTTGGGAGGCCAAGGTAGATGAATCACTCAAGGTCAGGAGTTCGAGACCATCTCGGCCAACGTGGTAAAAACCCCATCTCTACTAAAACTACAAAAATTAGCCAGACATAGTGATGTGTGCCTGTAATCCCAGCTACTAGGGAGGTTGAGGCAGGAGAACTGCTTGAACCTGGGAGGTGGAGGTTGCAGTGAGCCGAGATGGTACCACTGCATTCCTGGGCGACAGGGCAAGACTCTGTCTTAAAAAAAAAAAAAAAAAAAAAAAAAAGGCTAAAATATCCCATAGTGTAGAATGTTGTTGAAATCACAATAAGATCTCCAGAATCTCAACAGGGCTCAGAGCCCAAAGTCCTGACCTATCCTCAACATATTTAAAACCAATGGTGAACTGAATGAAGCTAAAACTGCAATAAAGCCCAGACACGGTTCAACTAACATCAGAGAGATTAAGACCCCCTTCCCACTCCAGCAGTGGATGGAAGAAAAAACATGCCCTTTTCTAGAGACAAATACTGGTTACTTTTTTCTCTACTGTTCTTTTATACAAAATGTCTGATATATAGAAGAAAATTATATGATATATGAAAAAGCAAGGGAAACAAGTTAAAACATAACACATTAAATGAAAACAGACCCAGCAATGTCTCAGAAGTGAGCATTATCACACAAAAATGCTGAAGGATACCGCAGAAAAGGTGGGCGATATGCATGAAAAGATGGTCAAGACATATACACTCTAAAAAGAACCAAAAAGAGCCGCTCTGCTCAGCAGTTCTCCTGTGGAGTAGGGTTGTAGGCAGCCACCATGCCCAGCTGGATGGCATGATCCTGAAGACTCACTTCCACAAGGATTGGCAGCAGTACATGGCTACTTGGTTCAACCAGCTGGCCTGGAAGATCTGCAGACTCAAAGCCAGGCAAGCAAAAGCATGTGCTGCATCTGGACCCATCCAGCCCATAGTAAGGTTCCCCACGGTAAGGTATCACACCAAAGTATGAGCTGGCAGGGCCTTCAGCTTGGAAGAGTTAAGGGTGGCTGGTATCCACAAGAAGGTAGACTGGACCATCGGCATCTCTATGGATCCAAGAAGGTGGAACAAGCCCTCTGAGTCCCTGGTATCCAATGTGCAATGGCTGAAGGAATATTGCTCTAAGCTTATCCTTTTTGCCAGGAACTCCTTGGGCCCCAAGAAGGCAGACAGTTCTGTGAAGAATTCAAATTGGCCGCCCAACTGACAAGACCACTAATGCCCATACAGAATGTCTACAAGAAGGAGAAAACCAGAACCATCATTGAGGAAGAGAAGAGCTTCATAGTATTTGCCAGTCTTCACATGGCCAATGCCAATGCCCAAATGAAAATGCCAGAAATTAAAAAAAATATATACAATTATCAGCAATGAAGAATTTGTTAGATATACTTAACTGAAAGCTGAGCAGAACCTAGGTAAAGACAAGTGAACCTGGAGATAGGTAAAGAAAAAAATATCTAAACTGAAACACAAAGAGAGAAAAGCATAGAGACCCTAGAGGCCGCAGAAGATGAGGTGAGAATAAATGTGTCAGAAGAAATATTTGAAGAGAAAATAGCTAATTTTTCTCTCCAAATTAATGAAAGACATTAACCCAAAGGTTTAAGAAGCTTAGTGAGCACCCAGCAAAATAAACACAAAGAAAACTATATGTAGGCATATCAGAGTTAAATTGCTAAAAACCAAAGATAAAGAGCAAATCTTCAAAGCAACTAGAGAAAAAAGGACACATTGCATACAGGAGAACAATAACACAAATAATTCCTAATACTGTACCACTGGAGAATGAAAGTCAGTGAAATGTTAAAAGTGGAGCATCTTAAAAGTGCTTAAAGTTAAAAAGAAAGTCTACCAACCTAGAATTTTACACCAGTAAAAACAGGTTTCAAAAAGGAAGGTCAAATAAAGGCATTTTCAGATAGAAAAAAACTGAGATAATGTATCTCCAAAAGATCTGCACTAGCCAAAAGAAACACTAAAAGAAAATCTTTTCAGAGGGAAAATGATACATGATGGAGCACCAGAAAGTTTAAATATTCAGATAAATGTAAAATATCCTCTTAAGTGTCTTTATTTTATGTAATTTTTTAAAAGTTCATTGAATATTTTTAAAATAGCAAGATATTGTGGAGTTGATAACATATACGCAAGTAACACACATGTATAAAAGGAATTATAGTATAAATTTATTATACTAATGTTAGATAGTTTAATATTATTAGAAAGTAGATGGAGATACCTTAAAATGTATGCTGTGGATCAGTCACTGAAAATAACACAAGGAAATATAATTAAAGTCAATAGTAGAAATGAAAGGGAAAGCTGAAAAATATGTGATTTACCCAAAAGAATGTAGAGAAGGAGGAACAAAGAACAAATGACATGAATAGAAAACAAATACCAAGGTAGTAGATTTAAAGCCCGTCATATCAATAACGACATTAAAAGTAAATGAACTAACCACTCCAATTAAAAGGCAGAGATTGTTAATACAAGATTCAATATAATTTGTTATATTGAATATAACAAAATACAAGATTCAATATAATTTGTTCACAAAACACATTTTAATTATAAAGACAGAGAGACAAGTAGGAAAGGACATATACTAACATAACATAATGAAAGCTGGTATGGCAATATTAGTATCACAGAAAATATACTTCAAGACGAAGAGCACAACTAGAGTGCCCTAGTCTTGAGTGGATAATTCACAATAAAAGGATAAATTAATCAAGAAGATATAACAATCACTTCTTAGCCCATTGGCTAAGATCAAGTGAAGAAGATATAACAATCCCAAATAAGTAGGCACCTGACAATAGAGCTGTGAAATATATGGAACAAAAATTGACCGAATGAAAGGGAGAAATAAACAAATCCACAATCATGACAGATATTTTAACACAGTCATTCAGTAATTGATAGGAAAACTGGACAAAAAAGTCTATAAAGAAGTAGATGATGTTAAAAACATCAACCAACTTGACCTAACTGACATTTATAGAACATACACTGAACAACTGCAGACTACATATCTTTTCAAGTGCACATAGAACATTCACAAAAATGAGCTATATCCTAGGCCATAAAACAAAAGTCTCAATAAATATCAAAGGATTGGTTTACATAAAATATATTGTCTTACCACCAAGGTATTAAATTACAAATCAATTACAAAACGATATCCATAAAACACCAAAATATTCCAAAATTAAGAAGCACACTTAAATTAGTCATGAGATAACTAATAAATAACAAGAGATATTTGAACATATTCTTAAATGAGTGATAATAAACACCATACTTCTGAGATTTGCTACAAAATGTTTACAGAGAAATTTATAGCTTGAAATGTATTAGAAATTATATTATAAAAGGTATAAAATCAGTCATTTAAACATCTAACTTAAGAAACTAATAAAATAAGAGCCAATAAAACCAAAGAAAATACAAGAAAATTTAAAAATAAGAGCAGAAATAAATGAAGTAGTAAACAAATAATTGAGAAAATGGACAAAATCAAAAGTTTATAAAGAGACAAACCTCTAGGAAGAGTGATCAAGAAAACTTAAAGGAAAACACAAATTGTCAATATTAGAAATGAAAGCAAGGACATCAGAATTATCCGGCAGATATTAATGAGATATTTGATCAACTTTATGTTAATACATTTGACAACTTATATGAAATGGACAAACTTATTGTAAAATGCAAGTTAACAAAAATGACACAAGAAAACTAGAAAATCTAAATAGCTCTAAGCTACAAGAAAATTGGATTCATAGTCAAAAGCACTTCTTTAAAGAAAACTCTAGGCCCAGATGGTTTCACAGGTGAATATTATGAAAAATTAAGGAAGAAAGAATATAAATGGTTCACAAAGTCTTTCAGAAAACAGAGGAGGAGAAAATACTTCCCAACTCATTTTATGGGGCTAGTATTACCTGATCCCAAAGGAGAAAATGATATCACAAGAAAAGAAAATTTCAAGAAGATGGCCGAATAGGAGCAGCTCCAGTCTCCAGCTCCCAGCGCCAGCGACACAGAAGACAGGTGATTTCTGCATTTTCAACTGAGGTACTGGGTTCATCTCACTAGGGAGTGCCGGGCAATCGGTGCTGGTCAGCTGCTGCAGCCCGACCAGCGAGAGCTGAAGCAGGGCGAGGCATCGCCTCACCTGGGAAGCGCAAGGGGGAAGGGAATCCCTTTTCCTAGACAGGGGAACTGAGACACAAAACACCTGGAAAATCGGGTAATTCCTGCCCCAATACTGCGCTTTACCAAGAGTCTTAGGAAACGGGCACACCACACCAGGAGATTTTATCCCACACCTGGCCGGGAGGGTCCCACGCCCACGGAGCTTCCCTCATTGCTAGCACAGCAGTCTGCGATCTAACGGAGCCTCCCTCATTGGCAGCAGCCAGGCTGGGGGAGGGGCGCCAACCATTGCTGAGGCTTAAGTAGGTAAACAAAGCCCCTGGGAAGCTCGAATTGGGTGGAGCTCATAGCAGCTCAAGGAGGCCTGTCTGTCTCTGTAGACTCCACCTCTGGGGACAGGGCACAGCTAAACAACAACAACAACAACAAAGCAGCAGAAGCCTCTGCAGATGCAAACGACTCTGTCTGACAGCTTTGAAGAGAGCAGTGGATCTCCCAACACGGAGGTTGAGATCTGAGAACGGACAGACTGCCTGCTCAAGTGGGTCCCTGACCCCTGAGTAGCCTAACTGGGACATCCCCCACTAGGGGCAGACCAACACTCCATACCTCACACGGTGGAGTACACCCCTGAGAGGAAGCTTCCAAAGCAAGAATCAGACAGGTACACTCACTGTTCAGCAATATTCTATCTTCTGCAGCCTCTGCTGCTGATACCCAGGCAAGCAGGGTCTGGAGTGGACCTCAAGCAACCTCCAACAGACCTACAGCTGAGGGTCCTCACTGTTAGAAGGAAAACTAACAAACAGGAAGGATACCCACACCAAAACCCCATCAGTATGTCACCATCATCAAAGACCAGAGGCAGATAAAACCACAAAGATGGGGAAAAAGCAGGGCAGAAAAGCTGGAAATTCAAAAAATAAGAGCGCATCTCCCCCTGCAAAGGAACGCAGCTCATTGCCAGCAACGGATCAAAGCTGGATGGAGAATGACTTTGACGAGATGAGAGAAGGCTTCAGTCCATCAAACTTCTCAGAGCTAAAGGAGGAATTACGTACCCAGCGCAAAGAAACTAAAAATCTTGAAAAAAGAGTGGAAGAATTGATAACTAGAATAATTAATGCAGAGAAGGCCATAAATGAACTGAAAGAGATGAAAACCATGATACGAGAAATATGTGACAAATGCACAAGCTTCAGTAACCGACTCGATCAACTGGAAGAAACAGTATCAGCAATTGAGGATCAAATGAATGAAATGCAGCGAGAAGAGAAACCTAAAGAAAAAAGAAGAAAAAGAAATGAACAAAGCCTGCAAGAAGTATGGGATTATGTAAAAAGACCAAATCTACATCTGATTGGGGTGCCTGAAAGTGAGGGGGAAAATGGAACCAAGTTGGAAAACACTCTTCAGGATATCATCCAGGAGAACTTCCCCAACCTAGTAGGGCAGGCCAACATTCAAATTCAGGAAATACAGAGAATGCCACAAAGATACTCCTCGAGAAGAGCAACTCCAAGACACATAATTGCCAGATTCACCAAAGTTGAAATGAAGGAAAAAATCTTAAGGGCAGCCAGAGAGAAAGGTCGGGTTACCCACAAAGGGAAGCCCATCAGACTAACAACAGATCTCTCAGCAGAAACTCTATAAGCCAGAAGAGAGTGGGGGTCAATATTCAACATTCTTAAAGAAAAGAATTTTAAACCCAGAATTTCATATCCAGCCAAACTAAGTTTCATAAGTGAAGGAGAAATAAAATCCTTTACAGATAAGCAAATGCTTAGAGATTTTGTCACCACCAGGCCTGCTTTACAAGAGACCCCAAAGGAAGCACTAAACATGGAAAGGAACAACCAGTACCAGCCATTGCAAAAACATGCCAAAATGTAAAGACCATCGAGGCTAGGAAGAAACTGCATCAACTAACGAGCAAAATAACCAGTTAATATCATAATGGCAGGATCAAGTTCACACATAACAATATTAACCTTAAATGTAAATGGACTAAATGCTCCAATTAAAAGACACAGACTGGCAAACTGGATAAAGAGTCAAGACCCATCAGTTTGCTGTATTCAGGAGACCCATCTCACATGCAGAGAGATACATAGGCTCAAAATAAAGGGATGGAGGAAGATCTACCAAGCAAATGGAGAACAAAAAAAAGCAGGGGTTGCAATCCTAGTCTCTGATAAAACAGACTTAAACCAGCAAAGATCAAAAGAGACAAAGAAGGCCATTACATAATGGTAAAGGGATCAATTCAACAGGAAGAGCTAACTATCCTAAATATATATGCACCCAATACAGGAGCACCCAGATTCATAAAGCAAGTCCTTACAGACTTACAAAGAGACTTAGACTCCCATACAATAATAATGGGAGACTTCAACACCCCACTGTCAACATTAGACAGATCAACGAGACAGAAAGTTAACAAGGATATCCAGGAATTGAACTCATCTCTGCAGCAAGCAGACCTAATAAACATCTACAGAACTCTCCACCCCAAATCAACAGAATATACATTCTTCTCAGCACCACATCACACTTATTCCAAAACTGACCACATAATTGGAAGTAAAGCACTCCTCAGCAAATGTACAAGAACAGAAATTATAACAAACTGTCTCTCAGACCACAGTGCAATCAAACTAGAACTCAGGACTAAGAAACTCAATCAAAACCGCTCAACTACATGGAAACTGAATAACCTGCTCCTGAATGACTACTGGGTGCATAATGAAATGAAGGCAGAAATAAAGATGTTCTTTGAAACCAATGAGAACAAAGATACAACATACCAGAATCTCTGGGACACATTTAAAGCAGTGTGTAGAGGGAAATTTATAGCACTAAATGCCCACAAGAGAAAGCTGGAAAGATCTGAAATTGACACTCTAACATCACAATTAAAAGAACTAGAGAAGCAAGCGCAAACACATTCAAAAACTAGCTAACATATTCAAAAGGCAAGAAATAACTAAGATCAGAGCAGAACTGAAGGAGATAGAGACACAAAAAACCCTCCAAAAAAATCAATGAATCCAGGAGTTGGTTTTTTGAAAAGATCAACAAAATTGATAGACCACTAGCAAGACTAATAAAGAAGAAAAGAGAGAAGAATCAAATAGATGCAATAAAAAATGATAAAGGGAATATCACCACCGACCCCACAGAAATACAGACTACCATCAGAGAATACTATAAACACCTCTACACAAATAAACTAGAAAATCTAGAAGGAATGGATAATTTCCTGGACACTTACAGTCTTCCAAGACTAAACCAGGAAGAAGCTGAATCCCTGAATAGACCAATAGCAGGCTCTGAAATTGAGTCAATAATTAATAGCCTACCAACCAAAAAAAGTCCAGGACCAGATGGATTCACAGCTGAATTCTACCAGAGGTACAAGGAGGAGCTGGTACCATTCCTTCTGAAACTATTCCAATCAATAGAAAAAGAAGGAATCCTCCCTAACTCATTTTATGAGGCCAACATCATCCTGATACCAAAGCCTGGCAGAGACACAACAAAAAAAGAGAATTTTAGACCAATATCCCTGATGAACATCGGTGCAAAAATCCTCAATAAAATACTGGCAAACCAGATCCAGCAGCACATCAAAAAGCTTATCCACCATGATCAAGTGGGCTTCATCCCTGGGATGCAAGGCTGGTTCAACATATGCAAATCAATAAATGTAATCCAGCATATAAACAGAACCAAAGACAAAAACCACATGATTATCTCAATAGATGCAGAAGAGGCCTTTGACAAAATTCAACAGCCTTTCATGCTAAAAACGCTCAATAAATTCGGTATTGATGGAACGTATCTCAAAATAATAAGAATTATTTATGACAAACCCACAGCCAATATCATACTGAATGGGCAAAAACTGGAAAAATTCCCTTTGAAAACTGGCACAAGACAGGGATGCCCTCTCTCACCACTCTTATTCAACATAGTGTTGGAAGTTCTGACTAGGGCAATCAGGCAAGAGAAAAAAATAAAGGGTATTCAGTTAGGAAAAGAAGAAGTCAAATTGTCCCTGTTTGCAGATGACATGATTGTATACTTAGAACACCCCATTGTCTCAGCCCAAAATCTCCTTAAGCTGATAAGAAACTTCAGCAAAGTCTCAGGATACAAAATCAATGTGCAAAAATCACAAGCATTCTTATACACCAGTAACAGACAAACAGAGAGCCAAATCATGAATGAACTTCCATTCACAATTGCTTCAAAGAGAATAAAATACCTGGGAATCCAACTTACAAGGGATGTAAAGGACCTCTTCAAGGAGAACTACAAACCACTGCTCAGTGAAATAAAAGAGGACACAAACAAATGGAAGAACATACCATGCTCATGGATAGGAAGAATCAATATCGTGAAAATGGCCATACTGCCCAAGGTAATTTATAGATTCAATGCCATCCCCATCAAGCTACCAATGAGTTTCTTCACAGAATTGGAAAAAACTGCTTTAAAGTTCATATGGAACCAAAAAAGAGCCCGCATTGCCAAGACCATCCTAAGTCTAAAGAACAAAGCTGGAGGCATCACGCTACCTGACTTCAAACTATACTACAAGGCTACAGTAACCAAAACAGCATGGTACAGGTACCAAAACAGAGATATAGACCAATGGAACAGAACAGAGTCCTCAGAAATAATACCACACATCTACAGCTATCTCATCTTTGATGAACCTGAGAAAAACAAGAAATGGGGAAAGGATTCCCTATTTAATAAATGGTGCTGGGAAAATTGGCTAGCCATAAGTAGAAAGCTGAAACTGGATCCTTTCCTTACTCCTTATATGAAAATTAATGAAAGATAGATTAGAGACTTAAATGTTAGACCTAATACCATAAAAACCCTAGAAGAAAACCTAGGTAATACCATTCAGGACATAGGCATGGGCAAGGACTTCATGTCTAAAACACCAAAAGCAACAGCGACAGAAGCCAAAATTGACAAATGGGATCTAATTAAACTAAAGAGCTTCTGCACAGCAAAAGAAACTACCATCAGAGTCAACAGGCAACCTACAGAATGGGAGAAAATTTTTGCAATCTACTCATCTGACAAAGGGCTAATATCTAGAACCTGCACGTTATGCACATGTACCCTAGAACTTAAAGTATAATAATAATAATAATAAAGAAAATTTCAGAACCGTATTCCTCATAAAGATGCAAATCCTTAATAAAATTTTTCAAATTAAAGAAAGTAATATACGAAAAAGATAATATATCACGCCTAATGGGGATTGACTTGGGAATGTAAAAGTAAATTTCACATTAGAAAAATCAATGTAATTTGCCACATTAACAGAATCAAGGAGAAAATTCATGTGATCACCCCAATATATGTAAAAATCATCTAATTCAACACTCATCCATGATAAAAACTCTCAGCAAACTAGGAATAGAAGGAAACTCCTCAATCTAATAAAAGGCATCTATCTATAGAAAACCTACAACATTCACCACATTTTGTGGCGAAAGACTGAATGCTTTCTTCTGTGATTGGGAGCAAGGCAAAGACACCCTTTCTCACTACTTCTAATCAGCATCATATCAGATGCCCTAAGCAATGGAATAAGACAATGAAAAGAAGAGAAAAAAAGGCATAGAGATTGGAAAGGAAGAAGGGAACTGTTGTTTTTATAAGTAAGAATTGTTTACATGGAAACCTTTATGGAATCTACAAAGGAGCTACTGAGACTAAAATGTAAACTTAGCAAGCTTAAAGGATAAAAGTCAATATAGAAAAATATACTAGCAACCAACAATTGAAAAATAAAAATTTAAAATACAATTTATAACAGTATGGAAAAACAGAAAGTATCTAGAAGTAAGCCTAACAGATTTGTGAGAGGTCTACTCTTAAAACTATAAAGAACTTAAAGAAGATCTAATTAAATGGAGAGAAATATATAATATTCATGGATTGGAACACTCACTCTATATTGGAACGCTCTATATTGTTAAGTTGTTTATTCTTCCTAAATTGAGTAAATACAATTCTTATCAAAATTGCAACAGTCCTTTTTAGAGAAACTGGGAGACAAATTTGCAAATGGTCCTTTTTGGAGAAACTGAGAGACTGATTCTACAACTTACATGGAAATACAAAGGCTCTGGAATAACTAAGACAATCTGGAGGAAGAATGCTAGAGAACTTACACTGGTTAAATGTAAAGAAAGTTATGGTAACCAAGACAGTATAGTATTGGCATAAGGATAGCTAAATAGATTATTGAAACAAAATAGAAAATCCAGAAACAGATTTGCACTTTTATGGTCAATCAATTTTTTACCAAGTTGCCAAGTCAATCCAATGGAGGAAAATAACATCTTTTTGACAAATGGTGCCAGAACAATTGAACATCTGTTTGGAAGAAACAAATGGAACCTTGAGCTCTATCTCACTCCATACACAAAACCGAATTCTAGCTACATCGTAGACCTTAATGCAAAACCCGTAACCATAATGCTCCTGGAAGAAAACCTTGGGGAGGAGGGAAAATGATTTCTTGAGAGCTTGTTTGGAGGCTTTAGCAGGGGAGCACAACAACTCATATACCCTTGACCAAAGACTGGTCCTCCTCTATGGGGGATGGCCATCCTCTTCGACTGAGCATGCAGCTTCA
Source organism: Macaca fascicularis (assembly GCF_037993035.2). Taxonomy (NCBI): domain Eukaryota; kingdom Metazoa; phylum Chordata; class Mammalia; order Primates; family Cercopithecidae; genus Macaca; species Macaca fascicularis. The sequence continues at coordinate 102,903,709 of NC_088384.1, read as the reverse complement.
GGAGGGACACACATGGAATGGTGAGGGAGGAAGCGGACACTTGCCTAGCCAGCCAGATCAGCCAAATCAACCCTGTCAATCAATGAGGTGACAGATGTGACAGTCAGATCACCCTCATATCTGGGAACATAATTTCTTGTGCAGAACATGAAAAGCACTAATGGTATTTTAAAAATAGATACATTGAAATACATCAAAATTTAAAATCTAGGTTTATTTGTAATACTCCCAAATTAGAAACAACTTCAAATGCCCATCAACAGATTAATGGATTAAAAAATGGTGGTATGCCCATGAAGTGGAATGCTATTCAGCACAAAGGAATGAACTATTGATACACCCATGGTTGAATTTTTCTAAAAATTAGGTTGAGTCAAAGATGCTAGATACAAAATAGTAATCTGTATGATTACATTTATGTGAAATTCTAGAATAGGCAAAACTCATCTTAGTTGATAGAAATAGTGGTTGGCTGGGGTCGGGGGACATTGACTGAAAGAAGCATGGAAGAACTTTCCAAGTGGGGCCTTGGAAATATTCTATATCTCATTCTGGTGCTGGTTAGTTATGTGTATATAAATGTAAAAATTCATTGAACAGAACATTTAAGAACTGTGCATTTGATTACGTAAATATATACCAGTATAAATCTTGCCTTAAAGTTTAAAACCTATAAAACAGGTAGCATTATCTATCATTTTCATGGTGAAGAAACTGAGCCTCAGAGAGGTTAGGTAATTTGCCCAAGATCCCACAGTTAGGAAGTCGTAAGGGTGGAACACAATTCCTAACTTTCCTGAAACCCAAACCACCGCCCATGTACTTATGTTTCCTGCCGTTTCTCTCTTCCAGTATAAACAAAAGCATAAATAAGTGACCAAATCCCTTAAATCCAAGGGTATGTTTATTTCATTTTACTATTTTTTATTTTTTTAGAGATGAGGTCTCACTCTGTCACCCAGGCTTTAGTGCAGTGACATGACACTAACTCACTGCATCCTCGAACTCCTGGGTTCAAGCGATTCTCCTGCCTCAGCCTCCCAAATAGCTGGGACTACACCAGCATGCCCAGTCAAATTTTTAAATTGTTTTTGGAGAGATCTCTCTGTGTTGCCCACCCAAGCTGGTCTCAAACTCCTGGGTTCAAGTGATCCTCCTGCCTAGGTAGGCCCCAAAGTGCTGAGATTTCAAGCATAAACCACCACACCTAGCCTCCAACGGTCTTTAATATATCTGTGTTTGAATATAACATGCATCGAGACTGATCTCCGGGGAAATTACATGGACTTTACAGACCCTACATTTTGATGCATTTTATTCTAATAAGCGTAACTTCTAAATTTTTGTAACTGAAGGAAAAGTGCACATTAGCCATCAGAACTCCAACTGGGGGATCAGAAACAAACTATTTCTAGCAAAGCAGCCACCAATACTTCTGAAACATCAAACCAGATAGCTCCCAACTTGAGCTGAATGCACTCAGACATAACCCTTGGCGGAGGCCAGAGTCTGCCAACAGATCTGTTATGCCTCCTCTGGCTTCACCTTTCCACATCTGGCTTCTGTGAGTCCAGGAAGAATTGTTCAGAGAGAACCAAATAAAACAATTGCACATGATGTTTTAGACACGAAGATGCAACACCTAGAAATTACCCTCGCTCAGTCCCTCAGGTGTTGCTAAGAGGGTATCACCTGAATTAATTTTGCCCTTTAGCATGTTTACGATCTAGCAAAGAAAACTTCTTTCCTTTTGTCCTCTCTATACCACTTCTCCCTGACAAAGATCATGAAATGGGGAGATTTGGACCCCATAGGATGTGCTGGGAATGCACTCCAGTTTGGAGAAAGAACTTCCGGTACTTGATTCCTCATAAGCTAGCAACAGCTGGCATTTGTGAGATTTACTCATCAAATGGTAAGAAACGCCCCTGTAAGAGCTGAAATTCAGGACTCAGCAATGTGAGATTCTCAAAAGGATCAAGGAAACGAGCCTTAAACTATAAATCTGAAATCCAGAGTCCTGTGAAGAGTGAATTACCTTCCACAATGCTAGAGGAAGGGAACTTTTTCAGGCAGAGCGAAAAATGCACCTAGCAAAAGCTGGAAACAAAGGAAGCAGGAAAAGAAAACGCACAAACACCCACAAACAGAAAGCCTCTTGTTTTATCTTCATGACAGAAGTCAAACCAAACATGACAGTTGTAACAATACATCCAAGCAATGGATATTAAAAATAAACTTTTCAAAGACTCTTTAATAACAAGGAAAGAAACTCTTAATTTAATAGTAAGCCAAACAGCAAGCAATACGCTTTAAAAAAAGAGAAAGACTTCTCCCTATGGTTAGAAGAAAATAAGAAAATATATCAAAATATTTAATAGTGTTTATCTCCAGGTAGTGAGATTTTGGATGATGTCCATTTTCTTCTTTGAAACATTGTGTAATTTCCAAGAATTCTACAATCAGTCTGCATTTGCAATACTTTTGGTCTCAAGGTAATGGAAAGTCAGACCATTGGTGCCTTCAAGCATGAGGCTATTTTTGTTCATTTATAAGAAGTCTGAAGGTTAGTGGCCTCAGGGCTGGGCTGGCCCCTCAACAGTGTCATCAAGGACACAGGCTCTTCTGTCTTTCTGCTCCGTCCTCTTCATTGTGTTGGCAGTTGTCATCAGGCTTCTTGTCTCATGAACATAGAATGGCTGCCACAGCTCCTGGCATCATGGTCTCGTTCAAGGACAAGAAGGATATGTGCGACCAGGGCTGGGGCAGAACTTCAGTCTTGCTTTTTATCAGGATGCAAAAACTCCTTCCTGAAAGTTTCCACATCAAACTTATTTTACTTTTTTTTTTAATTTTTATTTTTGAGATGCAGTGTCATTCTGTCACCCAGGCTGGAGTGCAGTGGCGAGATCTCAGCTCAATGCAACCTCGATCTCCCAGGTTCAAGCGATTCTCATGCCTCAGCCTCCCGAGTAGCTGGAATCACAGGCATGCACCACCATGCCGGCTAATTTTTGTGTTGTCAGTAGAGATGGTGTTTAACCATGTTGGCCAAGCTGGTCTCGAACTTCTGACCTCAAGTGATCCACCCACCTTGGCCTCTCAGTGTTGGGATTACAGGCCCAGCCTATTTTTACTTTTAATTGGCCATAGCTAGATCACATGACTACCCTATACATCTTCCCTGAGATCAAGAGAATTCTGGCCAATACATAAACAAAAATGGGTTATGTTGCTAGGGAAGGAGAAGGAATTGCTTCAGACACTTACAGAGTCTGCCCCAAGTGATAATGAAAAGGGTAGAATACAAATAGTAAGCTGGGAGATGTTTCTCATAGATAGACAGACAGACAGACAGAGAGATGCATAGATTCACGCCCCTCCTCTGAACCCTCTCACCCAAGTATGTGTGAATGCCTATTGCCAAAAGAAGACTAGAAGGAAAGTCATTAAAATGTTACAGCGTTTTCCAGGGTAGGGAGATCTGGGGACATGTTAATTTTGTTTTCTTTTGTTTTATATATATATATATATGGATATATAATATATAATATTTTTACATAATATATAATACATATCTTCATATATAATATATATATCTTAATCTATATATGTCTATAATTTTCAAGGTCTCTATGATGAGCATAATTCCAAAATTACTTTTTTAATTAGAAAAAAATCTTCATTTAAGACAGTCCTGAGATTGGTGGTTTTACTGTCACCTCTTTATATATCCTGTACATCTAAATCTTATAACTACACGGCTGAGTACAGTGTTTTATACATATTATTTCCTTTAATCCTCATGAAAACCCTGTGAGGTTGATACCATTATTGGTCCCACTTTTCATATAAGGAAACAGAAGCTCAGAGAAATTAAGTCCAAGCCAGGATTCAAACCAGTTCGTCTGATTCCAAAACCCGACCTCTTAATCACAGCACTGTCCCATAATGTAATCTTTATACTGGTAACTTCCTTATTCCCATTCCTGTTTTTTATAATTTTGCTACTTAAATATGCAAGTGTCCAGAATGTATAATACTATGTTCCATGTTTCAGAAACCCATTGTAAATGATATTATCCAATACGTATCTTTCTGAAACTATAAAGGTTATTATCCAATACGTATCTTTCTGAAACTTGCTTTTTATATTTGACAGATTTTGAGACATGTCTCTCTTGATACACGGTCCTTCTTCTCTGCCATTTAATGGTCATTTACATACAATGGTATATTTTTCCATTCTCCTGGACATTCAGAGTCTCCTCCCACCCCCAGTTTTTTGCGATTATAAACAATGCTGCAATGAACATCTTCATGCAGGTATCCCAGGGCCCACGTAGAAGACAGAACTAGGAATGGAGCTGCTGGGTCCTGGATACAAGATAATGACAGACTGATCTTCAACCAGTGGCTTGTGACACCTGCTGTTAGTCCACATGCTGTTGAATATTTGGTACTGTCAAATAAATCATTTTATATTACTGAATAACTTTAGAGTTAAAAGATAATCTTGAAGTTAAAAAAACCCAGAAAATTCTTACCTTTAAAAATATTTAGGGCTTGTTACGTTATTGAATGATGCCCCTAATCAGGCTGAGAGCTTGTTGAAGTAGGCAGTTTTTGAAAATCTTACATATAATAAAATGTGCACATTTAAAGCTATGGTTCAATGAGATTTGTTTGTTTGTTTTGAGACAGAGTCTTGCTCTGTAATGCAGGCTGGAGTGCAGTAGCGTGATCTTGGCTTACTGAAACCTTCACCTCCCAGGTTGAATAGATTATGCTGCCTCAGCATTCTGAGTAGCTTGGACTACAGGTGTGTGCCACCAAGCCCAGCTAAATTTTTTTGTATTTTTAGTAGAGATGAGGTTTCACCATGTTCACCAGGCTGGTCTTGAACTCCTGACCTCAGGCAATTCACCTGCCTTGGCCGCCCAAACAAAGCGCTGGGATTACAGGCGTGAGCCAGGGTGCCCAGCCTTGTTTTTTTTTTTCTTTTTTCTTTTTTTTTTTTTTTTTGAGACAGAGTTTCACTCCTGTTGCCCAGGGTGGAGTGCAATGGTGCCATCTTGGCTCACTGCAGCCTCCGCCTCCCAGGTTCAAGCGATTCTCCTGCCTTGGCCTCCTGAGTAGCTGGAATTACAGGCACTCGCCAACACACACAGCTAATTTTTTGTATTTTTAGTAGGTAGAGTTTTGCCATGTTGGCCAAGCTGGTCTCAAACTCCTGGCCTCAGGTGACCTGCCTGCCTTGGCCTCCCAAAGTGCTGGAATTACAGGCGTGGGCCACCGCGCCCAGCCAGTTTGATAAGTTTTGACAAATGCCTACATCTGTGAAAACACCACCACACTTAAGATATAGAATATTTGCCTTAGCTCAGAAAGTTACCTGCGCCTCTCCCAGCCAATCCTTACTGCCATTCCTGGTCCCCAGAAATCGTGGTCTGGGTTCTGTCACTACAGCTTGGGTTTGTCTTTTCTAGAGCTTCATAGAAAAGGAATCACACAGTATCTAATCTCATGGGTCTGACTTTTTCATTTCAGGATGTTTTTGAGATTCATCCATGTTATTACATGGATCCAAAGTTCTTTCCTTTCCATGGCTGAGTGGTATTCCATTGTGTGAATATACCACTGTCCCCCTTTATCTGCAGTCTCAGTTACCCGAGGTCAACTGAGGTCCAAAAAAACTAAATGGAAAATCCCAGAAATAAACAATTTCTAAGTTTTAAATTGCACTTTGCTCTGTGTAGTGTGATAGAAATCTCACGCCACCCTGCTCCTTCCCATCCAGGTTGCAAATCGTCCCTTTGTCCAACATGTCCACACTGTAGACATTACCCATCCATTAGTCATTTAGCAGCTGTGCTGGTTATCAGATCAGCTGTCGCAGTAATGCAGTGCTTACGTTCAAAGAACCCTTATTTTACTTCGTGATGGCCCCAAAGCATAAGGGGTAGTCGTGATGACAACAATTCAGATAGGCAGAAGAGAAGCCAGAAAGTGCTTCTTTAAGTAAAAAAATTTTTTAAAAAAAATTCTTGACTTAGGAAGAAAAGAAAAAAAAAAAAATTGTGTGCCGAGATTGCTAAGATCTAGGATAAGGATGGATCTTCTGTATGTGAAATGGTGAACATTATATTATTATAATTGTTCTATTTTATTATCCGTTGTTGTTATCTTACTGTGTCTAATTTATAAATTAAAATTTATCATAGGTGTGTATAGGAAAACACAGTGTATATAGGGTTTAGGACTAACTGAGGTTTCAGGCATCTGCTGAGGGTCTTGAAATATATCCCCCGGGGATAAGGTAAGACTCCTGTGCCACAGTGAGCTTGTCCATTGACTAGGTGATGGACATTGGGCTTGTTCTACTTTTGATTACTGTGAATCATGCTGCTATGAACATTTCATGGGCAAGTCTTTGGGTGGATGTATGTTTTCATTTCTTTTGGGTAAATATTTAGAAACAAAATTGCTGAGTCCTCAGGGAGAGGCGTGTTTAAAACAAGGACTTTGTAACATTTATCATAGTAGTTGCATGGCCTGACACAGGACGTGCCTGGCCTCTGGTGGGTAGACAAATGAAATCTTCCTGAAGAGAGAGGAGAAAGGGAAGAAAACTTGGAAGAAAGGTGGAAGGAAAAAACGAAGGAAGAAAAAGGACAGTAAGAGGGAGGAATATGGATTTTCGTCTAATAGGAGGAGACATTCTAAGAGAATTATTCAAAATTGAAATGAACTCCCTTGAAAGGTTTTAAACAGAAGCTGAGTGACCATTTGGTTGGGGGATGTTGAGAGAAAGAGTCCTCAAAAGTTGCCAGAGCTAAAGAATGCTTAAGATCCCTTTCACCCACATCCCCCTGAACAGCTGAATCATCACTTTTACAGATGTGTGGCCAGAGTGAGCGATGAAGCCTCAGAGAAAGCCACATGTCATTTGATTGCAGTTTTGATTGTGGGCCATGGAACCCCACTCTTGGCCATCTCCAGGAAAGGAGACTTCGTAGGACATCAGGACTCACGGAATTGTCAGGAAGGCTGCAGAGCCAGGGAGAGAAACAGGCAGCGCCGAGGAATGAGCTCACCTGTATTTCAGTCTTTTGGTCACTCTGAGCTCAAATTCCACTGAGGAAGCCCCAGGTCATCCTAGCTTGGGTCACTCCCGTGTCCTCTCCCAGGCCAGAGGAAGGTCACACCTCAGGAACAACCCCCTGCGGTCCCTGAGATGCATGTAATGGGGGAAAGAAGTTCTGGAATTCTTGAATTGGATACGGGAGGAGAGGGTACAAAGTCATTCATTCATTCATTCATTCATCCGGAAAATGTTGATATTTGTGCTTCCCAGAAGCCATGCTTTGTGATGGTCAACTGGCCAGACTCAGGTAGGAAAGGCAGGAAGAGAAAAGCCCCGGCTGCTGAGGACCTGTGGCTCAGTTTGTCCCCACCTCGAGGCTGGCAGGGGAGTGCAGTGGATGCCAGACAGACAGACTTGGGCCAGAGTTCCGGCTCCGCTCCTCTCTAGCTGTGTGACCTTGGGCCTCTCTGAGCCTGTTTTCTCATCTCCAGCATGGGAATAAGAAGCCCTTCTTCCCAGGGAGAATCCATTTTTTTGTGGGGGCTGAAGCTTACACAACTTTGGAGTCCCTTATAAGAATAAAGACAGGAATAGGTCTTAATGGCCGGATGTGGTGGCTCACACTTGTAATCCCAGCACTTTGGGAGGCCAAGGTGGGCAGATCATCTGCGGTCAGGAGTTCAAGACCAGCATGGACAACATGGTGAAACCCCATCTCTACAAAAATACAAAAATTAGCCACACCTGTAGTCCCAGCTACCCTGGAGGCTGAGGCAGGAGAATTGCTTGAACCTGGAGGCAGAGGTTGCAGCGAGCAGAGACTGTGCCACTGCACTCTAGCCTGGGTGATAGAGTGAGACTCTGTCTTGAAAAAAAAAGAAGAAATAGACCTTACTTTTGCAATTATTACAACACATGCCTTTGTGAACTTATTTCTGGGCCCTTCCAGAACTTTGGAAGAGGCGGTGAAAGTGAAGACCCTGACACTTAAATTTCAGCAGCCTCATGGTAAATCCATCTTCACCAACTCACAGCGTTTTTCTTTGTTTTTTAAATTATGAAATGAAATCATGCATATAAAGAACTAAGTGCCACGCCCTACCATAAGTAGTGCTTTCTGAAAGCCAGGAACTGTTTAAAGCACTTGATATATATTAACATATTTAATCCTCGCGGTGAATTTATGAGGCAGAGACTAACTGAATGCTCCATTTCACAGATTGGAAAATCGAGGCCCAGAGAGTGAAGTGATCCCTGCACTGTCTCCCTACTTGTGACCTATCTGGCAATCTGGCTCCACGGTCTCTGTTCTGAACCACCGACCTTTACGACTCTTGTTGAAAGGCAGGGGTTTTTATTACCCTTTCTTGAATATCACAAGCATACTCGTTGCACGAAAGTCTCTGTAAGGAAAATGAGACCTTTATCCTGTAATGTAGGTGAAAGCCCCTCTGGAACCCCAGAAGCCTGTTTTCTGAAGATCGCACTCCTGGTGAAAGAACACTTTTCTCCCCCAGGGAGGTCGTGTGCAAACACTACCCTCAGGACACATGTTACACACGACCTGCTTGCCAGAGCCCCGCTTCACTGACATCACACAGCGAACTCTGAACTCAATTAACTTCCGCCTCCACTTTATATTATCCCTAATGGGAAAACCGGGGACAAATCCAGTTGTACTTTCTGTGTAACTTAACTACACGTAGAAACAGACTTGCAGACATTGATTTATGAGCGGAACTGAGGCTTGCCCCATATGGTTTTTTTCTAGGGCAGGATTTGTCCTGCTCTGGAGGATGGCTGTGGCCTTCCTGCTGGGTGAGGGCTGAGGCTGCTGAAGGGTTAACTCTGCGCATTCTCTCAAAGCCTCAGGCTTGAGGCTGTTGGTCAGTAGGTGCTACAAGAAGCCTATTTTAAAAAATTGTAGCCGCTGGTGTTCAAAAAATTGTAGCCCTTGCTACAAGCAGCCACTTCTTTCAACTAAGGAATGAAATCACTTGAGTGAATTGCAGCAAAGAACATGATGACTCAAAGGCCATCTTGTCCTGGAAAAGCGTCTCTGGGCTGTTACACTAATTGGAGGAGCACGTATTACCTGAATGAGTTTCAGTGGAAACCGTGATTGCCAAATTACATGGTTTGCTTTGACAGGGGTTATTTTAAGGACTGATCTTGAAAAGTAATGCTTCTTCCCTCTCTCCCCACTTCCCATAATGCTGTTGACTCATCAAAAGTGAAGGCGATTTAGAATTTTCAGTCTCCTTAAATCCCTGAAATGGCTTCTCACCGTGCTTGGGATAAAGGCTGATCCCCAACGTGGTTAAGAGGCCCCATCTGACCTGCCTCCTGCCACCTTCCAGATTCATCTCGCAACTCCACACTCAGATGCTGCACATCACATCCTGAACTTTTCCTCAGATGCATCACAGCTTCTCTGCCTGGAACTCTCCTTTGCTTCCTTCTTCCAAGCAGAGATCAAGTTTTTTCATCTCCCTTTTCCTGGCCTGGCATAGTTACCTCTTTTCCTGGTAAAAGCACCTCAGTCTCCTTGCGAATCTCCTCTATCCGCATACTGTGGGTAGGTATGACCAAGCTACAGGATGGAACAGGATCAAGCCTGGACAAAGTAGAGTCAACCTCAGGACTTTTTCTGGCACTATTGTGAGGTGCCTTTCTTTTTTTTTTTTTTTTTTTTGAGACAGAGTCTTGCTCTGTCGCCCAGGCTGGAGTGCAGTGGCGTGATCTCGGCTCACTGCAAGCTCCACCTCCCGGGTTCACACCATTCTCCTGCCTCAGCCTCCCGAGTAGCTGGGACTACAGGCGCCCGCCACCTCGCCCAGCTAGTTTTTTGTATTTTTTTTTTTTTTTTAGTAGAGACGGGGTTTCACCGTGTTAGCCAGGATGGTCTCGATCTCTGGACCTTGTGATCCGCCCGTCTCGGCCTCCCAAAGTGCTGGGATTACAGGCTTGAGCCACCGCACCCGGCCATGAGGTGCCTTTCTATGGAGGTTTTAAGCAGACAGGATGTCAGCCTGGAGCTGCACAGGAATGTCTTTGCCACCATGAATGTGTACGCTGATTGAAAATGAAGCTGTAGAGAGGTATGCAGACTGAAGAGATAGAGATGGATTCCTAATGACATCACTCAAGCACCTAGATCCAGCCATTCCTGAAGCAAACAACTCTGGGACTTTCCAGTTACATGAGCCAATGTATTTCAGTTACATGAACTCATGTGTATTTCTCTGTTTGTTTAAGGCAACTTGAGCTAGGTTTCTGTCAATTGCAACTAAAAAGTTCCTCAAGAATACACTTTCCCTTTTATTTGGTTAATTTTTGTTTATCCTTCAGGTATCAGCCTAGGGTCCTCCCTGATTCCCAAATCGGGGTTGCATCCCTCCTCTGTGCATTCACAGAACCCTCTATTTTCCACATATTAGCATTTAAACCACTGCATTGTCGTTTTCTGTTTGCTTCTTTGATTCTCTGCCTAGACTCTGAGCCACAAGCACAAGTCTTCCTGTGGTAATTACCACTGTGTCTGTGTCTGTAAATGGTGCATAGTAGGCTGTTAGTAATTTTCACTGATTAGACCAATTAGTTAACAAAAATTACTGAACCTCTCTATAGTGGGCTACATCTATCAGTTTTGAGAAATTAAGAGTAAATGTCTGAATCACTGTGTTAAGAATTCTGTGATTGAATCCAGATTCATCAAGAAAGAAAAAAAGCTCTGATTGATTAGTAATGCCTGCTATGGGTCTGGAAGTGGAGAGTTGTGCCACATGCTCACCACCTTTGGTGTCTATTACCCCTAAATTCTTTGTTCTCCATTTGTTCTGTGAGTGAATAACTTATCTCTTCAATTAGATTGTAATCTCTCTGAAGGCATGGACCAGATATTTGACTTTTCAAGCATTACTACTTTCTCTGCATCAGATATCCAAGTGCTCAGTAAACATTTGCTGGAAGACAGGGCTATGTCCTTTCAAAGTGAAAAACTGGAGACTTCACAGCTATAACCTTCCGATCAGCCCCACCACTTCTCCATGGCCCAATAAGGGAAGAACCAGGATTTGCTCCTTTCATTTTGTGTATTAGGAAAGGCAGAGAGGCATATAGCCACCTTTCCCTACTGTTTCCACTTGATGTTCGTGCTATTTCATGGCATTCAGCAGCATAACTTTTCCAATCAAAGGGTCACAATGTTCCCTAAGCATGAAATAAACAACAGGCTTCAAGAATCCCTAGGAATGACATCAGTGAGTGAGCTGGATAATGTAGGTTTGCCTCTCAGCTCTACTTACCCACACTAAACTCTTCTTTACTGCTAGGGCTTTTGGAAAGCTGCCAACCACATTTCCCAGATACCTGTGCACTGACATTCTGTCGGTTCTACCAATGGGATACACGGGTGGGACAATGGAAGGTGCAAGAGAGGAGAAGCCATTTCTCCAGCTCCTGGCGATGCTTCTGACAGTATGACAGCGGCACCATCAATAGCACCAGCAGTGGTGGCAGGGCGGGGCGGGTGGTGCTGGGGGAGTGGCGTGTGGCTTCCAATCCTGTTCAGAAAGCTTGTTCCCTTTAGCAGTACCCTCAGAGGCAGCGTACCTGTGGACTCACCTCGAAAACTTTGTCTAGTGAGAATTAATGAACCACAGCTGCATGCAACAACATGGAGAAATCTTAGACATATGATGTTGACTTTAAAAAGCACCTGTCTCTTTAAATTGCGTATAATATGATATCATTTTTACAAAGCCCCCACAAAAGCAAAATTTTACCAAATATTGCTTAGGGATGCATATGTATTTGACAAATTATAAAAGAAAAAGCCGAACTGAAAGCACAAAATTGAGAATCGTGGTCCCCTTGGGACAGGGTGTTGGGGGAGGCAGAGCAATGGGAGAGAGAGGATGGAGTCAATGGTATTAATATTTGGGAATTTAAGTTAGGTGCTGGGTTCACAGGTTTTTGATTTATTATTGCGACATAACATATCTGACATAATTTTTGTATGAATCAAATATTGTAGGGGCCAGCAAACTGCAGTTCATTGGCCAAATCCAGCCTGTAGCCCATATTTGTACAACTCACGAACTAACAGTGGTTTTTACATTTTGAAATGTTTGAAAAAAATAAAAAGACATTTCATGATGCATAAACAGAATATGAAATTCAAATTTCACTGCTGATAAAGACTTATTAGACCATACTCATTTGTTTATAAATGTCTATAGCTGCTTTTGCACCACTGAGTCTTCACAACAGAAACCCTATAGTTGGGAAAGCATAAAACATTTACAATTTGGCCCTTTATGGGAAAACGTACTGACCCTTTCACTCTTACATTAAAGAAGTTTCTTTTAAAAAAACTATCTTTAAAAACGAGTTTAATCTAGTGATTCACATAGTTCTTCCAGGTGATGCTCAGCCTGTGGGTCAACTGGGTCTCCTATTTCTGTGTCTGCTCTGCCAAGATGACCTCCGGGGGTTTGAGGGTGGGTGAGCTCAGGCGACCTGGGTGGCCTGGAGGGAAGGTATCTTTGCATCTGTAGCTTGTTCTGCTATCATGGATCCTTGAGTTGCTGCTCACCTCTGTGGTGGAAGCTGATGGCTAACTGGACTTCTGCTCTTTAGCTCAGACAGAACTCGACCACTGGCTCCCTCTCTCCTTAGCTTTGGGACTTTTTGAGCGAACCCCCTCCCCGCAAGTGACTGCCACACCGTCCACCAGCCTCTGGCCTGGGCAGTCCATCTTTCACCACATGTTCTGCAAAGGGTTATGCTGTACCCACTGCCACAGGCCCTCATATGGTTTGGATCTATGTCACATCCAAATCTCACATTGAATTGTAATCCCCAGTGTTGAAGGTGGGGCCTGGTGGGAGGTGATTGGATCACAAGCCTGGATTTCCCTCTTGGTGCTGTTCTCATGATAGTGAGTGAGTTCTCGTGAGATCTGGTTGTTTAAAAGTGTGTAGCACCTCCCCCTTCTCTCCTGCTCCAGCCATGTAAGACATGCCTGCTTTCCCTTCACCTTCCACTATCACGGTAAGCTTCCTGAGGCCTCCCCAGAAGCCGAGCAGATACCAGCATCATGCTTCCTCTATAAACTGCAGAACTGTGAGCCAATTAAACCTCTTTTCTTTATATATTACTCGGTCTCAGGTATTTCTTTATAGCAGTGTGAGAATGGACTAATGCAGGCCCCATGCTAGACAGTACTAGATTTCAATTTAGCCGTCTTCTGAGTCCCACCTTCTGAAGCCATGTGAACTGTCAGGTGGCATCCTTACCGCGCAGGAACCGGGAATAGCAGGGGAAAGCAGGAAGCCAAGGCCACCCTTGGTCTCACCAACTTGCCACTCCAAGTTCACTTCCATGTCACTGCTCCTGGGGGTGGTCAAATCAGCCAGAGAGAAGGATCCGGACGGAGCCTTCAGTGGTGATCAAAGTGTGGAGAACTCCTCTTTCCTCAGGCTCCCCTACCTCTGTCTGATGCAATCCCCACATCTCCTGGCCAAAACCCCCATCTCCTAGCCAATAGCCAAGGTGAGAATTTAAGACACAAACAAATGCCTACTTTTCTTTCCTCCTCTCAGTCAAGGGAGTGCTTACCATCACCATGTGACAATAAGTTTCAAGGTGGGGATCCAAGGAAGGAGGCTGCACACAGAACAAGATTTAAAGGGTGAGATTAAAAGGTACCTGAGTATTAGACCATTCTTGCATTGCTACAAAGAAATACCTGAGACTGGGCAATTCACACACAAAAAAACAGGTTTAACTGGCTCGCAGTTCTGCAGGAACAGTGATGCTACAGATGCATAGCAGCATCTGCTTCTGGGAGGCCTCAGGAAGCCTCCAATCATAGCAAAAGGCAAAGGGGAAGAAGGCATGTCACATGGTAAACGAAGGAGCCAGAGAAAGAGTTGGGAGGAGGTGCAAGACACTTCTCAATGACCAGATCCCATGAGAACTCACTATCACGAAGACATCACCAAGCCATGAGAAATCCACCCCCAAGGCCCAAATGCCTCCTACCAGGCCCCACCTCCCCCACTGGGGATTAAAATTCAACATGAGATTTGGGCAGGGACAAATAGCCAAACTCTATCAACCTGTCTCTGCAGGGAGTTGCAGACAGGCGAGACTGTGTGGTACGAAAATGAGAGATACTATTGTCTTGGCCCAGTGGAAACTTCACCTCTTGCCCCAATCACTTTTTTTTTTTTTTTTTTTTTTGAGACGGAGGCTCGCTCTGTTGCCCAAGCTGGAGTGCAATGGCGCTATCTCGGCTCACTGCAACCTCTGCCTCCTGGGTTCAAGTGATTCCCCCACTTAGCTGGGATTATAGGCACCCGCCATCATGCCTGACTAATTTTTGTATTTTTGTAGAGTGGGGGTTTTGCCATGTCGGCCAGGCTGGTCTTGAACTCCTGACCTCACGTGACCGCAATCACTTTTCATTCATTATCCTGTACCTGCTAAGACTGGGCTGCATTTTTGGATTTTACTTTCCATAAAACACCCTTGACTTCCCTGCAACAAATCCCTTTGTTTTGTTTAGAGGTGCACCATTGCAATTTTAAGTTTCTCTTACCTTCAGCGAAGAGCTTACCTAACCCAGCCCAGCTCTCAATGAATTCTGAAATACGTTCATGTCTTTGAGTAGGCTTCTTGGTTGCGGGAGGGGAGAAAAATTCTTCCCAAGCAAGTATTTCACTGTTGATTATGTCTTTAAACACCCTCCCCTCCCCAAACACACGCACACATTTATTCAGACAGTCCAAAAATGAAAATCAGCTTCTTTTCTTCATCCTCGGTGCTTGAAGGGTGTTGAATGATTTATAAAGTAGACAGTCTGGGAGAAATAATGAAGCAGATTAAAGTGTATTTACTCAATGGACTAACGTGCAGAAATGAAAGACAAACAAGAAGCTTGGCTCATGATGGCAAGTAACGTAGCATCCACTGTTTTTACAGATTCTGCAGTGCACAGGACCTGGGCTGTGTTTGTTACACACCTTAGTTCATCTAATCCCAACACTGGGATCTGGTTATTATTAGTCCTATTATACAGATGAGGAAACTGAGGCAGAGAGATGTTCTACAATTTGCACAAATAGACCCTACAACTAGTGCTGGAA
Source organism: Macaca fascicularis (assembly GCF_037993035.2). Taxonomy (NCBI): domain Eukaryota; kingdom Metazoa; phylum Chordata; class Mammalia; order Primates; family Cercopithecidae; genus Macaca; species Macaca fascicularis. The sequence goes on along the minus strand of NC_088384.1, from coordinate 102,888,466 downwards.
TGTCCAAACTTGGAAGCCAGGCTCCCCTGATACCAAGCCGTCAGCCCCTCACCACAGGGCTATGTTGCATAAAGGTACAGGATACCAGAGGCCTGCAAACAGTGACCCTGGGCCACTGTTTTTGTAAGAATTTTCCTTTGTTGGCCGGGCACAGTGGCTCACACCTGTAATCCCAGCACTTTGGGAGGCCGAGGTGGGTGGATCACAAGGTCAGGGGATCAAAACCATCCTGGCTAACACAGTGAAACCCCATCTCTACTAAAAATACAAAAAAAAAAAAAAAAAAAAAAAAAAAAAATTAGCTGGGTGTGGTGGCGGGTGCCTGTAGTCCCAGCTCCTGGGGAGGCTGAGGCAGGAGAATGGTGTGAACCCGGGAGGCAGAGCTTGCAGTGAGCCGAGATTGCGCCACTGCACTCCACCCTGGGCAACAGAGCAAGACTCTGTCTCAAAAAATAAAATAAAATAAAATAAAAATAAAAATAAAAAAAAGAATTTTCCTTTGTCCACAGACACACCCATTCATTAATGCACGGTCTCTGGAAGCTGTTGTGCTACAGTGACAGACAAGCAGTGCAACAGAAACCATGTAGCCTGCAAAGTCTCCAATATTTACCCTTTGGCCCTCCACAGGAAAAGCTTGCTGACCCCCGGTACATCCAATATTTTATGAAATGTAAAAAAGCGAACTCCAAAACTGTAAGTATATTGTATCCCTCTACCCCCAGAACAATAACATAACACTGCTAATGCTTAAACAGGACTAGAAGGGTATATGTATATGTTTAAGCAAATAGATTAAAGATGCACTTTTCTTTCTGAAGGATGGGGAGTTGTTCTAAAGTTGTTCTAACAATAAACAAAACTCTAAATTAAAAAGTTAATTGATTGAATATTTTAAAAACAGATCAGAATCAGAACATCTCTGATTTGAATGGTGTTTACAAGACACTGAAACCCAGCCCTTCTGAGAGATCAGCCAGCTCTTTTTTGTGTTGTTGTTTTTAGCATTTTTTATTATGGTAAAATATATATAATAGGCCAGGCGCAGTGGTTCACACCTGTAATCCCAGCACTTTGGGAAACCAAGTTGGGCAGATCACTTGAAGTCAGGAGTTCGAGACCAGCCTGGCCAACATGGTGAAACCCCGTCTCTACTAAAAATACAAAAATTAACCCAGCCTGGTGGTGCATGCCTGTAATCCCAGCTACTCAGGGGGCTGAGGCAGGAGAATCGCTTGAACCTGGGAGGCGGAGGTTGCAGTGAGCCGAGATTGCACCATTGTACTCCAGCCTGGGCGACAGAGCAAGACTCTGTATCAAAAAAAAAAAAGGTATATACACACACACACACACACACACACACACACACACACACATATATGTAATTGCCATTGTAGCAATTTTTCAATGTAGAATTCAGCGGTATTAAGTATATCCACATTGTTGTACAACTATCACTACTATCCATCTTCAGAACTTTTTCATCTTCCCAAACTGAAACTCCATAATTATTAAGTAAAAACTCCTCATTTTCCTCTTCCCCAGCTCCTGGTAACTGCCACCCTACTTTCTGTCTCTATGAATTTGACTATTCTACGTACCTCATATAAGGGGAATCACACTATATTTGTCTTTTTGTGTCTGGCTTAACATAATATCTTCAAGGTTCATTCATAATGTAGCCTGTTCCAGAATTTAGTTCCTTAGTAAGGAAGGCTCAAGAACATTCTAGTGTCTGTGCATGCTACATTGTAAACATCCATTCAGTGTTCCATAGCCCTTTTGGTTGTCTCCATCTTTTGTCTCTTGTAAGTAATGCTGTAGTAACATGGGTATACCAGTATCTGCTGGAATCTTTCCTTTCAATCCTTTTAGGTATAAACACAGAGTGATATTTTTTAATCTTCAAAACTTTTTGTCAAAATATACGGAATGGTACCCAGATCATAAGGGTACAGCTCAATAAATTGTCTTTCAGGTAACACACCCATCTAAGCAGAAGGCAGATCAAAAGGCAGAACATGGACTAGCACTTCGAGCCAGATCTTACTGACTTGTTAGGACAGAGAAGAATTCGGGGCAATTCAAAGGAAAAGTTATTACAAATTGTGGGTAACACTCAGGGTAAAATCTTCTGTCCTCTGGGAAATTTGGAAACTTTTATTGCCTTGAAATTAGGTTATTTGAGTTTCCCAAGTATAACCTGGGAGCAGGGCTGCAGCATGAAGGTTCAGGAGGACAGACGGGCAAGACAGCCCCAAAGGCTTCCTTTGGATTGCTTCCTTCTTAACCTCTATCTCTGGAGCTTGGGAGGAGGGTAGGTATGTACAGAGAGATCAACATAAGCAAAGTTCTTGAGAACACAGATTGCGCTCCTGACGGGAAGTGATGTCTCTATTGCTGCATTCTAAATAAATAAATAAATAAATAAAGGGTCGGGGAAATGAAAGGACTTTTTTGCTGAGTTGGTCAGGAGAAATAAGTGGGGTCATGTGGGTATGTGGGTGAGATGCCCAGAACGAAGTCTAGTGCAGATATTTCTTTTTATCAATTTTGAACTTTGATATCAATCTCCAGTCGCAAACTGAGGTGAACAACAAATGCCACATTCCTTTATGTTCTGTAAATCAGGGTGTCCTAAAACATAGCATGCTAAAATGATTTTAGAGGCCAAGGTAGGAGGATCACTTAAGGCCAGGAGTTTGAGACCAGCCTGGGCAGGACAGCAAGACTCTCTCTTTATATTAAAAATTAAAAAATAAAAAGTGAAAAAGATTTAGGTGAGAGCAGTACATGGACCTGAGGTTATATAGCATTGACTCACACAGACAGAAATTCCTTCCACTTCCATCCTCCTTCAGTCCTTCAAATAAAAAGTCTGCCTAGACTGCTAGCCTCTCTTTAGCATTTCTCTAACACTCCCATCTTTTTGTAAGAGAGAGGGTGGGCCTCAGGGAGGCAAAAGAACATAGCTAGAGCTTCAAAACATTGCTTGGCTCTGAACAAATATCATTTTTACAGTAACTTCTGTTTAAGGCAATTAATGCCAGTTTTCCATTTTTATTAGTGGAATCGAATTCCCTTAAAAATAACTTTACCTAAATGAAAAAGTCATATGGATTTAAAGAAAATATGAACTAAATGTTAGAACAGTTGGTTTGTTCTCATAAAGTCTCAAGTATATGAGGTAGTGTGTGGTTATGGTAAAAATCTTGAAGCTAGGGCTGCCAGACATAGCAAATAAAAAATACAAGACACCCTGTTAAATCTGAATAGTAGATAAACAACAAATAATTTTTTAGTATAAGAATGTCCAAAATATTGGAAAGGTGGGGGTGGTCAGGAGAAAAGACAGGCTGAACAGCTGGGTATTCTGCCTTTATCTGGCCACTCTACCTGCAGGGAGTTTGCAAACAACTGAAATTTGGAAATGCTGTACTAAATCTACCTTTTTACTAGTCTGAGCCCTGTACCACTGTCATGGTTGGGGCTCATTGGGCCCCTCCTTTTGGGCTGTACCAAGATTTTCAGTTCTGCAGTTTTAGGGAGTACCAGTCAATGGTACTCACTGGTGACCCAGGAGAAGCCCATTGTCCCAGTCCACAGGGCCCCTTCAGATGCGGTGGTTCTGATGTCCCCTTCCATGCCTGGGGCAGGAAACCGTGGCTGAGACAGGAAACTAAAGTGACTGGGGCAAGGTGGTGGGGTACAGCCTGCAATGAGCCCTAATATGTCCTGCCAGAGAACAGGGAGTAACAACCGCACCCCCTAGCCCTGCCTGCTTTGGGGCTCCAGAACCCACAGAACTCACTTCTCTGTATCCAATTCAGGGAAATTTCTTCTTATTGTAGGAAAATCCCAGTCTTCTGCAAATGGACTATGGCTTTGGGAAATAGAAGCCGGGAAGCCCTGACACAAAAGTCTCCAGAAACAACGGCCCACAAAGCCTGATCCCCAGTTGAACAGAAGGGAAAGGTAAAGGAATGCAGGAAGGACAGAAGTCAGTATCTGATGCAGCCAACCTTCCAGAGACAACTGACCTTGGTTCCATCTCCAGCCACCACCAAGTAACAACCACATGGAAACCCTCTCTCACATTAAAGCAGGGTACAGCTTTTTCTGCAATGTCCAGCTGTCCGAGGTGTCTCTTTGGATGTGCCTGTCTTCTTTTTTTTTTTCCTGAAATGGAGTCTCACTCTGTCGCCCAGGCTAGAGTGCAGTGGTGTGATCTCAGGTTACTGCCACCTCTGCCTCTTGAGTTCAAGCGATTCTCCCGCCTCAGTCTCCCAAGTAGCTGGGATTACAGGCACCTGCCACCATGCCAGGCTAATTTTTGTATTTTTAGTAGAGACTGGGTCTCACCATGTTGGCCAGGCTGGTCTCGAACTCCTGACCTCAAATGATCCTCCCGCCTTGGCCTCCCAAAGTGTTGGGATTACAGGCATGAGCCACCGCAACCTGGTCGTGTCTGCCTGCCATTGTCTCATGGGAACCAGGGCTCAGGAGCCAGGTCACCTGGGCTTGGATCCCAGCTCCATCATTTCTTAGCTGAATGACATTTGAAAAGTTCTCAACCTCTCTAGGACTCAGTTTCCTCACTTGTAAAACTTGGTTCCAACCTTGTACACTTGCTTATGATGAGTGGGTTTCTTTTTTTCTTTCTTTCTTTTTTCAGAGACAGTGTCTAGTTTTATCAATCAGGCTTATTTTAGCTCACTGCAGCCTCGATCTCCTAGGTTCAACTGATCCTTACAACTCAGCCTCCTGACAGACTGGGATTACAGGTGCCCACCATCATGCCTGGCTCACATTTTATTTTTCACAGAGGCAGAGTCTTGCTTTGTTTCCTGGGCTGGTCTTGAACTCGTGGACTCAAGAGATCCTCCTGCCTTGGCCTCCCAAAGTGTTGGGATTGCAGGTATGAACAACTGCTCCCAGCCATGATGAGTGTTAAATGAATTAGCACAATTACAGAACTTAGAACAGTGCCTGGTCTGTGCCCAAACACTCTATTTGTGTTAACTGTGCCAAAATACTGTCAGATCACCTTTCCAGGGGCCCAGATTTTATTTTACCCAATATATTTAGGCCTGTTAACAATAAACACATGCAATTTTTTTATAGATTGCAAGTACGTTCACATCTAGTAAATTGGTTAGTGTGCAAAATAACTCTACTAGTTGGGGACTGCTATTCCCATTTCACAGATGAGGAACATGAGGCTAAGAAAGGTATATCCATTATCTGTCATTGTGTACAAATCACAAAACAATGATTTCTTCTTTCTCGTGATTCCAAAGGTTGGCTGGGCAGTTTCTCTGCTGGTTTTGCTGAGGCTCACTCATGTAGCTGCACAAAGCTGGGAGACTGACTGGGGCTGAAAATGCCCTGATAGCCTCCCTCTTATGTCTGGCTGGTTGTTGACTAGAGGTTGCTTCCATTCTCCTCCACAGAGTGTCTCATCCCCCAGGAGGCTGCACCAGCTGCCTTCTATGGTAGTCTGGAGTTTCCAAGAAGGTGAAGGCATAAGCTTCAAACCTCTTAAAGACTTAAGCTCTGGAACTCACACACTGGCATTTCTACCACATAATATTGGTTAAATCAAGTCACAAGATCAAGCCCAGAATCGAAGGGTTGGAGGAACAGAACCCAGCTCTGGAGGGGAGGAGCCTCAGGGTCACCTCGCAAAGGGGCGTGCCTACTGGATGGGAGGGATGTGTACTCATTAAGCAATCTATCAAGACAGGTGAGGTGAGCTCTTTTCACTGGGGCCCCCTGCAACAAAGAGGTAGAGAGAAACATAAAAGCAGGAAGCAGGCAGAGTCAGGGGAAAATACTTTAAAGAAGAGGCAGAGGCTTGTGACTGGGTTACAGTTCTGAAAGACATATCAGGTGTAATTTTGTAGCCAGACCAGGTGGTTTGCCCTGGCTTAGATGCCTGTGCACAATCCCTGCTCTCAGGCTAGGTCCCAGTGGGGTGATACCCTCTGGGCTCCACTTTTTCTTTGCCTGGCCTGAGAAGACCCCTTTAATTTCTTCCTTCCTTCCCTTCCTTCCCTTCCTTCTTTTCTTTTCTTTTTTTTTTTTTTTCTTTCCTTTTCAGACAGAGTGTTGCTCTGTTACCCAGGCTGGAGTGCACTCACTGCAAACTCCGCCTCCCAGGTCCAAGCTATTCTCCTGCTTCAGCCTCCGGAGTAGCTGGGATTACAGGCATGTGCCCCACCCCACCCAGCTAATTTCTGTATTTTTTGTAGAGCTGGGGTTTTGCCATGTTGCCCAGGCTGGTCTCAAACTCCTTACCTCAAGTGATCCACCTGCCTCGGCCTCCCAAAATGTTGGGATTACAGGCGTGAGCCACCGCACCTGGCCTCTTTTAATTTCTTGAGAAGCTCTAACGTGTTAATGTTCAAATTGGCTTTTAGTGAAAAGTTTTCCTTCCCTCAGCAACCTTCAGTCATTCAGCAATCACTTTTGGAACTTTGAATATAATTTCTACTACAACAGCTCTCAGGGTTTACTATCCCTGCATTCTGTACTGCGTCCATGTCATCTAGTTAACATCTCCCATTGGGTGTCTAAATGGGCATTTCAAACTCCACACAGCCCAAGTTAACTCATGGTCACACACACACACACACACACACTCTCTCTCTCTCTCTCACTCACACATGCATACTTGTACACACAGTCACATACACACACACTTTCACACTCATACACACACGTGCACACACACACACACACACACACCTCCCTTGGTCTTTCTCTTAATAAATGCCAACTCTTTCTTTCAGTGACTCAGACTAAACACTTTGCCATCATTCTTGGCTCCTCTCTTTTCCCCACACTCACATCACTTTAATCCACCTTCCAACATCCAATCCTGGCCTTCTTACCACTCCCAGGACCCCCACCCTGACCCAAGCCAGCATAATTGCTCACATGGCTTATTGGATACAATCCTCACTCTTCCCCCACTATTATCCATTTTCAACTCAGCTTTCTGAGTGATATTATTCAACATAAGACAGAATATGCTGTTTTTTTTCCCAGAACCCCCCAACTGCTTCTGGTCTTATTCAGAATAAAAATCCAGAGTCCTGACAATGGAGAATGAGCCTCGAATGATCTTTCTTTCCCTACTCCCGTCACCTCCCTGACCTCATCTCGTTCTGCTCCCTCCTTGCTGCCCCTCAGACACTTAGGGAGGGTCACTCTCATCTCTAGATCCTCATCCTTGCTGTCCCCTCTGCCTGGATGCTCCTCCCCCAAAAGATGACCCTGCATAAAAGCTATGCCCCGTGATGATTGTCCCTTGGGGGAATTCGAATTTGGAAGTAAAACTATTGATCAGTTGGGAACAATTAAAATTATGAAATTGTTCAATTCAGTCTTGAATGAAAGTAAATTTATAATCAGAAGCCTCTCATTTTAATAGCACGTTAAGAGAAAGAAATGTAGAATTGTTGACCCAAGTATTTCAAACTACAAAGCCCTGTGCCAACCATTACATTTGATTATCGAAATAAGGGTGAAAACTGTTGAGTGTTTACAAGTCAGACTTTGAAAACTAAAATATAAATGTAAGCTGGGTAGATGGATTTTTTCTATCAGGAAAGAATTATGCATATTCTACAACTTGTCCTCATAAAATTTAATTCAATGGTATATTTTGTAAATGCAAACTTGAGTTTGAATTGACAAATCAGCCTCTTAATATTTAACTCAATGACAATGACTTCATTGATCTTCTTAGCGTCTTGGACTAGCAGGGGAAACCTGCTTTTTTCCCATGTGTAAATTACAAAGCTAGCGAAAATAAATTATGGCTAAAACATGAGTAATTAAAACAATCTCAACTTTTCCTACCATGCTTAGTAGCATCAGCAGAGGAGGTAGAAAGAGGAGGTGAGATGATGGGAGTGGTGGCTGAGTGGCCACTGCTTCCCTTCCTGTCCCCATGAAGATGGGCAAATGCAGCCAGAAACAAAATAGATTCACACCGAGATGGACTTGGGTTCAAATCCCTGCTCCTGCACTTTCCAAATATGGAAAGTGAGACCCTATCTCAAAAAAAAGAAGTTGACATTTATTAAGAGGAAGACCAGGTCATTGCCCTTTCTCTCAGCCTTTCTTTCTCATCTGTAGAAAAAAAAAAGGTCCTTATTTCAAGACTGTTGTGAGCCTAAAACGAGATAATGCCCACAAAATGTTTATTTGCAGAGAGTATGGGACAGAGCTATTGGGCTCTTTCTCCTGAGGTCATTTGGTGTTACCTCAGATGTCTTTGATCCTTGAAAACTCTCAGAGCCCAAAGGAGCAGTGAGTCCTCAACACGGGCTGAGTCACTTGCCCAAGGTCACAAAGACAATGGGTGGCAGAGTGGCAATTTGAATCCACATTTGCCTGACTCCATTGAGTGTTCATTCCAGAACACAAGTATTTCTGGAACTTAACCCCTTGGGAACTACCTTCATCTCACCCTTTTTGACAGATATACACACCACCTGTGATATTATTTTCGTATTTCTTTACAGCAACTCATTTGATTATTGCAATAAACTTACTTAAATAAGAAATGTTATGTCTCCATTTAAAATGATGAAAACATAGCATCATTGCCACACATAAATAGCAACTGTAACATTTTATATATGTACATATGTATAAATATATATTTATTCATATATATGAATCCATATTCATATTAATTCATATATATGAATCTATATTCTTATTCCATATTCTTATAATCCGTATTCTTATTCATATATATGATATATATGAACCCATAAATACATGTATGTATATATACAGACACATAAAAAAACACTGTTTTGGATTCATATATATATATTCATAAATATGTATATATAATACTTAAGAAAATATATATATTCATATATATGAATCCAAAACAGTATTTTTATATATGTGTATATTCATTTGAATTTACATATCAAATATATATTTTAATTCATATATGAGTATACATCAAATATATATTATATCTAAATCCAATATATATGAATTTGGATATCATATGTATTTGGATTTATATATATATGTATATATATGTGTGTATATGTATGTATGTGTGTATATGTGTGTGTGTGTGCATATATATATATATATATATATATATATATGAATCCAAAACAGTGTTTTTGGAGCCCACCGAGACATTGCTGACTGCTGAGAGTTCTGAACTTCAGACTTTGTCCCGATTACCAAGGGAGATTAGCAAATATTAGAGAATGTTAAAGAGACCCTATTCACCAAGTGAGATTTCCTCCTGGATGTAATCAGAGTAGCTGAATGACAACTGAACAGGGATTATTAATGTTATTTAATGTTAATGTTAATATACTATTGTTGTTTAATATCATATGCGTATGCAGTATGCAACCAAAACATTGTTTCCCATACCACTAGGAGAAAATGCCCCACATTTTGCTAAACTTTGCCTTACCCTGAGAAATCTCCAAAAACGGTCTTCTATTATACTGTTTTCAAAATCTTCTGACCACAGCCTATAATAACAAATACATTCCCACATTCACATTATTATTTATATCTACACCTATATCTACATCCTTCTCTGTATCTGGAACAATGTATAACAAAAAGATTTATTGTGATATGCACAGTCTTTACTAAGAGTCTGTGCTTTGCACACTGATTGTTCCCTTCCTTTCTTTCTTTTTTTCTTTATGTTTTTTAGAGATGGGGTTTCACTCTTTTGCCTAGGCTGGAGTGCAGTGGTACAATCATGGCTCACTGCAACCTCGACCTACCAGGCTCAAGCAATGCTCTCACTTCAGCCTCCTGGGTAGCTGGCACTACAGGCATACACCACTGCCACATCTTGCCAAATTTTTGTTTTTTGTTCTGTAAAGACAGGGTCTTACTATGTTGCCCAGGCTGGTCTTGAACTCCTGGGCTCAAGACTTCCTGCCTTGACCTCCTAATTTCTTTTCGTTTCCTATCCTTATCTATTTAATTTTTTAAAATGTTAACAAGTACCAGTAAAGTAAATACTAAAGTTATACCAAAAAGCCAATGGTGGATGAAAGAGAAGAAGGCTTATGTGGAGACAGACGAAGATAGAGATAGAGACAGAGATAGTAAGTTACTGAAAAAGACAGAGAAAGAGGTAGAGATGAGAGAGAGACAGAGAAAACCTGGTGCCTCTAAATAGCCTAAGGCAGTAATTCTCAAAATATGTTGTGGTGACGCTTCAGGGAATCCACCAGATCAAAACTATTTTTGTTTTGATATGACACAAGATGTGATTTGCCTTTTCAAACTCTCATCTCTCACAAGTGTGCAGTGGGGTTTTCCAGAGGCTTCATGACATGTGGTGATGTCATCCCCCGATATTAACATGTAATGGGTTTGTTCTTGTTCTTTTCAGGTGAATGAAGGAATAAATAGTTTTAAAATTTCTCAGGGTAAATTCCTAATATGGTAAAAAGCAACAGATAAAAGCCACATAAACAAAAACTCTTTGAGGTACTTTATAATTTTTAAGAGCGTCAAGCCAGTAATGAGGCCAAAGGCCTGGAGAACGCCTTCCCTAAAAATGACCTATTGCATTCATGAATGAAGAAGTAAATTGCGTAGCAAGTTCAGGGAGAGAAATAAAACTTTGTTGAGCCGTGGTTTTTGAGGAAGGTTTCTCATGGTTGAGATAGAGCTCCACCTGGGTATTGAAAGTACAGATGAGTTTGTTTGGCCACGGGAAGGAAAGTGTTCCAGGAGGGCAGCTCAACACTTGCAAAGGGCAGGCAGTGGGAGGGAATGGGATGAGGTGAATTGGGGTAGAGAGGAACCCAGCCCAGCTTGAATGGAAGGTAAAGCTTAGAGGAGAGATTTTGGGATCAGTGTTGATGACACTCCCATCCCTCAGTGGTCTCTGAAGCCAACTTAGAGGCCCCATTGGCCAGAGAACCAAATAGTTTGGTTTGCACTCCCTGAATGCTCCCTCCCCCTGTTCCCAGGAGCTGGGACCTCACCCACGGGTCCCCCATGGAGTGGGAGTCCGTAGTCAACCACAGAGCTGAGCAATCTAAACTGTTTCTTTTCTTTGGAAGGCCTCTAGAAACAGGAAGAAAGGCTGTTTTCTAGGATTTGCCAAGAGTTAAGTCATTCCTCACTGATACAAACAATTTCTCCGGTTACTCTTTGGGGCCCAGGAACATTCATGAACTGTGCAGGGTTTGAACTCTTCAACTCTGAACTTCAGTCCCCTGGGTTGTCTGCTGGGGCTGGGGCACAGGTCTCTGGCCCTGCCTGGGTTTTAGAGACATGGCCAAGCCACATGGGCGAGACAAGGCCTCCTCCATGGAGTCCTCAGAGAAATTCTCATCCAGAGCTGTGGTGAGGGGTAGTCTGAGTTCAGTCTTTCTCCTGAGTCAGCTCACTGGATGCCAGGTTTCCAGATGCATGTAGCCAGGCACTTCATAGGTAAGGTTATGCACAGGTATAGAGGCAAAGAGAGTGCATGAAATCAGGAAAGCAACATTTATTGAATTTATATGATGTGCCATTCCCTGTCCTGAGCACTTTGCATGTGTTATCTCACTTAATTCTCACAACCACCTATAGAGCGTAGGTAGGGGTTAACAACAATGTCTCTGGAGCCATCTGCCTGAGTTTGTGTCCTGGCTCTGCCCTGTGGCAGATCATATTGTCCAGGATGACTGCGACAATATCTTCCATTCCTTGTGCTCTTCTGCAATGGAACCTCCTTCCATCTAGAGTTAGGGTCTATGTCCCCTTCTTTTGAATCTGGGTGACTTGCTCGTAACCAATAGAAGGTGGCAGAAGTGAACTATGGGACTTCCAAGGCTAGGTTAGAAAAGGTAGTTCTGTTCCCCTTTGTTTGCTGGAACATTCTTGCTGGAGTTTGAGCCATCATGTAAGAAGTGCCCTGAGGCTTCCATGTTTTGAGGAAGCCCAAGCACATGGAGAGACCATGGCCAGTTGAGGAGGCCATGTGTAGGTGCTCTGGTCGGTTGGCAGTCCCAGCTGAGGTTAGTGTTAGAGTCATCTTCGTTCAGGTGCCAGATTTGTGAGTGATTTTTAGATTCTTGCTGTTAACTCATCCCTAGCCTTCAAGTCTTCTCACGTGAGGTCCCAGACACTGCAGAGCACAGAGAAGCCATCCCTGCTGTGTCCCTTCTGAATCCCCAACTCATAGTAAACTTAAAGACAATGGAATGGTTGTTTTATGTCACTGAGTTTGGTGTAGTTTTTATACAGAAATAATAACTAAAGTGTGTCACTAACTTGCTGTGTGACCTTGGGTGAGTTACTTTACCTTTCTGAGTCTGGGGTTGCTGATCAGGAAAATGAAGACGAGTATGTGTACTCCAGAGAGATCTGGGGACAGTTAGACTAGACAACGAAACTCAGTACAGTACGTGGTGCACAGTCAAGTGTTCAATAAAGTTTTTATTGTTATTTGTTGAAGACTCCTTGATAAATAGATATAAGGATAGGAAAGAAATTGCGTTCCATCCCATAGTTCCTTCCTTCTTCTCCGCTTCAGTGCTGGGCCAGACAGGGAAGGCAAATAAGTGAAATATGCCAGTCTCAGAAAAAAGAGTGGAATGTAATGAACTGATGGATGAAACTGACACCTGAGTTCAGTACTAGGGAGCAATAAGGAGGGGTGGGGGTCTGTGGCTAACCAAAGTGGTTATGCAATTCTGAATGGGGCAATCACAAATCAACCCTACACAATTGTTTTGGTGGTGGTGGTGTTTCCCCTTCCCTCCCTTCCCTTCCTTTCCCTTCCCCTCCCTTCCCTTCCCTTCCCTTCCCTTCCCTTCCCTTCCCTTCCCTTCCCTTCCCTTCCCTTCCCTTCCCTTCCCCTCCCCTCCCTTCCCTTCCCTTCCCTCCCCTCCCCTCCCCACTCCCATCCTCTCCCTTTTCCTCCCCTTCCTTCCCCTCCCCCTTTCCTCCCCTCCCCTCTCCTCCCTTCCCCTCTCCCCTCACCTCCCCGTCCCCTTTCTTTCTTTCTTTCTTTCTTTCTTTCTTTCTTTCTTTCTTTCTTTCTTTCTTTCTTTCTTTCTTTCTTTCTTTCTTTCTTTCTTTCCCTTCTCTCTCTTTCTCTTCTTTCTTTCCTTCCTTCCTTCCCTTCTCCTTCCTTCCTTCCTCTCTCTCTTTCTCTCCTTTCTTTCCTTCCTTCCCGTCTCCTTCCTTCCTTCCTTCCTTCCTTCCTTCCTTCCTTCCTTCCTTCCTCTCTCTTTCTCTCTCTTTCTTTCTCTCTTTCTCTCTCTCTTTTTCTTTCTCTCTCTCTCTCTTTCTTTCTCTCTTTCTTTCTTTCTTTTCTTTCTTTCTTTCCTTCTTTCTTTCCTTTCTCTCTTTCTTCCTTAGTCTTGCTCTGTCACCCAGGCTGGAGTGCAATGGTGTGATGGCTCACCGTAACCTCCAACTCTGGGTTCTAGTGATCCTCTCACCTCTGTCTCCCTGGCAGCTGGGACATCACACCCTGCTAATTTTTTAAATATTTTAATAGAGTCTCATCATGTTGGCCAGGCTGTTCTCAAACTCCTGGCCTCAGGCAATCCCTCTGCCTCAGCCTCCCAAAGTGCTGGGATTACAGGTGTGGGCCGCCATACCCGGCTATGTTAATTGTTAATGTGCAGAAATGTGGCCCCAGTGTCATTAGGTCTTCCAATTTTTCAAGAGAGTCATAAGTCCATATTTTATGTGAAATTTCCAAATTCTTTAAAAAAAATGTTCAGTTGTTCAAATAAGCATGTCAGTGGGCCACTTTGAGGTGTTGGCTTTAGTGAGAGTGTGGTTCTGGGTTACCCGCTATGTTCAGGGCCAGTGGGAGACAAGGTCCCTGTTTCCCACTAGCGCCCCTCTAAGACACTACCCATCCCTGCCATGACACTTGCCACGCTTCTGATCCTATGTGGGCCCCACTGGGCAATTCCAGACCACCTGTTTAGATCACAGTTTCTCAACCTTCTATAATCTTTTAAAATTTATTGCTCTCTTCAGGAGGTTTTTTAGACTGTTTTTCTTAATCACTTCCCACCATGAAATATTAATCCACCAATATTTTGCATATTTCTTTAGGTACTGAATGTATATCTGTACTTCAGACATTAAAGAATGTGATTTTTTTTTACCTCAATTGTGCATACTCAGTATGTGTGGGGGGGGCCAGAAAGGAGTATGGCCCCCAAGGGGTTAAAAGCTGGTTCTTGGGGCCATAAAAAGACACCTATTCTTTTTATGTATAAAACACAAGTGTACATTTCATAAAATGAGATACAGTATATCTGTGGTATTAAAATTTCATGGTGGAGGAGGTGCAACTAGGGAAAAAGAAGTCTTAAAAGGCTTTTTAGGCTGGGCACGGTAGCTCACCCCTGTGATCCCAGCACTTTGGGAGACTGAGGCAGAAGTATCGCTTGAGGCCAGAAGTTTGTGACCAGCCTGGCTAACATGGTGAGACCCTGTCTCTAATAAAAATACAAAAATTAGCTGGGCATGGTGGCGCGTGCCTGTAGTCCCAGCTACTAGGGAGGCTGAGGCAGGAGAATTGCTTGAACCCAGGGTGCGGAGGTTGCAGTGAGCTGAGATGGCACAACTGCAATCCAGCCTGGGTGACAGAGTGAGACTTCATCTTAAAAAACAAAAACAAACAAACAAACAAAAAACCAAAAGGAACCCCCAAACATTCAAAACATTTTATTTATGTTAAAAAATAATACATTCATGTGGTTCAAAATTCAAATAGTAAGCTCTTTTTATTCTCTATCATCCTACCTCTGTCTCCCAACTAAGTAACTATTCCCTCTCCCCAGAGACTACATTGTTACCGGTTTCTTGGGAATCTGTTATTTTCTTGTTGTTGCTGTAACAAACTGCCACAAATTTAGCAGCTTAAAAAAACCCACGTTGATTTTATTTATTTATTTTTTGAGACGAATCTCGCTCTTTCGCCCAGGCTGAAGTGCAGTGGCACGATCTCAGCTCACTGCAACCTCCACTCCCTGGGTTCAAGTGATTCTCCTGCCTCAGCCTCCCAAGTAGCTGGGATTACGGGCACCTGCCACCATGCCCAGTTAATTTTTGTATTTTTAGTAGAGACGGGGTTTCGCCATGTCGGCCAGGCTGGTCTCAAACTCCTGACCTCAGGTAATCCACCTGCCTCAGCCTCCCAAAGTGCTAGGATTACAGGCATGAGTCACCGCGCCCGGACTATTATTTTTTAGTTGTGTAGGTTAGACGTCTGACATGGGTCTCATCGACTAAAATCAAAATGTCATCGGAGCTGTGTCCCTTTGTGGAAGCCTGGCAAAGGACCCATTTCCTTCTCTTTCCCAGTCTGTAGAGTCCACCTGCATTCCTGGGCTCATAACCTGCTTCCATCGTCAAAGCCAGCCCTGGCCATTTGAGTCTTCTTCACGTTGCCTCCCTCTGACATTCTCTTCTACCTCCGTTTTCCATATATCCTTCCAGTTACCCTTGTGATTACACTAAGCCCACCTAGATAACCCAGGATAATCTCCTAATCTTCAGGTCACCTGATTACCAACCTTAATTCCATCTGCAACCTTCATTCCTCCTTGCCATATAACCTAACATTTTCAAAGCCTCTGTGGATATCTTTAAGGGGCTGCTGTTATTCTGCCTGCATCATATCTTTCAAGAGATAATCTGTACATACAAGTATGTATTTTCATTTAAACCCTAATAAAAAGCAGTACTGTAAACTCATATGTGGTACATACCTAATTTTAACCTACTGGAACGTATAGCCTATTAACTGCCTTGGATCATGACCATCATTTATTTTAAGGAAATAGAACGCACAGCACATAATAAAACTAAGTATTGCTTCATGAAACTTTTGTTTCAGTCTTTTGTGGGTGAGTGCATATGTGTGAACTGCGTCATGATATAAAAAGTATTTTTTACAATGAGTCACAGTAAAAAATGTTGGGAAGTTATTATTATATAGTTTAGTGGTTATATGAGGTTTTTCTGGGGTTAGACTGTCTGGCTCCATCGCTTACCGGCTGTATGACCTTGAATAACTGACTTAATCTTTCTGAGTCTCAGTCTCCTTGTCTGTAAAATGGAGTTAACAACTGTAGCCCACCTTATAGGGTTTATGGGAACATCACATGGGCTGAAATGTGCTAAGTGCTTAGCACAGTACCTGGCAGTCATAGGCATGTGTTATTATTATCTTTGCTTTTCTTATCCTTATTATTCTTTTAAAGGCATGGAGAGGATGGATTTTCAGTGGAGAAAGAACCAAGGTTACGTAGAGATTTTTGTACAAACAAGAAGTGTGGGCTTTGCTCAGAGGAGTGCAAATGAGTTTGTAATCCGAGGGGAGCTGATCATCAACCCATCAGAATCCTCCAAATCTGAGCACAAATTCGTTTATGTTATTCATTCAGTAGGTCAGTAAGTATTTGTGGAGTTCTATGGTGTGTCAGGCTTATTCCAGGGTGAGGCTATGGCTGGAAAGCAGCATGACATCTCTTTGTCCTCATGGTATGCACAATCTAGAGGTGTGCAGGCACTCAACGGGTGGGTCATTACAGGTGTGTTGGGTGATATTAAAGAGAAGTACAGAACAGTAAGAGCGGACAAAACGGGGGATTCTGGTGTACCAGGTGGGGTCACCCAGGGAATTCCGTGTGGAGATGTATTTGGCCAGCCGTCTGCATGGTGAGCAGGGGTTACAACGGTCAAGCGCTTTGGGGTGAGGAGGAGAACTTCAGGTGGATGACAGGACATGTGCGGACTTTGGTGTGAGAGACGATGTACCCTGATATGGGGACTGAAGCAGGTTCAGTGTGTCCTGAGGAACTTGAAGGAGTAAGACATCTAACAGGAGTCGAGAACATGGAACTCGGGACAGGGGAATGTTGAGAGTGGGGACAGAGAAAAGAGGCTGAGGTCTTCTGGGCCCTTGATGGGGAGAATGTAGCATTAAGACCTTGAGGATTCCGGAAGAAGACCTCCCAAAACACAATGAAACCAAGTTTCACAATGAAACTTTAGGAAGGCATCCCAGAGTGGAGGGCAGGGGGCGGCTATTCGGAACAGCAGGCCAGGGGGCTGCAGACTGAATTCCTGCAAGAAGAAATGAGAAGGAGACCCCTGGTCAGTTTTGGACCAGCTACCCAAGATGTTCCAGGTTCTGCGGGCGGTACATTCTGGAAAAATCAGAATCTGAAGGCTCCCCAACGCCAAGGTCTGTGGGAAAGAACGAAAGCTAAAATGTCATTAGGATCAATGTCAAACTCAGCCTATGGGGTTATTCATTTATTCAACAAGCGTTTAGCAAATGCTGCTTTAAAGTCAGAGAGGCCTGGGTTGAAATCTGGAGTCTGTCACCTATTCAGTTCCTAAGAAATGTTGACTATGTGCCTCAGTCTCCCAACCTGTAACTTGGGGATGGCAATGCCTACCATCCCCAATACCGAAGGGGGTGGGAAGCATTAATGTTGAGAAGGGACTTACCACATTGTAGGATCCCAGGAACTGTATGTTCTGGATTCTAGACTAGACTTAGAGGACACAGAAATGAAAAAGCCAGGTTTCTGGCCTCAAGTAGCTGCAGTATTTGGGAGAAGACAGACAAGAGAAGAGATAATTCCTGTACACCAGGATTAGGGACCCAGTAATGGAAACACTGGAGGCTACGGAAATAGAGAGGGGATCTCTGGCTCAAAAAATCAACTGCCAGTGAATTCATAGGTTACTCCTCAGAGTTATTTGGGTCCCTTTGAGTTATAAGTGATAGAAACTCAACTACAACAGACATGTAATTGTTCATACAACAGATAAACCTAGACGTAAGGGCTTCAGGCCTGGCTGGATCTAGGTGCTTAATCCTAAGGACTTGCCCTCACTCTGTCTTTCTGATCTGTTTACCTCTGCATTGGCTTCATTCTCAGGTAGGCTTGTGGTGGGAAGATGCCTCCAGTAGCTCCAGGCTTATTTCCTGCCAGTCTAACAACTCCATTGGAAAGAGAGCTTTTCTTTCCCTAATAAATCCAGACAAATTCCAAGTATTGAGTCTCATTCCATTGGTTGAGTCATGTGTCCATCCCTGAAATACTCCCCGGGACTAGAGGAATAAACTATGCTGATTGGACCTGCCTGAGTCACATGCTCAGTCTTAGAGCCAGAGTAGGAGGGCTTCTGGGCAGGGTTCAGGCCCACAAAATCACAGGCCTCTGCTATCCTCTGTTAGTTTTACTCTGAAGGATGCTGTCACCAGGAGGTGGCAAATATACCCTCCTGTTTGTTCTTCTGCTTTCCAAAGAGGAGAGAAGACAGTGCTGCCTGAGTGATTTATCAAAGCGGAGGAGGGGCACATACACCAATAGCAGGAACGGCACAAAGTAACTGAGAGGTAGAGTTTCAGGGTGCTGAAGTATAGAAGAACACAAGAAACTTATAGTAACAGTTATCAATGGCTAAATACTGCCTCCCCACATTCAAAATGTGTTAGCGTTATGAGGGAAGATTGATATTTCTGCTTGGGTTATACTTCTTCAAATGAAACATTGATTGTTAAATACAGGAGTTCATAGATGTGTATGAGTTACATATAAATTTAAAATTCTTCTCTCAGTTTCTTTTTCTTAACTTTTATGTTTGGGGGTGCATGTGCTTGCCATATAGGTGAATACATGTCACGGGGGTTTGTTGTACGTATTATTTCAACACTCAGGTATTAAGACCAGTACCCAATAGTTTCCTTTCTGCTCCTGTCTCTCCTCCCATCTTCCCCCCTCAAGTAGACCCCAGTGTCTATTGTTTCCTTCTCTGTGTGCATAATTTCTTATCATTTAGCTCCCACTTATGAGTGAGAACATGCAGTATTTGGTTTTCTGTTCCTGCATTAGTTTGCTAAGGATAATAGCTTACAGCGCCATCTATGTTTCCACCAAAGATATAATCTTGTTACTTTTTATGGCTGCAGAGTAGTCCATGGCATATACGTACCACATTTCCTTTATCCAATCTGTCATTGATGAGGCTGATTTCATGTCTTTGCTATTGTGAATAGCACTGCAATGAACATTCATGTGCTGTGTCTTTGTGGTAGAATGCTTTGAGTTCCTCTGGGTATATATCCAATAATGGGATTGCTGGATTGAATGGTAGTTCTACTTTCAGCTCTTTGAGGAATTGCCATACTGATTTCCACAATGGTTGAACTAATTTACACTCCTACCAACAGTGTACAAGTGTTCCCTTTTCTCTGCAACCTCGCCACTGTCTGCTATCTTTTGACTTTTTATTAATAGTCATTCTGGGCCAGGCGTGGTGGCTCACGCCTGTAATCCCAGCACTTTGGGAGGCCGAGGTGGGCAGATCACGAGGTCAGGAGATCCAGACCATCCTGGCTAACACAGTGAAACCCCATCTCTACTAAAAATACAAAAAATTAGCCGGGCGTGGTGGCAGGTGCCTGCAGTCCCAGCTACTCGGTAGGCTGAGGCAGGAGAATTGGCTAGAATTCGGGAGACGGAGGTTGCAGTGAGCCAAGATAGTGCCACTGCACTCCAGCCTGGGCGACAGAGCAAGACTCCATCTCAACAACAACAACAACAACAACAACAACAACAACAACAACAACAAAAAAGTCATTCTGACTGGTGTGAGATGGTATCTCATGGTAGTTTTGATATGCATTTTTCTAATGATCAGAGATACTGATCTTTTTCTCACATGCTTGTTGGCCACCTGTATGTCTTCTTTTGAGAAATGTCTGTTCATGTCCTTTGCCCACTTTTTAATGGGGTTGTTTATTTTTCTCTTGTAAACTTAAGTTCCTTGTAGATGCTATATATTAGAACTTTCTCAGATGCATAATTTGCAAACATTTTCTCTCATTCTGTAGGTTGTCTGTTTATCCTGTTGATAGTTCATTTTGCTGTGTAGAGGCTCTTAAGTTTAATTAAATCTCACTTGTCAATTTTTGCTTTTGTTGTGATTGCTTTTGGTATATTTGTTATGAAATCTTTGCCCATTCCTGTGTCCAGGATAATATTGCCTTGGTTTCTTCCATAGTTTTTTATAGTTTTGGGTTTTACATTTAAGTCTTTCCATTTTGTGTTGATTTTTGTGTATGGCATAAAGAAGGGATCCAGCTTCAATCTTCTGTATATGGCTAGGCAGTTACCCAGAACCATTTATTGAATAGGGAGTCTTTTCCACATTGTTTGTTTTTGTCTGCCTTGTGCAGCCTTATTTCTGGACTCTATTCTGTTCCATTGGTCTTTGTATCTGTTTTTGTACGAGTGCCACACTGTTTTATTTACTGTAGCCCTGTAGTATAGTTTGAAATCAGGTAACATGATGCCTCCAGCTTTGTTCTTTTTGCTTAGGATTGCCTTGGCGATTCGGGCTCTTTTTTGGTTCCATATGAATTTTAAAATAGTTTTTTTCTAGTTCTGTGAAGAATGTGATTCACAGTTTGATACGAATAGCACTGAATCTGTAAATCACTTTGGGCAGTATAGCCATTTTAATGATATTGTTTCTTCCTATCCATGAGCATAGATGTTTTTCTATTTGTTTGTGTCTTCTTTAATTTCTCTGAGTAGTGTTTTATCATTCTTATTGTAGAGATCGCTCACCTCCCTGGTTAGCCATATTAACAGGTATTTTATTCTTTTTGTGACATTTGTGAATGAGATTGCCTTTCTGATTTGGCTTTCAGTTTAGCTGTTGTTGTTGTATAGGAATGCAAGTGATTTTTGTACATTTATTTTGTATCCTTCAACTTCGCTAAAGTTGTTTATCAGCTGGAGGAGCTTTTGGGCCATCTCTCAGTTTCTTATCCCAAGCCACATGCTTCCACTAGGGCATTTATAGCGGAGAAGACTAACAACAAACTAGCAAATATAACAACATAAGACAAAATGAATACAAATAAAACAAATAAAGAATGTGCAGTGCTCAGATAGAGAGGCACATGTGCCTGTAGGGGCACACAGTCCAGGCTGGGTGATGTGTGTGGTGACTATTGTAATGGTTCATTTTACATGACAACTTGACTGGGCCAGGGGTGCCTAGATATTTGATCAAACATTGTTCTGGGTGTTTCTGTGAGGCAGTTTTGAATGAAGTTACATTTAAATCTATAGAATGAGCAAAGCAGATGATCCTAATGTGGGTGGGGCCCATTCAATCAGTGGAGGGCCTCAGTAGAATAAAAAAGGCTGGTTCTCTCTGTAGTAAGAGAGAATTCCTCAAGCCTGACTGCCTGTGAACTTGGACATTGGTTTTTTCCTGCCTTTGGACTTGAACTAAAGTGTTGGCTCCTCCTGGATCATGAGCCTGCTGGCCTTTGGACTGAAACTACACCATTTGCTCCCCGTCTTGGGCCTGCAGCTTGTAACTCAATTTGCAGATCTGGGGACTTGCCAGCCTTTATAATCACATGAGCCTATATTTATATCTCCTATTGGTTCTGTTGCTCTGGAGAGCCCTGAGTAATACCACTATCACCGCTGAGGTCTTACTGTGTGTTACGAGTTATGCTGGGTGCTTTATAGGCTTTTTCTTTTTTTTCACTACTCACTACCCTGGGAGTGAGGCATGTTCTTATTTGCAGATAAGAACTGGAGGCTCACCAAGGTGAGTAAATGATTTGCCGATGTCCCTGGCTGGTAAGCAGCAGAACTGATAGTTGACTCCAAATTCCCTTCCTAACTTGGCATACTGGAAGCAAAAAGCCAAACTCTGGGAGCGAAAAACCAAAGTTGGTTCTTTGCAGGGGGAAAATGACCTAGATAAATCCCTTGTGAGGAAAAATAAAGGGAATCATGTGCATCAGTATGAAAGAGGATATATAATTACAAATATAGAAAAGAGTAACATAATTACAAGAAAAAAGTTGCGGAACTTCAAAGCAAAACCATGGAAAATGTAGGGAATATAGCGATTTTTAAGCAAAACATAAGTGGTCAAAATTGACTCAAGAAGAGGTGAGAAATATAAAAAGACAATTAACGAGAAGAAGCAGCAAAACATTATTAAACGTTTACCAATATGGGCTGGGCATGATGGCTCGTGACTATAATCCCAGCACTTTGGGAGGCTGAGGCAGGAGGATTGTTTGAGGCCAGGAGTTTGAGACCAGCCTGAGCAATATAAGGGGACTCTGTCTCCATAAAACAAACAAACAAAATAGAAAAACTGGCCATAGAGGTGTGTGCCTGTAGTCCTAGCTACTTGGGAGGCTGAGCGGGAAGGATTGCTTGAGCTCAGGAATTTTAGGCTGCCATGAACTATGCTCTTACCACTGAACTCCAGCCTGGGCAACAGAGCAAGGCTCTGTCTCCAAAACAAAACAATAACAACAAACAAACTGACAAATAAAATTTACCAAAATATTATTTAAAGTGTTCCAGTCTGCAAAACTTGATGCCAAGTTATTCAAATCATTTATCCAAACCAAAGAACAACCTTAATGCCAAGGTTTGTCATTCCTAATACAATTAGGAAAACTAATTGTTCACTTATGAATAAAGATCATGTTCACTCATGAATAAAGATGCTAAAAATCTCAATAAAGTGACAGCAAATATGATTCAGCAGCATATTAAAAGAATGATATATTATGAGCAAATAACATGTGTTTCAGGGAGGCAAGAATGGCTTATCATTACAAAAGCGGGCAGAATTCATTACATCAGCAAATTAAGTGAGAAAAGCCAGACTTCATATTTGAAAAATGCTGGAGCTGCATTTGATAAAATTCTACAGCTGTTTCTAGAAAGAAACTACATGAATAAAATAAAAATATGTAGTGCAAGCTAACAGTAGACATACTATTAGGTTGGTGCAAAAGTAATTACAGTTCTTGTCATTACTTTGAATGGAAAAGATCACAATTACTTTTACACCAACCTAATATTTTACTGTGAAACATGAATCAGGCCCAAGAAAATAATAAATAAGACAGGATGGCTACCGTCTACACTGTCCTTTCAAAGTTTATAGCTAATACAATTATATAAGGAAATAAAATAAGTAGTATAAATATTCAAAATTATTCTTTTTTGCAGATGATATAATTGTAAACACAGAAAATTCAAAAGAACCTACTTACAAAATAGTATTCACATGAGTTTTTAATCTTTGTAAATGGCAATTTATAGATTGCTCGAATATGTACTAAATATGAAGACACCAATAGCTTTCTTTTTATTAGGAACAGTCAGTTAGGCATGAACACTGAAAAATATTTCATTTATAATAGTGATCAAAACTATAAAATACAAATGAATTTAACAAGAAAAGTACAAGACCCGTATGGAAATGATTGTAAGATTTAATTAGAGAGTAAAAAACAAAAGCCTAAATAAAAGGAATATGTGGAAAGACATGTACTTTAATAACATTTAAAGAGCAAAATGGACAAAGTGTGCTCACAGAATGACCTATATGCATGAAAATTTTGTAAACTTGCTCATGGTCAAACAAATCTAGATGGTAATAGAGTATTTTATACTCCTTTGTTGATAAAAATTGAGAAGATTAACAATACCCCGGGTTGGTGAAGATGGAAAGGAACCGTCATACATTCCTCATTGAAATGTGAATTGCTACAATGATTCTTGATGTATTGTTAAAAAGCATTATTAAATTAAAAGTGTCATGAAAGTGTTATTAAATTTAAAATGCTTGACTAATTTTTGTATTTTTAGTAGAGACGGAGTTTCTTTTTCTTTTCTTTTTTTTTTTGAGACAGAGTCTCCCTCTGTTGCTCAGGCTGGAGTGCAATGGTGCGATCTCGGCTCACTGTAACCTCCGCCTCCCGGGTTAGAGCGATTCTCCTGCCTCAGCCTCCTGAGTAACTGAGATTACAGGCGCACACCACCATGCCTGGTTAATTTTTGTATTTTTAGTACAGACAGGGTTTCACCATGTTGGTCTCAAACTCCTGACCTCTTTACCCACCTGCCTCTGCCTGCCAAAGTGCTGGAATTACAGGCATGAGCCACCGCGCCCAGCTGTGAAGGAGTTTCACCATACCAGCCATGCTGGTCTCAAACTTCTGACCTCAAGTGATCTGCCCGCACTACAGCCTTGACGACAGAGTGAGACTTTGCCTCAAGGATAAATAAATAAATAAATAAATAAATAAATAAATAAATAAAATGCTTGGAACCTTTCACCTAGAAGTCTCACATTTGGAAATCCATCCTACATAAATAAAATGATCAATATGGGATATATCACTAAGGATACTTACTGTAGCATTGATTATATAGACAAAAATTGAGGACCATCTGAATGTCATGATGGACATAGTGTAACAATTTAAGAAATTATATTGTATTCATATCATGACTTATCTGTTGTAGTCTGAATTAGATCAATATATGTCAACCTGCAGAGGGGTCCACAATGTATACGATTAATCATATTTTGGAAAGGGTGAGAAACTTCTTTATGTGACTATTTGTTGGCATTTATTTGTATAAGCATGGGGGAAAAAAAGTGTGTGGGAAGATTCTCACCCAACTATTAAAACTTAAGGTGTGAATTGTTTTCACTAATCTCTGTTGATTGATTTGTTTCAAACAACGTGGATTTCTTTTGTTGCTAGGAAGAAAAAAACAATTATACATACAGATATGCTTACACACATATTTATGTTAAAAAGAAACTTGAAATAAGTGTTGCATAAACTTCCAATGTACAAGTGTAGTATATTGCATTTAGCCAATTTTCTACTGTTAGACATTTAGTTGATTTGCAAATTTTTACTTTTATAAACAGTAGTGCAATAGATTATCTTTGCCCATATATCTTTGCACTTGTCATGTATCCATTCAAATTATCATTCAATTTTGTGCCCGTTATATACCAGGTGAGGGGAAGACAGCCCCCATCGGATTGTCATTCAGGTTGTGAGGCACAATTTAATATATAACTAAATATTTATAAATACTATGTCCAGCAGTGAAGAATAATAAAAATGGGTATGAAAAAGAGAGTGATGGGAGAGAAGGAGCAGGAGTTTGCTCTTTTAGATAAGCTGGTCAAGGGAAACCTTGATGACAAGGTGACATTAGAGCAGAGACCTGAAGGAAGACAGGGAGTGAGAGCAGTGTTCAAATACATAAAGAAGAAAGTAGAAATAATCCATAGTCTTACTAACCAGATATATATATATATATATATATATATATATATTTTTTTTTTTTTTTTTTTTTTTTTTTTTTTTTGAGACAGAGTCTTGCTCTGTCACTCAGGTTGGAGTGCAGTGGCATGCTCTTGGCTCAATGAATGCAACCTCTGCCTCCCGGGTTCAAGTGATTCTCTGCCTCAGCCTCCTGAGTAGGTGGGATTACAGGCGTCTGCCACCATGCCTGGCTAATTTTTGTATTTGTAGTAGAGATAGGGTTTCACCGTGTTGGCCAGACTGGTCTCAAACTCTTAATCTCAGGTGATCCATCTGCCTTGGTCTCTCAAAGTGTTGTGATTACAGGTGTGAGCCACCACGCCCGGCCACTTCTGTGCAACATTTTGATGTTTTCTTTTCAGTTATTTTCTATGCAGTTATTTTTTTTAAAAAACTTAAAATTACAATAATGCAGTACATAAATTTTTATATTCTTTTTCTCTCCTTCCCTTGGACTTTATATTGTATTTTTTGTGCTCTAAATATATCTTTCTGATTATTTCCTTAGGATGACTCCCTGAGAGTGACACTGCAGATTCAAAGGACATGCCCTTTTAACATTTTGATAGCTACCCTCCAGAAATATTGTACTATTTTACCTTCCCACCAGCAGTATAAAAGACTTCCTATTTCTGCATATTTTTGCCAACACTGTGTATGGACTCTTTAAAATTTTTGTCATTCTCACCATTACCGTTTTTATATAAAAAAGGAAACAAACTTTATGGTTGCTTTCCTTCTTTCTTTGGTTATTTGTAGAAGTTAATAACCCCTTCATTCCCTGCAAAAGAAAAATACAGACAAATTTAGGAAATCATTTCTTTCTTCTGGCAACAAATATTCAGAGCTTCCTTTGTGCCCGGCATTGCGTTCCTGCAGATGGGGTCATAGACTTGCAGTGCTAAGAGAGAATGGAGAGATCTGGTACAACTCCTTAGTTTTGCAGAGGAAAAAATGAAAGCCCAGAGTCCAGTGATTTGCCCAAGTCACATAGTGAATTAGTTGAAGATCTGGGACTAGAACTTGGTTCTCAATGCTCTCTTTACTATAAAACACTGCTTCAAAAAACAAAACAATGCTCACTGTGGACTACTTAACTGGAAAATTATGATTTGGTGGGGGCGTGGGGGAGGGTTGGAAGTGAGGTTGGAGGGAGGGAAAGTGGTTGAGTTAAACCTCAGTAGCTGTGGGGACCAGGCTTTGTGATGCAGAGGGACGGCTGCAAATGTGACGTTCTGCAGTTGATCCCCAGAGTTTGGGGAGAAAAGTAAACGTCAGGAAATTGGCTCTGTTGGCTGTCTTTGTCATTCTGAACCTCTCACCCTACTCCTTCCCCCCTCCCCAGACCCATTTCAGAAATCCGGTCCCATTTTTCTTGCCTCTGACCCTGGTGGCTGAAGTTTCTCTCAGTATCATAAAACCTGGGGTTGTAAAATTCATATTGTAACTTTAAGAGCCACATCTGTTTTAATCATTTTTTTTCCCGTTTTAAGAACACAACGGGATTTTAATGGCGGCAATAAAATGGAAAAGTTGAAGGAAATTATCACAGATTTGTAAAGCTGTAACGCAGGTTCCTGGGCTCATGTGAGCAGTCAAATTACAAAGAAGTAACCCAATTGCTTTTATTGCAGGCAGATCTCTGGTTTAAGCATTTCTCAGTTTAATCTATTGATGAGGATTAGCATTTTATTCACTTCGGTGCTCATAATAGCCTTGGTACATATTACCCGATAGGCCAGATTGGTGGGAATCGTGAATCTCAGAGATGCAGAGAAATCCGGAGAAATAGCATAAGGCAAAAATATTGGGTCTTTCAAGTCAGACAGATCTGGTTATAATCCTGAGTCCACCATGTTTAGCTGGATGTGTGACTTTAGCTAAAGTCCTACTTTCTCTAAACATTGCCTTCTTCTTTTTTTTTTTTTTATATAACAATATAAAAGCAAGTTTTGCAGTGAAATTATATAAGGAAATCACTCAGCGTGAAGCCAGGCAAACAGTAGGTGCTTACCAAATAATCACTGTCATCTGGTTCTCCTTCTGATGAGTAAGCTATTTGAAGCAGCCACTGGTGCTGCTCCTTCTCCATACTCTTGTAGTGTCTTCCTCTCACCCAAAACGCTTGTTGCAAACACCTGCACTTCTCCACCTGAGGCTCTTTTTCTGGCCCTGGGAGCATGCTTGGCCCAGGTTCAGAGCAAGCCAGAAGTGTTGATGGGTTAATGCCCCAGAAGCAGCCCTCAACCAATCACAAATCGGGGATGGAGGATAAATACCTCCACTCCGTCTCCCCACAGGTGGGATCACTCTGAGGCACATATTTTGTGCTGCCTCCCCAAGCACCCCAGTGAGATTTAGCTCTATTTGCTTACAGTGAAAACCTGCTTGGTAATATACTCTATATTGATTTCCTTTTCTTCTGAGTCTTATGTACAAGAAGAAAGAGATGAGAAGGAGTAGGTGAGGGATGAGGAAATGGTCTCTAGATGCTCTAGTGACTTTTAATTGCCAGTATCTGCATCTTTACCTGGGTTTCTTTCCCTGAAACTGGAAGGACTTGCTGCTGGCTGGCAGAAGTTCCCACGATTTAACACTGCACACCCCTCTCCAGTACATCTCAACCAATGACTCTCAGGAGATAGTGTATCAATATCCTAGCTCCCTCGAAGTGTAGGCAGAATAATTCTGAGCTGTGTGCTTTGCACTATTTCCCAGAGTTTGTTGGAGGGATGAAGCTGTCTGTGGTCACCTGTTGCAATGGCTGACTTGATAAGGCACACTGTATCTGCTGACTTTTCTCCTCCGTCTTCTTCCCTGCTTCTCCTTGAACCATCCCCTCTCATCTCTTAAATAAACTACATACCCTTGAATCCCTTTCTCAGTGATTGCTTTCAGGAAAACCGAAATGTGAGGTCTCTCTGATATTTGAGTGATGACAAGAAGTCGGGTATGAAAATAATTGGGTAAGAGTGGAATAAAAATGGTACATAGATGTTTTTATTTATTTATTTATTTTTGTGAAGCTATTTTCTGAGATATGGAAGATGGAGGGGGAATGGGAAGGAACTGAAGATCACAGGGTCATTGTTAAGAGCACGGACTCTGGAGCCAGACCCTTGGGTACATATCCCAGCACTGCCATTTAACATCTGCAGGAACTTAGGCAAGCCACTGAGTCCCTTAATGTCTCGATTTCTTCATCTGTAAAATGGAGATAAAAGCTGTACTTCAGAGGGTCCTGATGAGGACTGAGTGAGTTACAATATGTAAAGCACCTATAACAGTGCCTTTTGCAGTAAACACTTATTATTACTACTAGCAGTTTTGTTATTAGTATTACTGCTTTAGACATGTTAAGATTGAGATGCCCATTGACATCCAATTATATCTGGCCCAAGTGCTCCCAAGTCTCTGGGGACAATGTGGTGAGATAATAGCAGACATGAAAGAGTCTTGGAAACTCTTTGTTTACCCGTCTGTCTGCCCCTTTGAGCTCCAGAGACCATGACTAACTCGCCTGGTCCCAGGGTTTGACTCAGGGCTGCTCAGAGCAGTGACTCAGGGTAGCCACTGAGGATGTAAATAAAGGAAGGAATGGAGCAGGTCTTGCTGGCCACAGGTAAGGAACATTCATGAGATTATTTCTGCAGGGGTCCCAGATCTAGTCCATCGAGGAGCTGCTGTCATTGCCCCCAAGGCAGCTCTAGAGTTTTTGGAGTTTGTCTACCCCAGAGTTAAAAGGTTTTCCTGAGAATGAAGTGCTGGACTCTGCAGATCTGAGATAAGGCAGCTCTCAGAGTCTGCAGTAACCTGAGCTGCCCAGGCTTGGCAGAGGCATCTGGGAAGCTCTCACAAGAAAGGGAGGATGGAAAGCCAGCCCGGGTAGGCATACCAGCTCCTGGCTCCTCCCGGATGAGGGCCCAAATGTGGGGATAATGACCCTCTGCTGAAAGCAGCCTAATCCCAAAAGGTGCTTGAAAAAAACGGAGCCTGCTGTCAGTGGAAGCATCAATTGGTGCCACCCTCTGCAAAGGCAAATTAATGATACCAGCGCCTTGTTGAGTCATTTTGGAGCCTGAGGCCAAAGGGAAAATGTGCAGCCTTCATATATGACTTTACAAAATTATTATTATTATTATTTGAGACGGAGTCTCACTCTTGTCGGCCAGGCTGGAGTGCAGTGGTGTGATCTCAGCTCACTGCAACCTCCACCACCCGAGTTCAAGCAATTCTCCTGCCTCCCACCTCCTGAGTAGCTGGGATTACAGGCGCTTGCCACAATGCCTGGCTAATTTTTTCCTTTTTTTTTTTTTTTTCCAGTAGAGTCAGTGTTTCACTACATTGGTCAGACTGGTCTCGAATTCCTGACCTCGTGATCCACCCGAAAGTTCTGGGATTACAGGCATGAGCTACTGCGACCAGCCTTATTATTTTTATTTTTGAGACAGGATCGCACTGTGTCATCCAGGTTGGAGTGCAGTGGCTCAGCCATAGCTCACTGTAGTCTTGAGCTCCCAGGCTCAAGTGATCCTCTTGCCTCTCAGTCTCCTGAGTAGCTGGGACTATAGACATTCACAACTATGCCGGGCTAGCCTCATATATAGATAGATACAGATACAGATACAGATATAGATGTAGATATATTTATTTATCCATTTTTTCACAGTTAAATTATTTCCAGAAGTAGATTTTGAAAATATTAGGGATGAGTTTGCTTCTATTAAAGCCAGCAAAGTAAAATTGATACAAATTCTGTTTGGGGTATAAATAAAATAAAACATAAATAATGCTTTGAGTTTTAATACACTTACTTTTAACTTTTCAGTATATATTTTTCAACTACTTCAATGGTCTGGGAGAAAATTACCATTAAAGAATACATTAAAATATGTATATGAAGGCACGTTTTCTCTTTGGTCACAGGCTCAACAAAGCCAGTATGACACTGTCAGATGCTGTCTTTAAAATTTTGATATTTTGCTCATTATGGATAGCTTTTAGCATTAATTTTGATTTAGAAAAATACTGCATTAAGATACAATTTATCTTGATTACTGAGTTTTGGGGGCATCCTCTTAAATTTTGTGCCTGAATGCTTCACTCACCTTACCCTACTTCTGATCCTGCTTGTGCCAAACCATATGGGGCCTTTTCCAGCAAATACCACCCCTAGGGCTTGACGCTAGGAGAACTGTCATACCAGGCACAAAAGAGTGTGCTCAAGAGTGCTCACTGCAGCATGGGAAACCAGCCCCAGCCCTTCTTAGAAGACGGCTGCTTAAATGGAGCCATAGGGTGGCATATTCTACAGCCATTAAAAAGAATGTTATTTTAAATTTTCCAACACAGAAGAACATCTAAGAAATATTCAGGAAGAAAGTTACACAACCACACCTACAATAAAGCTCATACTTCTCTTTGCACTGTTGGAAATGTTTTGTGTTAATCTCACAACTTTCCTACAAGATTATAGTAGAGGAAACTGGGGTCCAGAGAAGTTAAGTAGTTTTCCCAGGGACACACAGCAGGGAAACAAGAGTCAGGTTTTTTAGTGCAGGAAGTCTAGCCCCAGAGTCCAAGGTTTCAGGCTCTAAGTGAAACTGCTGCTATTTGATTTTGGAATCTACATTTATGCATAGATCTATCTGTATTTATTTATTATACATACAATGTAGAAGAAATCATGGGGCAGCCAGGTGCGGTGGTTCACACCTGTAATCTCAGCACTTTGGGAGGCCGAGGAGAGTGGATCACTTGAAGCCAGAAGTTCGAGACCACCCTGGCCAATATGGTGAAAACCCATCTCTACTAAAAATATAAAAATTAGCTGGGCATGATGGCAGGAGCCTGTAATCTCAACTACTCAGGAGGCTGAGGTAGGAGAATCGCTTGAACCCAGGAGGTGGAGGTTGCAGT
This sequence comes from Macaca fascicularis, assembly GCF_037993035.2. Taxonomy (NCBI): domain Eukaryota; kingdom Metazoa; phylum Chordata; class Mammalia; order Primates; family Cercopithecidae; genus Macaca; species Macaca fascicularis. The sequence goes on along the minus strand of NC_088384.1, from coordinate 102,857,337 downwards.
GAGCCGAGATCGTGCCACTGCACTCCAGCCTGGGTGACAGAGTGAGACTCTGTCTCAAAATCAATCAATCAATCAATCATGGGGCAAGACACAAAACTGTTATCAATGATGATCTCAGGTAGAGGTGAAATTATAGTCATTTGGCTTTTAATCTTACATAATTAGATAAAGTGTAGATTCTTAACAGTGACTAGTATGTATTATTTATATAATAAGAAATAAGAAAAATACTAGGGGTTTCCTAGTATTTTCTTATGCCTAGGCTATGCAGTTTCACACATTGTCTCATTTAACTCCTGCAACAGCTCTCTTATTATGCCATTCTACAGATGAGAAAACTGACATTGGCAAGGGTGAAGTGACCTGATCAAGCTCAAAAGAGATGGCACCAGAGCTCAAACTCAGATTCCTCGAATTAAGATTACACTAGGCTGTGCACAGTGGCTCATGGCTGTAATCCCAGCACTTTGGGAGGCCCAGGCAGGAGCATTGCTTGAGTCCAGGAGTTCAAGACCAGCCTGGGCAACATAGGGAGATCCCGTGCCTACAAAACTAAAAAAACCCAGCTATTTGGGAGGCTGAGGTGGGAGGATCGCTTGAGCTTGGGAGGTAGAGGCTGCAGTGAGCTGTGATGGCGCCACGGCACTCCAGCCTGGGTGACAGAGGGAGACCCTACCTAACAACAACAACAAAAAAAGTTACACTCAACACATCCCTCTTCCCGACTTGCTTTTCTTTAGTGTATTTTTAATGGCTGTGTCAGTGCCCTGCAGAATCGCAGCACACGTTTTCTAGTCAATCCCCTATTGCTGGGCATTTAGGTTACCAAGCTACTATCCAAAAAGAACCCCCTCCTTTCGAAATGAGAAGGACTAAGGCATGGCTGGGTCCCGCTGCCCCTGGTCATTTTCTCAATGGCCCCTTCCCAGGTTCCAAGTTCCGACAGGAACCGCCTCGCGGTGAGGGCCCCGCCCGCACCCCGCTCTCTTCCCGCCTCCCGGTCCCTGGAGGAGCCTTTGGTGCCTGCTGTCCCCCCGGCGCCATCTGCGCCGCGCAGGTGTGCCCGGCCCCCTATCCAACCTGGGGGCTGCGAACACTGGGCCGATTGTGGCCCCCGCGAGCCCGGCGGGCAGCTGCGCCCGAGCTGCCATCTGCGAGCGCGGCTCTGCCGGGGGAGGCCGGGGGGCGGCGCGGGTAGGAGCCGGGACGCGCCCTAGCCGGGCCCCATTCAAGCGCTGCCAAGGCCTAATTGATGAGAAATGGCCCCGAGCAGGTGTGAACCTGTCTCCCGAGGCGGCGGGGCGGAGGGCGGGGGCCCGGGGGATGGGGGCGGCTGCTTCGCGGGGAGCGCAGCTGTCGAGGGGTCATTACCGTGGTGGCCTCCCTGGGGCTTTCCAGCCTGGAGCTGGGGCGGGGTTGGAGAGAGAGCGCGAGGGGGAAAGGTGGGGGCGAGGGGCGGGCAGTGGGGAGCCCCTCCAACTACTTTGTAGCACCCCAGAGTCTCCACTGGCCAGGACCCTAGAGCACCAGGGGGCCCCTTAGCTCCTGTCATTGCTCTCCTTGGAGAAGATTGTGACCAGGCAAGACCAGCCCCGCACCCAGGAACACCCAGCTAGAGGCAGCTCCACCAGTGACTCCCAGTCCAGGGCTGTCCCCACGAGGCTCTCAGTTGTGGGGAGCCAGTCCTTCCACCTCTTTTTTGTTTGTTTGTTTGTTTGTTTGTTTGCTTTCCGCTGCTCCAGTTACGGATATATCAGGTTGGTGCAAAAGTAATACTCGGTTTTTGCCGTTACTTTTCATGGCAAAAACCGCAATTGCTTTTGCACCAACCTAACAAAATGTAGTGAGGTTTTGAAATGTTAGCCTGTTTTACATGTTTACATGGACTGCATCGATCTCTCAACAACTCTCCAACTAAAAAAAAAAAAAAAAAATCAAGGCGCAATAAAATTGTGCTTTTGCCTAAGATGTTTACAGGACCAGTTCGTTCAATGAGAGCTGCCTAGAGCCCTATATAAAGAGTGTGTGGCTGCAGGGGGTGCCATCAGTCTCCTCTCTGTACATGGTCAACCTACCGTGTTTCAGCAGCTCCTCGCTCTTTGAGACTGAGAAGAGAGCTCATTGAGATGTCATTTGCAAAGGCCCAATGTGAGACTTTTCTCAGCAGTGAAACTCCATGATAAGGGGTCCTCCAGGTCCCATCCTTCCCCTCTCAAAACACCTTCTCACTCACTGCCCCAGAAACTGCTGGACTGAACTCCCCTTCTTCGTGTCAGACGCTTCGCCAGGCTTTCACCTGCCACAGCATCCGCTGTAGCAGCCAGAGTAATGTTTGCAAAATCACAATTGGAACTCATCCCTCCATGGTGAAAACTATCCAATAATTTCCTATTCCTAAAGAATAAAATGTTGATCCTCACCTATGGCCCTGAGTGGTCTCCCTGGAGGGAGGCTTCTCTGCCCTCATTCCATACTCCTGTCTCCCCGGAGCAGGCAGATCTTGCCATGTTCCGGCAGCATTCAACAAACAGGTGCGAACTATGTACCAGGCACGTCTCTAGGCTCTTAGGAAAGAGCAGTGAACAAAATAGGCAAACATTTCTTCTTCACGGGCTGACATTCTAGTCGGGGAGACAGACAAGAAATAGACAAACGATTAAAATGTATACCGTGGCTGAATCTCAGGCCTTCAAAATCATCATAGTTGCTTTTTCTCTCAGGCCCTTCCCACATGCTATTCCTGCTGCCAGTAACATCATTCCTCAGAAACTTCCAGGCTTGGAATCTTCAGATCATTTTTCAATGTTGCCTTCTCAAGGGTGCCTTTTCTGACCATGCTATTTAAAAATCATGGTTCATGCTAGATCCTTAGCTATTCATTTTATTCAGCTTTGACTCCACAGTGCCCATTGCCATCTAACATAGTACATATTGGTTTGTTTTCGTTAGCTCTACCAAATATTTGTGTTAAGCACACTGCTTAACTGCATTTTCCAGCATCCCTTGAAACGAGGCATTACCCTGTCATCGAGTTCTGAAAATGGTAGAAGTGATGGATGCCACCTTTTGTCCTGGGCTACAAAACCTCCTGCAGGATCCTCCATACTTGTTCGCCTCCCTCATCACCTGTGGGTGCAGAGGATCTGGGAGAGAATCCCCGCGGCCCTGGATTAGGGTTTTTTTCGTTTGTTTGTTTGTTTTTGAGACAGAGTCTTTCTCTGTTGCCCAGGCTAGAGTGCAGTGGTGTGATCTTGGCTCACTGCAACCTCTGTCTCCCGGCTTCAAGCGATTCTCCTGCCTCAGCCTGCTGAGTAGCTGGGACTATAAGCGTGTACCACCACGCCTGGCTGATTTTTGTATTTTTAGTGGAGACAGGGTTTTACTCTGTTGGCCAAGCTGGTCCCAAACTCCTGAATTCAGGTGATTCGCCTGGCTCACCCTCCCAAAATGCTGGGATTCAGGTGTGAGCCACTGTACCTGGCCAGATTAGGCTTTTTTAACCTGGACTTTCTACCCTGGTATCAGTCCTGAGAACCCCAAGAGATCTGTGACTAAAAGGCAGAGGAGGGATCTCTGAGTTTGGATTTTTAAAAAATTGCGTCTTTATTTCCACTCACCTTGAATTGAAAATTATCATTTTCTTCAATAATGAATGTAGCCCACAAGCCACAATGGTGGCAGGAAGGCCTGTGACTTTTTCCCGAGAAATCATAAATGCCTTTGTATTACTTGACAGTTGCTGCAAATGTCTCAAAAATACTGTTAACTGCAAACTTTTCCTGTGAAGACACAGATAGTAAATATTTTAGGCCATACAGTTTCTGTTGGAACTATTTGATTCTGCTATTGTAGAACAAATGCAGCCACAGACATTTTACAAATAAATGACTATGGTTGTGTGCCAATAAAACTTTACAAAAATAGGTGGCATGTCTACCCAATTTGGCCCATCTGTAGTAGTTTGCTGACCATAGATTTACACTCATTACTACTTTGAAATTACAGTAGTTATCAGACCTGCCCCTATGTCTTGTTATTTAGCGTGTTAAAAAGAAGAATTCATATTACTAAGTGATGAATTGAAAAAGTACTGGATAATTACATTTCAATATAACTGGTATTCTTCATAGTCCTAGGTGTTTTATTTTTTAATGACAATTGAGGGATTTTAAAATACTATCCCACAAAGAGGTCCAGAAGCACACAATGGGTTAAGAATGCCAGGCTCACGATGGCAGAGCCACTGAATGGAAGAACTCGTAGGGTCCTTCAGGCCCTTACCTGCCAACCTGCAGTGGGCTGTGACGTGAATGAGAAGTAAATTTTTCTTCCTTTTAAAATTAAACAGCTGAGATTTAAGGCCTGTTGGTGGCAGCAGCTGGCTCACCCTAATACTTTCCAGGGAATGTCACCTCTGGGAGGCCAGGACTTTGGCTTGTTCATTGTCATATCCCCAGGGCCTAGTGCAGAGCCTGGCAGTCAGTTCACAGCAGCTGTGATGAAAGGGGTGAGTGAGGAACGCTCCAGCTCCACTCAGTTTTTGGGCCAACCTGTAGCATCCGATCCAGCCTGAGGGATCGGCAGGGGGACTTTGGATGAGGGCAGGGAGAAGCTAAGTTGGTGAAAGGGGAATTTTAGGTGGGCAGCCAGCGGCAACCTAGGCTGTGTCAAGCATTGATGGGGAGGGGCTAAAGGACCAGCCTCTACAGGAGTTCTTTCCCAGGGCAATGGGGGGTGGCTGTGACCCCCTCTGCCCTCAATAAAATCCCTTCATCTTCATCTTGAGTCTCTACGTTGAACAATGGAGGGGAGCTCTGATCTATAGGACAGACCTCTGGCTCATCGTGATGGATGGAATACAGTGCCTGGCAATGTCAAGACTTCTGCAAAGTGAGGACCTGGTGACCCTTCTCCACTTCTGGGCTCAGGATTTATTTCATCCCTTGAAACTCCACTTCCCTTCTCTCCATGCCCCCTTCCCTTCTCCTCCCCCCGTTCTCTCCCTCCCGCTTCCCCGTCCACCCTTATACACCAAGAGCCAGCCTGCTGTCTGTTTTCTCCTTCCTCTGTCCCTTCCCCCGGGGCTCTCCATTTTGTCCCTTCTTACCTGGCTCAAGTTACCGGCCCTTTCTCTACCTCCATTTTTCTCAACTGTAAAATGGGGGTGGTAATAACAGTTCCTTCTTTGCAGGGCTGGCATGAGGATGAAATCACCAGGACTTAGCTATGACACAAAGGCAGAGATCAATACATGCAAACTGCAGTTGTTCAAGTATGTATTGGAAAAAATAGAAGTGGCACATCAATGCCCTGATTTCAAGGGCATTACTGCTTAGGATGAGGCTGAATTTTTAAAAATAAATCCGTTGGAAGGAGAACATTAAGTGGATGGTAAAACATTAATGAAGTGGTTTGTGGATATGAAAATCACCACGAAGTTGAGAAATAGATTGAAGTTTGGGCAACTCCTGGGTGGGAGAAAAGCCTGTCTGCAGAGCATTTGCTTCCAGAGCGTGCAGGTGATGGATAAAACCAGCCTTGACGGGAGTCATAAAGGTGGGATTTTTAGGCATGAGGGGGTGGCCTTCCCTTTATGAAGCCACTGAGGCCTAGGCCTGTTCTCCGTAAAGGTCATGAGTGATGAGAACATTGTTAACCTCTCTGTGGTGAGTTGGTGTCTTCCCCAAAAGATGTGTCCAGGTCCTAACCCTGGTACCTGTGAATGTGACCGTAATTGGAATAAGGGTCCTTGCAGATATAATTAAGGTAAGGATCTCAAGATGAGATCATTCTGGATTAGTGTGGGTCCTAAATCCAATGACCAGGGCCTAGCGAGAGAAGAAGAAGAGAACGAGAAGAAGACGCACAGAGACACGGAGAGAAGGCCACATGCGGATGGAGGCAGAGGTGGGAGTGATGTGATCACAGCCAAGGAACACCAGGAGCCCCCAGCAGATGCAAGAGGCCAGAAAGGAGCCTCAGCTAGAAACTGTGGAGGGCGCGGCCCTGCCGAAACCTTGATTTTGGAGTTCCGGCCGCCAGAACTGTGAAATAATACATTTCTGTTGTTTTAACCCATCAACTTTGTGGTTATTTGCTGCAGTTCAGGTGGGCAGTGGCCTTAAGAAACACAACACCAAAAATGCCCCGTTTGTTCTCTCTCATTTTGGAACTCTGGCCTGGCCAGGGGTTGCGTGGGGTTGGAGGAGAGGACGCTCATAATCTGGACCCACCTGGAGGCAGATTTCCTGGGAAGTTTATAAACTTTAAGCTTCAGGAGCCATCGCCTGCCCAGGGACATTCCAAAGCCCTGGGAAGGGCCCTAACGCTATGTTCATGAGGCACATGTTAGTGAAATTTGTAAAAGAAAGATATTTGAACTGCAGCCCATTAAGACCACTGTTTCTTTCTGCTTTGACTTTCCCTACACTTTCCCTTGCATGGAGTGGTGCTGGGGTGACAGCGGGCACTGTTGGGATCTGGCCAAAGCGGGGTTTGGTTGGGATTGCATTCATTCTGGCTACCATGACATATTGTATGTGGCTTGCAGTTGTCTCTGTGGGTAAATCATTGCTGTCCTTCAAGTGTTAGAACGGATTTCTAGAAAATGCCACCTGCGCACTCTGATCCCCATGCGGCATCACAGCACAGGGATGTCATTGACAAACTGATTGAGAAGAGTTACCAACGCATCAGGTATTTTTGGTTAGTTGCTGTGCTTAGAAGATGTGAAATGCCTCAAAATGTTTTAGCTCATGTAGGAAAGAAACTTGATAGTGGTTTCCCAAATTTGACAACTGTCCTATAAATGTGTGTGCTATCAGCTGAGTTATGTCTTCCTCCCCCAAATTCGTGTGTTGAAGTCCTAACCCTAGTGTCTTAGAAAGTGACCATATTTGGAGATAGGGAGGGTCTTTTTTTTTTTTTTTTTTTTTTTTTTTTTTTTTTTTTTTTGAGACGGAGTCTCGCTCTGCCGCCCGGGCTGGAGTGCAGTGGCCGGATCTCAGCTCACTGCAAGCTCCGCCTCCCGGGTTCACGCCATTCTCCTGCCTCAGCCTCCCGAGTAGCTGGGACTACAGGCGCCGCCACCTCGCCCGGCTAGTTTTTTGTATTTTTAGTAGAGACGGGGTTTCACCGTGTTAGCCAGGATGGTCTCGATCTCCTGACCTCGTGATCCGCCTGTCTCGGCCTCCCAAAGTGCTGGGATTACAGGCTTGAGCCACCGCGCCCGGCCGATAGGGAGGGTCTTTAAAGATTAAGTGTAAATCAGGTCATATTAGTGGGCCATAATCCAAAATGACTGGTGTCCTTAAGAAGAGGAAATCAGGACACAGAAATGCACAGAGGGAAGACTGTGTGAAGAGGAGACAGCCATCTACAGATCAAGGAGCGGGCCTCAGAAGAAACCAACGCTGCCAGCACCTTGATTATAGGCCTCCAGCCTCCAGCACTATAAGAAAATAAATTCCTGTTTCTTAAGCCACCCAGGGTGTGGTCCTCTGTAGTGAGAGCCCTGACGGGTTACAAAGCCAAAATAAACTTCTAAATGGTCAGGCTTTTCTTTTTTTCTTTTCTCTTTTTCTGATCAACCTTTCAAATAATGAATGACCTTTCTTTTCTCTCTGCTATCTATAGAAAATGATATTGATGAGAAAAGATAATCAAAGAGTCTGGCCAAAAAGGGAAAATGACTATCAAGTTTTTTCCTACAGGAGCTAAAACATTTCAGGGCATTTCAAATTTTCTAGTGAAGTAAGTAACTAATTTTTTTTTTTTTTTTTTTTTGAGACAGAGTCTCGCTCTGTTGTCCAGGCTCGAGTGCAGTGGTACAGTCTTGGCTCACTGCAACTTCCGCCTCTTGCCTCAGCCTCCCGAGTAGCTGTGATTACAGGCACGTGCCACCATACCCAGCTAATTTTTCTATTTTTAGTAGAGATGGGGTTTCACCATGTTGTCCAGGCTGGTCTCGAACTCCTGACCTTAGGTGATGCACCTGCCTTGGCCTCCCAATGTGCTGAGATTACAGGCGTGAGCCACCGTGCCTGGCCATGAAGTAACTAGTCTTAAATACTCACTAAATTGATGACACTTCAAGTATGCCAGGCAGTTAGTTGATTAATAAAAATATTGTGTTGTTTTTGCAGGATTTTGTGATTTTTGTCATAACAAAGTAATTGGTTGTTATTTAGTTTTTCTAGATAAATGTTTACTTTCATGCCTAACTTTTTATAACTAATTTTGTCTTTTGCAAGATGATGCTTCAGATAGAATAAACTTCAGGCCCTAGATTGAACCTAGCCCCTTTTCATTCCTCTCCATCTGTCCCTAGCAGGTCACCATTCAGGGAGTAACTTCACCCCCTAGAGGAACCCGTGCTCGCCTCCAGTCACTCCCAGCCTCTCCCCTTTGGACCCTATTTTCCTGGGAGGTGAGTGTTGAGTGCAGACGGCAAAGATGCATAATTGATGAGCCTCTAAGCCTGGCTGGGCTGAAGAGGTCAATTAATTATTAAATACAGGCTCAATGGGAAGAAATTTCATTATGGGGTCATTTAATTAAATAGCAGGCCAGAGGGACATTTGAGATGAGATTTCAAGGACTCTTGTTTCTGAGTTTGTTTTTGGACCAAGTCTGAGGGTATGAATAAAAAAGAAGTGACCCCTAAACCTGAAGCATTTGAGTGAGTCCATCCTCCTCCTCCTCCTCTCCCTGCCCCCGACTTACCTCCCTTCCTCCTTTGCCTCTCTCCCCCTCCCTCTCTTCCTTCTGCCCTTCCTTCCTGCCTTCCTTTCTTTTCTCTCTTCCTCCTAATCTCTTCATTCGTTCATTTATTTCACGTATATTTAAGGAGTATCTTCCATGAACCAGGCATCCGCATAAACACTGGGGTTGCAGTGGTGAAAAAACGGCTTAATTCTGGCAGAGGAGACAAGCAACAGCCAAGTAAAGGACCAAATGCACAAGGAGGCATTGCCCAGGTGGCTGCTGTGCCGAGCTGCAGAGCAGACTGACGGTCGCGCCGAGAGGGGCTTGCCAAGGAGGTCCCATGGGGGGGCAACACTTGAGCTGAGTCCTGAGACATGAGAAGGAAACAATCAGGCAATTCGGCAGAAGGACACTCCAGGCAGAGGGAACAACAGCAAGTGCACAGGACAAGCTAGTGTGCTCCCAGAATAGCCAGGAGGCTGGTGCAGCTGGAACACAGTCAGGGAGGGGAAGCATGGTAGGATATGAGTTTGAAGAAGTGGGCAGTTGCCTAACAGGTGATTGATGAACAGGGTTTTGTTTTATTTATTTATTTATTTATTTATTTATTTATTTATTTATTTCACAGGCCCTGGGAGAAGCTCTCTACCACTCACTGTATTATCAATGAAGCTCTCTACCACTCACTCACCAATGCATGCTGCATGTTCAGCGGTGAGGGGTGGAAATCCAACTCAAGCTGTCTCATTCAAACAGGGGATTTTATTGAGTCACGTAGTGGAAACAAACAGGTAATTGGGCTTCAGCCATGGCTGAATCCAGTAGCTCAATGATGATGTAATGAATTGTTGGCTCTTTCCCTTTATCTCTCTCTCTCTCTCTCAACTCTGTCTCCCATTTCAGGGAGTTCCAGGCTATACTCTGCAAGCTTAGAAATCTTAGCAAGAGAGAACACCTCTTCCTGAAGAGTTACAGCTAATGTGCTGGTTCAACGTTTTATCAAATGGCCTGGGTCGACTGATCATTGCTGAACCAATTGCTGTGGCTGGGAGTGTGGATATTCTGATCGGCCAGGACTGGACTTGGGGAGAGACGGAGCTTCGCAGAAGCGGGGGAGGGGTAGATCCCCAGACAAAAACTATGGTGCCATGGCCAGAAGAAGGAATGGATTCTCGGCAGATGTAAACAACAGATGTTCACTTTACCTTTTGGACAGTCTGTCTCTTTTTCTTTGCTGGCAAAGGCTGTTGTTTTGAAGAATCCATCATGAGGCATTATCCCATCTTAACAATGGGCATGCATGAACTGCAGGCATTGACATAAATCTTGATCATACAGGATTAGCAGGCACGAGCTTTGAGTCAGAAAGGCTGCATGAAAAATTGGGAAGTGCTCAAGCTCTGAGGCCCAACTAAATGGAATTCAAGGTGAAGAGCTTTGAAATGGACAAAGAGAGAAATTGCATGTTAACAACAGGAAAATCCCACGAAAGAAAGCCTTGAATATGAGTCTACCTAACAAGGGAAACACAAAGTTCAAAAGGCAATAAAAAATGGATGAAATTTTTTCTGATGGGAGGATAGCCTGATGTAGCCGTTCTAAAGAACAGCAGGCACCGATGAATCTAATTAAGTACATGTAGAAGTATGGGACCCTGCCATTTCTCTTCTGGCTATCAACCCCAGACGGGTTCTCATTAGAGTTCATAAGAAGACCTGTACAATGATAATCATTCTAGCATTAGTGGTGGTGAGGATAGAGAAGTTACGTGGGAGTCCACCACAAGGAGGATGTACTCTGGGAACTCTGAGCAGCAGTTAGAACAATGAATGAGACATACACATTGCAACATGAATAGATTCCAAGAACACACTGCAGAGTGCAAGAAGCGAGAGATATACGGTACAACACCATTTACATAAGATAAAAATATATGTGCACACAAGACAATGCCAATCACATAGGAATGTCTGAAAATCAGAAATAAGTAATATATTACATGCATTAGAATGGCTGCCTATGAATGGGAAAGGAGAGAAAGTAGGGAAAGGGAATAAAAGGGAATCAACCAATTAATCAATCTCTCAAGATTGTACCAATGACGATGTGCCAGGACTTGAGGAGTAGGATTAACTCGTCATTCTGCCCTGGGGATTAAAAAAAAGAGAGAGAGGGAGACATTGACAAATCCTCAATCGTAAGTGGGAAACAAACCCACTGTTTCCATCAGGAGTGTGTTTGGCTTCAGGTAATACTATCTGACCACTGGTGGCTTGCATAATAAGGGTCATGGCCCACATAAGAAGAAAACTGGAGGAGACAGCTACTGGCATTGGTTCAGTGGTTCAGTGTTGTCAGATGTGATGTCACAGTGTTTTAGTCTCTTGGCTTGTCTTTCCAACTTCTTGCCTCATGGTTGCAAGGTGGCTGCTACAGCTCCCAACATCACACCTGATGACAAGGCAGAAAGAAAGCAGGAGGAAATGAAGAGTAACGACAGTTGTAAATAAATCTTTTGTCAGGAAAGCCCACGTTTTTCCAGCCCTCCCCCATCTGACTTTCCCTGAAGGACCCATTGACTAGTGACTCACCCTGTGACTTTTAGGTATGAGTGAAGCAACAGTCTGCGAAGACAGGCTCAATCCAGTGATGAGCTAGCCAGCTGTCACTCAGAGTGGGGAACATTGCTCAACTAACAAGACCCACCAGCAAGGAAGAACGGGAACATAGCTCACATTGCAGACTGGACTCTGTTCTAAGCACTTTACACATTGCCCTGTTTACTTTTTACAGTTTTAAAGGTGGGCCCCATTATTGATCCCATTGTAAGCTGGGGGTACTGAGGGATCAAGATAAGTCTGTGTCTTCCCCAAGGGCACACAGCTCGCAAATGTCAACCCAGGGCTCAAGCGTAGGCAGCGCGGCACCTGGGCTGCAGGCGCACAGCACACTGTGCCCTCCGCATCCGAGAAATGACAAGCTCAAAAGCGGCCAGCACGAGTAGAAGATATGGGGGACTTGAGTAGCACAATTAACACGCTGGATCATTACATATATGTGTACATGCCTCGACCCCCTCAACCTATCCATGCAAACAGTAACGGGGCTCATCTTTAGAGCTGTTGCAAAAAGGAATTGGGCTAAAATGTGTAAAGCACTGAGAACAGTGTCCAGTCTGTGGTACATGCTATGTCCACTGTTCTTCTTTACAGAGGAGTACACACATACAATCACAAAGTTGTTAATTGTGTTAATTACTTGTTAATTGTATATATAATAATGTTAATTGTATATGTGTATGTGTATTTCTACATATATATGTAGAGAGAACAAAGGAAATATATGTTTATTGCAAAAAAAAAATTTAGGTGACTTTTTGGGTAGAGTTTGGTCTGTATCAGGCACTGGGGAGAGGATGGTGAGGGACACAGGCGCTGTCCAGAGTCAGCTGTCCCTGGGCTCCACACAGACTCAGCAGGGCTGGTGGCATTTCGTTTCCAGTTCTGCACTTTCTAAATTACAAAACCAGTACACATTCATTATAAAAAACCAAACATATAACAAAGCCAATGGAGAAGCAGAAGGTACAAATGAAGTTCCCTCCATCCCTTCTCTCTCTCTCTCTCACTCTCTTTTTTTTTTTTTTCTATAAGACTGTCTTTCAAGGACATCCCTTCTCCTACCTCCCTTGGGTACTGATTATTGACAGTTTGATGTTTGCTTCCAAACAAGTCTCCATGCCTGTATATCCATGGGTAATTTGACTTTTTCTAGCTAATGAGATCACACTCTGTGTGTGTGTCAGGACCCGTCAGGAAACAGATGGCACAGTCAGCCTGAGTAATACAGGGACTTTAATGAATGAAATATTTACAGAGCTGTGGGTAGCCGGTGGGAAGGCCCTAAGAATGGTGCAGTGGTCCTGGGGAACCAACAAGGGTGCAGAGTGGAGAGAGCCTTCTGTGGAGACATGGTGAAGCCTCGGTGCCTCGCGGGGAGCCAGCAAAGGGGGATAAAGCCCTCACTGTGCGCCTGTCTCCTGCTGGGGCCTCCCCCTAAGTGAACCTACAGGAAGCTGGAGGAAGGGGAGCTTAACCTGCATGAGCCAGCTTCCAGGCTGGACTTGGAGGAGGCAGCGGAAGACCGCCACATTGCATTGTAAGCCCCGCCTAGGTCTCAGTGAGACCCTTCTCCCCTACTTTATCTGCGTGGAGACCAGCAGGACTAATCTCATCATGCTCTTTGACTCGCTGACATCGGTCACCCCTAGAAGCCCAAACCCTGCTCCCCACTCTTCCCAAGACCCTCATCTCCACCTGACACCCTCCCTTTTCCCTTTCCTGTTTTCCTGTTCTCCACAGCACTTATCAACCATCTGGCATGTTATTTCTTTAAGTTTTTTGTTTGTCTTCCCTGACTCTAGCAGATATTTTTGTCTTCTTTGTTCCCTGTTAAATCCCAAATATTTAGAACACTGCCTGGCACATAGTAGGTGCTCAATAAATAGCAAAGTATCCAAGAACATGACAGTCAGCCCATACAGCCCTCTGATGATTTTAAATTGCCACATAGTATTTCACAATACTGGGAGGACTATGGCACGTGTAGCCATTCCTTTACAATTTAGCTTTTAGGTAGGTTCCAATTTTCCCCCAGGACAGACAATGCAGCAGGAAACACCCTCTATATGCATCTTTTCCTCACCCTTGAGTATTTCCGAGGTATGAAGTCCTAGAAATGGAAGGATAATGTCAGAGATGCTGCACGGTTTGATAGACGATGTGATGTCTTTGAGTTCATATGAAGAAAAGAACTGAGCCTTCCTTTGTGCCAGGTGTGGTTTGATGCTGATGCAGGGCTCTCCATCTGCTGCATATCCAGCACTCATGCTATGGGGGAGACAGCAGGATCTAGGTCAGGCTCCGTCCTTGACGAGTCTGGCGTCTAGCTGAGGAGGCGGGCATTCCCAGAGCGTTCTGCTCCCCTCAGAGCTGGCTCAAGGTCAGTCAGGGTGATGGGAACCCAGAAAGAACAGAAGTCCCAGGGACTGGGGAGGCTGGGATGACTCCTGAGTGAAGGGGCCACTAATGAGCTTCATTAATTTGAGGACAATTTATTGAGTACCTGCCATGTGCTGAGTATCATATTCTATGAGATACGGCACCAAATAAGTTAGAAATGGTGCCCGTTCTCCCAGACAAAACATTGTATGAGGGGAGGGAAGTGGTAACCAAGTAAAGAAATGAAGAAAAGAGAACAGGATGGTGCCGGGGTGGCTGATGGGATGGGCTGGCTACTTTGATAGGGGTGCTCAGGAAGCCTTTGAGAAGGTGGCATTTGAGCAAAGATGTGAATGACAAGGAATGAGCCATGACAAGGTCTGAGGACAGAGGATTCCTGGGTGAGGGAGGAGGCGGCAAATTCTGCAGCTGTGAGATGGGACTGAGTTTGCAGCGATTAGGGAGAGGAGGGGGCAGCCCCTGTGACTGGAGTGGGCTGAAAGAGAAGCAGGGGGCAGGAGATGAGGTTAGTAAGACCCCCTGGAACCAGGCAGTACAGGGCTTGAGAGGCCGTTGCCAGGAATTCGGATTTTATCCTAAACACAGCGATTCATCATTGGTGGATTTGAAGCAGGTCAGGGCCCTGATCTGATTTCTCTATTAGAAGATCCCTCTGGCTGCTGTGCGAAGAGTGGCTTGAAAAGGAGGCAAGAACAGAAACAAGACCAGCAAGGAGGCAATTGCGCTAATTTAGAGATGATGGTGGCTTAGATAAGAGCAGTGGCCACGGAAGTGCTGAGAAGTGGATGAGATAGATAGATTTTATTTTTTTAATTTTATTTTTCTTTCTTTTATTTATTTATTTATTTTTTTTGAGACAGTGTCTTGCTCTGTTGCCCAAGATGGAGGGCAGTGGCTATCATAGCTCACTGTAGCCTTGACCCCCTGGGTTCAAGTGATCCTCCCACCTCAGCCTCCCAAGTAGGTGGGACTACAGGTGTGCGCTACCCCACCCGGTTAATTTAAAAATTTGTTTTTGTAGAGACGAGGTTTTGCTGTGTGGCCTAGGCTGGTCTTGAACTCCCAGGTCCAAGTGATCCTCTCACCTTGGCCTCCCATAGTGCTGGGATTACAGGCATGGGCCACCGTGTCCAGTCGATATATTGTTAATTAAGAGCCAACAGGGTTTACTGCTAGAAAGCTGTGAGGCATGAGAGAAAGAAAGGAAATAAGAATCACCTGGAGATTATGGAACCGGGTACTGGTCAGATGTCCTAGGTTTGGGGCGAATACAGAGGAAGGCTGAATCAAGAGGGCAGTTTGTCTGAATGGGAAGGGTTATCTGCAGCTTGGCAAACCTTCATCTGCATAAACATCTTCACCCAGACTTGTCTCCTGACAAAGGCTTAAGAGGGATTGAGGCTGGGCAGAGAACACCCCCAAGCCTCTGGGTCATACTCTGAGGACGGTTTACCATGTTGATTCTCAGTGGTGAAACTGACAAGGTCAGGTGCGTAGATGCTGTAAATATTAGAAGAGACACATTCGAAATGACAGGCATAACCAAACCAGAAAATCCTCATTTCTAACCAGATACATTAAGTATCTGTTTTTCGTCTCCGCCCCAAAGATGTGCACAGCTGTCTGGCATTTGTGGACCAGCTCAGGTTGCTTAACTCCCACCTGCCTTACTGGGGTCAGGCCTCTTTAGTGAACTTGGGATGTTTGCTGCTTCTACAAGCAGCGTAGGTCTGCAGGGCCAGCAAGAGATGTCTGGTGGGAAGGAGAGAGGGCCTGGGTTTGTTAAAGGGACACTGGAAGGGGAATCCAATTGACCTGGGTTCCAAAGCACACCTAGGACCCAATGCAATCTGATGGGGGACAGTGGAAAGACTTTCCCTCTTTTCTCCAGCAAGCTGAAGAAGTGGAGTCAGATCAGCAAAGGTGGATTTTGGGGTGGGAAGTAATTGGAAGAGCAAGGCATTTTTTTATCCCTCTGATTTGTTTTGGTGGTAGAAACCATCAGAAGAGAAAAAGGAAATAATTCTCAATGTCAGACACTGTTGGTCAAGTTGACTGCCCAACAGCCATTCCCTCTTCTTTGCTCATATAAGTCTAGACCCTTGAGGTGAGTCAGTCAATCCAAGCCAATCTGAGCCACTCAGTCTTTCTTGGACAGTGATTAGACTAGGGGTGAATATGTGACCCAGCGTGTGTCACTGGCCATATTTTTCTCTGTGAAAGAGAAGAGAGAAAGAGGGAAGGGAGAAGGAGAAGGGGAGGAAAAAGGAGAGAGAAAGCCAGATATTTGTTTTTCTTTGGAATGATGAGTGTGATGCCTGGAGCTATGACAACTATATTGCAACCAGGAGGGGAAACTCCAAAAGAATCAAAGAGGTGCTCAAAGTCTATACATTGCTGAGCTGCTGAATCAACCCTGAAACTGCTTCCATTTAGACCAGGGTTTCTCAACCTCAGCACTATTGACGTTTTGGACCAGATAATTGTTGTGGGAAGCCATTTTCCTCATCGTAGAATGTTGAGCAGTATCTCTGGTTTCTACCCACTAGATGCCAGTAACACCCACATCCCACTCACGACAATAACAAAAGTATCTCCAGACTTTGTCAAACATCCCCTGGTGTGGCAAATCATGCCTGGTTGCAGACGACCGCTCTAGAAATCTTGTTAGATGATATAATTGTGTCTCTGCTAACTGCTAGGATCAATAACTTCTGTACCAAAGTTGTGGCCCCCAAACTGGGAAGCCCATGGTAGTCCATTGGGGCACGGGAAGAAAATATTAAAAATTCGATTTATATTTCTTATCTAATAAATAAGAAATTAAGCCTAATTTATATTTATTAGTAATAGATTGTCAGGGGCCCCCTCACTTTGTCAGAATCTACGCAACACAAACCTACTGAAGACATCTGAAGCTCGGAGGAACATCACACCTCATGGGAGGGTGGCAGTGGTGTTCATTCGTGTGTGTTTGTTTTCAGACCCTGCACTGTACACGTGCCCAATTACAAGGATTTACATGTTACATCATCTATCTATAACCACCAATAGATTTCTCAATGGAGCTGTCATTGGCAGTTTGGATGAAACAACTTGTTAGTGCGCTGACAGTCCATGCATTGCAGGGCATTGACCATCTCCAGTCAGTGCCCACTGAATTCCAGCTATGGCCGCCACTCATCATGGCAACCAAAAGCAAGACAAGGGAGGGGGAGACAACACACACTTGTTACATCCCAAGCACTGAGCCAAGCCTCATGGTATATACAGCACATGCGTATGTGTATGTACATATATATTTTTATTATTTATTTATTTTGAGACAGGGTTTTGCTCTGTTTCCAAGGCTGCAGTGCAGTGGTGTCATCATGGCTCACTGTAGCCTCCAACTCCTGGGCTCAAGTGATCCTCCTGCCTCAGCCTCCTGAGTAGCTGGGACTATAGGCACTTGCCACCCAGCTAATTTCTGTATTTTTTGTAGAGATGGGGTTTTGCTATGTTGACAAGACTCATCTTGGACTCCAGGGCTCCTGTGATTCTCCCACCTCAGCCTCCCAAAGTGCTGGGATTGCACCCACGGGGCCTAGGCCTACATGTATTTTATATATGTAATGTAATGTGTGTATGTCCATATGCATATGTATGTATGTATATTACCTCCATCCTCAGGACGACTCTGAAAAGTGGGTAACCCTATTAGTTATCGATTGCTGCAAACAAATCACCACAAATTTAGCAGCTTGGAACAATGTTTGTCTACGATCTCACAGTTTCTGTCGGTCAGGAGTTGGTGCACGGTTCCTCGCGAACTGAGCTTTCCCAGTATGGCTGCCTCCTTACCGCAGCTCATCTCTTCAAAACCAGCCAGAGAGAGGGAGACCCATAAAATAGGTGCAGTGCTACGTCTCCCGCACCGTCATCACGTAAGCACCTCTGTAACACGCAGTCTCACACGTCTCACCAACTTGGTGCCTTCTACTGGCTAGAAGCAGGTTGCAGGTTGCACCTATGCTGCAGAAAAAGGGTTGGCAAGGGCCACGAGCACCAGGAGAAGCCGCCTTAACCACCTGCCCACGCAGGGCCAAAGGCTGTGCAGTGCCCGAGTGGTAGAGTTCAGATGCCGCCATGGCCTGTCTGATGTAGAGCTGGTGTTACCTCCCTTGCCACTGTGCTGGGCGGCATGCATGGAAGCTGGGCCAAGCAGGAAGGAGAGATCTTCCTGTGGGGTGAGGAGGTGTCATTGCAGGTGTAGGGCTCAGGGAATACATGGAGGGAGGCTGAAGGCATGGGAGCAGCTGGAGAAGGCAGGCTGGGCAGTGCGCTGGGAGGTGAGAACTCAAGGGCAGGCCAAGGTCATCGGGCCTCCAATGCCTAGGTCCGAGCTCCAGAATCACAGGCAGCCCTCGTCTTCCTTCACTCACATCTGGCAGAGATGGAATCATTCATTCACTCATTCATGTTTTTGTTCATGTGTTCATTTATTCTAACATTTATTGAACATTAATTATGTCCTACTGGCTGTTCTGGGGGCTGGGGATATCACAGGGAACAGAGCACCACTTGATCTATCAGGGACCCTACATCTCAGCGAGGCAAACAATAAATACAGCAGACAATTGGTCAGGGGTGACAGTGCCATGAAGAAGCAAAGCAGGGCGGGGAGATGGAGGGCTGTGATCTCCTGCAGTGATTCCCCAACAGATTGCTCCTCTCTCCCCAGAGCCTCCGTAATGCTGTTCCTTCTGTCTGTAGTGCTGTCCTCCAAGTTATTCACCAGGGCTCAGGTTCAACGTGGCCTTCTCAGGTAGATCCTACTATCCTGGCCAGCCTCAGGCGCTCACCTTGCAATCACTCAGAGCTCCTGTTCAACTTAAAGCCCGAACCCGTGCCACAACTGAAATTAAACAATTACATTTGTGATTCTGTTTCTTACTTGTTCCTCCCATTCCCCTTCTTAGAATTCCAGCTCCACAAAGAACAGAACTGTGTGTGTCTAAATCATCACTCCATTGGCAACACTTTATGTTGTAGATATGCAGGCTGATGGAATGAATGAATGACTGCATTTGTTCATTCATTCGTTTATTCACCTGGCAGACCTTGTCAGCTCCCACCTGTGCCCCCTTGGTCTTTACCCCAGCGCACCTCAACCTGACTTCCAGCCAGCAGCACCTGCATCCCTTTGCCTGCGGGCTTTCACAGGACTCTGAGGTGAGCCCTGCTGTGCCTCTGGAGGGCAGGAAGCACCTGGAAAGAATGCCTCTTCCCTTCCAGGGAACAACACGGAGTGGTCACTGATGACAGAGGGAGTTTGAAAATAAATACGCCAGCTATCTCACTGCCCAGACGGGGTAGCTTCAAGATGTGTCACCCAGCTACACAGTCACCCAGAGGGCCCCAGTGGGACTAAGCTCCAGCTGCTTGATGGCGCCCTGCATGGGCTGCCTGCCTTCCCCACGTCACTTGCCCTCTCCTATACTGATATTTCCTGCACCTTCTAAATAAACTTCTTGAGCTTGAATCCTGGTCTCAGGGTCTGCTTCTGGGGAGGCCCAACCAAAGACACTCAACAATTATTTTCTAAACACCAACTTGGAGCTGGGCCTGGTTCTGACCTCCAGAAACATAGAAGTATCCAGGTCCCTCTTACTCTTTTTCCTCCAGTTGGGGTGGACAGATCATGAACAAGCACAAAAGAAGCAACTGACAAGAAAATGATCAGATAATGCTGACGCCATGGAGGAAATGAGCAGAGTGAAAATTTAGAAGATGTCTAAGGGGCAAAGTGCATCTTAGACAAGATGGTCAACAAAGCCTTCTCTGAGGTGGTGACGCCTGACCCAGAGCTGAAGGACGGGGAAGCAGGTAGCCATGGGAAGGTTTTACATTTTTGAAGGAAGGGGCTCCAGGCAGAGGGAACAGCAAGGGCAAAGGCTGGAGGCGGGCTTGCAGAGGCAGGAAGGAGGGAGGTGACAGAGCCCAGTGAGGTTAGAGAGGTTGCAGGGGCCACAGTGAATAAATCAATGAACAAGTAAATGAATGAGTGAATTAGCAGATAATGTAAAGCTTTGGTCATTGGAGAGGGGGGAATCATAGGCAGATATGTCCCAGCCCCTGAAGGGAGAGGAGGATCCTCTGTCTATCATGGCACCGGTGACCCATCAGAAAGGCTACAGCTGGCTCAGGAATGCTGCTTGTGACGTTAATAACCATTTAGAGGTTGGAAGACGGGGAACGGAGCCAGATAAGGTGAGGAGGGAGGGGAGCCCCGACTGCCTGCCCCACCGTGGCCTCAGGATCTGGCAGCACCTGTCACCAGGAAATCACACGAGATTGACCCGAGGGATAAAAATCTGGTTGGGTTTTTAGGTGCTTAGGGCCAAGCAGAGTGGGTGGGTGGGTAGCACTTGCCTGGCTGGCCCTGCCACACTCAGGTTCCTTGTAGGGGGAAGAGAAGCCTCTACCATGGGATGGGGAATGCCTAGAGGCTGCCGGCCGGGGTGCAGGGGCCCAGCCACTCCCAGGTGCAGGTGGAGGGTCAGGAAGGGCTTGTTTGTTGAGTGAATCTACCTGTGGATTTGTGGGAAAGCCTCCTGCGTGTCTGGGCCTCAGCACCTACCACTAGAAGTGCACTTTAGGATTCGAAGCACTCCTTCCAGAAGTCTCTACAAATACACACAAATGTTACCCAGAAAAGAGCAGCACATTGGTGCCTGCCAAAACCTTAGTCCAGATATTTCTTTGGTTGCCAGTGGAACCCATGAGGGGATAGGACACAGGGCAGATATATTTAAATATGCTTGGGTATTTTTAAAAAAATAAATAAATAAGCTGAAGGCATATCATTAGTGTTACCTGGACTTGTGGTTGTAAGAGTAATTCAAACAGACTAAACAAAATTGGAATTTATTAAGAGCTTTTTGTAGTTTTTAAAAGTGTGGTAAGATATACATAACAAAATTTACCATTTTAACCATTTTTCCACGTACAATTACTTCAGCGGCACTAAGTGCATCTACGGTATTGTGTAGCCATCGCCACTATCCATCTCCAGAAGAGTTTCATCATCCCACGCAAAAATGCTGTATCCATTCAACAACTGCTCTCCATCCCCGCAGGGACTGATTGGGTTTTATAGTGTGAAAGCCCAGAACGATTGGCCGGCTCCAGGTACCACTTGTTGCAAATGCTCACATGATTTCGTCTTTCAGGGCTGCCTCCCCTGGGACCCTCATGGGATTTTCCTTTGTGATGTCAAGGTGACTGACTCACTGATATGATTTAGATGTCTGTCCCACCCAAATCTCATGTTGCAATGTAATCCCCAGTGTTGGAGGTGGGGCCTGGTGGGAGGTGATCGGATCATGGGGTGGGGGGTTTCTCACGAATGGTTTAGCACCATCCCCTTGGTGCTGTCCTTGTGATAGTGAGTGAGTTCTCGAAAGATCTGATTGTTTAAAAGAATGCAGGCCCTCCTCTTACCCTCTCTCTTGTTCCCTATCTGGCCATGTGAGATGCCTGCTCCCCCTTCACCTTCTGTCATGATTGGAAGCTTCCTAAGGCCCCACCAGAAGCAGATGCTGGCACTATGTGTCCCGTACAGTCTGCGGAACCATGAGACAATTAAACTTCTTTTCTTATAAATTATCCACCTTAGGTATTCCTTGATAGCAATGCAAGAATGGCCTAATGCACTGACCTTCGGCTGACACCCTCACAACATCAAGTCCAGAGAGGAAAAGACTCTAACACCTTTAACTGTGGAAAGCAAAAGCCATGGGTTCCCCTGAATTGGCTTGTCTGGCTTGGCTGAAGCCATAGGACCCCCCCTGAACCAGTCACTGTGGCCAGCGACACTGATTGCCTGGTCAGCTTGTGGACTGCGAGTTGGGGAGGTGAATTGCCGCAGGAAACTCAGGTTTCTGCTATCTGGTGAAAGCATGCTGGGTTCCAAAAACAGCAGCTGCTCACTACACCCTGTGCCTGGAGCCGTCTTTCTGCTGGGAGCAGATGACTCAAGCCAGGACAATAAGCGTCGTCTCAGAATTCTTGCTTCAGTGATATGAACTAGGGTTGCTAAGCTAATTGGATAAATGCCCCAACGTTACTCAAGGCCACCATGCAAAGACGGTCTTCAGAGGTCTAAAGCCAACACAAAAGAAAACAGTTGAGAGATGGAGAAGGACCCGTCCTGATGGACATGCATTCAGTGTAAGTCACTGAGTCCAGCCAAGCTTGAAGCTAGTTCTACTTTTGAAAGTGCATTACCCAGAAGTTATATACGCCAACAAATGCACTTTTTGCCTTCAGCCAGTTTGAGGTTTTATATTTTTGTTACTTGTTACCCAAAGAAAATGAATGCGAGTTCACAACCACAAATCAGTAAAGAAGCATGAAACTAGATGATTTCTAAACTCCCCTGTAGCCAAACGTTCTAAAGAGACTTCCCAACAGCAAACAATTTTATGTGACCTGAGTTGTCTTGTCAAGCCAGTGAGATTCTACTGAAGTTACCAACTTTGGTGACCACCCGCACTCCCACCTCCTGGTCTGCCTTTCTGTCCTGCCGCACGCAGTGGAGGACGATGGGGGATTCCGGAGGAGGGCAGCCGTGGCTGCAGCGGGGCGCTCTGGTAAGATGACACGGAGCAGAGCCAGGAAAAGGTGAGACAGGAAGCCATGAGAGACTCTCAGGCAGGCATGAACCTGCTGTGCTCAGGGAGCATCAGGGAGCCCGTGTGGCTGGAGGAGCGAGGATGAAGGGGAAGGTGGTACCATAAGGTCAGAAGGGAAGTGGGACAGCTGCAGACTGTGTAGGGACCCTGGACCACTGGAAAGGCTTTGGGTATTGTTATGATTCATATTAACGTGATGTTCAGAGTTACATACACACTTCACCAAAAACTCACATACCCAAACTCCCATTGGTCCACATATGCATATTCACACCCATTTTGGCCTGTATGCACATAAACACACACTGGCACACTGACATACTCATACCCAATAAACACACACCCGCACACCCACACATTCACATCCAATAAACACACACCCGCACACCCACACACTCACATCCAATAAACACACACCCGCACACCCACACATTCACATCCAATAAACACACACCCGCACACCCACACACTCACATCCAATAAACACACACCCGCACACCCACACACTCACATCCAATAAACACACACCCGCACACCCACACATTCACATCCAATAAACACACACCCGCACACCCACACACTCACATCCAGGCATCCAGGCATTTCCTCACACTGCACATGGACCTCCAAACCTTTGCCTGACACATAAACTCTAATACCCACGTTCTCTCTGACATGTACTCATGCACGCATGCACACACACACGCACAGTCGCAAACACACACGTGCACACTCACACATGCTCGTTTCTTCACTCACATATTCACACACATGTGTTCGCCTATGTGCACACACTTTCAATGTAGGCAGTGCCGGTCAGATCCCCCTCCCATGGGCCTGATACCCCTTACACAGACACACGCGCGCTGCACACACCATCACACACACTTCCAGGTGTCTGTGCACATCCTCAGACACCAACAGCCCCAGTCTCCACACCTCCTCCTCCCCTGCGGTTTTTTCCTGGGGATTCTTCCGTCACAGGGTTGAGACAGACATTTGAAAATCATCCTGCTGGTTCATTATTTCAGGGAAAGCTGGGGGCGGTGAGATATGTTAAATTTGGAAGCGCTGCTTCTCTGGAGAAACTTTCTGAAGAAGGAGAAAAAAAAGAACCCTTGACTGATGATAGAAATCCAGGCTTAGAGCGAGGGATTACGGGGATCAGCCGAGGTCATCTCGCTGCTTTCATTAACCACACAGTTTATTTTTTTCATCTCCTTCTTGACAAGTACGTGGGAGACTGACAACCACAGCCGCTGGCCGCCAGCTCCACCTCTGAAAGCAGAGTTCCTTGTGAGGCCCCCCTAGGGGCTGCAGTTGGGAGGAGACCTGGAATCTTGCCAGGTCTGCCTCTGTAGGAGGGTGCCTACTGTCCCCCAAAATTCAGGTCCACCTGGAACCGCAGAACGTGAGCTTATTTGGAAATAGGATCTTTGCAGGCATAATGACCTAAGGATCTTGAAATGAAGTCACCCCGAAGATAGGATGGGTCCTAAATCCAATGACTGATGTCTTTGTAAGAGGAGGGAGAGGGACACAGACAGAGAAGGCCCTATGAAGACGGAGGCAGAGCTTAGAGAGGTGCAGCCACAAGCCAGCGAACACCTGCAGCTGGAAGAGGCAAGCAATGAATTCCCTCCTAGAGCCTTGTAGGGGAACGTGGCCCTGCCGATACCTTGATCTGGGAGTGCTGACCTTCGGAACTGTGAGAGGAGAAATTCATGTTGTTTGGGCAGGAATTTACGGCACCAAGATTGCGGCTATTTGTCATGACAGCCCTAAACAATCGATGTAGGCTCTAGTTGATTGGAGGGACGTGGGCAAGTCCCTCCCTCCGCTGGTCCTTGATTTGCTCACCTGTAAAAGGAGAGGCTCTTGGACATCAATTTATTAACAAATGTGTGTTGGACATCTCCTGGCACCTGGCATTTGACACGCTGCAGGAAGCTGAGGAAACAGAAATCCCTGCCCCTGTGAAAGTGACCTCCCAGCAGGTGGAAGCAAATATTCAATGCAAAACTAAGTGCAGCGCCTGGTGTCAGGACGTGACAGGTGAAGAAAGGCCTTACTGAGAAGGTGATGTGTGAGCCAGGGCAGGAGGGGGGCAGTCACGTTCTGGGTAGGTGGCTGGGCAAGCGCACAGGCCCAGAGGGTGGGTCCGTACCTGGTGTGATGGGAACAGCAGTGAGAGTGGAATGGAGGGAGAGAAGGGGAGAGTGGGTAAATGGTTTCTAAGTGCCTTTCAGGGCTGGATTTATTTATTTTATTTATTTTTTTGAGTTGGAGTCTTGCTCTGTTGCCTAGACTGGAGTGTGGTGTGATCTCGGCTCACTGCAACCTCCGCCTCCCAGGTTCAAGCAATTCTCCTGCCACAGCCTCCCCAGTAGCTCAGATTACAGGTGCCTGCCACCAAGCCCCACTGATTTTTGTGTTTTTAGTAGAGACAGGATTTCACCATGTTGGCCAGGCTGGTCTCGAACTCCTGACCTCAAGTGATCTGCCCACTTCGGGGATTACAGGCGTGAGCCATCACGCCTGACCTCAAGGTTGGATTTCTAGAGGTCTCTGCTTTCATGTCTCTGGTATAGCCAAACTTGGATTGGGTACATCATGGGAAATTCAAACAAATCACAAGTTGTTTATACGTTTGGCTTCTCTCAGGGAGGGAAGCCTGGTGAGAATACACAGGCCTCCTGGCAGCTCCCCCAAAGAATGACTCTAACAGGGGGCAGTAATCTGGTAAGGGGCGGTAGTGTGGACTCTGACCACTGAGGTTGGCAGAGACCTAAGATTCTTATACATTCATTAGTCTGCGAGCCTCAGTTCCTCTCCTTTCCCCAGAGGTAAGTGTCCTTTCCCGGTCACTTTCCCTGGCAGAGCCATGCTCCAGGGACACTGAGGGTAGGGTGGAGTGGGGTTGGGGGCAGTTGAGGTGGGGGTGAAGCCTCAAGGACACAGGACTCATCTACTGGATTATTTTTTAAAAAGCTCACCTGGACTGTTCGTTTATTTGTTTATTTATTTATTTGAAATGGAGTCTTGCTCTGTTGCCCAGGCTGGAATGCAGTGGCACGATCTTGGCTCACTGCAATCTCCGCCTTCCAGGTTCAAGCTATTTTCCTGCCTCAGCCTCCCAAGTAGCTGGGATTACAGGTTTTCGCTACCATGCCTGGCTAATTTTTGTATTTTTAGTAGAGACAGGGTCCCACCATGTTGGCCAGGCTGATCTCGAACTCCTGACCTCATCACCTGGACTGTTTAAATATTTTTACGCTGATAAGGTATCAGTATAGCATCACTTAGTAACTATTGACTGAGCACTTACTAGGCAGGCCCCGTTCTTAGTGCTGGAGCCACAGCAGCAAGCGTGAACAAGTCCCCGGTGGCTACTGGACTTCAGCGAGGGAGACACGAAAAGCAAATCAATAGACTACGAAATACGTCATCTAGTAGCAGGTAGTGAGAAGTGAGATGAGAAGGAAAATGAGACAAGAGAAAAGACACAGAAGTGCGAGGCAGAGAGGAGGCAGCAGATATTCTAGACCTGACCATCAAGGGAGAGCATCTCTGGGGAGTGACATCTGAACAGAGTGAGCCAGCCGCGGAGATGTTTAAGGAAAGGGCTCTCCAGGTGATGGAACCAGCAACTGCAGAGACCCCAGCGCAGGACTGTTCTCGCCTGGTTGGAGGAAGAGCGAGCACACCAGTGGGGTTGCAGCCAAGAGGGAGATATGGTAGGAAATGAGGTCTCGGAGAGAGCTGGGGTCAGCTCAGGTGTTAACGTGTAAGACCGTAATTTTGAACAGTAATCTTCAAGAAAGTTATCAGTAGAGACATTTCTGAGCTTGCCTTTCCAACCCCCAACTTGTGTCTTCCTTTCTGGTCTCTGACACATCTCTCCAAGCCCCATTCATCCTAATACCGGATCCCCACCGCAGCTCCTTCCACAGTTCTCTGGGACGAGCTGGCTTGCTTTGGCATAGACAAGGCCTTCAGCTCAGCTGACCGGAAAGAGTCACCTCCAGTTTCAATTCCAAGTGAAATCGGATCCACCCAAGCTGGGCATTTCCTGTGGTCAGATGAATAAACTCAGGAGAAGGAAGCTGCAGAGGCCGCTGAAGGCAAAGACAGATGGGGGTCTGGTGAAACGGGACAGGGTCGGGCGCAGGAGGTCCCCCAAACCTTCCCACACAGAAAGAAATTGGGGCAGCAAAGAGGCCCTGTGCAGGTTCCAAACCCGCCACGTGTCTCCCCCAAGGCCCACCTCCTTCCCTCAGGTCACCGGGACACCGAGCCGGGAGGACATCTGGAGCCCATTAGAAGGGCATCACTCCACATGGGGATGTTTTGACTGGACCCTTGGATGGGATTTCTTGTACATTAATGGTGTTTATTTTCCAATAAAGATTCTTAAGACAAGACTGCAGCCCTGGACCCTTCTGAGGGTACGACCAGCCGGAAAGCCTGATCCTGAGACCCAGGGGTCCTTGGGTGACCCAGGGGTCCTTGGGTATCCCAGGGGGGCAGTGGAAGCTTCCAGACAGGGTACGTCACCTTGTAGACAGTCAGAACCCAAGGTCCCTCTTACGAGACATGTAACCAGGTCAAAACCTCAGGTCGTACTCCACATAAAGAAAAATGTAATTTCCCTGATTTTTTAATAGTAATAATATTCATAACAGGCCGGGCACAGTGACTCATGCCTGTAATCCCAACACTTTGGGAGACTGAGGCAGCCGGACCACTTGAGGTCAGGAGTTCAAGACCAGTCTGACCAACATGATGAAACCCCAACACTACTAAAAAATACAAAATTTAGCCGGGAATGACGGTGTGCACCTGCAGTCCCAGCTACTTGGGAGACTGAGGCAGGAGAATTGCTTGAATTCGGGAGGTGGAGGGTTCCTGCACTCCAGCCTGGGAGACAGGGTAAAAAAAAAAAAATTGAAATAGTAGCCAACACTTACTGTGTTAGGAAACGTTGTCTGACTGGTAACTGGGGTGGGGTGGATGGAATGAAGATGGCTCAGTGGGGTCAATGGGCAAAAGGGCTCTGGTTTATCGAGAGCCCTAGAAGTCACGGCAAAGACCTTGAAATTGATGCTGATTGGAGACAGGAAGCCATTGATGCTGATTGGAGACGGGAAGCCATTGATGCTGATTGCAGATGGGGTGCTGATTGTAGGGGGGTTAGAGAGCAGAGGAGTGGCAGAGACGACTTCCATTTTTTAAGGATTATTCTGGCTGCCCAGGGCTAATAGATCTTGGGAGCCATGGAGGGCAGGTTGCGATTAGAAAGACCAGGAAGGAGGCCACTATCATGGCACAGAGAGGGAACAACGATGGCTTGGAGTGGGGTGGTGGTAGTGGCGGGTGATGAAAAGCAGACAGAGGTGTGAGTGTGCCTGGAGACATCTGGAACACAGCACTGTGTCCAGAGCATGGGGAGAGCCGTGAAGAGGTAGCAGGAGACCAGAAGACAAGCAGCTGTAGGCACAGGTGTGTGCTCCACGCAGTCTGGCCCTCACCAAAGTCTTCACCCCACAGCTCAGAAGGGAGTGGTTGAATATGGTTAATATCTGCAAGCTGAGAGCAACAAGGATCCAGCAGAGGATCTCTGGATCTGCAGGTGCCCTGAGGATGGGAACCCCACAGTTACTGTGTGGACAGTGACTGAGGACCAAAGCATGGCAGATGGCCAGGTCACCCCAAGACCAGCCCCCATCCACTTCCTTCAAATACTTGGCCCCGCATGAACTCAGAATTCACCCAACTCGATGAAACTAAGATTTAAACATTCCCCAAAAATGGAGACTCAAATTGCCCTGGAGAAATACAGAGAGGTTCATTTCCTGCCTGCCTATGTTTGTGGAATGATATTTGGGTACCATTTCCACCTCTCTAGATTGGAACCTCATGCCTAGTTTATTTCCTATTGTAGGGGTTGGCAAACTTTTTTTTTTTTTTTTTTTGAGACAGAATTTCACTCTTGTTGCCCAGGCTGGAGTACAGTGGCACGATCTTGGCTCACTGCAACCTCTGCCTCCCAGGTTCAAGCGATCCTCCTGCCTCAGCCTCCTGAGTAGCTGGGATTACAAGTGCCTGCCACCACACCTGACTAATTTTTTGTATTTTTAGTAGAGACAGGGTTTCATCTTGTTGGCCAGGCTGGTCTCGAACTCCTGACCCCAGGTAATCCACCCACCTTAGCCTCCCAAAGTGCTGGGATTACAGGCATGAGCCACCATGCCTGGCCAGCAAACTTTTTGTAGAGAGCCAGAGAGTACACATTTTAGGCTTTGCAGGCTAAGGTAAGACTTAGGCTCCTGCGACTATTCAATACTGCCACTGTAATGTAAAAACAGCCATGGATGATACATAAACAAATAGGGTTGTGTTTCAATAAAACTTTATTGCAAAAACAGGTGGTGGATCCCAAGGTCTTTCCAGTGTTTACCATGAGATCTTGGATGTGATATGGGATCAAGAAATATTTGCTAACCTGATGAGTGGTTCTTGCTGCTCACCAGCTTGGAGACCTTGAGCAGGTCCCTTCTCTGAACTTCCATTTTTTTCACTGGTAACATAGAGAGACTGGGCCAAATGAGCTTTGATAGTCTATGAGGGTGAGCTATGGTTTGAGAATTTCAAGGTGTCCACAGTATTCCTGTATTACTTTCTTATCTTACAAAGGCATGGTGTGGGTGCATGTGGTGCAAGGATGTATAAGTTTTCTGGGTCCTCTTCTTTGATTCAACTTTATATAGCTATTCCATTATCTAAAACAGGGGTCCCCAGTGCCTGAGTCACAGACTGGTACCAGTGGTATTGCCACCTGAGCTCCGCCTTCTGACAGGTCAGCTACAGCATTAGATCCTCATAGGAGTTTGAACCCTGTTGTGAACTGCGCATGACGGGGATCAAGGTTGCGCCCTCCTTATGAGAATCTAATGCCTGATGATCTGTCACTGTCTCTCATCACCCCCAGATGGGACCACCTAGTTGCAGGAAAACAAGCTCAGGCTCCCACTGATTCTGCATTATGGTGAGTTGTATAATTATTTCATTATATATTATAATCTAATAATAATAGAAATAGAAATAAAGTGAACCATAAATGTAATGCGCTTGAATCATCCTGAAACCATTCCCTGTCCCCATCTCTGGAAAAATTGTGTTCCACCAAACTAGTCCCTCATGCCAAAAAGGTTGGGGACCATTGGTCTCAAAGGTCTCATCATGAACTACTGTGGGTCTCTAATTTTCCCAGTTCGCCAGGGGAAGCCTGGCCTCCCTTCCCTCCTGTCCCCTGGTCTGTCTTCCACAGCAACCGTATTATCAGGACTCTTCCTACAAATGACAGGAATTTAAACTGGCTGTGGCATAAAGCAAATTTTTTAGTTTATGAAACTAAAAAGGCCATGCATAATATGGCTTCTAGCACATTCCAGCAGGAAACCCCAAGAAGCCCAAAATCTCTAAATTTTTAAATTTATTATTATTTTTTCTTAGACAGAGTCTGGCTTTGCCACCTAGGCTGGAGTGCAGTCACTTGATCTTGGCTCACTGTGACCTCCGCCTCCCAGGTTCAAGTGATTCTCCTGCCTCAGCCTTCAACTAGCTGGGATTACAGGTGTGCACCACCATGCTTGGCTAATTTTTGTATTTTTAGTAGAGATGGGGTTTCACCGTGTTGGCCAGGCTGGTCTCAAACTCCTGACCTCACGTGATCCACTTGCCTCGGCCTCCCAAAGTGCTGGGATTACAGGCGTGAGCCACCACACTCCGCCCAAGATCTCTAAATTTGAACCTGGGCTTCTAGGTGTTTTAGTCAAGGTAGGAAGATTAAAAAAAAAAAAAACATGTTTAGCTTTGTTTATAACTTTTAAATATTAGATACTTGGTACGTGGGGCTCCATTTATACTCTTGTCCTGGGGCTCAGAGATGAACTGGACGTGGGTGAGCTGGCCTTGCCAATCGTGGAAGGACAAGAGGGAGGATCTTGATGGCTCTGCCACACATTGGCCCTGGAGCAGGTGGCTCAGCCGTGCTCTCCAAAATGGGACTCAAAATAAAATCTAAGTCGCAGGGTTAATGTGAGGAGCGAGTGAAATAACGTGTGCAAACGTGCTCTGAGAAATCCTATACAACGATAAGGAATTATTATTATTACTGGAAGTGATTAGACGCAGACATGGTTTCATCACCCTCCTGAGAGATGGTGCCTGGAACCCAGAGGATTCTGGGAAATGTCTGACTGAAGGTGAATAGAAAAGGGCTGTGTGCAGACGTGAGATCAAGCAATGGGCTTAACGTGGTGGGAAATCTTAGGAGCTCCGTAAATATTTAGCTTGTCGACTAGACGTCAGCTGAGATCTACCTGTGCTACAAGTTTCCTGAAAAGGCAAGCCGAGCGCCCGGGTAGCTAGCCAAAAGCCCTCTTGGGCACTGCCACCCCATGGAAAAGGGGGAACGGTCCTCTCCATCCTGCCCTCCCCCATTCCTTGGAAATCATGATCTAGACAGAGGCTCGGAGCAGTGTGCAGAGGTATGTGAAGAGTCCAGAGTCCAGGGTCCAGGGGTGTTCAGTCTTTTGGCTTCCCTGGGCCACATTGGAAGAAGAATTGCCTTGAGCCACACATAAAATACACTAACACTAATGATAGCTGATGAGCCTTTTTTTTTTTTTTTTTTGAGACAGAGTCTCGCTCTGTCGCCCAGGCTGGAGTGCAGTGGCCGGATCTCAGCTCACTGCAACCTCCGCCTCCTGGGTTTATTCCATTCTCCTGCCTCAGCCTCCTGAGTAGCTGGGACTACAGGCGCCCGCCACCTGGCCTGGCTAGTTTTTTGTATTTTTTCGTAGAAACGGGGTTTCACCATGTTAGCCAGGATGACATGTGGCTTGGAGAGGTCCCGACCTTGCGATCCACCTGTCTCGGCCTCCCAAAGTGCTGGGATTACTGGCTTGAGCCACTGCGCCGGGCCTGATGAGTTTTTAAAAATTTGCAAATATAAATCTCATAATGTTTTAAGAAAGTTTACGAATTTGTGATGGGCCACATTCAAAGCTGTCCTGGACCGCAGCTTGGAGAAGCTTGGTATAGACAGAAGGAAAGAGGACAGATACAGATGGAGGAGAAGGGGGGAAGAGGAGAGAAGAGGGTTGCAAGAGAGAGCCGAGTGGAGATTCCTAGCATTTCAGAGTTGAAAGAGAATCCACAGATTCTGCCCAACCTCCCAGGAAGTGGAGGCTCAGAGAGGCCAAGCACCCTGCCAAAGGTCACACAGCCAAGCATTAGCCTCAGAAAAGAAAGATGAGCTCAAGTGGTCTGTTGCGAGTGAGGGATGTGACCAGTTAGATGACTGCACAAGTGACTCCAAACAGACCCCCACCCAGCAGGGTAAGCCCTAAGCGAGGCAGGGGCGTGGGTGGTGATGGCATGGTCAGGAACAAGGTGGGCACTAACATTTACTGAGCACCCACGATGTGCCAACCTCCATGCTGGACACTTTTCTTACTGACCAAGTATTGTCCTTGGATTATTCTTGCTTCATAAACTCAGGTGATTTTTGCTTTGTTTTGTTTTTACTAAGCACTTTCTTTTGGTCTCCAAGCCACATGTCAAATCAGTGAACTGCTGGGGAGGCCAAAGCCAAACTCAGTCCTTCTTGGGGCTCCCATCCAATGCCTGTGCAAATATCCTGGGTAACCCAAGTCATGGGAGTGGTGGGGAGGAAGCACTCTTATCAGTGCAAAGTCCCCACATAATGAGTTGTCTAGTTCCCACACGGTCCCTCCAGGACAGGAGGCCCCAATCATCCATGCTGTTTTTAGAGCACAATACCTTTGGTGGGATTAGGGTCCCCCGGGGCTGAGGACTAAATTTCCCTGGTGCAGCACAGAGCCATCAGCTCTGAGGGACAGCTGTCAAGAGCACAGAATCTGGAGGCAGACTATGTGGGTTCAAATCACAGCTCTACCACTAGTTAACTGTGCAAACCTGGCAACTGGCTTAACCTCTCTGTGCCTAACTACGAAGTGGAGATTAAAAGTAATGGTGAGGATTAAATGAGCAAAACCAAGTCAGGTGCTTAGAACAGGGCCTGGCACACACTATGCATTCAATAAATGACAACTTTTACCACCAGGTCTCCCTTCTGTCTTTCTTTCTCCTCGGCCTCAAAGGTTCTCTTTTCTCTCCTTTCTCTCTATGACACCTAGCAGTGGGCTGTCCCTCTGGGCTAATGACGATAAGGATACAGTACTGCTGGGAGGATGCAGGCCATGATGCCAGTGTACGGCTCTGCACAGCATATCATATTTGTTTCTACATTTTTATATGTATTATAAAGACCAGTCTGAGTCTCATTAGCCCCAGAATTGGGCCCAGAAGCATCTATTCATAGTAAATAGAAAAGTGCACAGCAAAAGCACAGGAAAATGAGGTGTAAGACCCCAATGCCTGGTGCAGAGGAGGAAGAGGGAGGGAGGTGGAGGTTCAGCTCTCCTGGCCTCCTGGAGTCAGCTCTGGCCTTTGCAGGTCTCTGACCCATCTGACCACAGCTGACCTTGCCTCTCGCCAATCTAGACCCTGACTTGGCTGCCCCCTGGCATCTCTCTGACCCTTCCCTCTGTGACTGCCCCTCCTGGCCTGCTGCTTCTCACATGACCAAGGTCTTCAATGACCTTGACCAAACTTCTTTAGCCGAGCCAGGTTCCAGGTCCCAGTGTCATCGCACCCATTTGGCAGGTCAGAACACCCAGGCCCCACAAGGAACTGTGACTTTCCCTGGGCCACACTATGAGGTGGGGGCAGATCCAGGATGCAGGTTTCCTGACCTTCAGCCTCTTGCTACTGGCACTGGCAAAAGTGGCTGTTCAGGGTGATTGACGAGTACACAGCCCCGACCAGCACCTCTCAGCTGGGGGTGATTATGCCTCGGAGAGAACATTTGACAACGTCTCAAGGCATCTTTGGTCGTCATCCCTGGAGGTACGGGGCTGCCACTGGGGTCTTGTGAGTAGAAGCTGGGAATGCTGCTGACGATCCTGTAAAGCACAGGACAGCCCCCACCCCCGACTACAAAGAATTAGCTAGCCCCAAACAACAATTAGTTGAGACCCTGGGCTAGATTCACATGCAGCATTAAACCTTGGATACATTATTTAACTGGTTCTTCTGTGAAATAATGATAACGCTACTGAGCGCATAGAATTTGGAGAGGATCTAATGACCTAAGGCATGAGAGAGCTGAACATCGTGTCTGGAAAGCGAGTTTTCGCTCATAAACTGGGGAGGAGGTGAGTGCGTGGGCTGTTGTGCCAGCAGGGATGGCTACTGACAGCGTCCCATATTTAAACTCCAGAAAGTCCCAGGGAGGACCACAATCTTCAAAACCAAGCTGAAGTGGCACACTTGTATCTAAAGGAATTTTGAGTTTCTTTCCCCCTCCCTGCCATAGGCATTTGAGAATTCGAGTGTTAATTTCAAAGAAGAAACTGCATTACCTGTTCTCCATGCAGATCTGAGCCTCCATTTTAATTTGGCTTCATTATCTCTTTCTCTTATTAAGAATGGTAAATCTGTTTTGTGTTTTCATTATTCCATTAGCTTGAGGAAGCTCATCAGTAATGTGGGGAGCTGCCAACATAAATAGCACAATTTTCATACAAGCGATGCAATAATTGACTTAAATCACTATTCTGCGGAGGCCGAGGTTCACAATTAGAGAAAGCAGTGTGATTTGAAAACGAGTTACAGTTGATTGGATTTTAGGGGAAACCAGGTTTGGAATGTGTTAATTGCATTCCGCCTAAACACCAGGTCTAAATGAAGCAGCCAGAGATTTAGGTAAATAACAAAATCTTCTCCAGAAATGGCCCCAAATTGCTTAATAGGATGGGAGAGATCTGATTAAGATGGGGAACTAATGGCCTCACTGTATTTCTGGGGTGACAGGCTGAAACTCTCATCTTGGAAACTCCTCGAGATAAGCGAGTGACTAACTTCAATCTGTTTTTTCGATCTGGCCTGGCTGAGTTTTTGGATCAAATGTCAATGGTGCCTCCTTCCTGAGCCTCTTTTCCTGTCCCACCCTACAAATGGTCCATCGACAAATCCTGTGGGCTCTAATTTTAAAAACCATCCCGAATCTGGTGTCCACTGCCACCACCGTCTCTCACCTAAACTGCTGCGGTCACCTTCTCATTGGTCTCCTGGTTTCTGTCCTTGCCTGGGCAGGCTCTTCTCTGTACAGCAGCTAGAGAATCCTGTTAGAACCTAAGTGGAACTATGTCTCGCCTCTGCTCAAAACCTGGCTGGGCATGGTGGCTCATGCCTGTAGTCCCAGGGCTCTGGGAGGCTGAGGTGGGAGGATCCCTTGAGCCCAGGAGTTCGAGACCAACCTGGGAAACATAGTGAGACCCTGTCTCTAAAGAAAAAAATAAATAAATTAGCTGGGTGTGGTGGTGCATGCCTGTAGTCCCAGCTACTCAGGAGGCTGAGTGGGGAGGACGGCTTGAACCCAGGAGTTCAAGGCTGCAGTGAGCTATGACTGCTCCATTGCACTCCAGCCTGGGCAACACAGTGAGACCCTAGCTCTGAAAACAAACAAACAACAAAACCCCTCCAGTGGCTTCCATCTCATTCCAGGAAAAGCCGAGTCCTTACAATGGCTTTTAAGACCCTATGTGATCTGCCCATAAACTTGCTGAATCCCTCACTCACCAGGGATGCCCAGGGTCCTTCATGATTGGCTTGGTTCTGTTTCCGTTTCATCTCTCAGTATTTTCTCCTCCTATCTCTCAGTATTTCTCGAGCCACCTGGAATTACTTAAAGACCCCTGACGGTTCCAGGCTCGGCCTTGTCACAGAACCTTTGTGTGTACTGTCCCTACCTCATTCACTGGCTTAGTTTCTAAGCTCCCCTCAGATCTTACTTGGTTTATGCCCCCTTCCTTCTCCAATCCTTCCACTTAAGGTTCCTAGGAATGCAGAGAAAAAAGCAAAACTATTGTTTCATGTGACTAATTCCTCCACCCTCCAGGTTTCTGGACTTTTCTCCTCCTCCCCTACCTGCACAGATGAAGTGGGAACAGATATATTAATACTTACATCCAATGACTATGCTTCCTGGTCACAGTTGATTGGTCCAAAGTGAACCAATCAGAGTCCTTCCCTGGGAATGTGGAATGTGACATAAAGATTTGAATCTTGATCTCGCTTCACTTTTATGTTTCTCTCTCTCTTTCTTAACCTTTGTAAAATATTTTTATACATAATTTTACATGAAGGAATACATGTAATGACGTGCATTCCTTATTCCCTTATTCCTATTTCCTCACTCTTTAATCTACATTATGCCTGTGACCCAGTGCTAGAGACCCAGGTTAACAACCCAGCATGTGTTCTTTCAAATTATGTTTATTTGTGCTTATATTTACATCTGTGGTTTTATGTGATACATATATAGACTCACAAATATATGCAAATTAATTGGGATTTTTCCATTCGTCTTTGTTTTATAAAAATGGGATTCTATTTTACACTCACCTACATTCTATTCTTTTTTCTTATTCAAAAATATCTCATAGAAATGTCTCCAAGCCAACGAATAAAGCTCTAACTTATTCTGGCAAATAAATGGTAGCATGGTGGTGTGGGTTGAGTCTACACAAGAAAGGATGGCTATTATTCTGTGAGGAAAAAGGAGAGAAAGTGGGTCCGAAGATGGAGGGAAGAAATCAGAGACCCAGAGAGGAAGACTGAGAGAAGCCACAGAGATAGGTGCCCTCTGAGTCAAGCTGGCATAAAGCCCACCAGCCTCTCAGCCTCAGAGCTCTGGGACACCCCATGCCTTCTTTATAAGATAGTGGCCCTGTATGGGTTTCAGGCAATGTGGTGGGTATCAGCTGGTTGTAACTAACAGGTCTTAACTAACACAGGTGAATCAGCCATGATGCCTTATGGCTATTTGGGAACTTTATGGACCTTGGGGAATGAAGGGGCTAGTCAAATTCCTCTGTTGGCCGGGGGTGGTGACTCACACCTGTAATCCCAGCACTTTGGGAGGCTGAGACAAGAGTATCATTTGAGCCCAGGAGTTTGAGACCAGCCTGGGCAACATGGTGAGACCTCATCTCTACAAAAAATTAAAAAATTAGGCAGGTATGGTGACACACTCCTGTAATTCCAGGTACTTGGGAGGCTGAGGTGGGAGGATTGCTTGAGCCCAGGAGGTGGAGGCTGCAGCGAACTATGATCATGCCACTGCACTCTAGCCTGGGCAACAGAGTGAGACCCTGTCTCAGAGAAAAAAAAAAAGTCCTTCCAATTACATATTGTCATAATTGGTTCAGACAAGCTCTAATCCATGGTTGATTTGTTCATTTATGTGTTAATTTTACTTCATTCCATCCTTTACTTCCAACTCCCGCCACTGTCAACTGCCCAGATGTGTTTTCTATGTGTTTTATTTTGTATTATTCAGGATAACACATGTGAGCATTGTTTTGTGTGTGTTTTAAGTATGCCACATTATGTGATAGACTCCCTCTTGTTTATGTGTGTGTGTTTGTTTTGTTTTTCACCTTGGGAGCAACCCACAGCTGTGCTCGTGTTTATAAATCTATTTAGTTCCTCTAATCTCTATTCCCCATTCACCTTCTTCCCCCGGCATGCTTGAGTTATCCTTTTGTTTGTAGGCGGTTTGCAAAAC
Organism: Macaca fascicularis; assembly: GCF_037993035.2. Classification (NCBI taxonomy): domain Eukaryota; kingdom Metazoa; phylum Chordata; class Mammalia; order Primates; family Cercopithecidae; genus Macaca; species Macaca fascicularis. Next base: position 102,820,210 of record NC_088384.1, on the reverse strand, counting down.
ACCTATAATTGCTTTGTGTGAGTCTATTTTACCTTATGTAAAATGGTATTGAGCTGTGTTGTTAAGACCTCTCGGTACTGCCGTGCACACATCTGGGGCAGTGCTTGAAACCATCTCATAAGATGCTTCGTGCACACCTGGCACATTTTACTTGTGGTCAAAGAATGGCTGAAACATTTAGCTAGTTACCTGCATGCTGTTTAGCTCTCACGTGAAGAAGACGCATGTTCCTAGATTGTTTCAAGCCACAAAGGCAAACACGGAATTTTGACAGCGAAGAGGTCAGTTTGAAAAATTCAGTTTGAGCTGTTGACTAGAGGAGATGAGGAAGTGCATTGGGCTGTTTACGGGTTTGTTTTTGTGTTTTGAGATGGGGTCTCGCTCTTGTTAGCAGTAGTAGTTATCTGTACGGGTCTGCAGCAACCTCAGTTCTTGCCTCCTCAGAAGAAAGAACTCGACCGAGGGGCATAAGGCAGAAGGAGCAACTGAGGCAAGTTTTAGAGCAGGAGTGAAAGTATATTTAAAAGCTTTAGAGCAGGAATGAAAGAGAGGAAGGTGCACTTGGAAGAGGGCCAAGTGGGCAACTCGAGAGACCAAGCGTGTGACCTGACCTCTTGACTTGCGGTTTCATATGGTGGCATGCCTTTGGGGTCCTGCATTCCTTCTCACCACTCCTGAGATCTTATTGGGAAGCGGCTGGTCACCCATTTCAGGTGTTTTCTATCTATTAAGGGATCGCTGCCGTTCCCTCATGCCAGCTGTGGCCAATTACTACTTTAGCGAGCCAGTTAACAACTGCCTGACCATCACCTGATGCTTGCGTGACCCTCCTGGTGTGTGTTGAGGGGGGATCCTCTCCTGCTCTGCTCATACCTGACCACCTACCTACTGTAACACTCCAGCCCCCAGGCTGGAATGCAGTGGTTCTCACTGCAGCCTCGAACACCTGGGCTCAAACGATCCTCCCACCTCAGCCTCCTGCGTAGCTGGGGCTACAGGTGCATGCCACCGTGTCTGTTTAATTCTCTTTTATTTTTTGTAGAGATGGGGTATCACCATATTGTCCAGGCTGGTCTCAAACTCTTGGTCTCAAGCGATCCTCCTGCCTCAGCCCCCTAAAGCGCTGGGGTTACAGGTGTGAGCCATCGTGCCCAGCCCGAATTTTCTGAAAACTTGCAGAGTATGACTGTGTGGCAGTCACGACGTCTCTGAGCAATGACCAGGAGCATCTCTCCGCCAGCTTTTCCATCTGCGGTGGCCAGGTGGGCCCATTCTTCCTAAGAACTTCTCCTACCATCAAAGGGAGGGACTCCCAGGGTGCCTGCAGCTCTCACCACTCTCAACCATGTTGCTGTGAACATCCACACCTGTAGGTCCTGTGCAAGGATCTCTCAGCTGTGAATTCTCAATGGAGGTGATACAGCCCCCTAGGGGCCGAGAACTGATGCTTAAGGGGTCGAAATACTCTTACTCTTTGTTTAAAATTGTGGCAGAATACACGTGAAATAAAGTTGACCATTTTAGCCATTTTAAACTGTGCAGCTCAGTGGCATTGAGTACATTCACATTATTGTGCAACTGTCACCACTGTCCATCCACAGAAGTCTTTTCATCTTGCAAAACTGAAACTCTGTATCCATCAAACACTAAATCCCCATTCCCCGCCCTCCCAGACCCTGGCAACCACCATTCTATTTATCTCTATCTCTAGGGTTTTGACTACTCTAGGTACATCATACAATATTCTACAAATATTGTAGAATCACACAGCATTTTTCTTTTGGGGACTGGCTAATTTCACTTAGCAGAGTGTCCTCGGGATGCATCCATGTTGTAGCATGTGTCACCATTTCCTGCCTTCTTAAGGCTGAATAATATTCCACACTATGTACAGTAGCAAAATCTGTTTATCTATTCACATCCATCAATGGACACTTAGAAATCTTACTGTTTTGTTTTGTTGTTGTTGTTTTATTTGTTTGTATTGTTTTGTTTTGTTTTGAGACAGAGTCTCTCTGTGTTACCCAGGCTGGAGCGCAGTGGTGCGATCTCAGCTCACTGCAACCTCCACCTCCTGGGTTCAAGCAATTCTTCTGTCTCAGCCTCTCGAGTAGCTGGGACTGCAGGCGCACGTCATCACACCCAGCTAATTTTTGTATTTTTAGTAAAGATGGGGTTTCACCATGTTGGTCAGGCTGGTCTTGAACTCCTGACCTCAGGTGATCCACTCGCCTCGGCCTCCCAAAGTGCTGGGATTATAGGTGTGAGCCACCACACCCAGCCAAATCTTACCATTTGTATGTATAAAGCACACATATGCCTACAGCACACAAACATGTATATGCAGTATCTCTGTAGTTTTCCAATTTCGTTAAAGGGATAATTAGAAAAAAACAATATGAAAAGGCTCCTTAAAAGATAATAACTGTTGACACTGTGGACCAGATAATTCTCACTGTGGAGCTGTCCTGTGCATTGGACAATATTTAGCAGCACCCTGAGCCTCCACCCACTGGATGCCAGTAGCACCTCCTTCCCAGCTGTGACAAACAAAAATGTCCCCAAGCATTGCCACGTGTCCCTAGGAGTTCAAGATCACCGAGGTTGAGAACTGCTGCCCTGGGCCCTGCCCCTGAGGCTGGGCTGCCTGTCTGAGGGCCTGTGCATTGTCACTTTCTCTGAGTGCTGCCTGGTGGCTCTCCTGAGGGGCCATCCTTTTACCAGCAGTGCCCACGCATTTCCATGGGGGAGAAAGTTTCACAGAGGAGCGTGGGCTGAAGCAAGGGGTGGCCCTGAAATGAGCCAGAGGAGGACAGGAGGCTTGCCAAGTTCAGCACAAAGGCCCAGGGTTTCTTGGCACAGAGTCCTGGTGGCCTCTGGGTTACCTTACCCAGCAGTGTGACCAGAGATGGCCAACACCCTCGCCCTGTTCGTTCCTGGGCGTCAGGCTCCAGAGGGCACCTTGAATAGACAAAGCTCAGGTGTTTGCTTCTAACAATACTCCTGCCATTCCTCCCAGCCACTTCCCCACCTTTCCTGAGCACGTCCCCCACCCGACACCCCCAAGTCTTTGTATGTATTCATTCCTCTAATTGACAGGTATTTACTGAGCACCTACTGGATGCCAAGTCCAGTGTTGTGCTCTGAGATACAATCATGAATAGGGCTGGCCAGCTCCCCATCCCAGCCTCACCTAGGAGCTTTCGTAAGGCTGAGGTGCTCTCAGGGCTGCACCCCTTGCAGCCTGAGCCATCAGCAATCCTGGAGAAGGGACACCTAAGCTGAAACCTCAAGGGTGAGTCTGACGTGTTTCTACCAGCTTTGAATAACAGCAATGAATTCAATAATGCTGGTCCCTGAACTTACCACGTGCCAGTCACTGCTTCCAGCCCCTCTCCAGTGGGTCCCTGCCCATTCCTGGGCATCAGGAACTGGAGGACAAGCCAGGATCCTCCGCAGCTTCTAAAGTTGTGCATCACCTGCCCCTGCTCTTACTTCTCCCTGACCTCACCTTCCAGCACTTTCTGCTGACTCACTTTATTCCAACCACACTGGCATCCTGATGGATCTTTCCAACACACCAGGCATACTGCTGCTGCAGGGACTTTGCCTTTGCTGCTCTGGTCACCTGGAATACACTTTTCCTCACCTTCCTCAGGCGACTGTTCAAATGTCACCTTCTCGTCATTCCACTTTTGGAATTCCATCATAGTCCTTCTCCCTGCCGGCTCCCACCTGGGAGCACTGCTTTATTTTTCTTCTTCCCACTGAGCACCATCCCCCATTTCCTAGATTTTCTATCTTCATCTTGTCTGTTTGTCTGTCTCTTGTTTGTCTGTCTCTCCCTATGATATGCTTTGGCTCATCTTGAACTGTAGCTCCCACAATTCCTACGTGTTGCGGGAGGGACCCAGTGGGAGGTAATTGAATCATGGGGGCGGGTCTTTCCTGTGCTGTTCTCATGATAGTAATTAAGTCTCGTGAGATCTGATGGTTTTACAAAGGGGCGTTCCCCTGCACATGCCCTCTTGCCCGCCACCATGTGAAAAGTCCCTTTGCTTTTCCTTCATCTTCCACCATGATTGTGAGGCCTCCCCAGTCATGTGGAACTGGGAGTCCATTAAACCTCTTTCCTTTATAAATTACCCAGTCTTGGGTATGTCCTTATTAGCAGCATGAGGATGGACTAATACACCCTGTTAGGAAGTAAATTTCATGAGGGCTGGGATTCATCTGCAATGTTCAGCGCTGTACTCCCAGCATTTGCAACCAAGCCTGGCACATAGTAAGTGCTCAAGAAATATGTGTTGGATTGGCCGGGCACGGTAGCTCACAGTTATAATCCCAACATTGGGAGACCAAGGCAGGTGAATTGCTTGAGCTCAGGAGTTCAAGACCAGCCTGGGCAACATGGTGAAACCCCATCTCTACAAAGAATACAAAAATTAGCCAGGCATGGTGGTGCACTCACCTGTAGTCCCAGCTACTCGGGAGGCTGAGGTGGGAGGACCACTTTAGTCCAGGAGGTAGAGGCTGTACTGAGATCACGCCAGTGCACTCCAGCCTGGGCGACAGAGCCAGACCCTGTCTAAAACCAACCAACCAACAAACAAAACTGTTGCATTATTGAACTGCACATATTCCTCCCAAAAGCCCTACGAGTTTGATCAAAACCACCTGGAGAGCTTGTGAAAACAGATTCTGAATCAGTGAGGCTGGGGCTGGGTTCGAGATTCTGTGGTTCTACAAGTTCTCAGGGGATGCTGATGCTCCCGGCCCTTGGCCACACTCTGAGCAGCAAGGACTTAGTGGCTGTGACCACCATCCACTTTACAGATAGTGAAACAGCGCACACAGGTTAATAACATTGCTAAAGGCACCGGCTTTAAGGAACGAGGATGAGTTTGAGGTCTGTCAGGCTCCCAGAGCTGACGTTGATGACAGTGACCAAGCTGAAGAGTCCTTCAGGTGCCTGCAAAACTGAACTCTCCCTAAGTTTTCCAAGTGAGAAGATCATGGATGCCAATTCAGGGCCTTTGTGACCAACTTTGGAGGCCTGTCCTGCAGTACATCTCCCAGTCTGACTTCAGATCCTAGGCCCTCAAACTGTCTTCCTCCACGTGCCCTCCACGTCTCTCTTGTGCTGGGGTTTGCGTGTGTGTTGGGAACCATTCAGAACGCTTTCTTGGTGTGTTGACAATGAAGGGAGCTCTCTCTGGGCCAAAGCTTGCCCTGGGTGAGTGGGAGCTGGTAAACTTGATAAGCCAATTGGGAGGAAATTTGCAGCATCATCTCATTAGAAGGTCAAGAGCATGTTCTCGTGTTTACCCACCCCCAGAGCTCTAGAGGAAAGCCCAGAGAGGAGGGCAGAGGTGGTCATTTTATCCAGAGCCTTCTAATTCCTTGGTTCTGTCTGAATTCGATATCGCAGAGATGGACTCTTGGACATGCTCTCACATTGCCTCTCAGCTCTTTACCGCGGCTAATTAGAGGCTGCTATCCCCTAATCTAACTAACGTCGCCCACGATCAAAGCACAGTCTCTCTCTCCCCGGGCTGATCTATACAACGGCAACCCTGCTGCCCCAGCCCAGCGCAGCTGCCAAGCTCATGGCCATCCCCGCGTCTCCATTTCCTCAGTACTGACTGCCCTCTGAGCTGTGCCCCAGCCCAAGAACCCAATCCTACTTCTGGTTTCTCTCACAAGCAGCTCCATAAAGGCTGGTGAGACCACATCTGGAAGGCTTGAGAGGCCGTCATAAACCTGTTTACCAGGGCTGGGCAGGTAACGCCAATGACGAAGAGGAGTCTATGGGAGGGGGTACCTGAAAAGCCCTCGAAGGCCACAAAGCTCTTCCCAAGTGGCTAAAAGTGGTCCTGAGAGAAGGCAAGCCCCATGTGGCCAGGGAGCCCCCACCATTTTGTTTTGTTTTGTTTTGCTTTGTTTTCCAGCAAAGCCAAAAATTTAGAATTTTTTGCATAAACTCTCCCAATGGTTAAAGGTTGCAAACTAATGTGAAAGGATTTTCAAGCACTGCACAGACCACGAGGCATGTGTCATGGCCCACTGGTTTGCAGTTTCACCTTAGAAAACTGAGGACAGAGTAAATGTGAGTGAATGGGGTCTCTATCAGTCAGGATCTGAGGAAGATATTGGGACACAGCTAAACAGAGTCACTGGAAGTGATTTTCTACTTACAAAGTATGGGCAGGGTGGAGTAAAGTCATGGGGACCGTGCCCCTGACACAGAAGTGCTCCTGGAACGACAGCCACCTGGAGGGGGCCACCTCACAGAGCCATGACCTTGGGCCGAGAGAGGCAGCCATCACAGGTAGCTCTGCAGGGCAGGGACAGGGAATACATTTCTACCTTGCATCGTATCTCCTCCCATCCTGCTAAAGGTCACCATTGGCCAAACCCAACCAGAGGACGCCCACCCATGGGAGCCTGTTGGCAGAGTCCATGCAGGTGAGCCTCTTGGGCAGACAGCAGGCTGGAGAAAAGTAAGGAGGTGGAAGGAAGGCATAAGCGCAAGACCCCATACCATGGTCACACCTAGCAGTGACCATGCCATCGAGTCTACCCCTCTTGGCCAAATGAATGGAGGCCTCCATGTCAATGTCACCTGTCAGCATTTCATATCGTTTACTGTGATGTTACCAGCCCATTCTTGTCCTCTAGACAATGCTGTGTCTTCCTGGCCATAGCCTTGGATCTTTATCACCTGGATTCTGGTTTTTAAAAGATATAGAAATAGAAATGAGGCTTGATGTCTGACCTCCTGAGTTCAAATGCTGGCTCTGCTGCACGTTGGCTGTGTGATGCTAGGTGAATCAGTCAGTTTCTCTGAGCCTCAATTTCCACTTCTGCAACAATAATAGGGAAGGATAGTGATCCGTCCTTTATAAGGTTGCCAATGGCTTTATAAGGTTGCTAAAGGCTTAGCAATGAGGGTCATGTAGTACTGGTACAATGCCTGATACTTTACAGACACAGAGCCATAACCTTGGGCCAAGGGTTGTAAAATAATACCATATGTTGAAAAACTGGAAACAACCTCGATGTACAAAAACAGGGGATGGACTGAGTAGATGAGAGGATGCCCTGATGGCAGATATTGCAGCCGTTAGAGATATTTATGAAGTGTTCATAGTGATGCAGACAATGAGTACAATATAATTATGTGATGAGCAGAATTAAAAGTACTTTCATGGGTATAATTGGAGCTGCATATAGGAAAGCTGCCTCTTTGCACATTACACACATATAAATTCAGCTATATTCGCTTGCTCAAAAACATTTAAAAACAAACAAGAGAGAAAAAATCACTTAAACAATGCAGGCAGTTCCTCTCATTTAATGACTATTTGTCCTTGTTGAGTGTGAAGTGGGTGGCATGAAGCTGGGGACCTTCACAGGGTCCTATCTCTCCTGAGAGTGTCTCTAAACACCTCTGGTGTTTCAAGACATGTCATTTCCATGCAACAGACCTCCCAAATGCAAACCAACTACTCTATGTACAGACAAAACCACTCAAGAGCAATATAAGAGGTATTCATGGGCGTTTTTGTAGCTTTCTCCGTAGACATTTATCTTTATAGCCTAACCCGGTGTATGGGGAACTCCACTGTAGAAATAAAAATGGAAGCCTATATCTAGAAAAAGATAAGAAGCAAATGCACCAAATACTACCAATGGCTGAATATGAAAAAGTGAGAGTGATTTTTTTTCTGCCCTCTTCTTCTAGTCATTGAAATTTTTATTGAGCATGTACTATGTTCCAGATGCTGTTTTATTCACTGAAGATGAAACAGTGAATTATAAAATGCAAACCCGCTTGGCAGGTGGAGACAGACGATGAACATCTACCTAAGTGAAATATACATCGGGCTGGGGTTGATGTGTGCTTTGGAGAACAAAATCAAACCGGGCAGGAGACAGGAAGTGCCAGGTTGCAGGTGCAGCTGTGGGTGGGGAAGGCCTTATTGAGAAAAAGATGCTCGAGCAAAGATTGGAAGGAGAGGAGGGAGTGAGAACATTTGGGGGAAGAAGGTTTCAGGTAAGGGGAACAGCAAATGTGAGGTGTGCAAGAAACAGCCAGGGGCCGTTGTGGCTGCAGCAGAGCCAGGGGCAGTGACCTGCTGTGGTTTCTCTAGTGAGAGTCTGTCACTTTGGAAGTCAAAGCTTTTTATTATCTTTACAGGAAAGTAAAATGTGGGGTGAAAGGAAAAAAAATCATCTTTTTTTTCTGGCCCATGCGGAGCTGACAGTTTTCCTTTCTGCCCAGTTTTGCGTCTGCACAAGGCTGGCCTCCTGCAGGCATCCTTCAAGGCTGCCCTTTCCTGGGTCATCCTGTGATCAGCATGAGACATGCCATTCCAAGGGTTCAGAGCTGTGTGGCCTGTGGGCCTGGGGGTGGGGGACACATCCCCTCCTTCTCTCAACCTCCCTCCCACTGCTTGCTGCCAAGGGCCACCGAGAGAAATGTTGGCAAACTGCACTGACCACTGCAGGCCTCCCAAGGGTACTTGGGGGTGATGCCCGCCCCGGGAAGGAGTCCTCAGTAAAGATCCAAGGTGCTAACAAGAAGATGTCAATCCATTAACTCCACTTGAAGGGAAGAAAAAAATGTCAATTACTGGTAACGTGAAACAAAAGAGTGGGAAATCGCAAATAAGAGTCTCTTTAAGATGACCCCAGGGCCACTTCCAGCTGACCCTGTGCATTAACCAAGCAGGGAGATTTTTTTTTTTACTTGGCTGCTCCCTCCTGCATCCCTAATAGCATAAAATAAAAAGATTTTAGATAAGATTTCATTCTGTGAATCAACGGGCAAACCACACTAGGCTTCACGGGGCATTCTGGTCTCAATCTAATGGAAATTATTATTTGTTTAAATGGGAATATCAATACTAAATTGGATCCTATAGCAGACAGCATATACAAAGGATTTTATTTCAGCTGGCTTCTCTGGCTTCCACGGAGCTTTGCTTAACCCAGTACCTGCCAGCATCCCAGGGAAAGGATGAGAGAATGGGGTGGGAGAAAAAAATCCCAAATCCTTGTTTCGACAGAATAGCCAGAAAGGTCTGGCCCCTATATTGGCACATGTGGCTGGTGGCTACCACATGGCACAGCACAGAATAGAACATTCCATTACCATAGACAGTGCTGTTGGCCAGAGCTGTTCTAAGGCATGGCACCCTGGGTTTGATCCCTATAAGGCCCAAGTCCTGACCACCATGGCTGCTAGACAAATTCAACTGCTGCGATACTGTGGCCTTTGCCCCTAGGAGCCTGTAATGCAAAGCATTTTCTGAGCCTCAGTAAGGCCTGAGATCTGGCAGTCCAGGAGCTTCCAGACTGGCTTGTGGAGCTGTTTTCCTCTGCTTGTTAATAAATTGTGGTTGGATGTGGTCTGAGAGGTGCCTTCATCAAAACCGGGATGCCAGCTCCCAGCTGCTCCATTTATTCTTGTAGTTATTTAACAAATATTTATTGAGCATCTACTATGTGCCAGATGCCTTTCTGAGTGTTGGGGACACAGCAGAGGACAATGCGGACAAGTCCTTGCTCTCATGCAGGTTGCATTTTGTGGTACTGGTGGGTGGGACAGACACCTGGGAAACAAACAAATGAATTAGACGTTGTTGGAGAGCGATAAACATTTTGAAGAAAATCAGGCAGTGTGCCAGGAGAGAGGGCAGCTTGGTAGGGGTAGGGTGAGCACCTGATGGAACAGAGGGGCCATCCATGGCAAAATCACTGTCCAGGATGCTGGAATTCCAGCATTCCAAGGTTCTCTACTGTCCCTAGATTCCCAGACCTCCAGATAGTCTAAGCGGGAAGAAAGTTCCACTGGAATTGGAAATTCCTTTGCCTGGCTCTTCTACTAACTTCCCATGTGACCTTAGCAAGGTCATTGGCCCAGCTTGGGTCTCCCTCCATTTCCCCATGTGTAAACTGCAGGCTTTGGACCTGCTGATTTTCAAACTGTGAGCTGTGACCCCTTAAGTGGGTTGTGAAGTCAAGTTGACAGGTGGCAACTGTCATTTTTTAAAGGAAAGAAAATAGAACCAACAGAAAATAACAGAGTACACTGCACAGAGGAAGGTATGGTTTCCTGTAACTTTCACATGTGTGTGTACGTGGCGTGCACAGGTACTGGGTTGCTGTGTCAACTGTATTTCTTCTTGTGAGCTGCTGTCAAAAGATCGGAGAGCTCTGCTCTGGATCACCTTCTGGGCCTTCTGATTTCAACGTACTCCGAATCCATTGTTCTTAACCCATGGGACCAGACAATTTAACAACATACTCACAAACAGAGTGGAAATTGAATCAGGGAGTGTGCTCTGAGCAGACATCGCTTACATTTTTATTATTCCCAATATGCAAGAATCACATTAAGGCTACATTTAAAAACCTGTAATATTGCATGGAGGCCTGGTATTTCCTGGGGATCTGTTCCGACACTTCCACTCACCATGGTCTGAAACTCCAAAATCCCACTTTGGGAGTGCAACCTCTCCGTCTCCCTTCACTCCCATTCTCTCACTCCATGGGTTCTTCTTGTTCTCATTCATTCATTCGTTCATTCACTCATTCACTGATTCATTCATTGAGCATCTATTCCTCGAGTGCCTGCTATGGGCCAAACACTATTTTGGGTGCTGGGAACAAAGTGACAAGACCTCATTCTCGTGGAGCTCATGGCTGGGTGGGTGAGGGGCATGCTTGATGGGGGGCTAGACAGACACACAAGACAGCAAATTGGTGCCAACTTTCAGTGGTGATGGAAGCCATGAAAGAAATAAACAGGAAGATGGAAGAGAGGATGCTGGGAGGCATCTGAGTTGGAGAAACTGGCTTAGCTGTTAACCCTGTGCATGCTAGACCGAGCAGACCTTGGGACCCCAGAGGACCTCAACACGAGGCTCAGGCTCATGGTTCCCAGCCCTGCAATTCCACTTTCCTGCACCCAGATAAATGGTTAGACTCATTTGAGAAGAAGCCCAGTGGTTCCCACTAATCAACAAACCAAGGAGTTGGCTGTCCTGGGCCCAACACTCAAAGAAGGCTCTGCTCAAGGACACTGAGAACCAAAAAATCTCTGCAATCAGAGCCTCTGGGGCTTGCGAAAGCCCAGATCGCGGGGTCTACCCCAGCACCTGTGGCTCCTGGTCTTTCTGTGTACCACACCCTCGGGGTGCTCCACCCTGCCTTTCCAGCAAGGTGCTGGTGTGTGCAGAAACTGCTGGTCTGAGAACCACTGAGCAGCACTGACCCGGAGGCTGGCTGGCTGGAGGCAGGGCCTGACGCAGGGGGCAGGAGACAGAGTCTGGCAGGCCTAGCAGTGGTGCGGCCCAGATATCTTGACCACTTTTGCTGGGTCTGTTGTCTCCCAGCAGCTTCTTGGTCACTTACTATGAACCAAATGTTCAGTGAGCGCTGGGGGTCCTCGCCTTCAGGAGCCCCCGGAGTTCAAGCCCGTGCTGGGGAGTTTGAGACACACAGGGCTGCTGAGACTGCCTCATGAAGGACAAGTGTCCCTGGTGGCCCAGCATGGCCTTGTCTCTCCAGTGGGACTCAGCTTCCAGCAGGCACCAGCACCCCTAGGAAAGCGGGACCCCGAGGGTCCTGGAGTATTGTCTTTGGAGCTGCATCCTTTCACACACGGCCACTGTCTGTGGAGGAGGGAGCTGGGTCAGGGGAGAATGTGATGTATGGTTGTTAAAATTGATTGCTAAGCCTGAAAGATTGAGTTCAAATCCCAGTCTCCTCACTTCCTGGTTGTGTGACCTTTCGAAGTTCACTTAACCTCTATGAGCCTCAGTTTCCTCATCTGTAATGCTGGGAAACAATAGCCAGTATTTTCAGTGTTAGCCATCCTCTTATGGGTCATCAGCTCTGTGCCAGGCTCTGGTGTTGGGCACACAGCAGGGAACAAAACAGACCAACAGCGCTGCTCTTGGGAGACTGCTTTCTAGCAGGGGAGAGAGGACTTTTTTTTTAATAAGAAGAATAAATTATATGGCATATTCAAAGGAGATAAGTGCTACAGATATGCGAAACGTTAGAGAATGAGCAGCCCAGTTTCTTCAACTAATACACTGCAAGGAGAAAAACAGAAGAAGGGGAAGCCATAGACTTAAAAAGATGTGAGGAACAGCTCAGCGATCATAAACAACCTTGTTTGGATCCTAGTTTGAACAAATCAAGGCGAAAACGAATTGAGAGAATGAGGGACATCCGAACACGGACTGGAATTCTGATAACACTAAGGAATGATTGGTAATGTTTGAAGTCAAGATAATGGCATTGAGATTATGTTGGAAAAAATTCCTGATTTTGGTGACATTTACAAAATGTACACAGATGAAATGAGGGGGTGCCAGGATCTGTTTCAAAACCATCCAGTGGGGTGGAAATCAGTGAAGCCAGATGGACTGTACGTGGGGCTGGGGGATGAGTACGTGGGGTTGATCTTACTGTTCTCTCTACTTTTGTTTGGATTGATAATAAAACACTTACAGAGAAATCAAAGTCCTGCTGTGGCTTCACATGTCACTCGGAGCAAAGCATGGTCCTCTCAGTGTCCCCCACAGCCCTGTGAGGTCTGCTCCCCAACTTCCTCTTTATTCTCCCCACCCCTCGCCACCCCTGCTCACCCAGCACTCACCGATTGACCTGGCGCCTCCTGAACCTCCCAGGCTCGCCTCCTGGGGGCCTTTGCACCTGCTATTCTCTCTTCCCTCCCCCGCAGCTGCCCTCATGCCTCGCTCCCTCCAAAAATTCAAGCCTCTGTTCAAATGTCACCTCTCAGTGACACCTTCCCTGAGCACCCCACTTAAAATCCAAACCCCACTAAGCATCCGCCTCCGGGTTCCCTGCTTTCATTTCTCCACGGCACTTCTACCCTTGTAATAGACTGTACTGCATCCTTTACTGATTATTTTGTTTGTTGCTCTCACTGGAATGTCACCTCCATGATAATGGGGGTTTTTGTGTTTTTATTCCGTACTACATCCTTTGCATCTAAAAAAAGACTGGCACATAGTGGGTGCTCAAAAAATTCTGTTGAGTGGATGAATAAATGCAGACACAGACACTGATGAAGGTCTTACTATAAAGGAATACCCTGAAAGGCTTGCGGAGGGTCCCTGGACAATGGGATCATAGGGAACCACTATTCCTTTTGTACTTATTTATATTTTTACACGTTTCTATAATGACTAGTAATTATTTTTGCAATCTGAAAGAGCAAACAAACAATGATATTTTAAATAAAGTGCAAGGGGTTCCCATTGTTATTGAGTCCTTATCCTCCTTTGGCACTATCCCTCTTTATCCTCACTAATGAAAGAGAAGCAGAAAATGCTCCTTCCTCCCGCCTGCTGAATGTTGGGCTCTGGGAAGAGAGGGTGTATTAGTCTGTTCTCATCCTGCTATAAGGAAATACCTGAGACTGGGTAAGTTTTAAAGACAGAGGTTTAATTGACTCACAGTTCTGCATAGCTGGGGAGGCCCCAGGAGACTTACAATCACAGCAGAAGGGGAAGCAGGCACGTCTTACACGGTGGCAGGAGAGAGAGTGAGACTCTGAAGGAGAAACTGTCAAACACTTATAGAACCATCAGATCTCATGAGAACTCGCTCACTATTGTGACAACTGCATGGGAGAAACTACCACCATGATCCAATCACCTCCCTCCATTGACACATGAGGATTATAATTCGAGATGAGATTTGGATGGAGACACAGAGGCAAATCATATCAAGGGGGGAGCGGGGCAGCAGGCCTAAGTGTCATCCTTCCTTCTCTGCCACCGTGTATGGTACCATCACCTGCCCAAAGGCCCAGGAAGGAGACTTGCAGGCATCTGAGACCCCTCATGTCCCTCACATCCCATGTTCCATCCCTTGCCCAGTCCTGGGGGGATCTTTATCCAAAATAGGCCTTTCTCCTTTCTCATGTGACCTTCCTATGTGCAAGGCATATCCCTGCAGCTCCAGCAGATTCCTGGCGGTCATCCAGGTCCCCGTCCAAATGTCCCCTCCTTGGAGAGGCCCCCCAGTGACACAACCCAGATCTCTCACTCCATCACTGTGCATTGCCCCATCTGAAATGATCCTGGGTGGGGTCCCTCTGCTCCAGCCAGAGCACAGACACAGTTGATCTCCTTGCTTGTCACAGCCTCCCACACATGGGAGCTCAAAACACATCTGCTGAATGGATGTGTGCTGATGTGGTTTGGAGGTTTTTCCCCTCCAAATCTCATGTTGAAATGTGATTGCCGTGTTGGAGGTGGGCACTGTGGGAGGTGATTAAATCCTGGGGGTGGGTCCCTCAGGAAAAGTTTAGCGCCACCCCCTTAGTGATGAGTGAGTTCTCCCTCAGTTAGTTCATGCCACATCTGGTGGTTTAAGAGCCTGGGACGCCCCCCTTTTCTCCCTCTCTCACCATGGGATGCACCTGCCCCTCCTTTGCCTTCTGCCATGATTGGAAGCTTCCTGAGGCCTCCCCAGAAACAGATGCCTGTGCCATGGCTGTATAGTCTGCAGAACCACCAGCCAATGAGACCTCTTTTCTCTGTAAATTACCCAACCTCAGATATTTCTTTACAGAAATTGAAAAATGGCCTAATACACATGCCCTGACTCCTTAGCGGTGACCAGGGACTGAGGATGACATGGGCTTGTCAGACAAAGTGAAAAGCTTCCGATAGAATGTTATGTGAAAATCCAGGCTGCAGAATCACGTGTACGGGCTGATGGCACCTGTGTTGGAAAGCAAAACAAAACAGAATAAAAAATGTCAACAAAGTTGTCTGGGGAAAAAGACAGGAAAAAAGTATTCACGATTTAAATGTTCAACTGTCCCGGGAGGTGGGATTCTGGGCAATGTAGGTTTCTTTGTTCTGCTTTTTTGGGCTTTCCGCGGTTTTCTTTAAGGCACACCTATTGCCTTTATGATGAAAAAGTGGCAAATAGGAGGCAAAAGAACCCTCCCGCCCTCTGCTGTTCATCTTTTGCTACTGCAATGCACCTCCCAGGATGTGCCGGAAGTGCTGTGGGCGGGGGACAGGTGTTCCCCCCACTCCTAAATTTCAAAGCAGGCTTTTCCCCTACCAGAAATGGATGTCAAAGGGAATCATGACAGGCTCTCCCATCCCCTGGGAGTCTTTCCAAATTCCCCTCAGTCCCCTCATCCTCTGTGGAAGGCCCCCAGAGCTCCACTCCCACACCCAGGTCAACTGCCCCGGCGTCCCTGTCCCTCCTAACTCCTTTCCCCGTCCCTTGATGAGCTCTAGGATTGGGAGGTGCATGGGGACAGCAGAGTCAGGCCTCTGGGTTGAAATCCTGTGTGTCCTTGGACATGTCACTTAACTGCCCAGGACCTCAGTCTCCTCATCCATACAACAGGACAGTGAGGAGCTAGGCTTTCTCAGCCTCAGCGCTGCTGACATCCCGCCTGGATCATTGTTTGTCACGTGGGCTTGTCTTGTGCATTGTAGAAAGTTAGCAGCATCCCTGGCCTCCACCCACTAAGTGTCAGCAGGACCCCCCTGCCCAGCCCCAGCAGCCAAAACAGTCTCCAGACATTGCTGAGTGGCCCCTGGGGCAGAAACTCGCCCTGGGTGAGACCACTGCAAGCCTCATTTCCGTCAGTCATTCCACCTCGCATCGTGCTACAGTTTTCTGCTGTTAGAAGGTGCTCAGAAAATACCAACTGAAGGAGAATTTAGGGATAATCTGCTCTGAAAACAAAAAAGAGGAAGAAGGAAGAGCAGGGATTGAAAGGGAGGCCTGACGCTCTCCTCGCCTGCGTCCCCCACCCCAGCTAGCTGCTGCCTGCAGGCGAGGTCAGTTACATCTTGGCCCCATCAATGTCCCCCTGCCCTTGCCTGAGCAGGCCCCAGGCTGCAGAGGTGGGATGGGCCTCCCAGGCCCCCTTCACGCTGGGCCTGTTGTGCTTGGCCCTGCCTGCGGTCTCCACCGAGAGGAGAATGTACTCAATTAACCTACAAAAACAATAGCAAAAAGGGTCAGAGTGATTGTGAAAAAGAAAAGGTGCTGAAAGATTCTGGCAAACAGGCCCCCAGTGGGGGTGGACAAGGGCGGCCAAAGAGCTTGGCTGAAGTGGGAGAAACCTCAGCGGCTTGGGGGCACTGGTGTCCCCTTGAGGGGACAAGGCCAGCTAGGAAAACAGACTTACTCCATTCCTTGGCCTGTGGGCCTCCCATTTTTGAGTGCGGAGACAAGGAAAACACAGCTGGAGCCAGGTCTCCTGGGTTCCTCCTAGGCTGGGGTGGAGGGGGGCACAGAGAGGCTCAGGAAGTGTCTGTAGCATTGGGGGTCTTGCTGGGGTGGAGTCAGATTCTTACCTCCTCAGTTCCTGGAGGGAGAAGATCTTTCTATCTCCAAAGCCTAGAGCTCAGGGAACCAGAGATTAGCATAGAGGAGGGTTCTGCTAGGCAGTGTCTCTGTGTGGCTGGAGCTGAGGCCCCTGCCCTGTGGCCCTCCCCTGGGGAGAGTGGCCTCTACTGTTAGCAATGATCCTCAGGTACTAAGGGCCAGGTACTGTCCCAAGCTCTCTGTACATTTTACCCTAATTCATCCTCCCGGTCCCACTATGTGATAGCCTCCATATGCACATAGTAGGTATGCATAGTTTTGTGTACCTACTATGTGCCTATTGTTGGGCACCTACCAGTGCCGGGTTCTATGCTTGGTGGTAGAAATTCAATGATGAGAAAAAACAGATGTAGGAATGCAGAACAGCTATCGGGCTCCTACATCGCTCACGGGAAGTAAAATGGTGCAACCACTCTGAAAAACAGCATGGCAGTTTCTCATGACGTTAAACACACACTTACACGATCCTGCAATCCTGCTCCTGGTGTGTAACCTACAGAAATGAAAACCTTTGTTCACGCAAAATCTAGTACATGCAGGATTACAGCAGCTTATTCCCAATCACCAAGAACTAGAAACAATCCAAATGCCCCTCACCTGGGGAATGGATCAACAAGTGGCTCATTCATAGGATAAACTACGAGTCACCAATAAAAAGAAACAGACGATTGATGGACGCAACAACATGGATGAATCTCAGAAGCATTCTGCTGCAAGAAAGAAGCCCGTCCCCAAAGGCTGCATGCTATGTGTCTTTTATATGACGCGTATTGAATAGAAAAGGCAAAACTACAGAGGAGAGACCAGATCCATGATTGACAATGGGCAGGCTGGGAGGAGGGCCTCACTATCCAGGGGTTGCTCAAAGATATTTTTGGAGATGACAGAACTGTTCTGTGTCTTGATTCTGGTGATGGTTGCATGACTTGCATTTATCAAAGCTCATAGAACTGTACTTCAAAAAGTGAATGTTACTGTATGTAAATTAAACATAAATTTAAAAAAGCAAAACAGATATGAATCTCGCTTTTGTGGAAATTACATTTCAATACGTAAAGAGAGGAAATAAACAAATAGGCAAACAATTATACACTTAGTGAAGTGGGACATGGATAAACAAAAGGGACAGAAGAGGTTGGGTGGAGTGGAAATCTAGGTAAGCAATCAGGGTGGGCCTCACTGAGGAGGTGACATTTGAGCAGAGGTCAGAAGGAAACAAAAGAAGGAGCCATGTGGATACCTGGAGAAGACGGTTCCAGGCAGAAGGAAGAAGCTTGCTTGGTGTGCTTAAGGAAAAGCAAGGAGGCCAAGGCAGCTGGAGCAGAGTGGGGAGTGCGGGGAGCTGAAATGGGGCAGAAGGTACCAGGAAGCCAGATCTCCAAGAGCCTTGAAGGCCATGGTAGAGTTTCAGTTCTTGCTCTGAGTGAGTGAGGTGAGAGCTGTGGGAGCCAAGCAGAGGAGGGCTGTGATGTGCTTATTCATTTTAGCAATTGCTCTGGTGCTGTGTGTGCAGCACAGACTGTTAGGGGTGAGGTGGAGTCACGAGCCAGCAAGAAGTGAGCAGCCACAGCCCAGGCAGGAAGCAACACAGGCCTGGACCAGCATGGTAGTGATGGAGGTGATGAGAAAGGGTCTCAACGTGCATACAATTGAAGGTAGAACTCCCAGGTTTTTCAGACCGATTGAAGGTGAGGCGTGCGTGAATGAAAGTTCTGGAGGATAACTCTAGTATTTGGAGCTTCTGTAACTTCTGGAAAATGGAACTGTCATGTACAAAGATGCGGAAAGTGGCCGGAGATACAGATTCTCCTTAAGGAAAAGCAGAGGAGAAAAACAGGAGTTCTTTTATCATCCTGAATTTAGTGATGAAGCAGCTCAGGTTCAAAGAGATTGACTCCCTCGTGCAAAGTCACCCAGCTAGTGTGGGATGGAGATGAAGCTGGAAACAGGTGTGTCTGTCCCCTGAGCTCTGTCCCCTCTGCAGGCTCCTACTCTCCACCAAGAAATGGTTGGGCTCAATGATACTCAAACCGGGGTCCCCTGAGCTTCTTAGAAATGCAAATCCCTGGGTTCCACCCAAGGGGGCATTTGGCACATGTCTGTGTTGTTTGCATGGGCTTTGTGTCATCAAACGCGCTTTGATTGCAAGTAATCTATCATCTAAAAGAGGTGAAACTGCAAGTTTCCTAGAAAGTATGTCATATAATAAGAAGTCCTGAATTTGGGCTGGGTGCCGTGGCTCACATTTGTAAAACCAGCACTTTGGGAGGCAAGTGAATCACTGGAGGTCAGGAGCTCGAGACCACCTGGCCAACATGGTGAAACCCCGTCTCTACTAAAAATACAAAAATTAACTGGGCATGGTGGTGGGTGCCTGTAATCCCAGTGTAATCCCAGCTACTAAGTAGGCTGAGCAGGAGAATCACTTGGGCCAGGGAGGCAGAGGCTGCAGTGAGCCGAGATTACACCACTACACTCTAGCCTGGGTGACAGAGCGAGACTCTATCTCAGAAAGAAAAAGAAAGAAAGAAAGAAAGAAAGAAAGAAAGAAAGAAAGAAAGAAAGAAAGAAAGAAAGAAAGAAAGAAAGAAAGAAAGAAAGAAAGAAAGAGAGAGAGAGAGAGAGAGAGAGAGGAAGGAAGGAAGGAAGGAAGGAAGGAAGGAAGGAAGGAAGGAAGGAAGGAAGGAATGAATCCTGAATTTGATAATTCCAGGATTATTGGAATTAGCCACTAATTGGGCTGGCTAATTTGGCAACTCAATTATGTCAGAGACAAATACGAGGGTCTCTACAATTCCTTTGGTCTTTCCCTTGTGCTCACAAGATGGCTGCTGCAGCTCCAGACGTTCTGACAACATCCAAAGATAAGATAAACAGGAGAGAAGTTTCTCAAGTATCTCTATCTTATCACACACAAAAAACTCTGTTTCAGAAGCTCCCAGGAAACATCCACTTGTGTCTCCGTGGCCAGAACCAGGTCATGTGCCTGCCTCTAAACCAATTGCTGGGGGGAAAGGAATGACTTAGCCCAGTCATAATGGATGCCCTGGGGCTGGGCTGAAGCATCTCTCCATTGAGCACATTGTCATCCGACTTGCATGGAACAAACTGGGCATTTTCTTAGCCAAGGAGGGAAGCTGGCTTTCCAGTAGACCAGCAATCTGTCTGCCGCAGTCCTCCGCATATGCTTTTGTGTATTATCTTATGTGTATACGTAGAACCTTATCGAATAAACTTATACCCAAGTCATGCAAAAGCACCGCCAGAACTGATAGCAGAAGCAGTAAGAAAGAAATTACTAAGCTTGGGTCCTTCTTTTTTTTTTGTTTGAGATGGAGTCTCGCTCTGTGGCCCAGGCTGGAGTGCAATGGGTGCTATCTCCGCTCACTGCAGCTTCCGCCTCCCGGGTTCACACCATTCTCCTGCCTCAGCCTCCTGAGTAGCTGGGACTACAAGTGCGCGCCGTCAAGCCCGGCTGATTTGTGTATTTTTAGAGACGGGGTTTCAGCATGTTGGTCAGGCTGGTCTCAAACTCCTGACCTCGTGATCCACCCACCTCAGCCTCCCAAAGTGCTGGGAATACAGGCGTGAGCCCCCATGCCCTGCCAAGCTTGGGTCCTTCTATCAGACCATGTAAGTTACTGTTTTAACATGAATCCCACCATCTCTGCCTGGCACTGTTAGGTTGCCGTGTATATGAGGCAGAGGGGTGAGCTGTAAAATTTAACTTTGTGAGAGTGACTTCAATTTTGGTGATTGTTTTAGGCTTTCTTTGCCTTGTCTCTCCCTCTCCTCTTTTCAGTTCTTCACTGTAGAACGTAGTTCGGGCTTCTTTTGATCTCTGAGAGACCCTGCTTAATCTCACCACAGCCCTGCAGGTGGGTTTGATTATTTCTGCTGCACAGATGAGAACACAGGTCCGGGTGCAGCCGGGACTCCCTGAGCCAGTCCTCCCGCTGCGCCAGCTCTCTCCTCTAAGGACCTACAAAGAGTGGACTGTCACCCTGATTCCACTATGGAGCGCTCAGGAAGGGAGTCCTGGTATTTCACTGACAAGGCTGGCAGACTGGACCAAGTTGGAATTAAGACTTGCCCTTGTCACCCACAGGGGACCCCCAAGACTTTTCCACCCATCTCCTGTACACACTCAAAATTACAGCCTCCAAGAACAGCTGTGAAAACGCTTTTTAAATAGATGCCTAGCGCGCCCTCGTGTGTCTCCATGGTGTAATAACATTGTAAGGTTTTCAAAACAGCTTTAAAAATAACAACGATGGCTGCTGATACATACTGAGCGCTGATGTGCCAAGCAATGTATAAAGAAATGTAAATGCACAGTTTCGGCTTTGATATAAAATTTTTCTTCTGAAGAAACTTTATATGACCATGGTAAAAAAAAAAAAAAAAACTTCACACAGGGCACAAAGGTTTACAGCGAAGTTATCTCCTCCCACTCTGTCCTGCCTGAGGGTGAATGGTGCACACTAATGTTGGGCAGTGCACAACCTGCCCAACCTTTCACCATAACACTGATATAGCTCCATGTGCAAATGAATCTGTGGGATACATTCTTAGATTTGGAATTGCATGTGTATGCAGCCCTCTCCAGGGGGCACTTAGTACCACTTTGAGTCATTGCACTGGCACTACTTGCATTGGCAGATGTTTTCCCCATTATTTCCTTCACTCGATAAACTACTACTAAGCACGTGCTGGATACAGGACACTTGATTTCAAGGTTCTCTTTGCTGGTAGCATGAGCGCAGACATGAGTTCAGGCCTTATATCCTATTCTCTCAGCAATCCGGTACCAATGGTTTTTCTTACGAGATTTGAAAATGAGTCCCAGGATCCAGTATCACTGGCTTTGATTGGCTTAGCTTTGGCCACGCCCTCATTCCTGAACCAATCATTGTTGCTGGGATAGTGGGGATGGGGTGCTCTTATTGGCTAACTAGGAGATGGGCGGGGTCCTGAGGAGAAGATCCGTAAGAGCTATCACCTTAGGGGCGAATGGAAGTGGATGGTGTCCAAGCAACAGATGCCCGCTTCTGTGACTCCATCCCTCACAGAAAGTCTATGGGACTCTCTGCCTTGTATGAGTGATACTGTTAGAAAGAGGCAAGAAAATTAAAAGAAAATGTGGATGTTTTCCATATTTGAGTTGATGCGGGCTGGAGACAACAGCTGCCAGAGCTGCAAGGCAGAACGCCCTGAGAAGTGGAACCGGAGGATCCAGGCACCTGTTGAAGGGATGAATGAGAGCCGTGGTGTGAGGATGGGACTCTTTCTGTCTTCCATTTGGCTGAAGCTCCAAACGCCAGGAGTAACCCAATGGGTAGCAAGCACCCTTCCCTCCACCTCTGCAGGAACTGCAAAAAGCAATGGTAAAAAAATTGGTTTGTGATCCCTAGCCCAGTGCTCAAGGAGGTTGGAGAAGCTGAAAGAGAGGACTGGTTTTTAGATGGTTTGGATTTGTGTCCCCACCCAAATCTCATGTCAAATTGTAATCCCCGGTGTTGAAGGAGGGACTGGTGGGAGGTGATCGGATCATGGGGGCGGATTTCCCCTTTGCTGTTCTCGTGATAGTGAGTGAGTTCTCATCAGAGCTGATTGTTTAGAAGTGTGTAGTGCTGGCCGGGCGCGGTGGCTCACGCCTGTAATCCCAGCACTTTGGGAGGCCGAGGCATGCAGATCATGAGGTCAGGAGATGGAGACCATCCTGGCCAACATGGCGAAACCCGGCCTTTACTAAAAATTCAAAAATTAGCTGGGCGTGGTGGCGTGTGCCTGTAGTCCCATCTGCTCGGGAGGCTGAGGCAGGAGAATCACTTGAACCTGGGAGGCGGGGATTGCAGTGAGCCGAGATCGCATCACTACACTCTAGCCTGGCAACAGAGTGAGACGCCATCTCAAAAAAAAAAAAAAAAAAAAGAAGTGTGTAGTGCCTCCCACCTCTCTCTCTTCCTCCTGCCCAAGCCATGTGAACACGTGCCTTCTGCTCCCTGAGTGTAAGTTTCCTGAGGCCTCCTCAGCCCTGCCTCCTGTACAGCCTGCAGAACCATGGGCCAGTTAAACCTCTTTTCTTTGTAAATTGCCCAGTCTCGGCTATTTTTTATAGCAATGCGAGAACGAACGAACTAACACAGGTTTGGAGACATGTCTTTGGAGAAACTATTGATACTTGGGGTCCTGTGGTATTTCTTTGCCATTAGCACCTCCAACGTTATGCTGGAGAAAAAGCCATTCCGACTCTTCACTGAACGCCGAGTCAGAGAGATGTGGGGAAACCACTGGAAGAACTTGCCCTGTGACTTCCGGACAGACCAGTGCCAGACCCATGCCTGGAAATGGGTAGAAGTTAGGGACCATGGCCACTCAGCCTCTGCCAGGTAATGGATTACTGCATCAGGAATGATGACTCCAGAGCAGGCCAAAGGTGTAAGTTTCTTCCAGCAGGTTCTGAACCTCCAGAGGCAGCTGGTCTGGGATTATTTGGGATTCCCAGTGCAGGACTGCCTAAAAATATGAGGGACCCAAACGGGGCTGCTGGTCCAGGGGATGCCCAGGACCTGCGGGCACACTCAAGAGTGGCTGGCCAGAGGAGACACATTGCCTGCATCCCAGGAAGCAAATTTGAAGGTTGCCAGTGGGAGAATTGCCAAGAACTACCATCCCTCCCCTGGAACACACAAGCTAAGGAAAGAAGTAATTGGCCCTCTAAGCCCAGAAAGCACAAGGTTGCATCATCACAACACCAGCCAAGTAAAACGTCCCTGCCCCTCACCTCTTCAGAGCCCAAGGGGTCTGGGGAGGAGATGAAATGAGAGTGGAGGAAGAGAGAGGTTTAACAGGAATGAAGTTCAGAGTTTTGACATGATTCAATACTTTAGTGACTTCATTTAGACTATTGCTACACTCAGAAGTGACTTGGAGACATTTTGTTATTATCATCATCATCACCACATCGTTTTTTGTCATGATCTAAGGGTGTGGAGAAGGACTAAGGGATCTGCCCAAGGGATTTTTCAGGGCAGGTAAAGAATTATCCCACCAAGGTTGTTTGAATGGGCAGTGGGAGGTAAAATCAAGTTGCTACTTGCACTCCTCTAACTCCCAACTTCCACTCTTTCAACATACCAGACACGAAAGCCGGATAAATGACCTCAAAGATACAGCGATGACAGGGCATGGTGGTGGTAGTTCTTGGTTTCCTATATTGCATGGAAGAGTCTTCGAATTGGGTTTTAGAATGGGTGACACTGGAAAACTAGAAATTTCAGGTGTTGACATGTAGGGCAGATTATAATTGTCTTCAAAAATTCACCCACAATAGGATCAGAGAAGTTAGTAAGGCCATAGGTGCTACAATGGGAGAAAGTTTTAAACACTGTTTAGATCGGAAGACATGGCTTAAAAAGATCAAGAAGAGTTGACACGAGGCAAACATTTTACATCTCCGTCCAGGAGCTACCTGATCAGATTTTATCCATCAGGGATGCAGTGAGAACTTACTGGGTGCCCAGCACTGTGCAGACACAGTTCAAGGAAAAGGCAACCAACTCTGGCATCCAAGTGCAGGCCAGCAGCCAAGTTCTTCCTCCTTATGAGCTGACATCTGATTGACAGATGGCCCCAGAGAAAGCTTTTTGGATCATATCTCAGTAACCACTGGCCCAGCCTGTCAAATCCAGAGATTTAAGATGGCATAGCACCTTAAATCTGGAAGAACTTAGCAACTTCATAATGTCAAATTCAGGGGGAAAATACGCACACAGAGAACCAGAAAAGCATAGAATGGTGGGCAGAAAGAAAGAAAGAAAATGAAAACACTCTGTTTCCATCGGCAGAATTAGCCTTTGCCAGGAAAACTGGAATGTTGTCTTGGTAGGCACATAATTCATTTTTCTACACGTTCAGAAATAAAGAAAAAGCCAGACCCTGGGAGAAATCGTGGATACTGTTTGTAACTTTGGCAAAGACAATATGTTTGTGAACTCAGCCTCATGTGAAATGCTTAATAATCTCAAAAAGTAAATGCCACAGCATTTTGTATACTGTGTGGTCTCAATGATGTGAGAATATCTATATATCCCAATACCTGTCCTCATTTCTAACTACCTTGATTTATCGTCATAGACAAAAGAGTAGATGAATGAATATAGGCTAAAATGTTGTTAGTAACTGGTAGGACATGGGCAGTTTTTATCATAGTTTTCAGTGTTTTCCAAAGTACTAAAATTTTTTTTTTGATTTTTTTCTTTCACTGTCATAGCCCTTTCATTATAGAAGCAAGACATGAATGAGAATGCACAGAAACACATAGACAGTATAGAAGGTTCTAAGTGGGGAGCTAGTCTTTCCTGTTCTTCCAACTGCCTTGAGATTGCTACTGTCAGAAATATTGCTTTCTATTTTTCAGGCTGTTTTCTTTTCCTTCCTTCCTTCCTTCCTTCCTTCCTTCCTTCCTTCCTTCTTCTTTCTTTCTTCTTTCTTTCTTTTTTTTTGAGACAGAGTTACTCTATCGCCTAGGCTGGAGTGCAACGGCACGACCTTGGCTCACTTCAACCTCCACCTCCCAAATTCAAGCGATTCTCCTGCCTCAGCCTCTCAAGTAGCTGGGATTACAGGCGCCCACCACCACACCCTGCTGATTTTTATGTTTTTAGTAGAGGCAGGGTTTCACCACATTGGACAGGCTGGTCTGGAACTCCCGACCTCAGGTGATCCACCCGCTTTGGCCTCCCAAAGTGCTAGGACTACAGGTGTGAGCCACTGTGCCCGGTCCAGAGACTGTTTCTATGAAACATTTGTACCAGGAGTGAAAATCACTGGCAATCTGTAGCAAACAGGAGGGTTCAAGTGGCATGGAAAGGGAGTTGCTGTGACTCTGCGCCACCTGGTGGCTCGATTGCAGAATGCAGACCCATGGTAACCAGATCTTTTTCAAGAGAAGCCAGAAATACTAAGTTCTCTGAGAAATATTCCAAATTTCAAAGGTTGGCAACTAACTAAAAATTTTTAAAAGCAATGTCTGTAACAAATAAAAACATTTGAAGGCCAATGTCCAAATCATTGAGGCCTCTGCTTTAAGAAATAGATGTAGAGTGTTGTATAAATGATCAATTTTTAGGGATGAGGAATTTTGTTCATATGCATTCGCTCCACTGCCCCTTATTCCTTTCACCTCCTTGTTTTTATTAGTTAGATTATTACTAATTCTCCTACCAGTGGCCTTTATGACTTTATGTAATATATTTAAACTCCATTTTTCAATTCTATCAACTTTTCACAGCATCTACAATGAAAAAGGAAGAAAATCCTTCTTTTACCTGTTTGGTGCTAATGATTACACTTTATTATTATTGTATGTCTGCAACATTCCAGGAACTTTGCATTCACTCGTTCATTCATTTATTCAACAAATATTAATTGTCCACTTATGTGCCAAGCACTTTTCTAGACACCGGGACTACAGCAGTAAACAAAACAGGCAAAACGCCTTGCCCTTGGGGAACGAATACTGTAGCAAGGGATATAGATATTAAATGAACAAATAACATAGCTGTATCATATGTTAGATGGTGGTAAAGGGTCAAGGAGAAGCAATAAAGCAAGGAGGAAGGAATGTGCAGTATGCGTGTGTGCATGCATGTGCAGGGGTGTGTGTGTACATGTTAAGTGTGCGCATGTGTATGAGCTCATGTGAGTGTGACATTTTAGCTGGGGTAGCCAGGAAAAGCCTTCCTAAGCAGATAACTCTTGAATAACTCTTGATGGAAAAGAGGGGGCCATACAAGTATGAGGAGTGTGCACATTCCTAACCAACGACACAGAAAGAGGTAAGGGCGCAAGGCAGGGTGTGGCTGGTGTGTTGGAGGGACTGGGAAAGGCTAGGCTAACTGAGCAAGGAGGATAATGGGAGAAGATGAGATTGGAGGAAAAGGCTGGGCAGTTCACTGGGGGCCTGAGAGGTTCTGATAAGGAACCCTCTGAGTAAGAGGGGGAGCCATGGGGAGACCATCTCAGAAGAGTCATATGAACTGACTTGGGTTTTAAAAGCCCCTCATGGCTGCTGCATGGAAGACAGGGGGCAAGGAGCAAAGTAAGGAGACCTGTTAGAAAGTGGTGGCAGCCTTAATCTAGGGAGTGATGATGACAATGGTGATGGAGGAGATGATGAGAAAGGTCAAATTCTGCAGAGCCTGCAGGATTTGCTAACAGATTGGATGCGGGAGTGCAAAAGAGGAGTTAGGGGTGACTGCGAGGTTTGTCGTTGATGGTTTGTTTTAGTTTTGCTTATTTTTTTGAAGACAGGGTCTCTCTCTGTCATCCAGGCTGGAATGCAGTGGTACAATCATAACTCGCTGCTGCCTCGGACTCCTGGGCTCAAGCAATCCTCCTGCCTCAGCCTCCCAAGTAGCTGGGATTACAGGTGTGCACCACCATGCCTGGCTAATTTTTTTTTTTTGGTAGAGACAGAGTCTCACTATGTTCTCCAGGCTGGTCTCAAACTCCTGGCCTTGGGCAGTCCCTCCACCTTGGCTTCCCAAAGTGCTGAAATTACAGGTGTGAGCCACTGCATCTGGCCCCTCCAAAGTTTTTGATCTGAACAATTGAAAGGATAGGATTGCCTTTTCACGATCTTACTCTGTAAATAACTTGATCTGTCATCAGAGACAAGATTACATGGATGTATACAAAAATGTTGTTAATAATTATGTCTATGTGGTAGGTCATAGGTGATTTTATCTTTCTTTATGTTTTTTAAGATTTTTCATTTTTGAATATAAAAAGTGGATTGTTATTATTATTTTTTTTTAATTTGGGGCTTTCGGGCATGGCAATGGTATACTCAATGGACCAGGTAAAAACACTTTCTACCTTGTTGGATTCTGTATTAGTCAGCATCTGCTGCATAACAAACAACCCCAGGCTTTTTTTTTTTTTTTTTTTTTTTTTTTTTTTTTTTGAGACAGAGTCTTACTCTGTTGCTCAGGCTAGAGCACAGTGGCATGATCTCAATTCACTGTAACCTCTCCCTCCCAGGTTCAAGAGATTCTCGTGCCTCAGCCTTCCAAGTACATGGGACTACAGGTGTGTGCCATCACACCCCACTAATTTTTGTATTGTTAGTTAAGATGGGGTTTCATCTTGTTAGCCAGGCTGGTCTTGAACTCCTGGCTTCAAGTGATCTGTCCATCTCGGCCTCCCAAAGTGCTGAGATTACAAGCATGAGCCACTGCACCTGGCCTCCCAGCTCTTAATTAGTGTTCCTTTCTCACTTTCTGAGATATGAGTTGGCTGGAGCAGCCCTGGTTCAGGCTACAGGTAGGGTTCAGGTCTATTCCAGCTGTTTCATGCTAGGACCTGGGCTCAGGATGTCTCTGTGATCTTTAAACTCTTTCTCTGCTTCATCCCTGCTGTTTTGGTGTAACGGGTCTGTTACTGCACAGTGGGTATATGAATCTGTTGGTCCTATAACAATAGTATCAGACAGTAATCACTGTTTGGCATTAGGTCTAGCTTTGGCTTTTGAAAAGTCAAAAAGACAGATACCCACTTTATAGTTACTTCTGGCATCCCTAACACTGTGTGACATCAGAGAGTCTATAGTCATGTGAGCTTCTATCAACCTAACCAAAAAACAAACAAGGCATGTTATTCATCATCAAGAGGTAACTTGGAGGTTTTATTTTTTTAATCTCTTTATTGCTTAGGTATTGAAATTATATGGATCAGCTTAAGGATCCATGTAATATTTATTATGCTACAGAGGAAGCTTTGGGGATCATATCTCAGTAACCAACAACCTAACCTGTCAAACCAGGAGAGGCAGGATGGCATCAGTCCCAAATCACTTCATGGTGTGCCAAATTCAGTGGAAACACACACACACACACACACACACACACACACACACAATGAAAGCTGTGATTTAATATGCAAAAACAGTTACTAAGATGCAAATATTTCAACAAAAAAGAATTCATGTGACTATTAAGAGAGAGTATGTTAACTAGATAATCTCGGAAGACCTAAATTGGGTCAACAAATGTTTTGATTTTAATACAATTTGAAGACAAAGCAAAACTAAATAAATTAGAGTTTACTATAATTTGGAAATGTGTAATAATGTTTTGGTGTGCCACCCTTCAAAATGTTTAACAGAATCATTTTTAAGAACTGAATTTTATTTGTTATTTAATTTCATTTAGAATAGGAGACTTTCAACTTAATATAACCTACCTGGGAATTTTTCTCATCTCATGAGAACCAGTTAAAAGCAGAATGTGAGCTTTTCCAGTTAAACATTTCATAAGGAGGAAAAACTCCAAAACACGTGCCAAACCATCCACGATAAATCATTTTCTATCCTTGGATGGGACCCAGCATGTGAGGGTCTGGAAACGCTTTCAGGGGGTGTCTGAAAATGTTGTGTCTCGTGTCAAAATGCCATCCTCCTCCTCCTCTGCCATAGATGAAAAAGATACTTAAGCTGGAAAGTAAAAGGAACAAATATGGAAACTGAGTCTGGCCCTGGGACAGCGGGAGCTGGGGACAGCCCTGGGTGGGGCAAGAAGCCCTGCCCGCTTCTGGGGGAAAGGGTTTGGTGGATCCCCGCCCTGTGGTCGCACTGCCCTTCGCAGCTGCCAAAGAGCTTTCCTACCCAGTATCTCAGTGAATCTGCCCGGCAGCCCTTTGGGGTGGGGGATGCTGCTGCCCACATTTTACAGTTGAGGAAACTGAGGCTCAGACAGGTTAAATCACCTGCCCGAGATCACAAAACTAACTAAGTAGCTGCGGCAGAATCAAACCCAGGTCTCCTGACTGCACCTTCTGAACCCTTCCTCTTATCCAGGTCACCCCCTCTCTACGCGCTCCATCTGCACCCCATCCCTCCCTCCTGTAGCTCCTCTAGCAGTTTAGTTTTGTGCCTGAGAACCCCATGATCCTCGATCAAGTCATGACCAAGACCACAAATAAAACCCCTGGTGAACATGAGGGCAGGGCCACACTGCAGGGCACCCGCAGGAGCGACAGCCTGCCTGGCCCGGAAGTGATTCCCCCATCCGGGGGTGTGTGCAAATGGAGCTGGACACAGGATGCAGTGCGGCCACGGGAAATGTGCGGAGTGATTTCCAGCATCTCTTTCCTCTTCTCTTGCCAACTTGCCTTTACGGTGTCCACGTTTTCCCACTCAGTCATAGCGTCTGGGGTGATCGGCCCCTGTACTGGGTTGAACAGTGCCATAAACTTCATGTCTACCTGGACCCTGTGAATATGACTTTATTTGGAAATAAGATCTTGGCAGATGTCATCAAGTCACACTGGATTCAGGTGGGCCCTCCATGCAATGACTTGGGTCTTTATAAGAAGAGTGAAATGTAACACAGAGACACAGAGGAGACACACAGTGGGAGGAAGGCCACGTGAGGGTGGAGGCGGAGATTTGGACTGAGGCAACTGCCAGCCAGGGAATGCCAAGAACTGCAGGCAATCACCAGAAACTGGAAAAGGTGAGGAAGGATTCTTCCCTGGAGTCTTCAGAGGGAGCTGCTAACGCCTCGATTTCAGACTTCTCAGGTCCAGAACTGTGTGAGAATAAACCTCTGTTATGTTAAGCCACCCAGCATGTGTTGCTTTGTGAATGCAGGCCTAGGAAGCCAGTACAAGCCCCACCTCCAGCCTGTCTGCGTCTCCCAGCGCCCTGCTCCCCGTGGCTGGGTCTGGAGAGGCACCTTTAACCCACAGAGAGCCAGTGAGATGCTAGAACGTATGTGCTGCGGCTTGATGGAGAAGGAAACCCTCTCTCCCCCTCTATGTGAACCTGGAAGGGCGTAGCCAGAGTTGCTGCTGGAAGAAGAGCGATTTTGTGATAGAAAAAAACTGAGAACAGAGGCAAAAGGAAATATCATCATCTTAGTCCTGGATCAAGCTGAGCCTGTCTGAAACCAGGACTAACTGTGACGTTTTTAGTCCAGAATGAGTGGGTTCCCTGGTAACTTAAGCCTGCTTGGTTTCCGTTTCTGTCGAAAAGTTTTCTAAGTAATACAGGGAGTCAAGTATTGGATGAATGTGTGGTCCAAATAGCCTTGATGGTCTTTTTTGCTTCACCCATGCCTTTTAACCATATACATTAATCAATCTAGAAATAGATTTTGAATGCTTCTGGCATTCCCTACATTCCACTACGAAAGAGGGCAGCTAATTGAGAAGGTGGCATTACAAACACATATTCGGGACTTTCCAGTTAATCCTAGTTGATCCTGAATCCTAGGAGCGATTGAGATGTAGGAAAAAATAATAGTCTGTCCTATGCAGAAAAATCGATTCAGGTGCCCTGACATTTCCACCTGATGAGGTTTTGGAGGAAACCTCCTGCCCAAGACGCGAGGCCGCAGGAGCTTTCAATAAAGCCTGCCCTGTGACTAACCCCTTCTGAGCTCCAAGATTTGGCTCTTTCAGCTGGATTTGGCTCTGGCCAGTGGAGGGAGGAAGGGAGGACAAGGGGGAAAACGCAGGCTGAGGCTTCAGGGACAGGAGGACGCTCAGTTTGCAGCTGACCTCCCATCCTCTGTCCTAGCGCCTCTCTGGCCAGCAAGGGGCTTACCCAGGCCGATTCAATGTTAAGGACTTCTTTTAAGAAAAAACACACTACACATATAAAATTAAGTATGGACATGGATATTTATTTAAAGTGAGAAAAGGAATCACTGCAAATTGGAAATGTTAAAAATTGGCAAGTGCTATGAACACCCGAAAATCAGAATAAATAACAAATCATTACCATCATCATCATCATCACCAGCCTGATCCACCTCTATTACACCTGTGTTACTCCATTTTTGGCTGCAGCTTCTCTTATAACAATTTCATAAGGTTCTTTTCTACAGTGACAATAAAAAGGTGATTTAATCTTTAGGCATGTTCACTTTATTATTTTATTTTATTTATTGGGGTAGAGTCTTGCTCAGTTGCCCAGGCTGGAGTGCCATGGCGTGATCTTGGTTCACTACAATCTCTGCCTCCTGGGTTCAAGCAATTGTCCTGCCTCAGCGTCCAGAGTAGCTGGAATTATAGGTGCATGCCACTATACTTGGCTAATTTTTGTATTTTTAGTAGAGATGAGGTTTCACCATGTTGGACAGGCTGGTCTTGAACTCCTGACTTCAAGTGATCTGCCCGCCTCAGCCTCCCAAAGTGCTGGGATAACAGGCGTGATCAACTGCACCCGGCCTAGGCATGTTCACTTTAAACTTGTTTTTTGTTATCGATATTTTAGAGAAATTTCCTTCAGGCCCACATCTCATCATTGTGTTGCTATATCTGTCACTTCACCCTTGGGCTCCATGGTGCTTCCTGCCTTGGGCAAGTGGTCAGGAAACTTCAGCCCTCTGGCCTCCACTGGCAGTGGCACCCAACAGACGCCTCCACCTTCTCTCCTCTTGCTTCTCCGGGTTCTCTGCAGCCCTGGTTTCACCTCCTGCCTGGCCAGTCCTGGGAGGCAGGGCATGTGGGAAGTGGCCGTGAACACTTTGGCTTAGGGGCCCAAGCAGGAAGTGGAGCCACATCTTTTTCTGATCCTTCTCTTTGGGATCAAAGGTAAGGTTTGTCAAGGGCAGGGGAGCACTGGTGCCAGGTGAATGTGGAAGTAGTACTGGCAGCCCTCCAGCCCTGCTCACAATCCAGGACCAGGGTACAGAAGCTGATCCTTAATGTGTGCTCTTGGGGTGGATACGTAACCAAAACCTGGTCAAGCAAGGTCACCTTGATGGGCTCAGAGATGGCATTTGACTCAATATGGGGTAATGTAAGTCAGCATCTGGGAGTCTCTTTTTTTTAGGGCTGCTAAGCCAGGAGGATGTCAGCCTGAAGCTGCTGGGAGATATCTTTGTCACTTGTGGAAAGGGCCCACCTTTAAAGAAGGTGCCACAGCAAAAAGCAGAGGCAGTGCTTGGAAAGGGGCAGATTCCCGGTGATATTGCTTGAACCGCTAGATCCAGCCATGCCTGAAGCCTGTGACTGGACTCTGTGTCAGTCAACAAATTTCCCTTTTACTTATAATACTCACATTGGATTTTGTTACTTATAATTTTGAAAAGTGGCATCAACTGGGAAGGCTCTGTAAATCACAAAGGGAACAGAAGAGCATTCCAGATGAAGGCTACTATCTGAGCAAATCCACCCCCAGCTTAAACTCTCTGAGGCTACAATGGAGGTACCAGATCTCCTGTATACACAGGCCAAATCCCTCCATTTCCTGCTGATCTGATCCTGAACTTCATCTGTTCCTGCTTGGGAATACCTTAATCATTCTCTTTCCCCACCCTATTCATCCACCTTTTGGGGTCCCTTGACCTCTAATGTCTCCCCTTGCTGATGTTGACAAATGGATGATGAGGAAAGAATGAAGGTCCCAGTAGGAATTTGGTGAGCCTGTGCCTTCCCCAGGTAGAAGACAGAACTGTGCTTTCCCAGCATCCCTGTCAGCTATAGTCATGTGAAATCGCTCTGCCAATCAGATTCACCCACACAAGTCTTTGATTCCAGAGCTGGTGATGCAGGGTGCAAGTACATGCACAGCCACCTCTGGGGAAAGCATTCAGTTTCCAGAGGCAGCACTGACAGAGGAGTCTCCAGCAGTGGCCTTCACCAGCCAGCATTGGCAGGGAAGCACTGCTTTGTCTGGGCTCGGTGATGGTAGCCAAGGGTTCCCACTGGACAGTCTTGGTCTTGCTTGGTGAGGCATAGTTCCTGGCTCTGTAGCTTCTAAGCCCAATTCTGCCCCTCCTAGAATTCATTGAACTGTGTAATATCCTTTAATAACTTAACAACTTCTTTATTTTTATTTTTTTTTTTAGTGTGAATACTCTTGTTTGCCACTAAGAATCTTGGCTGGGCACAGTGGCTTATGCCTGTAATCCAGCACTTTGGGAGACTGAGGTGGGCAGATCACTTGAGACCAGCCTGGCCAATATAGTGAAACCCCATCTCTACTAAAATACAAAAATTAGCTTGTTGGTGTGGTAGCGTGTGCCTGTAGTCCCAGCTACTTGGGAGGCTGAGGCACAAGAATTGCTTGAACCCAGGAGGCGGAGTTTGCAGTGAGCCGAGATTGCACCACTGCACTCCAGCCTGGATGACAGAGCAAGACTCTGTCTTAAAAAAAAAAAAAAAAAAAAATTGACCACTCTTAATCATATACCTGAGCCTGCTCGATTTGGATAATTCAAAGAAAGGATGTAGGGAAACCACAAGGCACAGTGCAGTGCCCCAGGATGAGTAATTGAGAGAGTGTTACCACCATTAGATTTGCTGGGACAAAGGGGGTAGAAATTTCATGAACCTGGAGAGAGTGGTGAAAAGAGCTGTAAGCTAGGGAGGGATCCGGGGGAGAAATATTCCTACTCATTCTTCCCCCTCCCTACTACCAAATGCCAGGACTCCTAACCCAACCAGAAGCTGAGCATGGAACGGCCCACTGATGGAGCCCAAACACGTCAACCTCCTGACACAGAGCAGGTAGAGGTTGAATTTGTCGGGGCAAATAAATGAGAATTACTGGCTCAAATCCTCATTCCCAATCAAACTATTTTTGGAAAGGAATATTGGATGGAGAAAAAGGATGTAAAGGAGAGGTGGAAGAGTTTTAATTTGAATCCTAGTATACAGACAATCAAAATAATTAGAAGGCAAAAATAAGTATCATGGAGGAAACTAACAAGGGACTTGGAATGGTCCAACAGAAAGTGAGGTTGGTGATTTAGAAGACAGAGAAGCTCACCAAGGTGTAATGTGGGGATGGTATCTCCCCAGCAGTCCAGGTAAGGGTATGGTCCCATGGTAGAAGGATGGAGGATAGGGCAGAGATAATGGACAAGTCTGTAATTTTGGTAGTGGCCCTCTGTATTGGTCAGGCTGTTTGGCTGCAAGTAACAGACACATAAAATAGCAGTGGCTTAAACGAGATAGAATTTCTCTTTCACATAATAGTCCAGGCTAATGTGGCAGCCCTGCTCTGTGATGTCAGCAGGGATCAGGCTTCTTATAGCTTGACACCCTGCCATCCCTAGGATGTTGTGCTTGTCTGCATGACCCCAGATGATTCCCTAACACACGTCTATTTCACTCAATAAGAACAGGAGATGGAAAACGGGAAGGACACTTCCATTCCATCTGAGGCTATGCATTAGTAAAGTCACAGGTTAAGGTGCTGTAACAAAAGGGACCCTAACATAAGTTGGCTGGAATAAGGTAGTTGATTCCTCTTTCATATAATAGTCCAGTAGAAGGTGATGAAACAGGGCCACTAGATACATTAGTTCATGAAGGTATCCGTGGATCCAGCCACCTTCCATCTTGTTCCACCATCCCCTTGTCTTTGTCTTCATGGTGGAAGCTGACCACCATATACTCACTCTGGCCTGCAAAAAGGGGAAAATGCATGCTGATTTCATGCAAACATCTTCCTTTTAAGGAAATGACCCAGAAGATGCCACATCACTACTGCTTTCATCCCATTGGCCAGAACTTGGTCACATGGCCCTCTTGCTGCAAGGGAAGCTGGGAAAAGTCATATTTAACTAGATGGCCATGTATCCAGCTAAAACAAAGGGATTTCTATTATTAAAAAGAAACAAGGGAGAATAAATTTCCAAGGACAGCTAGTCTTCTCTACCATAGGGCTTGCCTGGAGCACATCACTTGTGTTCCCTCACATCAGCCTGAACTTGGTCACATGGTCCCACCTGGCTGCAGAGGAACCTGGGAAATGCAGTGTTTGGTCTGGGCAGCCATGTTCTCAGCTGAACATCAGAGACTCTGTGACTATAAATAAAAGAGACAGATATTAGGGGCCAGCCTCCATACCTCTCCTGAGAACTTCTGTTCATTCAGCGAAGTATGCGACAGGGTTAGCAGCTGAGAGTGAGGGAGATGAAAGAGACAGGACAGTTTCAGTCAAGGAGACCATATCAAATCGCTGAATTGTGGAGCAGGAATGTGTGCCATAAGAGGGTTTGGAGGGTGAATCTGAGGCTTGAACTCATGGACTTTAAATGAAACCTGTTTGTCAGGTTGTGTGACTTCTCTCTCCTGCAACATTCACAGCCCACGTGCAAGCAGAGAAGATGGGTGTGTAAATCGATCTGAGATTAGCATTACCAAGTGCACAAGGGGATGTTTGCAAAGGATGGATTATAAGGTTTGGCTATGGGATCTTGGATGGACAAGAAGGAAAGTGAAGGCAGGAAGACGTTCATAGATTCTGGGAAAGGGGTGAGGTCATGGGTTAGCATTTAGAGGTCAGAGATATTCATGAGATCAGAGAACTGTTGCCATGAGAGAGTATTAGAGTATTAGCAGAAATGTAAGGATGTGGTGACCAGGAAATAGGATGTTTGAGATAAAGCCTTGAAAGTGAGTGGTGTTTGAGGCTGAGCTCCTCAGGGTGTGTGAAGTAAAATGAAACATAGGCTTCTGGGATTTCACAGTCCAGGAACTGGGAGAGGCCAGACTGGTGAAGGGTAACCCATGAGGATGTTAGGCCACAGAGGTGGCCGGCAGAAGCCAAGAGGGTCCATCATCAGCCTCGTCAGCCTCCACTTCCTCATCGACAAGACAGGGATGGAAATTCCGCCCACCCTGCCCCTGTGGCTTTGATGACCTCAGGCATGGGAAATGTTTGGTTTGACATCTGGTCCCCTCTCTTATCCTTTGCCTCTCTGAATGGCCAGCCCTTCAGAAGCAGCAGGAAGGTAGTAGCTGCATCTACACAGCCTCTCCTCTCCCAAAGGAAGCCACCTTACCTGGTTCCTTCACTCCTACCTGGGAGGACATTGGCTGCAGGGACCTCACTCTACTCTAAACTAGCTCCATGCTGAAGGTCAATGTTTCTCTCTAGGAGGGTCTGACATGAGAAAGTAACAAGAGGTCACCTCTCTCTTGGTGCTTGTGACTTCCTTGGTGTTCTCACTTAGAGTTGTATTTACCAGAGTCGGAAGCATAATATCGATAGCATTGGAAATGATTTTAGGTGGTTCACAAACACCATATAAATATGACGAATTGCACTGTTGTTCTTTCAATCAAGACAAAGAGAAAGTCTTCAGTTGCTGCTACTATGTCTTAAACACCCCTCTCACTCTTGCTAAGCTCCCCTTTTCATTACAGAGCAGACCTCAGGTTCAGAATCTTCAGTAGATAACAATGGCCAGTGAGAATTTAGTGAAACTATTGCTTTCATAGTATTTTAGTGTTTTCTTCCTATTTCTGCAGTTGATATTTGCTTTGTGTGTTCACCAACATCCAATGAGTATTTTATAGCATCAAGTCAGATCATGTCAGTCCACTGCTCACACCCCTTCAGGGCTTCCCAACACATCTAGAATAAGATCTGAGGGATTTCCATGGTCTGGAAGACCCTTCATAGTCAGACCCCTGCTGAGCTCAGCCTCCTCATTTTCCATCTTTCTGCCCTTCGCTCACACCCCCTTGATGTTCCTCTGATATGCCAAGCTTAGTCTCACCTTAGGGCCTCTGCACGTGCCGTGCCATCTGCCTGGAATGCTTTCACCTGATCATCTCATGACTCATTCTAACCCTTCATGCAGGTCTCTGCTCAGATGCCAACACCTCAAAGAGGCTCTCCCTGACTGCCCTAGCGACTCTAGCTAACATAGCACAAAAGCATCTGCATCTGAACCTCACCCATCTCTCTTTAGCTTTTCAACTTTTTTTTAGCACTCATACTAATTAACCTCTCTCTACCTACTTACTTTTCCCTCCTTCTCTCCTTCCTTCCTTGTTTCATTCATTCTTCTTTTCTTCCTTCCTTTTTCCTTTCCTCCTTCCCTTCCTCCCCATCTTTTGTTTAGAATTTATCTCCCTTAGTAGAGCTCCATGAGGTCGGGGACCTTATGTTCACTGCTGTGACCCCAGGATCTAGAACAGTGACTGGCACATATGAGACACTCAATAAATATGCATTTGAAAAAAAATAGGTTAACATAGTTTCCTTTTAAAATACATTTATTTAAGTGGAATAGCAAATCAATGTGAAGAAAAGCACTCAGCAAGTAGTCTGTGTGGTACAATCTGGCAAATAACCAAAGGTGCTAAGTGATGGGCGTATTTTATTAAAGGGCTGTACACAAGACTGAGGTTTGGGAACTGCTTCCCTGAAGCGATTCTGGAGTTACTTGGGGGAAGGAGAAGAATTTCCCAGTGCTCTCCCTGCAGATCAATGAACAGACTGCTTCTCTTTTCTGGTTGGTGCTAAAGACCTTTGAGCATTGACCAGGTGCAGTGGCTCATGCCTGTAATCCCAGCACTTTGGGAGGTCGAAGTGGGAGAATTGCTTGAGCCTAGGAATTTGAGACCAGCCTGGGCAACATGGGGAGACTCCACCTCTACAAAAAATTTAAAAATTAGCCAGGCGTGGTGGTGCATGCCTATAATTCCAGCTACTTGGGAGGATGAGGTGAGAGGATCGCTTGAGCTCCAGAGTTTCAGGTTGCAGTGAGCCTAGATCGCACCACTGCACTCCAATCTGGGCAACAGAGCAAGCCCTGTCAAAACAAACAAACAAACAAACAAACAAAAAACAAAAAACCAGAACCCTCCTAACTGAGCACCTAGTTGGTTCCCCCCAGATTTTTAGCTTTCTTTGATGCCCCCTTCCCCCGATCCAGACTACCACCTGGTCTTTGGTCTCATTGTCCTTACCTAAAGCCAGGTGCCTCTGGAGGCTGCTGAGACAGCCATTTAGCAGCACCCAGTATGAACCCTGCACTAAGTGACTGACACATATCATCTCTGAAGACTAAGTAGTGTCATCCCCATAATAGAGACAAACAACTCCCCAAGTCATGCACTAATTGTGCCAATATAAGATGCTTGAGGTGTGGACTGTTTTCATACCCTCCTGGTGACTTATCCTTCAGGTTCAATAACAGCCCCTTCACGCACCCAGTTCAAATGATGACTATTCAGTTTGCTTGGCATTTTATTTTTCAAAAGCCATGATTCTTTTTTTTTTTTTTCTTTTTGGAGACAGAGTCTCGATCTGTCGCCCAGGCTGGAGTGCAGTGGCACGATCTTGGCTCACCGCAACCTCCGCCTCCCAGGTTCAAGCAATTCTTTGCCTCAGCCTCCCAAGTAGCTGGGACTACAGGTGAGTGCCATCATACCCGGCTAATCTTTTAATTTTTAGTAGAGATGGGGATTTACCATGTTGACTAGGCTGGTTTCGAACTCCTGGCCTCAAGTGATCCACCCGCCTTGGCCTCCCAAAGTACTGAGATTACAGGCGTAGGCCACCAAGCCCACCCCAAAAGCCATGATTCTTTAAGGAGATTAAGCTGAGTGCCTCAAATATGCAGAAGAAAGGAATGTCTCAGAGGGGAAAACATCAAGTTTAGAGGCACAGACTGAAGGTCATGATCTAGCCATGGAGTATTTTGTTTAACTTACAAGCTATTTTTAAGTTTGGAATCAATTGCCAAAACTTAAAAATCAATAAAATTTGCACCAAAGTGTGAATTTCTGGAATTTGTTGAAAATACAGATGGCCATGCCACATTGGGCCCATATTCCTACATGGGAGCCACCAGTTGGAATTGAGGGTCAGTCACCCTTATAGAAAGACCCTGTGTTGGCCGGGCGCGGTGGCTCAAGCCTGTAATCCCAGCACTTTGGGAGGCCGAGACGGGCGGATCACGAGGTCAGGAGATAGAGACCATTCTGGCAAACACGGTGAAACCCCGTCTCTACTAAAAAGTACAAAAAACTAGCCGGGCGACGTGGCGGGCACCTGTAGTCCCAGCTACTCGGGAGGCTGAGGCAGGAGAATGGCGTAAACCCGGGAGGCGGAGCTTGCAGTGAGCTGAGATCCCGCCACTGCACTCCAGCCTGGGCGACAGAGCGAGACTCCGTCTCAAGAAAAAAAAAAAGAAAGACCCTGTGTTTCCCCGTTTCCACAGACCCCACTACTCCCTAATGTCTTAAATGGCTTCACTCATTTATATTCCCTACCTGAACCCCAAGTTTATAACCCGGAGCAAGAAAGGCGAGAATTCGCCCTGGGACTAGGAGCGCATTCTTCCAGGCTGATAGGAGAGGAAAGGAGAATTGAATGAGATTTATGGGTCCTTAGAGAGAGAAGAGATCTGAAGGGGCCACAAGCACAGCTCTAAGCAGTAGTGTGCTGGTAAATGTTTAACAACAGCTCTCCAGGGAAGAAATGTGTGTGTATGTGTGTGTGCGTAAATATTACTAAGATAAAGATATGTTTGTTGCACACAATTTACAAATAATAAACTCTTTATTGTAAATACTCTTTATTGTAAATACTCTATCCTAAATTCCATACAGCCAATTAATTCTTCCAGAATCTTTTGTTAATTTTTTTGTGTATAAATTTTACAGAGATAAAGGATATGTTTGTTGCACACAATTTACAAATAATAATAAACTCTTTATTGTAAATATTCTTTATTGTAAACACTCTTTACCCTGAACTCCATATAGCCAATTAATCCTTATAGAATCTTTTGCTAATTTTTTTTGCCAAGCTCTTGTATCCAAAGCCAACTATCACAGCGATTTAGCCATGATTTGACCAAGTTAGACTACGAATAAAAATCACTGATTACTCTACAGCGAGACACTGAAGAATGGGTAGAAGTTTGGCATGAATGCTGCTTGAAATTTTTGTTTACACTAGTGAGGAAGACAAAAGTAAAACAATGAAGATGAATGTCAGAACTCCAGTTTCTTCAATGATTCGAGAAGCTGTCAGCTGAAATGGATAATAGTGTCTGACTATTGGAAGAACAGTTTCTTCATATTTTGGTGCTATTCACACTGTATTGGCTATAAACAAGACATACTTTAAAGTTTAATGTGCATTACTGACATTTAATCCAGCATGTTCTGAAGTCTAGAAAACCAACAAAACAATAAATCAAGATCAAGCCCTGATGTATAGTCCTCTCTAATCTTTGTGATACAAAAATACTCCCCGCAGCCAGTTAACCAACCAAAGACAAACTAACCTGACATCATTGAGTGGAGAATCAGGAAGAAATGTGCGGTATCTCCCCTAGGTCTCTCTGTAAGAGTTACTATATATAAATAGCCTCGAGAGCACAGATAAAAGTAACATGTAGTAAAATTAGGTAATGAGTTTTGAGTATAATTATTTGTTTTCATATAATGTATTGAATTATACATTTAAGTCATTTAATTTTTTATAATGGCTGTGTTTACACTTGCAAAAATCCTGAAAGTGTAGCAATCAGCTCTCACAAGCCGGCATGGCCAGCTCCAGCACACCACCGGAAGCATCTAGAATGGAGAAGACAGGAGAACTCGAGGGACCGGAGTCCTTGGGGGCTCTGCCAGCATCCATGTGTGCAGGTATGAATGACAAAGCATCCAGCACCTAGGACCTATCTTAGCTCTTCATTCTCCCCAGCATCTGGGAGCTTCTTGTCAGTCCCTTCCTTAAGTGATCTCCAGTCTTAGCTACTTGCTCAGTCCCCTGTCTGATTCACCCTGACCCTTTACTGGGTCCAGAGGAGGGACCTGGGTAACGGAGGATGAGTAGAAATTTCCCAGTTCCTGGACCAGCTGGGGACCCTCCTGAAGGGAAACAGGGTCTAAATACACCCCCTGAGACATAATTATCCCCATTCTGCAGATGAGAAAACTGAGGGTTCGGGGAGTTGTTTTTTACCGAGGTTCAAATGCTGCCAAGA
Source organism: Macaca fascicularis (assembly GCF_037993035.2). Taxonomy (NCBI): domain Eukaryota; kingdom Metazoa; phylum Chordata; class Mammalia; order Primates; family Cercopithecidae; genus Macaca; species Macaca fascicularis. The sequence continues at coordinate 102,779,030 of NC_088384.1, read as the reverse complement.
GGCAAAGGCAATATTGACAAGCAGGTTTGTTGGCCTCCAAACCTATCTCCTTTCTGCAAAGCCATCCTGTGCCATCCTGGAGACAGCTCCTGGACCAGCATTTAGAATTCCAGCTCACTGGAGTCAGTAGAAATCTTAAGAATGACCTTGTCCAGGCTTCCCATTATACAAGTGGGGAAACTGAGGCCCATGGTCATTCATACAGCAATGACACCAGCAGACCAAGGACTAGAGCTGAAGCCTCCTATCAACTAGTCAGAGTTGCTGGCAAAGGATAAATATTCTGGGTAAGAGAATTAGAGGGGTCGAATAAAACTCAGATAAAAGTCAAAAGGCCTATAATTCGAGCACTTTGGGAGGCCAAGGCGGGAGGATCACTTGAGCTCAGGAGTTCGAGACCAGCCTGGCCAACATGGCAAAACCCCATCTCTACTAAAAATACAAAAAATTAGCTGGGCGTGGTGGCATGCGCCTGTAGTCCCACCTGCTTGGGAGGCTGAGGCACAAGAATTGCTTGAACCCAGGAGGTGGAGGTTGCAGTGAACTGAGATCATGTCAGCCTGGGCGACAGGGTGAGACTCTGCCTCAAAAAAAATAAGAGTAAAAAAAGAGATTTACCCCTCCCCAAAATGCCAGTTGAAAAAAGAGGTTAGAGAAGATGATATCCTCATTTGGATTTAGGGGTGATATCGGGAGAGACTTCCTGCCAGGATTGGTACCCTTGAGATTCTTTGAGAAAGTCCATGGTGTAGCAAAGACTTCATAGAATATTCTTCTTATAAATACTGCAGAGATGTGCAAGTCAGTGGGGAAACTGAGGCATGAAGCTAGATCCTCAGAAACCCTCAGAGTTGGGCATTCTCAGACTTTCATCCTTTTTACCCCAGCAAAAACAGACCACCTTTGGGGGCAGGGGCCACTCCCAAATGACCAGCTGGAACTTGTGCCCTGGGGCCTAGGAAGCAGGATGCTGGAGACGGTCTGCCAAAGCCATGGTCCCAGAATTTCCGGCAGACGGATTCCTCAGGAGGCTGCAGAGACCTCAATGCGGCTGTACTGGATGCCAGTGGAGTTCTGCCTGTGGCCAAAGCTCAGGGCAAACCTGTCAAACAGAGAATGTGTGGGATCACGGGGTGGCAAGGCCTGGGGCCGTCCCTGGGGGGTGGACCTTCCACTGGAGTTCCCACCCCCCAATCCCACCTTCACTCCTACAATGACCCTTCCTGCTTCCTGCCTTACTACAAATGTCCACCTTCTCTCACCTGGACCCCCAGCAGCTCCTCCCTGGTCTCCCAGGGTCTTCCCTGGCCTCCTATAACCCCTTGTCACCATTACATCCACAGTGACCTTTCTAAACGCAAAAATCTGTCACTCCCCACTGATATGGTTTGGATCTGTGTCCCCACTAAAATCTCATGTTCAATTGTAATTCTCAGTGTTGGAGGTGGGGCGTGATGGGAGGTGATTGGATCATGGGGGCAGTTTATCATGAATGGTTTAACACCATCCCTTTCGGTAGTGTCCTTGAGATGGTAAGTCAGTTCTCATGAAATCTGGTCATTTAAAAGTGTGTAGCACCATCCCCTGCTCCCGCCACCCCCTGCTGCCGCCATGTAAGATGTGCTGACTGCCCTTCGCCTTCCGCCATGACTGTAAGTTTCCTGAAGCCTCCCCAGAAGTTGAGCAGACACCAGCATCATTCTTCCTGTACAGAGTGCAGAACCGTGAGCCAATTACACCTCTTTTCTTTATAAATTACCCAGTATTTCTTTATATCTATGTGAGAATGGACTAATACACCTGCTCAAAAGAAAGCCATCATCATGCTCAGCCTAACATCCCATCTTCTCACCATGGCTGCCCTCCCTGACACCAACCCCTCCAGTCCCATTTGCTCATCACACCCTGGCCACTTGGGCCCCCTTCGAAACCCCTAACTTGTTTCCACTTCAGGGCCTTTGCTCTTGCTGTTCCCTCCACCTAGAACATTTCTTCCAGCTCTTGAAACTGTTTCTTCCGCTTGAACATTTCTTCAGCTCTTGAACCCGCTGACTTTTTCTCATAATTCCAGTCTCAGCTCAGAGCGGCCTTCCTTGAGCATCATTCATTCAGTCAGAGATATGGTTAAAGATGACAGTGCCAGGCACTGCTCTAGGCCCTGGGAACAGGGCAGTGAGTGAAACCAATACACAAAAAATATCACCGTGCTTGTTGAAAATTCCTGATACACTTGTAACACAAATGCACCCATAGCTATTTGTACCCTAGCTAAAGAAACTGTATCCATCTCCCAAATCTGCTGTTCACTCTCTGGTAGGTTAACCTGCCTTATTTTCTTCATGATGTAAAAACTCTGAATTATCTTATTCGTGCATTTTTGAGTTTTGTAGTCTATCTCTCTCCTATACATTAAAATGTAACTTCCTTCTAAGTCCAGAGACAGGGTCTCTCTCGGTCATGGGTCTGTCCCCAGAGCCTACTACAGTGCCCGGCACTTAAAAATATTTGCTGAAAGTTGAATGAATCGATTCCAGAGAAACTGGGATAAAACAGGAATTTTTGAAAGTTTTTTTTGTTGTTGTTGTTATTATATCCCCTGAGGGATTGGTAAAGGTCTCTTTTGAACAGAAATAACTTGACAGAAAGCAAAATAAACAACATTTCGGCAACCAATTGCCATTGATTGATGTAAGACGATTTGAGCCCCTTGTGTTACTAATGTGTCCCTAAAGCAGGTAGAGAAACTGGATCTGTAAGATGTAGGTCCCCATTTCCAACAAGCACATCTGAGGCATAGGGATGCAGAAGAAGTCAGCCCTACAGCAGTGGGTGACAGCTCTACCGGCATCTGCCTCTCATTTTGGGGGAACTAGTCTACTCTGTGGCATGCGGCTTGACTGGACTATCAATCAAGGATCTCTACCCTATCCTGGCTAAGTTAGAGGTTAGGAGGTGGGCACATAAACCAGCCTCGGCCAATCAGACTTTCTCCTGGGACCATGACTTTTGTATGGAGGACACAGGAATGAAAATAGTTGCTGCTGAAAAGACTATCCCTTTAGTTCCTGTTGTCAAAATCCCTGGATATGCCCTGGTCCTGTGTTCCCAAAGTTGAGTTTCTCTCTCTCTGTGGCCTCTGATATCAAGAGCCCCCTGAACTCTAGGGACAGAGATGATAAAACACAGACCTGCCTCTGGAATCCACGAAAACCCCTAACTTCCTATCTTCTCCAGAGTCAGAGCAGACCCAGCCTCCAGTCCGCAAGGGCTGACCCTTGCTCCCCCATGTAACCCCAGGACCAGCCTGACACCCCACAGCTGCAGTCACATCCTGCCTTACCCCAAGGCTGGCTCCCACCTGCCTTTCTGCCTCCTTTGCTTTTTATCTCAGAGGATGGATTTGGAATCTTCTCCCAAGAAAATCAGTGTGGCAGAGATGCCAGGCAGCTGTCTAGTAACAGAACCCTTGATTTTCAGCTGGACACATGGCTACCCAGATTGAAAACCACATTTCTTGGCCTCCCCTGCACATAGGTGTAGCCAAGTTCTATGCAAAGGCATGTGGGCGGAAGTGACCTTGAGGACTATGCCCACCACCCCCCCCATCCTCTGGCAGGTATGTGGGGTTGCACCTCCTTAGGCCATGCAGGAAAGGCGATACGGAAGAGGTGGCACGGCAACAAAACAGAAGGAGCCTGGGACCCTGCATGACCTCATGGCACACAGCTTCCACCCAGCCCTGGATCCCCAACTGACATTTGGACGACTTCAAGCCGCCAAATCGATTTCCTAACTAATACAGCTGGGTTGCTGAGGGGCCTGCCGAAACTGCAGAAGGTGCCACTCAACAAAGTAGGAGAGGACATTCTGGAGTGGGGAGGACTGGGTTACGGGTTCTTACATCAGGAGCCAGATTGGGGTGGGGCTTAGAAGCCAGTGCAGGGATGCTAGTCAATAATAAAATGTTTTTTTAAAACTTTGTATGACTTCCCAGAAACAGAACGGGCAGTCAGGAGCTGGTGACTATCACCTACTTACAAGAGGTAACTGGGGACATTTGCCAAAGATGCTTAGGATTGTATGAAGTTCCTTCCGAAGCTCCCATTCCACTCTTCTTTTATTTGAACAGTCTCATGATGCTATGATTCTGAACTCCCCTTAATGACCCAAAGACCTGATGTGATCTAGCTCCTACCCATCTAGCCTGTTTGACCCTGCACGCTCTTCCCTCCCTCTGTTCCAGGCACACTGGCTTCCTTGTTGTTCCTTGCACATGCTAGATACATTCCCACCTCAGGGCCTTTGCACTTGCTGTTCCTTCTGCCTAATGCTCCTCCCCCATCGTTACATGGGTGCCTCCTTCTCACTGACTTAAATTCCACCTCCTCTGAGAGGACTTCCCTCCCTGACCACCCACTCTACTTCAGCCACAACCCCTTTCTTCTTTGTTCCCCCTGTGTCAACCTGGCCCTCTCAACATATTTTGCTCTGTTTCATTTTCTCCTAATCACCCATCACCAACTAAAATGCTTTTGTTTATGCATGTGTTGTCTTCCCTCCCCCATCAAATGGAAGCTCCTTGAGGACAGGAACTTTGTCTTCCTTAATCTCTGCAAGTTTCCTAAGGCTCTGAACACTGTCTGGCACATAGTAACGACTTAATAAATAGCCACAGAATGAATGCATGAAGCCCACAAGTGTTTTGCATGCAATATTTAAAGGCCATAGTTATAATGTTTTGCTTCTCCAAGGTCCAGTGACTCTAAGATAGTTTATGGTTTTAAGATTCCACTGTTCTAGCCTCCTGTATTCCATAATCAAATGATTTTTAAATCCCTGTGAGCTGGGTCTTAAAGTCAAATGAAAAGGCACTGTAGGGAGACACAGAACAACTCAAGGAAAACAGCTGTGTGTGACCAGACAAAACTCATAGTGCCCAGGAAGACAGGAGGAATGCCCGCTTGCAAAGGGAAAGCACAAAGACGAAAATCCTGAAGCCATGTGCTTGGGGTGTGATACAGCTCTTCCCCCAGACCCACCCTGTCAGCTTCCTACCGTCTCTTCTGGAACTGCTGGTCTATCTCTGCCAATGACTGGCCTTTTGTTTCAGGAACAAATAAATAGATGAAGCCCAGGCCGAGGACAGCGGTCAGTCCGTAGAGCAGGAAGGTCCAGGACAAGCCGATGGTGCCTGGAAAAAGGGCGGGTGTGTAGGCCTGGGGCCAGGCACTCTGGCCCCGCAGCCTGGGCCAACTGGCGGGTTCTAGGTCAGGCATGGAAAGTCAGTTCACTCAAAGCAAATGTTCCCAATGATCAATTTGCAGAATGACCAATAAGCTGTCAGTGAAGTACGTTAAAGCGGAAATCTCATTGATTGTCTCAAAGGAGGGGATGAGCCAGGATGCAAGTCCACAAGCACAGAGACAACGGCAACTTGTGTTTATGGGAAAGAGCCCTCACCCACATCTAGAGCACTATCCCGTGGAGTGTGCTTGGGCTCCAAAAGCCTGGCTTGAAGGATCGTGGATCCAGCTGAGTTGCCAAACAGCTGCATAGACACAGCTTGGCAAATCTCAGTTTAAAAAAAAAAAAATCCTTAGAAATTCCATGAATTGGGCTCTGCACAGTGGCTCAGGCCTGTAATATCAGCACTTTGGGAGGCTGAGGTGGGAGGATCACTTGAGCTCAGGAGTTCAAGACCAGCCTGGGCAACATGGTGAAACCCTGTCTCTACTAAAAACAAAGAATAAAAAGATTAGCTGGGCGTGACAGCGCACACCTGTAGCCCCAGCTACTTGGGAGGCTGAGCCCTGGAGGTTAAGGCTGCAGTGAGCCGAGATCATGCCACTGCACTCTGCCCTGCACTCAGGGCGACAGAGTGAGAGACCCTGTCTCAAAAATAAAAAAAGACAACAAAAACAAAAAACAAAAAAAACCAACGAACAAAAACAACAACAAAAAAACACCCAGAAATTCCATGAATCGGTCATTCAGTGAATTGATCATTCAGAGAATTGAGTTTTAGCCAGTTTGGCCTGTGACTGGTTTGGGAGAGAGGACAAAAGTCACAGTTCAGTCCCAGGGTCGGCCTCCTTCCTAGAGCCTCCAGTGGGTCTCAGAGCCAGCAGCCAAGATGGGAATGACCCTGAGTCCTTTGATGTCATCCAGCCCAAGACAAGAGAAGAGGCTGTGGAGGAAGGGTCTTTGTCAAGGCAGAAGACAAATTATGTTTTGGAAGCCATTCTCACCTCTGACAGCCATATCCGTATCTCCTTTAGGCAGCCTCCCATGACCAGCTGGACCTATTGCCAGCAGGAGGAGCCACAGTCTGGAAGTCAGTGGGGCTGGTTCTAGTATTTTGACTCCCTGGCTGGATGGGGTAAGGATGTATTTTCCCATATGTGAAATGGGGATGATGTATGATACAATTCCAGTAAATTCCTTCCTTCCTTTCTCCCTCCCTCCCTTCCTTCCTCCCTTCCTTGTTTCTCTCCTTCTTTCTCCTCTCTTACTCACTTACTCCACACAAAGGGAAATGCTTGAAGACTGAGGCTGCAGGGAGAAGCTTGGATTCCCTAAGACGGGGGGTGGAAGACAGCCATGATGGGGGGGGTTCTTCCACTGGGGTTTCCCACAGCACCGCCCCCCAGCCTCCCAAGGTGGCTGCACCTTTGAGAAGGAAACTCTTGGCCATAGGGTATAGGAAAATAACTGAACCTTGGGGCCCACAGTGAAGGAGCCTGTGTACTCTGGCCCAGATGAGCAATACCCACTGAAGACCAGGGTCTGGAGCCATGAGCATCTCAGCATTTCAGAGTCATTCCCTGGTGTTCTGGGCCCACATAATTTCCACCCCATCCCACCACACCGCAGACTGGGTTTCAATGCTAGGGAGGAAGAGATGATGTCACCCAAACTTGATTTGAGAAAAACTTCCAGGCCAGACACAGTGACTCACGCCTGTAATCCCAGCACGTTGGGAGGCCAAGGCGGGTGGATCACTTGAGGTCAGGAGTTCGAGACCAGCCTGGCCAACCTGGTGAAACCCTGTCTTTATGAAAAACACAAAAATTAGCCGGGCATAGTGGCGTGTGCCTATAGTCCCAGCTACTCGGGAGGCTGAGGCAGGAGAATAGTTTGAACCTGGGAGGTGGAGGTTGCAGTGAGCTGAGAATGCACCACTGCACTCCAGCCTGGCTGACAGAGCAAGACTCTGTCTCAAAAAAAATTAAAAAGAAAAGAAAAGCCAAGAAAAACAGGTGTCATGAACCAGTTTAAGCCAGTTTGGAGCAAATAAACATTGCTACTCTTACACCTGCCGGTTGACCTCAGATGACCTCTCACCAGTACTGGGTGTAGACTATCACCCGTTAGCTGGCCGGGGGAGTTTTACAGTGCGTATGAGGGTCCTGGATGTCGTTTTGGACACTTGGTGATGTTTCTGCACAGAATAATGGTTCTGCAGCTAATACACAGGAAAATCCAAAAATGTCTGCTTTAGAGTAGGGAGCTTGGGCCACAGAAAAAAAACGGGCTTGTCTGGGAAGGACTCACCAATGAGATCAAGGAAGGAGAGGCTGATGAAGAGATTGGCTGCCCAGTTGAAGCTGTTGCAGAAGGCGAAGGCTCTTCCTCGTATCTCCACAGGGTAGATCTCGCTGAGAACAAGCCAGGTCACTAGGGTGGGAGAGCAGGAGGGCTCCTGGGCTGTGGTGGGACCTGGGGCCTGGCGCCATCAGGTCAAACACGCAGCCTCTCAACAATGGGATTTTGCAGTGTCAGGCTCCCGATACCAAACTCCCACCCCCATACCTCTGTAAGAATCCCAGGAGGGTCTCAGTTTGCTGAAGACTGAGAGGTTTTCTGAGACATGAGACTTTCAGTGCTGAGATGGGAATAGTCTTGGATGAACTGGGATGATTGGTTTTTCACCCTATTCATTAAATTCCTTCCAGTTGTGAGCTATCCAGGCTTTAAGGGACCTGAAGCTCAAATGACTTGGGGAGCCTTTTAAGGAATACAAATTACAAACATAAAATTAGGCACTGGCCCTGGGAGGAGCAACTGCTAGTAAGTGAGGGGCCCTGAAGCTTCATGGTCAACCCACCTCTACTGCCCTGCTGACACCCTGCCAGGTAGTCAGGGTGGGAAGTCCCCAAACTTCCCCTTAGGAGGGGTAGGAGGCTCCAGAGTCACCTGCAAGAGAACTCCACTTACCTGGCCCAAACCCAAAGGAAAAGGCACTGACAAAGACCATCAGGCAGAGGAGCGCCGTCCAGCGCAGCAGTGCATGTCCCTGGGCGGGTAGAGGGGGCCCAGGGAGGGCAGAGCTCAGGGCCGGCTGAGGAGGGGCTGAGGGGTCTCCAGATCTGGGATGGGGCTTGGTTTTCTTAACAGTGGACAAGATTGGCTCCCTTTGGTCCTCATTGGTCCTTGGCATGGGAGGTAGAGAGGAGTCCCGCAGCAGGCCAGAGTCTTCAGGGAGGCCCATCTGCCCAGTGGCATTGGGCACAGCCAGGCAGCTTGGGCCTGAGTCCATGGGCACGGCAAAGCTGACGAGGCCTATGCCGCTGACAGACAGGGCCATGAAGGCACAGCCAGCTAGCAACAGAGCCCTGCGGCCTGCACGGTCCACCAGCCCCATGGCGGTCAGGGTAGCTGCCACCTTCACTGCGCCAAGCCCCACAGAAGCCAACATGGCTGAGGATCCCCCATGGAAGCCGACAGAGCTGAAGATGGTGGAGGCATAGCATAGCACGTTGGGCTGCCCTGTTAGTTGCTGGAAGAGCACCAGCCCCAGGCCCACTGTGGTCCGGCCTCGCATGTTATCCCGTGCCCTGAAGAGGTCCAGAAAGGAGTACTGTGGCCTCCCCAGGCCCAGCTTGGGGGCCTCACCTCCCTGGAGTGGGATGAGGTCCTTGTGTGCTGCAGTCTCATCTGCACCAGCAGGGAGGAAGAGGAGGCTGAGGGACTGCAGGAGAGCAGGTGCGGTGGCCCAGCCGAACATATGTCTCCATCCCCAGGGGGTACCAGCCAGTGCGTAGTTGAGGGCATAGGAGAGCAGGATGCCCACGGTGATTCCTGCCTCATAGAGGGACACCAGCACTCCCCGCTGCCGTGGTCCCACGAGCTCTGACACATAGATACAGCAGGCCATGGAGGAGAGGGAAATGGCGAAGCCAACCACAGAGCGGCCCAGGACCAGCCAGGTCAGGGAACCAGCCAGGCCCAGGGTCAGGCTGCCTGCCAGCAGCACCAAGTTGCTCCCGAGGATGGCTTGCTTCCTGCCATAGCAGTCAATGAGGAAGCCACCAACCAGGGAGGCAAGGAGAGCTCCCAGAAGCAGGCTGCCCACCAGGAACTCCTGCTCCAAGCAGCTTAGCCCAAAATCAAGCTGCAGTGGCAGCAGGGCACCTGATATGACTGCCAGTTCATAACCAAAGGTCAGGCCACCCAGCAAAGACACAGAGGCACACAAGGGCAGTAGAGGTGGGGGGCGGCCTAAAAAACAAAAGTGACAGGGACAGAGTTAGAATGGTTCCTTGTCATACCATCAGTCCATTCAACCTTCCCTCCATCTGTCAACACCTCCATCTATCCATCCATCTACTCCATCTATTCAAACCATCCATTCAAACCATCTATCCATCCATCCATCCATCCATCCATCCATCCATCCATCCATCCATCCATCTGTCCATCCATCCACTCCATCAATTCAACCATCCATCCATTCCTCCTCCATCCATCCATTTACTCCCTCTGTTCAACCACCCATTCAACCATCCACTGATCCATCCATCCATCCGTCCACTCCATCCATCCACTCCATCTATTCATCCATCCATCCACTCCATCTATTCAACCATCCATCCATCTACTCCATCTATTCAACCATCCATCCATCCATCCATCCATCCAACCACCATCCTATACCATCTGTTCAATCATCCATTCAACCATCCATCCATTCTTCCATCCACTCCATCTATTCAACCACCCATCCATCCATCTATGCATCCTCCATCCATTCATCTACTTCATCCATCCAAATATTCATCCATCTGTATGTCCATTTATCTATCCCTTAATTCACTCAACCATCCATCAATTTATTGATCTATTTATCTGTCTACAAAACCATCCATTCATCCACCCATCTCTGTATTTCATCCTTTTATATACTCATCCACACATCCATCCATCCATCCATCCAAATTTATTTATCTGGCATCTACAACATGCCAGGAAGTGCTCTTAGGGCTGGAATATAGCCGTGTTGTCCAGGATCTAACGTTCTAGAAGAAATAGGAAGATAATAAACATATAATTTTGGGTGGTGAAGATGTCATAAAAAATGAAGCAGGGAAAGAGAATTAAGATTGATGGAGTAGGCCAGGTGCAGTGGCTCAAGCCTGTAATCCCAGCACTTTGGGAGGCCGAGACGGGTGGATCACGAGGTCAGGAGATCGCGACCATCCTGGCTGACACGGTGAAACCCTGTCTCTACTAAAAAATACAAAAAACTAGCCGGGCGTGGTGGTGGGTGCCTGTAGTCCCAGCTAGTTGGGAGGCTGAGGCAGGAGAATGGCGTAAACCCAGGAGGCGGAGCTTGCAGTGAGCTGAGATCCCGCCACTGCACTCCAGCCTGGGCGACAGAGTGAGACTCCATCTCAAAAAAAAAAAAAAGATTGACGGAGTAGTACTATTTCAAGGCCTCTCTGAAGAGCAAAAATTTGAGCAGAGATCTGAGTGACGTGAGAGCGAAAGTCCTAGGAAAATCTGGGAGAAGAACATTCTAGACAGAGTGAACAAAATGTACAGAGGCCCTGAGGTAGGACAGTTCTTGGTGTTTGAACAACTATGGATATTAATGGTTAGTACTTATATGGTCCTTACTAAATGCCAGAATCTGTTTTAAGAGCTTTATATGTATTTTCTCATTTAATTGTTACAGCAACCCTATAACCTATCATTACTATCATCTTCCAAAGTGCACAGAAGTTAAGAAACTTTCTCATGGTCACATAACAAGTAAGTTGTAGAGGTGATGTGGCTAAAGTGAGGACCTTTAATCACTGAGGTGATCAGCCAGGAGGCCAAAGGCTGAAGCCCAGTGAGTGAGAGTGATGGGAAATAATGAGGCAGGAGAAGTAGGCAGGGGCCAGACCATGTGGGACTTTGCAGGTCAAGAGGACAATGAGGAATGTCATTCTCAGTGGTTGGAAGCCTTTGATGGCTTCAGCCAGGAATGAGGTGATCTACTTTTATTTTTCAATTTTTATGAGTCCCAACAGGAAATAAATAGGTCATCTACTTTTAATTTTTAAAATATTGCTCTTGCTGTTGTATGGAGATGCTAAATGAGGTGAGTGTGGCCCAATCAACGTCCATTCACCCCTTTTTCTTTGGTATCAGGACTCTATCCAGCTAAAAGACTACATTTCCCACCTTTCCCACAGCTATGGGTGGCTACTAAGACGGAAGAGGGAGTTTTTTTGGTGGGACATTGAGAAAAGCTCTCCAAGAAGAGGGTGAGGAGGGAGACAGCTGGCTAGAGTCTTTTTTGCCCTTTTTTCTAGCTCCCTTACCTCTTGCCTGGAATGCAAGTGTGATGACTGGAGCTTCAGCAGCCATCTTGGAACATGGTTGGGGGTAACCATGAGGATGCAAGCTACACACCGACATAGTAGGACAGAAATATAGAAGAAGAATGGGTCTTTGGTGACAGTAAGCCTACCATATCAACAATGGATTGTCAATCTCCATATATTTTTATGTGCTAAGAAGAAAATCCCAACCATTTCTCACTTAGTGAAACTATGCTACTTCCAGTTTCTATTCCTAGCAGTGAAACCAGAGAGCAAGAGTAACCCCAGGTTGGAAGGGTAGTACAAGGGTCCAGGTGAGAGTGCTAATGAAAACTAAGAAGAAATGCTATATAGCAGGGAGCTGCCAGTTAAAATCAATGAGGAACACGGGCTGCATGTAAGACAACAAAGAATGGTGGGGATTGCGGCAAACTGGAGAGTTCATGCCTCATCTAAAGTCACAACACAGCTCCAGGTATTGTTAACACACCAGATTGTATAATCTCTAGCAAATTATGAGAAGGGTAACTGCCATTTCATGACTGATCCCCTTGTGCCAGGCATAATGTAAGACACTTTAAACACATCATTTCATGTAATCCTCACAACTGTAGGAAAACACCCTGTTGCATGGCCAGAGTGAGGGCATCTTGAAGCGAAACCACCATGATGACGGATATTTGGGCCCCACATACCAAGTTGTTCTACAGTAAGATCTTTTAAAATACCTGTAGTATAGATAACCCTTCATAAAGATGCTTATCCAGCCTCTCCAGTGGTCACAAGCCTTGGCAAGAAAGTGTGAAGACGTGATCAGCTGCACATGTTTTATGCTAAAAGCTTGATATATTAAGAACACTTTCTGGAGGGCAGGTATGAGAATCCACGGTCTTGTGGCTACCTGAGATACGGCTCCTGTTTGTATGTCCCTGTGAAATTTCCTTCTGCAAGACTGGATTTGTCGGCCTCCTTTTTTGGCCTCTCAGCTTCCTCAGCCTTCAGAGATAGATTTGCATAGACCTGCTCACCATGGAACAGCAACCTTACGAGTTAGGTATTATTAATATCTCCATGTAACAGATAAGGAAATTGGAAAACAGGAAGGTCAAGAACTGCCAGATTTGTTTTTTTTTTTTTTTTAAGAGAAACCATAAATCCAGATTTTTATAAACTATTTTCTGATTTTTAAATGCTGTTCCAAGAACATATTAAAATATTCTTTGAGTCAGACAAAACACATTCAGAGTTTAACCCACAGGTACCAGTTTTCAACTGCTTCCATATGGAAACAAATCTTCAAAGAATACAAGGCTCTGGGTATAGTAAACATTTGTTACCTCTTCTGTCTGCCTGGAATATTTTCCTTTGAGAAGGAGCCCCTTCCCCCACTGATGGGGTTACCAGTCACAAGTACTCTCCACACACACGTAGGGATGAGCAAGTGGGTCTCAGGGAATTGCTATGCATAGACAGGAAAAAAGAACTACATTTTTTGAGAATTTCAAGCTACAGAAACAAAATAGTCATTGGTCATGATATGCAGAAGGCCTTTATGAAAATGAAACCAACACAGATGAGAACAGAGCCAAAAGATAGCAAGAAATAGATCCCAATATTATTGCATGAACCCATGGATCTAGCAGTGCCTGAAGCTTACTCAATCCGTTGGGCTCTTGTTACATGAGCCAACAAACATTCTTTGTTCTTTTAGTCTGGTTTCTACAAATTATAATTTAAAAGCTCTCAATTAGTATACTGAGCAACAGAATTTCCAGACACATGGAAAAACCTGCAATCTCTCTCTCTCTCTCTCTTTTTTTTTCTAATTGAGGGATTTGTAGGGCTCCCAAGTCATTTTTACATATATATAGTAGTGAGGACAGGACAATACTTTAGATATTTGCAAAACAAGGTTCTTTTCTGTTTTGGCAACTAACTTGCTGTGTGACACTAGGCCAGTCACTTACCCTTTCTGGGCTGTGGGAGCTGGTCTCTAAAGATGGCTCCCGATGAGTCACGGCTCCTGGCGTTATGCCTTTATGTGGTTCCCTCTCACACTGAATTTGAGTAGCTCTGTGACTAGTTTTAACCACCAGAATACAGCTACAGTGACACTGTTCAGTCCTGGGTCTAAATCTTGAACAATTTCCACGTTTTATGTTTTTTGGGGAGCCCCAAACCACTATGTAAGAAATCTGGCTACACTGTCACATGGAGAAACCATGTGGAGAGACCCTTAGGCAACAGACAGGGGCCTCCAGATGATTCCAACCACAGCTGCAGAAGAACCATCCAGCTGAACCCATTCAACCCAGATAACTAGTAGATATAATAATATGATTTTTATTAGAAGACACTAAGTCTTGGAGTGTTTGTTAAACAGCAATAGATAACTTGAATGAGTCTTTCTTTTCCCATCTATAAAATGTTACTAGATCAGTCTCTTCCAAAGGGCTCCTGACAAATTAATGAAAGATGTTGCAACATCTATGTGTTAAAAATACCAATAAATAAAGCATCCATTCAAACATTTTTCTCCTTTAAGATGGAATAAAGATTCCTGAGTACATGATGAGTGAGCTCAAGGGTCAGTTTGTGGGAATCAGGAAAGCACGCCATGACCCAACTACTTCATTACTTAGGAAACACCAAACTGCACAATAATTCTGACTTCCATATCTTACAATGTGAGGTTTTTAGTCCTAGATTAGTTTAATTTACATCCAAATGGACCACTGGCTAAAGATGAAAAATGAAAAGGGTAATAAAGGAGGAGCTCAAAAATAATAATTCTGAAAAATTCTTCCTAAATCCAAAGAAATGAGTGTTTCAGTGTTCCCGTTTTATGAATGAACAAACTAATGAAGAAGGTAGAAAATCCTTGGCTGAATGTGAGAATGTGAGAGGCTTTTTGTCTTGTTTTGTTTTGTTTTTGGTAGATTTGTTTTCTTGCCATTTGCTTCTTTTCCCCTTCTAGTCCTCACGATTCCAGTTATCCGAGAGTTCTGGTTATTAAAGACATTCTGAAGCTTCTCTCTTGTGTGTCTGAACATACCTCATCTCACTCTGTGCCCCTCTCAGCTGCACTTGAACCGAGGTACTTCTGATCTCTCAGTCTCAGTTTGCTCATGTGTATAATGGGGACAATAATATCCACTTTGTTTGCTTTCAGAACTGGTGGGAAGATAAAATGAAACAATGGATGCTGTTCCTCTAAGTTGTTATATGATCTGCCGTGTTGACAACTTAGCACAGTGGAAAGCAATGAGGACTAGGACTGAAAAGGCCTGAGTTCCAGTCTCAGCACTGCCACTTGCTCTGTGCTACCCTGAGCAAGCTGCTTCTTCTCTTTGAACTCCAGTTTCCTCACCTGTAAAAACTGGCTCTTGGAAGAGTTCAGTAGAGAAAGGAGGCCCAGGAAGCGTGCTTGAGGAGAAGTACCATGATTGCTGTTACCACCTGTAACAGTCCTGCCCAATGCCAGACTGGATTAAGAAAACACAAACTTGGTGTCACCTGCTCCCCTTCTGATATGGTTTGGCTGTGTCCCCACTTAACCCAACCGGTTAGATCTGTAACCATTTATCATGTGTCCCTTGTGAAAGCAGTATAGAGCTGGATGATTTCAGGTACAATCTGAGTTTCTTCTTTTAAAAGGTGAACTCGGCCGCGTGTGGTGGCTCATGCCTATAATCCCAGCACTTTGGAAGGCCAAGGCAGGTGGATCACCTGTGGTCAGGAGTTTGAGAGCAGCCTGGCCAACATGGCAAAACGCATCTCTACTAAAAATACAAAAATTAGCCAGGCATGGTGGTGGGTGCCTATAATCCCAGCTATCAAGGAGGCTGAGGTGGGAGAATCAATTGAACCTGGAAGGCGGAGGTTGTAGTGAACTGAGATTGCACCACTGCACTCCAGCCTGGGCGACAGAGCAAGACTCCATCTCAAAAATAAATAAATAAAGATAGACAAATAAATAAATAAATAAAAGGTGAACTGATTCACATTTATTGCAATGACTGATACAACTGAAATTATTTCTGCCATTTACTTTTTTGTCTTCTATTTACTGTGCTATCAGGATATTTCTTCTTACCTCCATTTCTGCTTTTGATGGATTATTTATGGGGTGGTTTTTTTTTTTTTCCATTTTTTCCCCCACTGATTTGAGTGTTACACTTTCTATGTTTTCCTTTCTTCTTAGAGCAGCACTACCTGACAGCATTTTCTGCAATGACAGAAATTTCTATACCTATGCTGTGCAATATGATAGTCACCAACCAACCACATGTGGAAAATGAGCCCTTGAAATGTGGCTAATGGGATGTAGAAACTAATTTCTTTTCTTTTTCTTTTTCTTTTTGTTTTAGACAGTCTTACTCTGTTGCCCAGGCTGGAGCACAGTGGTGTAATCTTGGCTCACTGCAACCTCTGCCTCCTGGGTTAAAGCAATTCTCCTGCCTCAGTCTCCCAAGTAGCTGGGACTACAGGCATGTACCACTATGCCCAGCTAATTTTTATATTTTTAGTAGAGATGGGGTTTCACCATGTTGGCCAGGCTGGTCTCGAACTCCTGACCTCAGGTGATCTGCCCACCTCAGCCTCCCAAAATGCTGAGATTACTTACAGGTATGAGCCACCATGCCCAGCCCGAATTTTTTATTTTATTTTATTTCAATTAATGTACATATAAAAATAACCACATATGGATGGTGGCTACCCTATTCACAGCACAATTGTACAGATTACTCTTAATTTTTAATTCACACACTTAAATTTATATATTTCTGGAAGCATCTAGAATAATCCAGCAGTATCTGTGTTATGCACTCCCACCCTGGAACTGACAAGAACATCTGCAATATTATAGCCCGATGTATGGAGAGTTTCTCTGGACCAGACATTGCTTTGAGTTTAAAAACACATTTACGGCCAGGTGCAGTGGCTCACGCCTGTAATCCCAACACTTTGGGAGGCTGAGGCAGGCGGATCACTTGAGGCCAGGAGTTCAAGACCAGCCTGGCCAACACGGTGAGACCCCATCTCAACTAAAAATACAAAAATTAGCTGGTTGTGTGGCACACACCATACCTGTAATCCCAGCAACTCGGGAGGCTGAGGTGGGAGAATCGCTTGAATCTGGGAAGGTGGAGGTTGCAGTGAGCCAAGATCGTGCCACTGCACTGCAGCCTGGACAACAGAGCAAGACCCTGTCTCAAAAAAAAAAAAAAAAAGTTCTCACCCCAACATTATGAGGTAGGCTCTTGTATTATTTACAAATGAATACAGTGATCACCAGAGGAGTGAAGCAACTCACCTAAGGTCAAAAGTAGTAAGTGTAACCTGGACAACATAGCAAGATCCTGTCTCTACAAAAAATTTAAAAATTAGCCAGGCATGGTGGTGGGTGCCTGTAGTCCCAGTTACTCCAGCGGTTGAGGTGTGAGGATCGCTTGAGCCCAGGAGTTTGAGGTTACAGTGAGCTATGATCGTGACACTACACTGCAACCTGGGTGACAGACGGAGACCCTGACTCTAAAATAAAAGAACGAAAAACGCTGTAAGCGGCTGTGGCTAGAATGAAAGCCAGGCTGTCTGGGTCCACAGTCCCTACTCTTGACTGCTCCATTATAAAACCTTGGTGCAATGTGATTTCACTCTGTTCTCTTGGTTCGGTCCCTTCTTAGCTTTGTTGGGCAATTTTTGTGCAGAGGGAGGAGTTCCATGGGTGAAGGAATCATTCCCCACCTCCACTTCTGCTCATCCCTCTCCCCTGCCACTCCTACCCTCCAAGGAAACAAGCCCTTGCCATTCCCTGGCTGGCCTGTCCTTCCTGTTCCTCACCACTAGTAAACATCCTGGAAGATGTTGCTCAGATCCTGCTCTGTCTTCACCCCCTTTGCCCCTCCTCCCTCATTCCTGAGGTTTTCTCTCAGAAAGGAAGGTCTTTCCAGGCCATGTGAAGCAATCGAGGTGAAAGCCCAGGATTTGTTTGCCATTTCCTGGGTTCCTCTTGCAGCAAAAGGGAACCCAGCCAAAGGGTTCACAACTTCCACCCACAGGTTCCACTGGAAAACACATCAGTGCAGGTTCAGTTGCAATGGACAATAAAACTAATGGACAATAAAAACAAACAACATGTGAAATAAAATAGTAATAATAACAGGTATCATGTTTGGAGACCTCCTCTGTGCAAAGACTTTATGTTCCTTCCCTCAATTCATCCTCATAACAACCCTAGGTGAGACTGCTGCCATTATTCCATCCACAGATGTGGAGGTTAAGGCTCACAGTGTTCTCACAGCTAGGAAGCAACAGGATCAGGATGGAAATGCTGACCTGCCTGCCTCCCAAACCCATGTCCTTAAGAGCTCTGCTGCACTGACCTTCCAGCAAGAAGAGTCAATCAGAGATAGGTGGGGTGGGAGGCAACTGGGGTGCAGGGGGCAGAGGTGGAGGGGAGAGAGCGCTCAGAAAAACCCCAAGGGATAAAGCGTGGTGAAATGATACTGTGGCATGCGACTGTAGGTATAAAGGAGCACCTCAAAGGAGTCGGGGCCATCAGGAAGACAAGGAAGAACATTCCCTTTCCATGGTTCCCATCACCTGAGTCAGTCCCACCACCTTAGCATGACAGCAAAGGCCCTTCATGGGCTGGCCTAACTCCTCAGCCACTTCGCCTCCTCCCAGACCCTGTCGCCACAGCCCCCCCACACACACCTTGCCAACACGTTTGTTTCCGGCACATACTGTACGCTTTCATGCTGCTCCACCTCCGCACGTGCTGGGCCTCCTACGTGCACTGTCCTTGTTCTCCAAGGAAAGGGTCCGTTTGTTCCTCTACTCTCCCTCTTCAGTCCCAGGCCCTGTGCCACCTCCCCAAGGAGCCTCCAGGTACACACATCTGTTATTTGGCATCCACTCCTCATCTTCCGTTGCAGGGAGCCACCCCTTTTCCTTGTCTCACAGTCTCCTGGTTTGGGTGGAGATGACCACCCCCACCTCCACCCTCAGTGCCCAGCCCCAGGGTGGTGTCCATGATCCAGATCCAACCAATCAGCAGATTCCTGGGCCCTAGGCAGAGGTGAATACCACGTGGGGGAACCTGGCCCAGTGAGAGTCGGCCCGAGCGTGTTTGCTCACCGGGGGTGCCAAGCTAGTGGTTTACCTGCCTGGAGCCACTGGGGGCCATCTTCCCCATGAAGGATTCCTGACAACACGGTATGAGCCCCTAGATCCAACTGTACCTGAAGCCACAGACTTCAGTGACCCATAAATACTCATCACCAATTTCTCGATTTTCTGAAGGTTGTCCTGTCATTTTTTTTTTTTAAATCTCAGTACCCAAGTACCCTTCATATCAGCAGACAGTAATGTCTGCTTAGCGCCTTTCATTGGAAAAGTTTGAGGGAGTCCCTGAGCAATTCCCATGCATCTTCCTCAACTCTCCACTGCACTCCCTTTGCTTGGTCACACTGCAAGTTCCTTTGTGAGTCTTCCATATTCAACTAAGGAGGGCAGGGATAGAGATTGACTCGTCCTGAGCCTCCAGGGCCCCAGCCCTGCCCTGACACCCAAGAGGAACTCAATGAAGTTTCTGCTGAATGAACAAATGACTGGATAGGGGACCAGGGCTATTTTACCTCATGGCATTTCTGGGGCTGTGTCAGATACCTCTGAACCTAAACTAATTCTACACAGCAGCCAGAAGGATCCTGGGAAAACCTAAATCAGGCCTCATCACTCTTCCACTCAGAGCCCTCCAAGGCTCCTATTTCACTCTAAGAAAAGCCAATGTCCTCACCGTGGCCTTCAAGGCTCTATAGGATCCGTCCCCTCTCACTGGGCTCCAGCCACACTGGTTTCTTGCTGTTACTCTCACTCCAAGCACGTCCCAACTCAAAGCTTGGTACCTGCCAACCTCTCTGCCTGGGAAGTCCTTTCCCTACATGCCAATGGTTCCTTCCCTCCTCCCTTCTGATCTTTGCTGAAACATCCCTTTCTTGGTGAGGCTGTCCCTGGCCTTCTACGTAAAATTCAACCTCCCCGTAGCATCTAGCACTTTGTATCCCCTTCTGCACTTGTTTTTTCTGCATGGCACTTCTCATCATCCAAAATAACTATATAGTTTACATATTTTTTGGTCTCCCTCACCTGAAAGTCAGTCTCAAGGGAACAGGAGTGGTTTGTTTCTTCTCAGCTGTCTCCCTGATGCCAAGGACAGTTACTCAGCACTCAATCAACATTTGTTAAACGAATGATTGAGTAAATGAATGAAAAAACAAATGAACTGTGAGGACGTAGGAAATCCAGAGAGAAAGGATCTTGGCTCATGAACATCTGAAAGGTCCAGGGCCTGGAAGTGGCCATGGACAGGAAGCAGAGTAAAGCCTGGTCCTCAAATTAAGATGGCTTAGGCTGGGCATGGTGGCTCATGCCTATAATCCCAATACTTTGGGAGGCTAAGGCAAGAGGATCGCTTGAGTTCATGAGTTCAAGACCAGCCTGGGTAACATGGTGAAACTGCATCTCTACCAAAAAATACAAAAATTAGCCAGGTGTAGTGGCGGGGGCCTGTAATTCCAGCTCCTCAGGAGGCTGAGGTAGGAGGATAGCTTGAGCCTGGGAGGCGGAGGTTGCAGTAAGCCAAGACTGCAAGACTGCACTCTAGATTGGATGATAGAGCCGGACTTTGTCAAAAAGGAAGGAAGGAAGGAAGAAAGGAAGGAAGGAAGGAAGGAAGGAAGGAAGGAAGGAAGGAAGGAAGGGAGGGAGGGAGGAAGGGAGAAAGGAAGGGAAGGGAAGGGAAGGGAGGGAAGGAAGGAAGGAAAGAATGAAAAGAAAGAAAAGAAAAGAAAAAAATTAAGGAGAACCAATTAAGATGGCTTGACCTAAGTTTAGCAAGTGTGCATCCTTTCTATTAATTACCTGTCTAAACATAGGTTGTATGTGAAGATGTCCCACACTGGAGGAAATCCCTTAATCCTCTAAGCCCCTCACTGTGGAGGGCAGAGCTTCCCAGGGAGAGAGTTGGGGGCAGTGGGAGGGGGAAGAACCCAGGTTTGGGATGTAAGTATCTCCAGCCACAAGTCCCAGGCCTCCTGTTGGTGACACTACAGCACTGTCGCAACCAGAAGTCACAGAGCACTGTGTCCCCCCTGCACCAGAGACCTGCTGTGGCTTTCCCTGAAGCTCCAGGGAGAAGCCAGAAGTGAAATTGAACTGTATGAATATCCTCTTGCAGAAGGCCGGCTTCCAAATGTCCCAGCTGATACTTGGAGCACCCACTATAGCCAGTCAGTCTCCTAAGGGGCTGTATCTGTACCAGCTGGCTTAATCTCTAGTCAACCCTATGACAACCACTATTGTCATTCCCATTTTACAGAAATAACAACCACACTGAGAGGTGAAGACATTTGCTCAAGGTGACACAGTTTGTAAGTGACATAGCAGGAACTTGAACTTGGGCAGTCTGACTCCAGAATCCCAATATTGGGTGCAAGATAAAATAAAAACTCACATTCACTCACCATTTACCAGATATAGGTGATGAGCTGAGCACTGTAAGTTCATTTTTTCACATCATTCTCACGGCTGCCCTGTGATAAGGGTATTTAAGCATGACCAGAGAAGTTGGCAGACTCTCCCAGGTCAAAGTGGAATGGTGGAACAAAGTGAGAGGAATTGGGGCTAGAACCCAGTTCTGCCCCCAAAGGCTATAAAGAGAGCCCAATCCCTGGTCCCTGTTGTGAAGTGAGCAGTGTAAGAATTCTGGGGAGGACAGAGACCAGCAGCTGTGACTTGTGCCTCCCCCAGCACCAACACCCAGCCCTTGCTCTGCCCATAGAAGACACTCAGTAAATGGCTGTTGGGTTGACTTAGCAGGAATAGGAGGCGCAGGAGCAAGGGGCTAGGGCTAAGCTGAGTGTCCTTAAGAAGACTTTGACCTCTCTGGGCCTCAGTTTTTTCTCAGGCTCTGGGGGACTGTGATGTGGGGGTTAAGAGGATGGACTCTCCAGTCAGAGCCAGAACTGCTCACCAGTTTTACCATCAATCCACCATGAAAGGCCACATGGCACAGTGGTTAGGAATGCAGACTGGAGCCAGAATGCTGGGTTCCTTCCCAGCTTCTCCTCTCCATAGCTGTGTGATCTTGGGGAACTCACCTCACATGTCTGGGCTTCCCCATCTACAAATGGGATAATAATGCCCACCTCCTAGGCTTACCTACATCATAGCCAGTGTTAGCTCCACAGAACGACTCAGAGCAAGGTTTGAAAAGAATTCAGGGCTGGGCGCGGTGGCTCATGCCTGTAATCCCAGCACTTTGGGAGGCCAAGGCAGCTGGATCACAAGGTCAGGAGATCGAGACCATCCTGGCCAATATGGTGAAATCCCTTCTCTACTAAAAATACAAAAATTAGCTGGGTGTGGTGGCATGTGCCTGTAATCCCAGCTACTCGGGAGGCTGAGGCAGAATTGCTTGAATCAGGGAGCTGGAGGTTGCAGTGAGCCGGGATCATGCCACTGTACTCCAGCCTGGTGACAGAGCAATCATCTCGAAAAAAAGAAGAAGTCCAGCTTAAAACCCTTTTCCAACTTCCCGTGGCATTTGCAATAAAATCTGAACTTTTCACCATGGCCTACAAAGCCCTGCACACCTGTCTGCCATCCCTTTGACCTCGGTGCCCTGCCGGCTGTGCTCTGGCCATCCCGGCCTGGGCCACTCAAGCTCATTCCTGCCCGAGGGCCTTTGCACCGTTGCTGCCACCTGGAAGCTATTTCTCCAGATCTCAGCAAGACCCTTTTCTGAGGAAGGTCTCAGCTCCAAAACGTCCTACTCCAGAAAACCCACCTTGACCACCCACCTAACGAACCCACACCCTTGGCCTTCACACCACCCCATTTCGTGGGTTCCACAGCACCTTCTCTCTCTCTGAAGTTATTCATAAACGTGTTTACCAGCTGCTCAACCAGAATGCCAGCTCCATGAGAGAGAGGATCATTGTCTATTTTGTTCATTGCTGAATCTCCAACCCCTACACCAATGTCTGGCACATAGTAGGTGCTCACTCAAGAATCAATGACTGACCCTTCGAGGCTTCTGAATGCAGAGAGAAAAATAGAGCCCTAGTCCCGAGTGGTAACAAAGCCATTCCCAACTCGTCCCATCCCAATGCTGTATTAGAATCTCCTTCTCTGCCCCCTCTGCAGAATCACGTCCAGAGGAGGGGGTTCGTCTGTTTTGTTCAAGGGTTCGTTCGCGACAGCGTCCCCAGGCCCACAACAGCGCCTGGGGCACAGGGAATCCATGAACTGCTTTGCTCCTTTCGGAGCCTCCATTTGTTCATCCGCAGACCAGGAACAACAGCACTTGCCTGGGGCTGTCGGATGAAGGCGCTCGGGAGAGTGCCTGGGCCCGAGTGGGCGCCGCAGCAAGTGAGGGGCCACTTTTTCCGGGGCACAAAGGACGATGGAAAGAAGCGCGACCGAGCCCCGTCCCAGCCCCCGCCGCAGGCCTGCAGTCCCGGGCCGGCCATCCCAGAGGCGGTATCCGGCCAGGGCGGCGCAGGGGGAGCCAAGAGGCGCGCACTCTTGGGGGCGCGCGGGGGCGGTGTCTACACTCCGGGAAGGGATCGGGCTTCCAGCCGGCAGCGCCTGATCGGGACTTACCCATGGCTAGCGGGACTCCGTGGCGTGCTGGGGACGCTGGGGGGCCGGGCGCGCATCCCCCGGGCCGGAGTCCCCAACGCCGCCGCGGCCGGACAAACTTTGCGGCCCGCCCCCGCCTCTGTCCCTCCTGCCCTGCAGCGCCGCCAACGCCACGTCGGCCAGCCAGGCCCCGGGGCCTGGAGGCGGGACAGAGGGAAGCCCGGGACCGCCCCCGGCCGCCCCAGGCCTGGCAAGGACCCCCTCCCTCGCCCACTGTCCTCCCGGGGGCCCCCACCCGCCGTCTCCCGGGTCCCCTTCATTGTAGCCCTCCCCTAGAGGGGACACACTGGCCAGCCATCCTCCCTAGTAGAAGACCCCACACGCACTGTCTTCCCCGGCCTCTTTGCAGGGAAGAGGTGTCCC
The DNA here is from genome assembly GCF_037993035.2 of Macaca fascicularis. Taxonomy (NCBI): domain Eukaryota; kingdom Metazoa; phylum Chordata; class Mammalia; order Primates; family Cercopithecidae; genus Macaca; species Macaca fascicularis. The sequence continues at coordinate 102,755,364 of NC_088384.1, read as the reverse complement.
AATCACTGGTCCACACTTGTCTGGCCTCCCCAGCGTGTGCACACACACAACACACACAACACACACATCTACACCGAGTGAGACACTCGCGCATACCCACTGGAGCCGCTCACTGTCTCATGGATTCCTCCCTCATTCACTCCACGCTTGTGTTTGGACACCACCACATGCCAGGCACTATGCTCCGCTTGGGATGGGCTGAAGAACAAAACAGGTCTTTTGTTTACCTTCTGGGAGGGGAAGAGTTTACATTCTAGGAGAAGACGAAAAAGAAATAACTAAAGGATCCTGAGAAATATCAGCTAGTGATAAAGACTAGGCAGAGAGTTAAACTAGGGTGGTGGGTTAGGCAGGCACAGGTGGCTGAATTAGCTCGCTGATCTTAGGAGAGGATATCTGAGCAGAGACCCGGCATTCCCCGCAGAGGGAACAGCAAAGGCAAAGGCCCTGGGGTGGGAAAGAGCTTATGGGGTATAAAGAACGCAGAAATGAAGCCAGAGTGTCTGGAGCAGAGGAGAAGACAGGGAGAGAGGAGGGAGATGGGGGCTAAGGGAGGGGCTTTGGTGGGCCAGGGTCAGGAATGTAGATTTCACCCCCATCAGCAGGAGAGATAACTGGGGAGTTCTAACTGGTTAAAGGGCGGGAATACTCAGCCTTCCCACCTGGGAGGCTGTTGCAAGGTGAGAAGTTGGTTTGGGCTCATGTCACAGTGGTGAGGTTGGAGAAAAGTAGGCAGATCACATATACACTCAGTAAGAACTTACAGACTGGAAGAGGGGCAGCTTGGGACTGGGAAAGGAGATCCAGAGTTCTGTCTTGGCTGCGTGACATTTGAGGTGCTCAGCAGGTATCCATGTGGAAATAGGTGGGCAGTTGGCTATGAGCCTGGGATTCTGGAAAGGGGTAGGCTGGGGACACCACCATTAATGCTCACTCGGGCAAAAATGCATGTACAAGCCCAGCACTCACATGGGCGCAGCCTCATCCAGCCTCTCAATACGTGTTCACAGATAGGCACCTTCGCACATGTGCACCAGTAGCTGTACCCTCACCAGCCAAAGTCACAGCGACCCCTACCGTACAGGTGGATACACAGGCGTTCTTCCATGCTACAGGCACAAGCAGGTATCTCAGCAAAGATAACAGCATCCACAAGACCTCTGACCAGGGGATCCTTGCACAGTTTCAAAAATAATAATAGCTGGGGCAGTTTGAAAACATGGCTCCAGAATTCGTCGTTCCTTCCCTTGAAATCAAAGTGGGCTTGTGACTGGTTTGATCAGTAGCCTGTAAAGTGACACTGTGTAACTTCTGAGACTGGGTCACTGGAACACTGGTGCCTGGATCCCTGAGCCTTCATGTAAGAAGTCCGATTACACGGAGACCCTCCTGGTATTCGTGGCCTAGTGGCATCCTCTTCTCTTCTAGATGTCACTAGAAGTATCACTTAGCAACTTACTTCTAATGAATAGAAGACAGCAAATGTGGTGGATGTCATTTTTGGATTAGGTTATAAATGATGGAGATTTCTGTGTTGTTCAGTTTCGAGATCTCTCACTCGTTTGCTCTGATGAAGCCTTTGAGCTGCCATGTTTCGAGCTTCCCAATGGAGAGGCCTACATGGTGTGAAGCTACTGAATCACATAGCTAATGCCTTCAGGCAATAGCCAGTGAGGGACTAAAGTCCTTAGATCAACAGCCCCTAAGGAGCTAAATCTGGCCAACAAGCTTGTGGTCAGCTTGGACATGACTCTTCCCTCAGCCTAGCCTGGAGGTGGCTCTAGTCCTGGCTGACACCTTGATTTCAATCTTGCAAGATTCTAAGCTCTTGCTCAGAGCTAAGGTGTACTAAATTTTTTATCCTAGAAGACATGAGATAATAAATGTTTGTTTCTTTAAGCCGCTAAATTTCGGGGGTAATTTGTTACACAGTGATAAATAACTAATACACATTTCATTATTGTTAATTATCTTGATTAGAAAAAGGAGATGGATCATCTCCAGGAGAAAGTAGGGATTAGGTTATATCTACATGGACACTGGGAGGCTTATCACCCTCGGCCTTGAATCTCTCCTCTGACCCTTGAACAGTTAACCATCAGAAGCTGAGAAATCGGTGAGGATAGTATCTAACTTTAATTCAGTGTGATCTTAAGGGACTGAAAATGCCTTTGCAAAGATTAGAGAGTGAGAGAAATCTGGCATGGTTGACTCCATCTTGCCTCTAACCTCACAGGCTACCTGTCTTCACTTATTTCTGGGCATAGGCCAAGCCAATCATGAGAGGAGTTTAGTTTATATTTTAACTTCGAAGTAGGGATAATAATCGCTCCCTAAAACTAACCCCCTCCTTGCTCAGGGACTGAAGCCACCTTTGTAAAATTAATGAAAGTCCATGAGGTTAGGATTATAGGATGGGCCTGAATTATGCTAAAATGCAGATGTGGTTTTGATAATTCCTTACTGTTCAGGAGTCAGGTGGCCAGAGGTCACAAGATTTGTAATTTTCCCAATTGCTCGTGTAGATATCAGCACTATTGTAGAACCTAATATTCATCTTTTGAGATATTTTTCATGCTTTCACATCCTGGCAACCAACTGACCCCACCTGGACCAAAGATTCATGACTCAACTGGTCCCGTGGCCCCCATCTAGAGGCAGACTCAGTGCACGGGGCCATTTTCCATATCTCGATGATTTCAACCCCCAACCAATCAGCAGCACCCAATCCCTAGCCCCCTGCCCACCAAAGTATTTATAAAAACTCTGGCTTCTGAAGTTTTCAGAGACTCATTTGAGTAATAATTCCACCTAGCCCACTAGGCAAACTCCTAGTCCAGGAGTTTGAGACCTGGCCAGCAGGGCACAACCCAATCTCTACTAAAAATACACAAAATTAGCAGGGCATTGTGGCTCACACCTGTAGTCCTATAGTACCAGCTACTCGGGGGATTGCAGCAGGAGGACTGCTTGAGCCTGGGTGGGGGGTGGTCGTTGAGGCTGCAGTGAGCCCTGATCGTGCCACTGCACTCCAGCCTGGGCGACAGAGTGAGACCCTGTCTCAAAAAAAAAAAAAAAAAAAAAAAAAAGACATTTAAGCTACTGTGTGACAATTTGTTATAGCAGCAATGAGAAACCAGTGCAGAAGGGTCTGTCCCTTCTGCTGGGGTTGCTGGGCTGGTTGATGTGGAGCTCATCATGAGAAGGGGAGCACTGCTGGAGATAAAGCCATCAAAGAGGAAAGCAATAGAGGCAGCCAGACACATCGTGTGAGCCCCTGGGTCCAGCTGCATCTAAAATAAACTTCCTTTTGTGTTTAAGCTTGTTTCTGTCATTTGCAGCCACCATGGCGATGAATAATGCAAAATGTATCCCCATTAGGCAGTCACTGGCAGTGCTGTGCTCAGTCCCCTGAATGCCTTGCCCTTCAGAGCGCATGACTGACAGTCAAGCTGGCATCTGCATCTGGGCTCTCTCTGCCCCTGCTCTGCTGCTCTGTGGCAGGCCAGGAGCACAGAGAAAGTAACATCTCTTGGGAACAACCCTCAATCAACGACTGCTGTCTGAGTACCCGGCTCCCTTGCCCCTTGGGTCTGAGGCCTGCGTCATCTACACTGGCTTCTGTTCCCCAGTGGGATTCAGCTGTAGTTGCCTAGAGTGGAAATGGGCTCACCTTTCACCGGCTGCCTTCCTGTCCTTACCTCACTCCTCTCCTGGTGTTTCTTGAGATTACAGTTGTCTAGGAGTTGGAGACCAGCCTGGGCAACACAGTAAGACCCCCATCTCTATAAAAAAAAATACAAAAATTAGCTAGGTGTGGTGGCTCATGCCTGCAGTCTTAGCTACTCAGGAGGCTGAGGCCAGAGAATCGCTTGAGACCAGGGGGTTTGAGGCTGCAGTGAGCTGAGATCATGCCACTGCACTCCAGCCTGGGTGACAGAGTGAGACCCTGTTTCTTAAAAAAGAAAAAAAAAAAAAGCAGAGACCAAGGAGAAGGGGGAGTTCCATGGGAGATGAGTTTGGAAGAGGAGGCAGGGATATCATGCAGGACCTCCTGGGCTGAATAAGGATTGGATCTTTATCCTAAGTGCAGTGGGGGAGCCACTGAAAGGCTTTAAATGGAGTTTCCTGCCACGGAAGCCAGAACTAGTCTGACCATAGCAAGCCTGGGTCTTGTAAGTATGTTTTCATGCAGATTGCTAAGGCAAGGGCTCAGATGAATTTGGTAACCATAGAGACAACTATGTGGACACTAACAATTATGATAATGAAGCCACAAACTTGGGAAACTGGGAGTTATAAATATAATTGGTTCTGGGTAGGTTTTGAGTAGTCTGGGCTGATGAAAGGTGCTAGAAACCACATTATGCCAACAGAAAGGGTCTTATGTTTGAAAAAGCGACCTGCCTCGTGTATGAATGAAACCTAAGGACTGCAGAGCTCAAGGCACTGGTATCATAGCAACCCTCAGACCAAAGGGGCTTTTCTTTGGTATTTCAAACAGCGCCCCAATGACTGGGGGATGGAAGGAAGGAAAATGAACACATGAAGAGTGTCTGCTATCCACCAGGCACCCTTATGTTGAACATCTTGTTTAATTTTTATAAACACTTGCCAAAGTAGAACTAATTATCCCCATTCTGAAGATGATTAAACTGAAAATTCAGAAAAATGATGTTGGTGGGTGTCACAGTGTGCCAGCCATTTGTGGCTGCCTTTCCAATAGCTATGCCCAGCTCCTTTGCTCATTGCTTGTAGAACACATCTCCATCTTCAAAGGCTGAAGATGCCAGATCCTCACTTTTCCAGCTTCCTCTGTAGCTAAGCCAAAGACACATGAGTCAACTGTGACCGATGCCCTTTACGGGAAGTGTGATGGGGAGAGGAGAGGCGTCAGCAAAGGATTTTTCTCCCAAATCAAGAGAACTATACAGGAGGTACTGCTCCTCTTCTTGAACCAAATGTTTTTGTGTCTTCGGATAATGTGTGGAACTTTGGTAGCCATCTTGAGATCAAAAGGTGACAAGGATAAGGACCAAAACAACAGGCTGAGGCTGGTGGAAAGAATGAAAAGACCCCGTGTCCTTGGTATCTAATGACAGCTGGGACCTTCCACCTCTTGAAATTATTTATTTATTTATTGAGACGGAGTTTTGCTCTTGTTGCCCAGGCTGGAGTGCAATGGTGTGATCTCGGCTCACTGCAACCTCTGCCTCCAGGGTTCAAGTGATTCTCCTGGCTCAGCCTCCCTAGTAGCTGAGACTACAGGCACATGCCACTACGCTCTGCAATTTTTTCTGTATTTTCAGTCGAGATGGGGTTTCGCTATGTTGGCCAGGCTGGTCTCGAACTCCTGACCTTAGGTGATCCACTTGCCTCAGCCTCCCAAAGTGCTGGGATTACAGGCATGAGCCACCACACCCAGTCACACCTCTTGAAATTTTGGGAGATAATAAATGAACTTATTGTTTATGCCAATTAAGCTAATTAGTTGACTGATGTTACTTGCAGTTTAAAATATCAAAACCGGGCCGGGCGCGGTGGCTCAAGCCTGTAATCCCAGCACTTTGGGAGGCCGAGATGGGCGGATCACGAGGTCAGGAGATCGAGAGACGATCCCGGCTAACACGGTGAAACCCCGTCTCTACTAAAAAATACAAAAAAATAGCCGGGCGAGGTGGCGGGCGCCTGTAGTCCCAGCTACTCGGGAGGCTGAGGCAGGAGAATGGCGTAAACCCGGGAGGCGGAGCTTGCAGTGAGCTGAGATCCGGCCACTGCACTCCAGCCTGGGTGACAGAGCAAGACTCCGTCTCAAAAAAAAAAAAAAAAAAAATCAAAACCATTGCACTCTATTAATGGTCCCCCAGTATCATTCTTCCTCTACTTCCTTTTAGTAATAATAACACAGGGTTTTAGCTGAGTTCATGACTGCCCTGCTAAAGAATATACTTCTCAGCTTCCTTTGCATCTTCCATGTGACTAAGTTCTGGCCAATAGGATAAGAGTGGAAGTGACATGTGCAACTTTGGGCCCAGTTCTTAGCTGGTTGATCTCTTTTTCCTGGTTGTCATCACCCTTTTTGCTGAGTGGAGAGGGCAACAAGTAGAGTAGACTCAAAGGAGGAAGCAACAAGTTGAGAATAACAGATCTGGACTGTTTCATAAGCAAGAATTAATCTCTCTCATATTTAAGCCACTATTTGTAGGTTACTTTGTTACAGCAGTTTATTTTGTTTCCTAGCTAATTAATACAGTAACCACAACACACCTCCACTCAGTAGTGGTACAAGTCAGGGTTCTTGTTGCAAGCCACACAAGGATGGGGCAAAGGAGAGGCTTCTACAGTGGGAGGTGGTTTCTGTGTTTCCCAAGACACCACACAATGGGAAGCCCCTTCCCCGCCAAGGAGCAGTGGTTGGATCCTGGGGGTCCATTTTTAATTGTCATCATACTAAATACTCCATAATAATCATAGCTTCCATTTCGAAGAGCGTATCATGTTCCCAGCACAGTTCTATGTGTTTTACCTCGTTACCCATTTAATCGTAACATAAACCCTACAAGGTGAATATTATCTACAATCTTCTTTTACAGATGAGGAAACTAAAGCACAGAGAGGTTAAATAACTTACTCTTCCTCAAACATGTCAAGCACACTTCCTCTTTGGGGCCCCTCCTGTCTGGAAAGATCTTCCCCCAGGAATCCATTCACAGGGCTCAAATGTCACCTTTTCGTGGACACCCTCTCAACCACTTTATTTAAAATTAGGCCGGGCATGGTAGCTCACATACGTAATCCCAGAAGTTTGGGAGGGAGGCTAAGGCAAGAGGATCACTTCAGGCCAGGAGTTCGTAACCAGCCTGCACTACATAGGGAGACCCTGTCTCTACAAAAAATGATAACAATTGGCTGCAAGTGGTGGCACATTCCTGTGGTCCCAGCTACTCAGGAGGCTGAGGTAGGAGGATTGACTGCTTGAGCCCCAGGAGGTTGCACCACTGCACTGCAGCCTGGGCAACAGAGCAAGATCCTGTCTCAGTTAAAATAAAAATAAAAAAATAAAATAAAACTGGATCATTCCCTCCGACCCCACTCTACTACCCATAGGGTAACCATATATTGTATCATCCAAAATTGGATGCTTTTGAGAGTAAAGAGGGGACACTAGGCTGGGTGTGGTGGCTCATGCCTATAATCCCAGCATTTTGGGAGGCCGAGGCAGGCAGATCACCTGAGGTCAGGAGTTCAAGACCAGTCTATCCAACACGGTGAAACCCCATCTCTACTAAAAATACAAACAAATTAGTTGGGCATGCTGGCATACACCTGTAGTCCCAGCTACTCAGGAGGCTGAGGCCCGAGAATCACTTGAACCCGGGAGGTTGAGGTTGCAGTGAGCCAAGATCATGCTACTGCACTCCAGCCTGGAAAACAGAGTGAGATTCCATCTCAAAAAAAAAAAAGGCAGGGGCACTAATGATAGTTATTCCAGGGTAACAGGTAAAAACTAGGGCTGTCCCTGGCAAGCCCAGATGCAGGTCATCTTTCCCATCCCCCTTCCCCACTTGATTTATCTCCTGCTAGCCCCTGTCAACGACACATTTTCCTTATGTGTTTATTGTCAGTTTCTACCCACTAGAAAATAAACTCCATGGAGGCACTAATAATGATTCTCTATTTTCTTTACAGCTCTGTCCTCAGGGCCTAGCACAGTGCCTGGCCTATAGTAGTTACTCAATAAATATTTACTAAATGAATTAGTGAATAAATGAATGAATGGGCATCTGGTGCTGATGGGTGGGAAGTGAGGAAGAGGCCATAGATTCTCTTTCAGGCTCAGAAAGGGCTAAAAAGTAGAAGCCTCCCTCCCCTTTACTGCTTGGCTGTTCTACCCAGAGCTCAGCTGCATATTTGGCAGCCAGAGGTCAAGGCCTCAAAGGGCCATGCTTGGTGCAGTCACCCCAGGCTCACAGCACCTCTCTTCCAGCAAGAAAAATCCTCTGGGACCAGGCCACTGTCCTTGTTCTTTCAGCTCCCTGCCTGTCCCCAGTGCCAACTTGCTCCAGCCATGTGGAGCTGCTGGTTCTTGTCCAACCCAACTGTACCCTGTGTCTGTTCTCGCTGCCTGGAACCTGAGCACCCTCCCACTCCACCCTCTGACTGAGCTTTCCAGCACCTGAAAAACTCAGTGAAGATGAAGATATGAGAAAATGAGACATGAGTTTGACTGAAGCATAAATAGGCACAAAACTTTGGGAGGGTAGTTTGGCTGAGGTGTTGAGTTTCAAAGTGCTTGTCACCTACAACCCAGTGATATCACTTGGATAAGCCTGCTCCTGCAGCACTGTTTATGAGACAAAAAAAAAAAAAAAGAAACAAAACTGGAGGAGTAACGTTGTTAAAATGTCCTACAGATTCCATGTAATTCCTATCAACATTCCAATGACATTTCTTGTAGAAGTAAAAAATTCTAGAATTTATATAGAATCAGAATAGACTCCATATAGTCAAAGCCATCTTGAGCAAAAAGAACAAAGCTGGAGGCATCACATTACCTGACTTCAAAATATACTACAAAATTATAGGAATCAAAACAGCATGCCACCAGCATAAAAACAGGCACATAGACCAATGGAACAGAATACAGAGCCCAGAAATAAATCCACACACTTATAGTCAATTGATTTTCATCAAAAATGCCAAGAACACATAATGGAGAAAGGACAGTCTTTTCTATAAATGGTGTTGGGACAACTGGATATTCATGTGAAAGAAATTAGACCCTTATCTTATATCATATGCAAAAATCAACTCAAAATGGATTAGACTTTAGTCTAATGTAACAGCCAAAACCATAAAACTCTTATAAGAAAACAGGGACAAAATGCCATGGCATTGGTCTGAGCAATGATTTTTTGTGTATGACCCTCAAAACACAGGCAGCAAAAGTGAAAATAGACAAATGGAATTGCATCAAACTAAAATGCTTCTGACCAGTCAAGAAAAAAGAAAAAAGAGTGAAAAGACAAACTACTGAAAGGGAGAAAATGTTTGCAAACCATACATCTGATAAGGGGTTAATATCCAAATATATAAGGAATCCAATCCAATAGTAAGAAAGGACAAAACCTGAATTAAAAGTGGGCAAAAGATCAAAAGAAATATTTCCCAAAAGAAGACATAAAAATGGACGACGGGTATATTTTAAAAATGCTCAACATCACTAATCATCAGAGAAATGCAAATTAAACCCACAATGAGATATCACCTCTGACCTGTTAGAATGGCTATGATAAAACATAAGAAAGATAAAAAGTGTTGGCAAGGACGTGGAGAAAAGGGAATCCTTGCACCCTGTTAATAGGAATGTAAATTAGTACAGACATTATGGAAAACAGTATGGAGGTTCTTCAAAAAATTAAAAATAGAACTACCTTATGATCCAGCAACCCTACTACTGGGTACATATCCAAAGGAAACAAAATCAGTATATTGAAGAGATGTCTGCACTCCCATGTTAATTGCAGCATCATTCGCAATTCTCAGTCTAAGTGTCCATCAATAAATGAATGGATACAAATATGGTACATTTATATACATAATGGAATACTACTACTCAGCCTTTAAAAAGAATGGAATGCTGTCATTTACAGCAATATGGATGGAACTGGAGGACATTGTGTTAAATGAAATAAGCCAGGCACAGAAAGACAAATATCCCATGATCTCATTTGTATGAGGAAGGTAAGAAAAGTTGAACTCATGCAAGCAGAGTAGAATGGTGGTTACCAGGCGCTGGGGCAGGAGGAGGGAGATTGGGAGGATTTTGAGATGTTAGTCAAAGGACACAAAATTTCAGTTAGGAGGAAACATTCATGAAATCTATTGCACAACATGGTGACTATAGATATAACAATGTGTTGTATTCTTGAAAAATGTGCTAAGATAATAGATTTTAAGTGTCCTCATCCCCAAAATGATGAGTATGTTAGGTAACATTAACTAGCTGGATTTAGCCACTCCACAATGTACACATATTTCAAAACATGTTGCTCATGATAAATACGTACAATTTTTAATTTCCCTTATGTACCTCTTCATCTGGCTGTTCATTTTTTATCTTTTATACTATCTTTTATAATAAACTGGCAATAGTAAGTAAAGTGTTTTTCTGAAAAACAACAAACTGGAAACAACTGCTTAGCAACAAGAAACTGCCTGACCAAGTAGAAGGATGTGGTAGTTCTGTATGTACTGATATGGAATATAGTCCGAGATAAATTGTTTAGGAAAATGAAATGCAAGTTGCAAAAGAACCCACAGTATGATGTCATTTATGTTGGAAAAAAGGCCACAATGATGTGTGAGTGTGCGCACTGAATAAAAGAAAGTTCTGGAAAGAAACTAACGGCCAGCGGTGTCACAAGGAGGATGGGCAGTTTATTTATATGTGTGTGTGCGCGCAAAGTTCCGTATTGTAAGAATTTGCTACAGCCTGTGTTATTAGCTTTGTAATGAAACAGGTAGAAACTGAAAAAGTTTAATTCCTCCCAATTCAGTTTAGGTTCTGTCTCCGGAAAACTTTCCTGGATTCCCCAGCCCCCACTCCCCGCCCCATCCCACCACCCCCACTGCCCTCTCTGAGTCTCAATTTTCTTTTCTGTAAGGATTTTCATCATTTAATCTTATTTCTTCTGAATGCACTAAATGGTAGTTATCCTAGCACTTAAGAGGATGTCGGAAACACGGTTCATTGTCTGACCCTTCCGACACTGACTAGTATGAGTACATTCTGGGGGGAATTTAGGAGTCAGGGGAAGAGGTGTTCCAAAAAGACACTACTAGAGGGTGCACCTGTCCAGGAGGAGACTCCTTAAGTGAGCAAAGAGCGTCCGACGTTTTTCTCGAGAGGAGCTGAAGTTCTCCGGAAAGAGACGACCAACTGGGAGGTGATCTCCCAAAACCGGTTGCGGGAATCACCGAAGATTTCCGGAGAGCCAAGGAGTAGGGAAGAGCCACTTACCGAGAGTTGCCGAACGTGTACGGAGATAGCCGAAGAGGTGAAAGGCGGGGCCACAGGAGCCCTTCCTGCAGGGAACCCAAGGCTTCAGAGAGCCGAAAGGTTGGGAGGCGTAACCACTCACAGGCCGGAAGTGTCCGGGGCGGAAGCGTTCGGGTAACCGAAGAAGTACCAGGATTTCCGAAGCGAGCCGAAGCATCGCGACAGTTTTCAGAGAGAGCGGGTCGGTCGGAGCTGTACCGCCGAGCACAGTCATGGCGGCGGCCAGACCTGCTGCCCCGGACGATGGCGAGGAGCCCGCGCCAGAGGCTGAGGCTCTGGCCGCGGCCCGGGAGCGAAGCAGCCGCTTCTTGAGAGGCCTGGAGCTGGTGAAGCAGGGCGCCGAGGCGCGCGTGTTCCGCGGCCGCTTCCAGGGCCGCGCGGCGGTGATAAAGCACCGCTTCCCCAAGGGCTACCGGCACCCGGCGCTGGAGGCGCGGCTTGGCCGGCGGCGGACGGTGCAGGAAGCGCGAGCTCTCCTCCGCTGCCGCCGCGCGGGTAAGGAGGGCCCGGATCCTGGCGTGGGCGGCCCCGAGGCTCTAGGGCCTGGGCGGGTGAGGGACTCTCCTGCGCTCCGAGCCACGGTTTGCCTCAGTTTCTCCTTCTGTGCCTTCTGCCGTGGCCAGCCTTTCGGAAATGTTATTCTTTCATCCCTTTCTTCATTCGTTAAGTCTTAAGAAACCACGTGGCCTTGCAGCGTCAAGCGTTTGTCCTGGGGCCGTTCTGCCAGGTTCAAATCTGGACGCTGTCATTATTGCTCAACGTCGAACATCTTTAACTTCCCTGAGCCTTGATTTCCCCATTTGACTCGTTTCAATTTTCGATCATTATCTTTTCATTTATTAGTTTTAAGAAACATGTAATTACAAGTACTTGCCCCACTGGAGCCAGGCTGTCTGGGTTGAAATACTAACTCTGCTGCTTATGTAGCCTTTCAACAAGTTATTTAGCCTCTCACCTTCGGTTTTTTCACCTGTAAAATGGGAGACATAGTAGCAATATCCATGTCATAGGGATGTTGTGACCATTAGAGGAGGTCTGTGTGCAGTGTATTATGTTCGAATGTGTGCCTGGCACATAGTGCTCAGTAAGTGTTGGATTTCATTAAATTGCCTATTTATTGTGCGCCAGCGCCATAAACCTTGTCCTCAGTTGAGAAAGTGACACTCAGAGAGAAGTAACTTGCCCAAGGTTACACGGCTACTAAGTGGCCGGTCCAGGCCCTCAGCTCCGTATGCCTCTGACTCAGAAGTACTGGCTTTTTAATTTTACGCTTCGTGCCTTTCTTTTATTAGTATTTTTTAGGTACTTGTGGGTGCCAGGACATTGTTAAGTGCTGGGAGATCTAGCAAGGGGGGACATTCAGTAGCCAACAAGCAGACACATTGCTGCCCTTTCAGAGACTGAAGATTTCACGAACTTATTTGTGTGTTCATATTTCTGTTTTCAGCCTCTTATGATATGTTTCGTTAAGCAGAGATTGTATTATAGCTGGCTTGTTTATTGCTGTATCCCCATTGATACATCTCTCAGTTTCTAGAAAAGTATACTGAGCCTGGTTGACTTTCAGTAAAAATTCATTTGAGTTTATTGTAGCAGAAACTGAGACTTAGAGAAGTTAATGTAATTTTTTTTTTTTTTTTGAGACGGAGTCTCGCTCTGTCCCCCAGGCTGTAGTGCAGTGGCCAATCTCGGCTCACTGCAAGCTCCACCTCCAGGGTTCACGCCATTCTCCTGCCTCAGCCTCCAGAATAGCTGGAACTATAGGCGCCTGCCACCACGCCTGGCTAATATTTTGTATTTTTGGTAGAGACGGGGTTTCACCATGTTAGCCAGCATGGTCTCGATCTCCTGACCTCGTGATCCACCTGCCTTGGCCGAGAAGTTAATGTAATTTTAAGATTAGATTAGACAACTAATAAGAAAAGGAGCTGGGATTTGAACCCTGTCCTCTCTGACTGTGAAGATGAACCTCGAAGCCAGCACACTGCTTGGCCTCCTGTTTGTGTCCTCATCAGTAGAAACTGCTCTGACTGGGCTGTGCCTTGCTGTTTGTTTTTGTATTTTGAGACAGTGTCTCACTTTGTCACCCAGGCTGGAGTGCTGCAGTGGCGCAATCTCGGCTTACTGCAACCTCTACCCCCTGAGTTTGAGCTATTCTCCTGCCTCAGCCTCCCGAGTAGCTGGGACTACGGGTGCATACCACCACGCTCTGCTAATTTTTGTATTTTTAGTAGAGATGGGGTTTCACCCTGTTGGCCAGGCTGGTCTCGAACTTCTGACCTCTAGTGATCCGCCTGCCTCGGCCTCCCAAAGTGCTGGGATTACAGGCATGAGCCACCACACCCAGCCTTTGTTTTGTTTGTTTTTTAGAGAGTGAGTGTGACAAATGAAGTTCAGTGAGAAAGGGTGGTTTGGAAGGGAGGAGGAAGCTATGGCCTCCTCAGTTTAGCTGTGGGGTGGTCCCAGGTATAGTCCTGCAGGGGGCAGGAGCAGGGGAATATTCCATTCAGTTGTACCATTCCCTGTAGCATTCCTAAATCATCCTGAAATAAGTAGATATAGATGGAAAAACTGGCTTAATCTTTGAAAATTAAGTTTATCCATTAAAAAAAAATCCAACCCAATAACCACTTATGTCTTGATTTCAGGAATATCTGCCCCAGTTGTCTTTTTTGTGGACTATGCTTCCAACTGCTTATATATGGAAGAAATTGAAGGCTCAGTGACTGTTCGAGATTATATTCAGTCTACTATGGAGACTGAAAAAACTCCCCAAAGTCTCTCCAACTTAGCCAAGACAATTGGGCAGGTTTTGGCTCGAATGCACGATGAAGACCTCATTCATGGTGATCTCACCACCTCCAACATGCTCCTGAAACCCCCCCTGGAACAGCTGAACATTGTCCTCATAGACTTTGGGCTGAGCTTCATTTCGGCACTTCCAGAGGATAAGGGAGTAGACCTCTATGTCCTGGAGAAGGCCTTCCTCAGTACCCATCCCAACACTGAAACTGTATTTGAAGCCTTTTTGAAGAGCTACTCCACCTCCTCCAAAAAGGCCAGGCCAGTGCTAAAAAAATTAGATGAAGTGCGCCTGAGAGGAAGAAAGAGGACCATGGTTGGGTAGGAAAATGTGTATGACAGCCACACACAGTGAAGCTCTTTTTTCAAAGTAAATTTGAAGAAATACTAAAAGTATGAGATGAGATCTAAGTAAAGGTGTTAAGATATTTTTAAGTGGTGTGTGATCGTGCCTGTGGTGTCATTATCATCTGCACTTCACTCTACTCAAGAGCTTATTATGTGTCTGAGTCATGTTCTAGGCAGAACTGGGTATTTAAATCTAGGACAGGCTTCTCCCAGATTGTGACATGTATGTCTCAGTTATATGGGTGTGGCATTGAACCACATAATGAGAATGTTACTCTCTTTTTAGTCCTTGTGAGACAAGGATGAAGTCTCAGTGATGCTCACTGAGCTTACTGGCCCTCTAACCCAGTGTTTTTTTTGTTGTGTACATGATATATTTATTTTGAAACCAGTTTAATGGGATACAACCAGCATTTTTTAAAATGAAATAGAATTGCAGCATAGAAAATATCAATGTATTGTTTTATGAAACTTTCACATGTATATGTAGACAAGGATATGTACTGAGTTTTGATGTCAAATATATTTCTCTTTCAGGGTCATGATCAAAAAATGAAAAATCTGCTTAACTCCAATTTCTCTTTTAAAAAAGCAGACTTACAGCTTTCAGGCAACTGAAATTCATGTTAACATTGTTTTTATTTTTATTGTTTTGTATTTTTGTGGTTACCTTCTAAGACAAGTGATTGATATAAAGTTCCTTTTAAGTTTATACAGGTAAGCAAACTGAGTTGATTTCTGTCACAGGCAATGAGTAGGTAGAGCAAAAATGATGAAGTGACTTGTGAAGACTGAAGTTTGATGAAGTCTGGTTTAAGGTACAGATAAGCTGAGTGTGGATGCAAAGGTACCAGGAGCTAGCTTTTAACCTTGCCCAGCCTCAATTTCTTTTCTTAGAAGAAGCTGTGTGTGGGTGGGAAGGGAACGGATGTATAATAAAATACCTTTCTTCCTTGTAAACTCCAATCAACAAACATATTTTGAGTACCTTTTATGTTCCTTGGCACCCTGTTGGGTGTTGGGTACAATGGTGAGCCAGACAGACATAGCGCCTGTTCTTTTGTAAGAAAATTTATTTTTATAAAAAATTATAAAGTAGTGTGATGTTTTGATACACATTATGAAATGATGACTACACCCGAGCTAATTAACACCCATCACCTCACATAGTTACTTTCTTGTTTCTTAATATAGACATTTACAGCTATGAATTTCTCTCTGCACACTTTTCATCACACACTCTCAGTTTTGGTATTTTGTGTTTTTGTTTTCATTAATCTCGAAGTATTTTCTAATTTCCCTTGTGATTTCTTTTTTGACCACTTGATTGTTTAGAAATCTGTTAATTTCCACACATTTGTGAATGTTCCAGTTTTTCTTTTGTTACTCATTCCTAGCTTCATTCCGTTGTGTTGAGAGATGATACAGTCAGTGCCTGTTCTTATGAAGCAAACATTCTGTAATAGTAGGACCAGTACCCTGTTTGTTTCGTTCATCACAGTCAGCACTCCCCCAGTGTCCAGCATGGGGTGGATGGCCAGGAATGGTGAAAACTCCCTTCCTGGGTAGTTGTGACTCGTAGAGAGGAAAAACAGTATCATTGCCTGTTTACTGCATGTCAGGCATTGGGCTGGGAATTTTTATATTGGATCTAAAATAACTCTTAAGTTAAGCGTTGTCCCCATTTTATAGATGGAGAAACTGGCACCAAAAGGTGGGAACTTGTCCTAGACGTCACAGGTAGCCAAAGGTACTTTTACTTGGCTCCAAATCTGTGTTCTTTCCACTGACAAAAGAGATATGGGATATGGTGCGTCTTCACAGTACTATAAGAAGTATTGGCATATAACATTATTTTCAAGGAACTCCAAGGACCACAGGAGCTGACAAGTTTTTCAATTAATATTCCCAACATGAATGAGATGCCTCATTCCTCAGTTTCCTCACATGTACTATAAGGCTAGTACCTACTTTGTGGGGTATGGTTGGCTTATGTGCATTAAATCAACAAAGCCCTAGTTGATATGGTTTGACTGTGTTCCCACCCAAATCTTATCTTGAATTGTTCCTGTAACCCCCACGTGACACGGGAGAGACCTAGTGGGAGGTAATTTAATCCTGGGGGCGGCTACCTCCATGCAGTTCTCGTGATAGTGAGTGAGTTCTCATGAGATCTGATGGTTTTATAAGGGGCTTTTCCCTCTTTTTGGCACTTCCTGCTGCCATGTGAAGAATGATGTGTTTGTTTCCCCATCCGCCATGATTGTAAGTTTCCCGAGGCATCCCCAGCCATGCTCAACTGTGAGTAATTAAACTTCTCCTTTATAAATTACCCGGTCTCGGGTATGTCTTTATTAGCAGCGTGAGTAATACACTAGTACTCACTATGTGCCAGGCACTGGAGATCTAATAGAGGGGAACATGAAGTTTACTTTCCTGGGGAACGTAAAATAAGGCAGTTTCAGACAGTGATGAGTGAAGAGGTGAAGGAAAACCAGAAACACGGGAGATGAAGGGAGTATATCCCAGGCAGGCTGTGGCGTGCGAAGTTGGTGAGGAAGGAACATCCCCGACAGCAAGGCCAGTGTGGCTGGCATCAGTGAGCAAGGAGGAGGAGCAGAACATGCGATGGGAGAGGCAGGGCCAGATCCTGCAGGGCCCTGTTACAAGGTTGGGTTTTGTTCTTAATGGGACTCAGGATTTTTAACAGGGTGACACCTGATTGTTTTGAAAGAGTTGCATTGGTTGCTGGCAGAAAACCATAGACGGCAAGAGTGGAAGCAAGAAACCTGGAAGTGAGAAGGCGACCAAAACCAGCTGGGCCAGTGAAAACAGTAGCCAGGGTGGAAGCCGTGGCGAGCATGCTCCAACTGCTTGGCACAGGACCTGGCAGCCACCGAGGCAGGGAACGCAGTGGAGAAGCAGCCTTGTCTGGGGGAACACCCGAGGTTCGTTGTCTCATGGTCATGGAGATCAAGGACATGGACCCACAAAGAGTGAGTTGAAGAGCAGAAATTTAATAGTTGAAAGAAATTAAACTATTACAAGAGGGGTCCTGGAAAAATGGGTTGCTGGATCTGCGGTGATCCAGCAGATCTGCAGGGGGTTTTATAGATGAGCTGGTGAGGAGGTACTGTCTAATCTACATAGGGTGTGCAAAACTGGTTGGACCCAGGTGTGCCACTGGCATAGGGTATGAATCTCTGGGCACCCCCACCCCAATCTTTTATTATGCAGGCGAGTTCTCTGCCTGAGCTGTGCCATGTTGCCCACTTCTTTATTACTGTACACGTGCTAAAAGGGAAGATGGAGCCTCTGTGTCGGACATGCCTGGCCCCCAAGTAGCCCTTTTCTATTGGCACAGCTGCCAGTATTCCCCTGTGCAAGCTTCCAGCTTCCTTATCTATGTTTGAAGCTGGATATTTCAGGCTGCTCTTTGTTAGAAAAGAAATGATTTCTGGGACTGCTTTTTTGTTAGAAGGGAAATTCAGCTGATGACTCTTTTGCCCTCAATATCTGCCTAAATAATTTCTTTCTACCTCCAGTCTCAGTGCCAGTGATAATTGGGGTAGCCACAGCTGTCAGGAAGCAGTAATGATCTTTTCTAGTATCCAGAGGGAGAGTGGCAGATATTGGAGACTGGAGAAACGTCACAAATGCCCCCAGGAGGAGAATCGCCCATCTGCACACTTAGCCCGTGGCCCACAGTGGGAAATAAAGGGTTAACAAACGTTCCTAGGTAAACAGTGGATTCCTTCCCTAGTTCCGTGTCACAAAGGGCTAAGGAACCCTCTGCACTTTCAGATCCCTTGATGTCCACCGGGGAGCTGCAGGTGCTTTGCAGTGCTGAGCCAAAAGCACTAGCAGTTTTGTGTGAATCCCCACCTAAACCCAACCAGATGAGGATTATAATCTCCATTTTATGGTGGAGGAAACAGCAATAGGAAATATCATGTCCTAGGGTCACAGTAAGTGACAGCTGGGATTCAAACCCATGCTTTTAACAGCAGCAGCTGACTTTATTATAGAGTTGCATTCTTTGCATGCATTAACCCATTTTACAGAAAAAGCAAATGAGACAGAGAAATTAAGTCCTGCCCCATGCCACTTAGCGAATGGCAGCGCCAGGGAAATGTGATAGGACACTGAGATGCGACCAACACTTGACACAGGCCCACATTCCTGGAACACTGAAAAGTGCTTTTGTGGCCAGTCCATGGGGCCAAGAGAGGTAGTTCCAGAGTAGAGTTGCTTTAAAGCTGGGGGAGTGCTCCAAACAAGCTGTGTTCTTATTGTTGGATGAGCTGAACCGACCATGCCCACAGCACGTGCTACCTTAGGGGTTGGGAACACCTACATTAGTGAAGACATGCAGGGCATAATCTCTGATTTAACTGCAAGAGTTCACCATGTTCCTGACCCTGGTTCCAATAAAACTTTATTTACAAATCAGTCAGCCTGTGGGCCATAGTTTGCCAATTTGATTTTTAAAACCATCCCATTAAGATATTTGTCTTGATTATTGAGTTTTTGGGTGCCCCCTTAAATTTGTGCCTCGCTTGCTTCACCCTAGTTCTAACCCAGTTGTCACTGACTGCCAGAACCCTGATGGAGGAGTCCATGTTCTTAAAAGGGCCCGCACCTGCTATGGTTTGAATGTGTTCCCCAAATCTCATGTGCTGGAAACTGCCCAACTTAGCAGTAGTGAAAGATGGGGCTTTTAAGAGGTGATTGGATCCTGAGGCCTCTGCCCTCATGAATGGATTAATCCACATGTGGATTAATACATAATGGGTTATTATGAGAGCGGGACTGGTGGCTTTGTAAGAGGAATAGAGACCTGAGCTAACATGCCCAGCACCCTCATCATATGATGCCGTGTGCCGCCTAAGGTCTCTGTAGAGTCCCCACCTTCAAGAAGGCTATGCCACCACCAGATGTGCCCCCTTGACCTTGTATTCCTCCATAACAATAAGGAGTAAACTCCTTTTCTTTATAAATTACCCAGTTTCAAGTATTCTGTTAAAAGCAACAGAAAACAAACGAATGCAGCCTAGTTCTTGGGGAACTAGGAGTCTTCCCTTTTCTTTAATTCTAGGCACCGCAATTTCAATGGACTGCACTTTTCTGCCACCAGGGGTCGTAAGTTACTGTCATTCTCGGTGCGAACAGGTAAAGAAACCTCCCTTCACTTTCTTCTCTTCCTCCTCCCTCCTTCCCCTCTTTCTTCCTCCCCTTCTTTTCTCCCCTTTTCCTTCGTCTACTTCCATCTTTTCTTCCCAAGTCCCGGCCTCCTTTCCTCCCCTCTCTCCCTTCCTTCAACATGTTCATTTATTCACTCAACACCACCTTAGCTGAGCACCTATGTGTGGCAGGCACTGTGCTAATTATGCACCATGTAATGAGCGAGACAGACGTGAGGATGTCTGGTTCCTTCCGGTCTTAACGTTTTCATCCATTCTCTCTTCATTCACTTCTTCACTGGGTATTTAGTGAGCACATGGGCTGTGTCTGGCTCTTCTGAAGAAGCTGCAGGGATGACAATGTCCAGCTGCAGCCTAGGGCACCCTTGCCTCTGTCCTGGCCCCTTCTGTTCTTCCTCACTCAGCAGCCCAGGGGACCCTTTTAAAGCCAGAACATGCCACTTCTCTATTCACAAATATGCTGGCTTCCCAGCCCATGTCTCCTTGTTTACCAGGTGCATGGCCTGGGATCCCCTCCTCGTACCTCTCTGAGCCTCAGTGTCCTCATCTGCAAAATGGACTCACAATGGTGCTGCATGGTGGAATTGCTGTGAGTATTGTAACTGGTCAGGATCCCTAGGAAGCAGACTCTGAGACGCGATTGAGCTGCCCTTGGGATCAATATCCACAGCACGGAGGACACAGGAGAGGGCAGAGGGAGAACTGGAGCTGAGACCCAGCAGCAGCTTCGCTCAACCCTGTGGGAACTCTGCAGCTGAAATGGCTCTTCAGAGATGTCACAAGATGGCCTGAGATGGCCAGGACTTTGCAGTCTCACATTAGTCACTGGGGGGTCACCCCTGGAAGGGACATGAGCTCAGGCAAGGCCACTCTCTGCCTACTGTGAGGCTATCCCTGGAGGAGCTGACCACAGGAGCTGACTGCTGACCACTCGCCCTGCCTCTGGGGCAATCAGTCCTTCCTTAAGGCATCTGGGTCGCACATCCATGTCCACCACAAACATCCATATAAGGAGGTGCGTGGAGCACTTGGAGCACTACCACAGTGCATGGCACATGGCAACAATGAGCAATATCGTTATGATGTCATTTAGGTGTCTACTATTTTTAGAGAGCAGCAAACAGGTGATTATAATACAGCTCCATTTGTTCCCCTTATAAGCTAAGGGTAGACAGGATGCACTTTCCCACATCGCCAGTCTGCCATTCCAAATCTTCTGAATCAAAGGTGTGAGATTGGCCTGAGAATCTGCATTGCTAACAAGCTCCCAGGTGATGCTGAGGCTGCTGTTCTGAGAACGCCTACCTGAAGGAAAATCAAAGTATGTCATCAGAAAAATAGGAAATAGATGCTGAGAGGGCAAGAAACAAAATACCATCTGCCATACCCATTTTACAGCATTATTGCCTACCAAAAGTCACCCTCCTTTTTTTTTTTAAAGACAGAGTCTTGCTCTGTCATTCAGGCTGGAGTGTAGTGGTGCGATCTCAGCTCACCGCAACTTCCACCTCCCAGGTTCAAGCGATTCTCCCACCTCGGCCTCCCCAGTAGCTGGGATTACAGGTGCCCACCACTACACCTGGCTAACTTTTGTATTTTTAGTAGAGATGGGGATATCACCATGTTGGCCAAGCTGGTCTTAAACTCCTGACCTCAAATGATCCACCTGCCTTGGCCTCCCAAAATGTGGAATTACAAGCGTGAGCCCATCCCTCTTTTTTTTTTTTTTTTTGAAATGGAGTCTCATTCTGTCGCCCAGGCTGGAGTGCAGTGGCGCGATCTCGGCTCACTGCAAACTTCACCTCCCAGGTTCACGCCATTCTCCTGCCTTAGCCTTTCAAGTAGCTGGGACTACAAGCGCCCGCCACCATGCCCGGCTAATTTTTGTACTTTTAGTAGAGACGGGGTTTCACTGTGTTAGCCAGGATCGTCTCAATTTTTGTATTTTTTAGTAGAGACAGGATTTTGACATGTTGGCCAGGCTAGTCTCAAACTCCTGACCTCAAGTGATCTGCCTGCTTTGGCCTCCCAGAGTGCTGGGATTTTAGGCATGAGCCATGGCGCCCAGCCTACCCTCCTTATTCCTTTTGGACATAACCCCAATTTATATAGATATTTTTAGGTGAAGATAACTTCACCTCAGGAAAGGTCACATTGGTCCCTGATTAGGAATGGGCATGTGTATTAGGCCTTTTGCATTGCTGTAAAGAAACACCTGAGGCTGGGTAATTTATAGGAAAAAGAGGCTTAACTGGCTCGTGGTTCTGCAGGCTGTACAAGCATGGCTCCAGCATCTACTTCTGGTGAGGGCCTCAGGAAGCTTCCGATCATGGAAGGCAAAGGGGGAGCAGGCAGTGTCACGTGGTGGGAGCAGGAACAAGACAGAAGGGGAGGAGGCAGGCTCCTTTAAACAAACGGCTCTCTTGTGAACTAACAGAGCCAGGGCTCACTCAGAGATTACCACAGAGAGGGCAGCAAGCCATTCACGAGGAATCTGCCCCCATGATCCAGTACCTCCCACCCGCCCCGCCTCCTACACTGGAGGTCACATTTCAACCTGAGATTTGGAGGGGACAAACCTCCAAACCATATCAGCATGTGACCGTTTTGTGGCCAATAAGATACAAGAGCAAATCTGCGAAGATTCCTTCTGTGGAAGATTTTGCTTCTAGAAGGTGAGGAGATGTAAGAATTCTCTCCCTGCTCGGACACCAGCACATTCCCATCAACAATTTCCGTTTTTCAATGCAATGACAATAACCAGAGGTTCAGCAGCCATCTGGAGACCATGAGGCCACCCCTGATGGTAAAGAGTCAATGAGAGGAAGATGGATGATGAGGTGGAGGGATGGGCAGAGTGTGAGTCTGTTCTTAGTGACCTCAGACCTTGCTTTCTGGACTTATATGCACAGGCAAACATCTCCAAAGCTGAAGCTACTGTAAATCAGATTTTCCATCACTTGAAGCCAAAAGCATTCCTAACCAACACAGATTCAGACCCCAGGTCCCCAAAGCCATACTTGTTCATAGCATCTTACTGCCTTTCACCGTCAGGTTGGGGCCTCTCTGTTTAGATCAAAGTCAAGGAGACAGACAAACTCCAACCCCTTCTTACCAAGGTCTGGGAGGTGAGAACTCCGCACTGAGACGTAGTCTACTCAAGCCCTGGCCAAAGTCTGCCACCAACTC
Source organism: Macaca fascicularis (assembly GCF_037993035.2). Classification (NCBI taxonomy): domain Eukaryota; kingdom Metazoa; phylum Chordata; class Mammalia; order Primates; family Cercopithecidae; genus Macaca; species Macaca fascicularis. The sequence continues at coordinate 102,732,759 of NC_088384.1, read as the reverse complement.
CCTCTGTGAGTTTGGGGAAAATTCTAGACTTCCCTGGGCCTCAGTTTCTCTACCTGTAAAGTGGAAGATTTGATCTAGATCCAGTGAGTTGCTGTCACTCTAGCCAGTTTTCTTGGGTTCACGTAATGTTTGCTTTTTAGTTGCCAATGTTAAACAACTTCATATGCCAGTGTTAAACAATTTCAAACACATATGGATGGTTTCATTTGTAAAAATCCAGACATCTGGCTTCTCTGGAAACATTTTCAGGAGATGTTGCCATGCGGGGCCCCTGTTCTAACACATCTTCTTTTAGAGGGGGCTGTGCTTTCCAATTTGCCCCAGTCTCCACTGCTCCCTATTGCTCTTTGGCTCTGAGTCACTGTTTATCATCACACTGGTCCCATTGTTCTCCTTACAGAGGTAAGAGGAGAGTTAGATATGTCTTACTGCTCTTGTTACTTGTCCCTGAGAGCATTTGAGTTTGCAACCTTTAGATAAGATGGCGTGTATCTTCCCCAGGGCCTCACAGGCATCCCAAAACTCAACAGGTCCCAAAACAAACCCCTGGTTTCACCCATGGTCTCTGCCCCCATCATAAACTTGCCATCTTAGGAAATGGCAGCCCCAGGAATCCAGAACTTCACCCCAAACCTGCGGTCTCTCTTTGACTCCCATCTTTCACCAGCTCCCCTTGCCCCCATTCAATCCAGCAGCAGATCCTGCAAGCTTTACTTTCAAAATATAATTACAAAGTTGGGAGAGTGGCTGCCTTTGGGCAAGGGGCAGTGATTTGGAGGGGGCTTCTGGGGCTTCTGGGGGGGATGGACATATTCTATTTCTTGAGCTTGATGCTGGTTATGTGGGTGGATTGAGTTTGTAAAACTTCATGAAACTGCAGGCATGTTTTTATGTGTAATTTTCAGTATTTATGTTGTACTTCAGTAAAAAGCTAATGAGGCCAGGTGCGGTGGCACCTGCCTGTAATCCCAGCACTTTGGAAGGCCGAGGTGGACGGATCACCTGAGGTCAGGAGTTCAAGACCAGTCTGGCCAACATGGTGAAACCCCGTCTCTACTAAAAACACAAAAATTAGCCGGGCATGGTGGTGGGTGCCTGTAATCCCAGCTACTCGGGAGACTGAGACAGGAGAATCGCTTGAACCCAGGAGGTGGAGGTTGCAGTGAGCCAAGATCGCCACTGCACTCCAGTCTGGACAGGGTGAGACTGTCTCAGAAAAAAAAAAAAAAAAAAAAGATGAATTTGGAACTACTCTCTGTTCCCCCTCCTGGCCACCCTGGCATAGGCCATGCTATATTTTGCCTGAATCCCTGCAGTTGCCCTTCATGGTTCTCCCCCCTTCTGCCCTCGTCCCCACTGTTTCCACGTAGCCCAGGAATTCTATTAAATCTCAGTTCAGATCTGCCAGGCAAGGTGGTACATGCCTATAGTCCCAGCAACTAGGGAGGCTGAGGTGGGAAGGATCGCTTGGAGTTCAAGGCTGCAGTGAGCTGTGATTGCACCACTGTACTCCAGCCTGGATGACACAGTTTAGTTTTAGTTAAAAACAAACTTAAAAAAAAAAGGGGGGGGGCCGGGTGCGGTGGCTCATGCCTGTAATCCTAACGCTTTGGGAGGCTGAGGTGGGCGGATTGCCTGAACTCAGGAGTTCGAGACCAGCCTGGGCAACATGGTGAAACCTTGTCTCTACTAAAAAAGAAAAAAAAAATCAGCTGGGCGTGGCAACATGTGCCTGTAGTCCCAGCTACTTGGGAGGCTGAGGCAGGAGAATTGCTTGAACCTGGGAGGTGGAGGTTGCAGTGAGACGAGATCGTGCCACTGCACTCCAGCCTGGGTGACAGAGTGAGACTCTGTCTCCTAAAAAAAAAAAAAAAGAAAAGAAAGAAAAAGGAAAACCACTCCACTTTGCCCCCACTAACCCCAGCACTCCCCATTCTGACCCCTCTGCTGTTCCTGTCCCCATTCTGACCCCTCTGCTGTTCCTCTCTCTGCTATTCCCCTGGGTCAGCCACACTGGGCTCCTTGCTGTACTTCCAACATGCCAGCCTTGCGCACATCTTAGGGCCCTCACAGCTGCTATTCCCTTTCCCTGAAACACTTTTCCCACTGATCGCCACATGGCTGCCTCCCTCATTTCCTTCAGGTCTCTACCAAATGCCACTTTGTCTGGGAAGCCCCCACAGCACCCGCACCCCACCCCCATTGATTGCCCAACTTTGTTCCTCTCCAGCGCATCATGGCCCCCGATAGCCTCTGTATTCACTTGCTCATTTGTTTGCTCTCTATGGCCCCCTCTAGAACCTGGGCTCTGGGCAGGGAGCTCTGTTTGGTTCACTGCTCTAGCCCTAGTTTCTACCATGGTGCCTGGGATTTAGTAGGTGCTCCTTAGGTATTTTGAATTGAATTGAATTCTCTCTTCCAAACCTAGCTGCTTGTTGGAAAGAAAATCAAGGATCCGTGTGAGCCTTCCTCTGATTCCTCCCACTCCCCCAAACACACACACACACACACACACACTCTCGTGCACGCACGCTCCCTGCCTACCCACTGTCTCCCCTGCTGGAGGCAAAACAGAGTATGGTCCTGGCCTGAGGTTTGGAACAAAAAACAGAACACTGGGGGTCTGCTGCCGATCAAAGGCCTCTCCGTGTTTGTAAACCTTAACTCTTTGCCCGGGATGGAGGAGGCCAGGGGATGGCCCAGAACCCAGGGTTAGTCAACGTTCCAGGCCAGGAAGGCCCAGGCCTGCCTCCTTCCCCATAGTGAGGAAAGGCCCCACAAGGCCAAACTGCTTGACTTCCCCCTCCAGGGGAAAGAAGGGGGAACTAAACCCCACTCCAGTCTGAGGGCTCTCTGCTGGGACCTGCATCAAAGCCAATATTGTTCTTGGAGCTGCAGAGACCTCAAACAAAATGTCACACTGAGAGATGTTGACGGGGTATGGGGGTCAGGGTGCGGAGGTGGAGGGAAGGGGAACCGAAAGTCCCTTCTGTGGAGGGAAGAATGGAATTTGGTGCCAAGATTCCCCTCATACTCTCTCCCACTGCCTACCTTATTTTTCTTCATAGCACTAAATTCCACGTGACATGCTGTGTATTTCACACACGTGTCTTATCACAGAGCTACTAAAATGAAAACTCTGTGAGAACAAAACTGGTGTCTGATTTGATTACTGTTGTATCCCCAGCACCCAGAATGATGCCTAGTACACAATAGGTGCTTAATTAATCCTTGTTGAATGAACAATAGTCATGATTTTTACTGATATTTCTAACAATAAAACCCAATGATGTAGAACGTGTTTCATCCTTCGATATTTATTGCTTCTCTCCATGTTACAGGCACTGAGAGAGTGGCAGGGGGCGACTGGGACTCCCTTGTTCCCCTGGAGTTTAACCTAGTGGTAAACACTTTCAGACGACGAATCATGCTATGAAGGAATAACTCGGGGATTTTGTACAGGGTGAGTGACGTGGACTTGAGGAAGGCTGCGTTTCATTAGATCAGGAGGTCAGGGGTGGAGACCCTCTGAGGAGGTGACATTTGAGCTGAGGACTGAGTGAGTAGAAGGAACCAGTCATGGTGATGGTGGTGGGAGCTTGGGAAGGGTGCACAGGGAGATCCAGGCAGACTGAGCATTTGTAAAAGTAGAGAACTTGCTATGCTCAAGGAGCAGAAAGAAGACTGCAAAGAGGACAGTCCCCAGCAATGGAAGGGAAGGGAGGGAGGGCTGAAGGACCAGATAGGACCTGATCGTTCATGTAAATGCCTAGTACTGTGCTTGGCACACAGCAAGCCTCCATAACTGGGCTGATGACCATAGTTAATATATTTATTCATACCTCACATAGTGTGTTATTTCCCAATTAGAAATCATACTTTCCTGTAATTAGGGGTTGATAGGTACCTGGTCCTGTGCTAAACGAATAAACAGGAAAAGCACTTAACAGTGCCTGGCTTTTCATTCTTTGAGCCTTATCATAAACCTATGATGTAGTTGTTTCCATTATCTACATTTTCCATGAGGCCATGGAGGCTCAGAGGGGTGATATGAGCCCACCAGGTACACAGTTTCAGTGTTAAACATCTGCTTGACAAACTACCCCCCAAACTTAAACAATAATCATGCAGTAATATATCATGATTTTGTGGGGCAAGAATTAGAGTGGGGCTCAGCTGGGTGATTCTTCTGTTCTCCATGGCATTGAGGAATGTCACGCAGGGTCACTCAGCCATCAGATGAGCTCATCTGGAGGGCCTAAGACAGCTTCACTCATGTGTCTTGTGCCTTGATGGGGCTGGCTGGAAGTCTGGGCTCAGCTGTCAACCAGAGCAGATACTCATGGCCTCTCCAGCATGGCAGCCTCAGGGCAGTAGTCCAGGTCTCCAAGGACAAGTGTTCTAGAAATCAGGCAGAAGCTGTGTGGCCTTATTCATGCCCTGGAAGCCATATCAGGTCACTTCCACGGTAAGCTGTTGGTCAAAGCAGTCAGAAGCTCACGTAGGTTCATCAGGAAGGGGCATAGACACTGCCTCCCAGTGGAAAGGGTGTCACAGGATTTGTGGCTATGTTTTATAACCACATATGGACTGGCGTTTGAACTGCCTACCCCACTAAATGGGGAGCCGCATGAAGGAAGGATGCTGCCTGCCTCATTTCATGTCAGATCCCCAGTGTCCAGCACAGTGTCTGGTACAGGTTTGAATTCAGTAAATGTTTGCTGAATGAATAAATGAATAGGTGATTCCAAAATACATACTCCTGTTACCATGGGCTCAGCAGAGCTTGGGTATGAATGACTACTGGTTGGTGCAGCACGAGGAATACCAGGAATGCTGACAGCCCAGCCTTCTGGTGAGAGATTACCAAATGTTGGGATTTGCACATCAATTCAATTCAACCCAACTCATATTTCTTTCCCACCCATGTGCCAGGCAGTGGAGAGACAGCTGTGTCTGAGCAGGCATGGCCTCTGCCTACTGGAAGTTCAAAGCCACGCTTTCCTTCTCTTCACATGAGTTAGCTTGAAGTCTAGTGGAAGGACCCCTGGACTGGGAACTGGCCATAATTCAGACCCTGATGCTCTGGGTGGTATTGGAACAGACACTGTGACCCTATTTGTTGACCTGTTGAGTGGGACAGGTGTATCAGATTGGATGACTATGAAAAAGCCCCTCTAGCTAGTGGGAGTCATAGACATGTGCAGCTTAGATTCCCCTTCAAACTGGGACTTGTTGCCCAGTCATTATTAGCTCCTTTGGGGACTGCCTTGGTTTTCAAGTCGAAGTAATGCTCTTCTCAGGGAGGCCCTCAGCTCAGAGGCTGGTTGAGCAAGATAAGGGTACAAGTATCTACCCACCTGGTGCAAGACTCCTCCAGTGGGTGAGCTTTGCTCGGGGCTCTCCATTGTGATGGCGAGACTTTTTTGTGCCTGAATGCTGCCTGGTGGCTCCCTCTGCCCAATCCTGCTTCTCCCTGTTCCTTTTCCTTTTCACAGGTGTTATTCCCAATAAATCTTACGCACTCCTAACCCCGTGTTTCCTAGAGAACCCACACTGTGATTTGGTTCTACATATGAACTCTGTCTTATATACCTTTTTTTTTTTTTAATGAGCAGTACAGACATATACTATAACATTCAAATGGTTGAGAAACACTGTGTTGTAGGTTGGGTTTTCCAGGATTTGGAGACTAGTGTGCAGGAAATGTATTAGAGCATGCCTTTGGGATCCACATCCAGGGAAGGGAAGGGAAGGGAAGGGAAGGGAAGGGAAGGGAAGGGAAGGGAAGGGGAGGGCAGGGGAGGGGAGGGGAGAGGAGGGGCAACTGTAGGGTGAAGGGAGATGTTGAGCTGAAATGCAACCTAGACAGAGGCCTTGACCAATTGCATGAGTGCTCTGAAGGGGGATGGCCCTCAAAGTTGTCTCAAGTTGGGGTGAGGAGGCTGGGCACTTGTATTCCTGCTTCAGTCAGTAACTGGATGTCAGTCACTCTGGGAAGGAAACATGACCTTGGCTAACGTGGCACTGTTTGCTGAGGCAATTATCAAATGGGATCATAGCCAAGAATTGACTACTGGAAGCATTCCCAGCAGATGGAGTTTTTTATTCCTAAAGGGGCACTGGGCAGTGCATTCCAACACTCATAACAGAGTATGATGTGCAAACAAGTCTTCCGCTTGCTCATGTCCCCAACATAACAACTTCAGTCACACACAACTGAAAACATAGACACATAAGGCTCAACATACTAGGTTTTCTCCTGCCTTGTAAACAAAGTGCAGAGGTGGTTCCATGAATTCATGAAGGATCCCAACTCCCATCTTTCTGCTTTTGCATACTTAGTGTGTACCTTTCATTCTCAAGGCCAGTTCATGTTGATTTCTGTATTAAATCACCTCACAACTTGCAACAACAGTATCTTGTTATTTCTCATAATTCCATGATTGACTGGGCTCAGTTGGGTGGTTCTTCTGCTCCACATGGTGCAGCTGAGATCACTTAGGGGGCTGCATTTAGTGGGAGCTCTGCTGGGGCTGAGACATCCAAAATAGCTTCCTGTCTTTCAGGGCCCCTCTCTGTGGAGTCTTTCATCATTTAGTAGTCTAGTCCATGCTTCTTTATGGTGTGACATTGGCTGCCAAGAGGGGATGTTTAAAGAAGACAAGCCCTAATGTGCAAGTTGTAGTTAAGCCTTTGTTTGCATCACATTTTCTGATGTCCCATTGGCCAAAGCAAGTTACGCAGCCAAGCCCAGAGTCACTGTGGGAGGGTACTACACAATGGTGTGAATACCAGGAGGTATGGGTCTGTGGAGGCCATCAGTATAACATATCCCTTACACTTCCTGATCAATGATGGTTGCTGGAGCTCAAGCCATGAGTCAGGAAGGAAGAAGGGAGAGGAAAGGAAAAAGGGTATGCTCCTTTAAAGACACAGTCCTAAATGTCCCACATAACAACTTCTACTAACTTCCCATTGGCCAGATCTTAATCATATAGATACACCAACTGTAGAGAAGCCTGAGAATTGTTTTTAAAGGTGGTCATGTATTCCAGGGAAGTGGCACTAAGGTCCAAAGGAAGCTGCATATGAGTGATCTCTGCTCTACCAGCCTCCCAAGCCTCCCAGTGCACCTTCTAGGAGACAAGCAAGGTAACCAATTTTTTATTTATCCATCTGCATTGTTAAGTATGCATGTATTTTTTTATGTCTTTACACACTGGGCAGTATGAAGTTTTGTATGTATTTCTATACAGATACTTCTTAACTTACAATAGTGTTACCCCTCAATAAACCCATTGTAAGTTGAAAATATCTTAAGTTAAAAAAGCACTTAATACTCTCAGTAAATCCATTGTAAAGTTGAAAAATTCTAAGTCTAACCATCAACAATCAGGAAATGTCTGTATAATGTTCTTAGCATAGTGCTTAGAAAACAATTTTATAAATTGTAGGCATTGTCCCTCAAAAATGGTATTTATTATTTATACAAATGGTAGTACAATAAAATTATGAGTACCTTGAGTCACATTCTCTAATTTGCCTTGGTTGCCAGTGGTCAGACCCACCCAGCTTATGTGGTATCTTGCCAATAACTCCCATCAACCTGGGGTTTTTCTAACTTTGCCCTAAGGTGGGCACGATGGCAGGCTTGGGAACAGTCTAGTTGAGGGTTAGCAACACAGACTTTGGAGTCAGAAGACACATCTCTGAGTTTTAGTTTCTTCCTCTGTAATGAAGGTAATCACACCCTTCTGGAAGGGTGGTTGTAAAAATAAAATGAGAAAAGCTGAGGAAGCACTGAGCATAGTGTCTGGGGCATAGTAAGTGCTCAATTAATGGTATAGGATGACTTGATTAAAGGGCTTGACCTATCTCTGACAATCTTTAAAAGGAAGTTAAGTGAGGCAGGGGGTCGGGGGAGGGGGGTGGAACACAAGATTTCTCCTTTAGCTGAAGTGTGTCTCTGGATTTCAGGCCATGTGTTATATTCCTTCACTCAACACACATAATAACTTCTTGATCTTCTGATGACTCCAACAAGAAAAAGAGCTCAATATTTGTGTGGGGATATGGGAGTAGCAGTGTGTATCATTGGAATTTCAGCTCTATCATGCACCAGCTGTGTGACCTGGGACGAATGTCTTAATTCCTCTGAGTCTCCGTTTCCTTATCTGTCCAATGGACATACCTAGTAAGGAATGAAAATTAATGTTGGTCAAGCCATTCATTGACTGTGGAAGTTCTTTAAGAATTCCCTTCCACAGTCTACTGAACAGTATATCTCAACAGTAGGCTTAAAATATTCAGTAAAACATGCTGTAAACAGATGTACTGTCATCTAGACTTTGTTGCTCCATTTATAGAGCATAAGCAGCATAGATTTAGCATAATTCTTATAGGCCTTAAGATTTTCAGAATGGTAAATGAGCAAATCTTCAACTTAGAGTTACCAGCTGCATTAGGCCCTAACCAGAGAGTCAACTTGTCCTTTGAAGCTTTGAAGCCAGGCATTGACTTCTCTCTGGCTATAAAAGTCCTAGATGGCATCTTCTTCCAATAGAAGAGTATTTCATCTATGTTGAAAATCTGTTGTTCAGTGTAGTCATCTTCATCAGTGACCTTAGCTTGATCTTCTGGTTAACTTGGTGTAGCTTCTACTTCATCACTTGCTCTTTCACTTCGCACTTTTATGTTATGCAGACGGCTTCTTTCCTTAAACCTCATGTACTCAGCTAACTTCAAACTTTTCTTCTGCAGCTTCCTCGCCTCCCTCAGTCTTCATAGAATTAAAGAGAGTTAGGGTCTTTCTCTGGATTAGGCTTTGGCTTGGGAATGTTGTGGCTGGTTTAATCTTCTATCTTAGACTACTAAAACTTTCTCCATATCAGCAATAAGGCTGTTTTGCTTTCTTATCATCCATGTGTTCACTGGAGTAGCACTTTTAATTTCCTTCCAGAACTTTTCCTTTACACTCACAAGTTGACTGTTTGGCACAAGAGGCCTAGTTTTTGGCCTGCATTGACTTTTGACGTGCCTTCCTCACTAAGCGTAATAATTTCTAGCTTTTGATTTTAAAGTGAGAGACATATGACTCTTTCTTTCATTTGAATACTTTGAGGCCATTGAAGGATTATTAGTTGGACTAATTTCAATAGTATTGTATCTCAGAGAATAGGGAGGCTTGAGGAGAGGGAGAGAGATTGGGGAACAGCCAGTCGGTGGAGCAAGCAGAACACACACAACATTTATCCACTAAGTTTGCCATCTTATATGGGCACAGTTCATGGCACCTCAAAACAATTATAATAGTAACTTCAAAGATCACTGATCACAGATCACCATAACAGATATGATAAAAAAAAAAAGTTTGAAATTGTGCAAGGATTACCAAAATGTGACCTACATGAAGTGAGCACGTGCTGTTGGAAAAATGATGCCAGGAGAATTGCTCACTGTAAGGTTGTCACAAAAATGCAATATCTGTAAAACACAATGAGACGAGATATGCCTGTGCACATTATAGTTCTCGTTTCAGATGAGGAAACTCAGTTTGGGTGAAACCTCCTGCCCAGCAACAAGCAAGTGGCCCAGCCAGAATTTGAATGTAGCTTTGTCTAATGCAGGGGTGACAGATTCACATAGGTAATGCAGATGGATTTTATAAGGATGGAATGAGTTAAGACAGGTAAAGTACTGAAAACAGAGCCTGGCAAATAATAAGTGGAGTATATGTGCTCACTAATATTAATATTGTTATGATGATGACTACATTTAAGCCACCAGATTGAAACCTCTGCTCTAATGCCAAATATTGTACTCTTAATATCTTAGCTGGTTCTGGAACAGGGAACCCAACCCAGGCCCACCAGTAAAATATGCCCTGGTCTCAGCCGCCTCTACTTAGACTTTGGGGCATGGACCAGAGTTCCTTTGATGTCAATGAGTCCAGTTCTCTAGAAACAGCTTTTCCGGTTTAGAGTACTCCCATGCCCAGACCTTGAAGGTCCAAAGTGTTCTCTGGAGGGCCTTTGTCCCTCCATACAATGTTGTCTGGAGCCTTTGATGAAGCCGGTTATTGGGCTGGCTCAGGATCAAGTCCCAACCTGAAAGGTCATGGAAGACAGTTTCATCATAGCTTGGAATGGGTCCATTGGGAAATAACTTGCCCTCAGGGTTTATAGGAACGGCATCAGCATGATCTGGATAGGAAGTGAGTGCCACACCCCTTCCTGGGATTTTCTCTTGCTATCTCGTGGTCTCCCAAATTTCAGATTTTGGCCTCAAATTTTTGGAATTTTGCCTTTGCCATGTACTCCCTGCACTCCAAGTTACTTGGCATTTTTCTTTGAGTTGCTTTACATTGTAAACTTAAATAGATTTAAATTAAACGGAGAGCTTTTTAAAAAAGTCATAGGCTTTAATAAAAAACAAAAATCTCAGACAGGTGTGGTGGCTCATGCCTATAATCACAACATTTTGAGAGGCCGAGGCAGGAGGGTCGCTGGAGCCCAGGAGTTCGAGACCAACCTGGGCAACATAGCAAGGCCCCCTATCTCTACAAAAAATTTAAAAATTAGCCAGGTATGGTGGTGTGTGCCTATAGTTCCAGCTACTCAGGATGCTGAAGTGGGAGGATTGCTTAAGCCAGGGAAGTCAAGGCTGCAGTGAGCCATGATCACGCAACTGCACTCCAGCCTGGGTAACAGAATGAGACCCTGTCTCAAAGCAACAACAACAACAACAACAACAAAAACAAAAACAAAAATCACTCTCCTTAAGCCAAAAGTAATTATAAGAATAAACAAAATAAAAATAAAACGATATTGCCTGGCTCAGCAAGAGGCCAATGTTTCTGACTCCAAACCCTTTTCTGTCTGTTACAAAAGAAGATTTATAGGTGATGAGGTCTTAAAGGGATACTGACACCCAACTGAGACTCTCTCCATGGTATAATGAGGAGTTAAAGAAAAGTTACACAGGATAACTTTCACTTTCTGTGATTCAGTGTTATTTAAATGTCTGACATGAAATTATCTGTGTTTCCTCACTAGTATTCCTCTCACACTTTGAGAAATATCCCACCATCTCATATTTGATCCCAGTACCAGTTCCTCTCTCTCATAGCCTCATTAGAGTTTCAGCAGGACCTGCCAGCTCTGCTGGCAAAGTATATCCAGAATTGAATTCTTTCCTACCACCTCTGCCGTTACTAATCTGGTCCAAGCCACCATTGTCTTAGCCTGAGGTATCTTTGAAAAAAAAAAAAAAAAAACACATGTACTAGGATGGCTATCATTAAAAAGGTAAATAATGACAAGTGCTGGGAAAATGTAGAGTAACTGGAATCTTCATACACTGCTGGTGGGATTGTGAAATAGTGCAGACACCTTGGAAAACAGCCGGGCAGTTCCTCAAAAGTTGAGACATAGAGTTACTTACCATATAACCCAGAAATTTCACTCCTAGGTATGTACCTAAGAAAAATATAAACATGTCCAAAAACTTGTACAGTAATGGTCAAGGCAGCATTATTCATAATAGCTAGAAAGTTCAAACAGTCCAAATGTGTATTAACTGATGAATGAATAATAAAGTAGGATACACCCATACAATATTATTCAGCAATAAAAAGAAATGTAGTACCAATGCACGCTATGACAGAGATGAATCTTGAAAGCATTATGTTAAGTCAGCGAAGCCAGACACAAAAGGACCACATTTAATATGATTCCATTTATATGAAATGTCCAGAATAGGCAAATCTATACAGACAGGAAGTATCTTAGTAGTTGCCTGGGACTGGGGAGGTTGCGGGGAGATAGGGAGTGACCGTTAGTGGGCATGAGGTTTCCCTTTGGGGTGATGAAAATGTTTTAAATTAATTGTAGTGATGGTTGCATTGTCAGTGTCCTGAAAAATCATTAAATTACACTTTTTTTTTTTTTTTTTTTGAGACAGTACTTGCTGTATTGCCCAGGCTGGAGTGCAGTGATGCAAACACCACTCACTGCAGCCTTGACATCCTGACTTTTTTAAAAAAATGAAAGCAGAATATGCCATTCTTCTCAAATCTCTACAATGGCTGCCCTGGTCACTGAGTGTGAAAGTCCTTACTTGGGCTTTTGGGATCCTACTTTGAGTCCTTGCTGGCTGGCTGTGACCCTGTCTCTGCACTCCAGTTCCTTGATGATGCTAAGACCTGTCATGTTGGCTGCTGCCTCAAAGCCATTGCATTTGACTTCTCCTTCTTCTTGGAATGCTTCCTTTGCATACCCAGAAGTTCATTTGTTCACTTTCTTTAGGTCTCAGTTTAACTTAGGGTCCTCTTCGTGGACAGCTTCCCTGACCACCTTATCTACAAGAGCACCTCCAAAGCATCACTGACAACTTCCCTTTGCTGCTTCTTTTTTCTTCCCAGATTTGTCATATTTTCATCTTTTGATTATAATACATTTTACTCATTTATTTGTTTATTATTTGCATCTGCCATCATGTAAGTTCCATGAGGTCAGGGATTTTAATTTTTTAGTCTTATTCATTACTGTATATACAGCCTGGTGTATAGTTGCCATATAGCAAGTATTGAATAAAACACATGATGAAAGGTATGTCTCATTAATCCCAAGTTTACTAATGAGCAAAACCAACTCTGGTAGGTATTCAAATATTATTAATAGTTAAGTAAACATTGACAAGGCATCTAGCATAGACCATGCCCAGGCCCCAGAGCTGTTGGGTGTCAAGATTCTGTACTAACTCAGGAGGGTGGCTTCAGCCTTTAGACGTGATATGATAAAAAGCCAGTTCACATTTCCCAGGTTTCACCAGAATCTGGCAAAGCATGAATTAGATTTTTAGGGACGGTGGTTCTGAATCCAAGCTATCCTTTAGAGTCTGCTTGGAGCTTAAAAAAAATCCTGATGGCCAAGCCACATCCTAGACAATGAAATCAGACTCTCTGAGGATGGAGCATCAGCACTGTTAATGCTCCTCAGGTGATTCCAATGTGCAGCCGGGGTTGAGAACCACGTGCTAGAAGTTTAAAGAAGTGCAGGTAGCACCCTTGTTATCTGAGGGGAATGAGTATTGGGAAATAGCCTCTTGAATTAATACACTCAAATTGTTGACAACTCCTTTAATATTAATACTTTCAGGGATTTGGTGCATGGAGAATACTCACTGCTACTTTACTTTGTTCAATGCTCAGTATTAAAGTCATATTGCACAGATCTAATAGACACCTCTACTAGAGTTATTACGGTGTAGTGTTGGTTTTGCATGGGGACTGCAGTGAATGGGTTTGAATCCCCACTCAACAGCTGTGTGTCCTTGGATAAGTTACTCAATTTCCCTGTACCTCAGTTTCCTCCTCTGCAAAATGGGAATATAACAGAACCTATTTCATAGGGTTATTTAAATGTTCAATGAATTAAATCATGTAAAGCTCTTAGAATAGGACCTGAACTAGAGTAAACATGTAGTGAGTGTGGCCGTTATTATTCATGAGTAAATAAGCTGGAAAGCCAACATTCCTTGCATTTGACATAGATCACAAACTTGATTAAATTCCCTTGTACAACATAGACTGCAATTACAAATCTTAGTAAAGCCCCCCGACCTTTTTTTTTTTTTTTGACAGGGTCTTGATCTGTCACCCAGGCTGGAGTATAGTGGCACAATTATAGCTCGCTGTAGCCCTCACCTCCGGGGCTTAATCAATCCTCCCACTTCAGCCTCTCAAGTAGCTGAGACTACAGGCATGCACCACCATGCCCTGCTAATTTTTTTTTTTTTTTTTTTTGTAGCGACAGGGTCTCATTATGTTGCCTGGGCTGGTCTCAAACTCCTGAGCTCAAACGATCCTCCTGCCTCGGCCTCCCAGAGTGCTGAAATTACAGGTGTGAGCCACTGCACCCAGCTAAGATGATTCTTTTTTTATTTTATTTTATTTTTTAAAATAGCGATGATATCTCACTATGTTGCCCAGGCTGATATCAAACTCCTGGTCTCAAGCAATCCTACCTCAGCCTCCCAAAGTGCTGGGATTACAGGTGTGAGCCACCGTGCCCGGCCCCCAAGCAGATTATTTCAAATGGTTCAAGCATATTAAGCAGCAGATCAAATATACACAAATTCATTGCTGATAAGACTTATAAATTCATATCTTTATACCAAGGTCAGTTACAAAAGTGCTGAACTCATAGAATTTACTTTGTTTCTTATGTATATTTTCAGAACTTTGCAAGGTTGTAATTTTTACCCCTTCTTAGGTATAACAACAAAGAAAAAATTATTAATCGGCATTTGGTAATCTCACCCAGACTCAAAAGCAAAAGAGTGCTGTCTCAAATATGCTATGCCTATAGGAGCTGAGTTACTAAACTGGCTAACTTCTGATCAGAACATTTTGGATCTTGTTGTATATTTCAGGATGATTCAGGTTCATCTTGAATGATCCAGAGTGTTTGAGCAGTGTGCTTAGTTCCTTTTGGTAATATAACTTTGCCCTGCTATAGCAGGTGCTTCCTTCCTTTTTGTAATATCATTTTCCTCTGCTATATCAGGTACCCATAAGTCTCTATATTTTATGTGGAGTTTAATCTTGAAAGACCTGAGTTTTTCCCCCAAATGAAATATTCTTTAAGTTTCTCATGATAGGCAGAAATGACCCAATGGTCCTGGTGTTTTGATAGACTACGACAATGACCGATGGCATTATTAGAAACATGTTTTTATTACTATTTTTTTGGAAAGTGTTCCACTTCTGGTTCTAGTATAGGAAATGATAAGAGACTGTTGCTTCCACTCTAACACCACCCCATCAAAATAGGCTTTATTAGCTGTAAAATCATAGTTTTAAAAACTTCATGGAAAGCTAAGGACACAAAGAAACCTGAAGGAGCTAACCTCCAAGAGGAAATGCCAAGATCATCATGGGTAGAAGAGACTCTAGCTGCTCTGAATCCTAGCACAACTGCTGGAGAAAGAGGAGCCTGCCATGGATGGGCAGGAAGAAACTAGCTAAATTTGCAATAACATGAGAGCTTCTCTGTAGATTATAATGGAGATGAATTCTACCCACCGAATAGGTCTGAATCTGCCCACCAAGTCTTTCCATGGGATTTATCAAGTGCGGGGATATTACGCCAAAACAGGTGATAAGAGGAGGGCTAAGAAGGATTCCCCTGAGAGCAAGAGGGCCTCTCTTAAGTGTAAGACTCTCTCAAAAGTAGGCACAGGGGAGCAGGTCAGGAGAACAGAGAGAAAACCTGAGGTGGAAGAATTGAGAGATTCCCTCCCCTCCCAGGCATGCCTGGCTTTTGACTATCAGAAGCTGATAGTGAAAAGACACCCCTACCAGTCATTCCAGGCCTTCAAAATATGAAGAACCCCTTCCAAAGGCCAGATGAACAACTAGGCTGAAAAAATCCTCCCAGGTGCAGGAAGTGGGGGGCAGGATTTGAGAACAAAGATAACGTACCAATGACCAAAAAGCCCCATGGTAACTTGGCTCTACACAAGAGAGAGAACTCCCAACATTTCCAAATTGGGCAACTCTTCTGGGAAGCAAAGGCAGATTCCTAAAATCTCACCAGTGCTCAGGTCTCAGATCCTGCTGAAGTAAAAGTTCTAAATCTACCCTCAAAACATTTGGAGCCAGTGATGAACTGAAACAAACTAAAATTGCACCAAAGCTGAAACCCAGTTCAACCACAGGTAAGACTAGTTAACCTCCATACTATAGGTAAAACCAATTAACTCCATACTGCAGGTAAAACTGGTTAACTCCATACTCTATCAATTTTACCCAAAAAGGGGAGTACCCCCTTCTGGAGGTAAATATTATTTACTTCATTCTCTACTGTTCTTTCTTACAAAAATGTCAACAATACATTCAAAGATTAGCAAACACACAGACAATGATAAAAGCAGATTAATAGAAGCAGATTCAGATTTGGCCTAGATTTTGGAATTCCCAGAGACTTAAAAAATCTACAACAAAAATGCTAAAAATGAAGGGATCTAAAGAACAACATGCATAAACAAATGGACAACTTCCGCAGAGACTTATAAACTATTAAAAGAACTAGTGAAAATTTTGGAGATGAAAAATACAACATCAGAAATGAAGACTTAGACCTATAAGAGACTGGGCATACCAAAGACAGGAATCTGTAAAGACAGGTAATAGAAAACGCCTGTTTGAAACATGTAGAGAAGAAAAAGTGAAAAAAAAAATAGAGAACAAAGAGTCTGAAATTTATAAGATGATACCAAATGCTCTAACATAAATGTTACCAGGATTCTAGAAGGAAAGGAGAGAGAGAATGGGGCAAAAGAGGTATTTGAAGAGATAATGACTGGAAATATACCAAAATTGATCAAAGACATCAGTGCACGGATCCAAGCAGCTCAGCAAATTCCAGGTAAATAAATATAAGGGATACACTACACCTAAGCGTTTCAGCCAAACTGCTGAAAAGTGAAAGATAAAGAGATCTTACAAGTAGCCGGAGTAAAAAAAAGACATTACTTACAGAGGAACAATGATATGAATGGTGGCTAATTTCTTACCAAAAACAATATAAACTTGAACACAGTGGAATGAGATCTTTAAGTGCTGAAAGAAAAAAAATTGTCAATCTTGACTTCTATATCCAGTGAAAGTAACTTCAAAAACAAAGGCTAAAATAAAGATACTTTCAGATAAACAGAAGCTGAGAGAATTTCCTTTCAACAAACCAGCACTATAAAAAATGGTAAAAGAAATGCTAGCACCTGAAAGAGAAATGATCCTGGATCTGGAGGAAGAAATGAAGAGATAGGGTAAGTATTTGGGAAAATACGAAATACTTTTTGAAGTACATTTATCTTTTATTTATATAATTTATACATGTCTTTTAAAGACTATTGATTGTTTAAAAAATTAAAACAATATATTGTGCAATTCAAACTGGTGTTCTGGTAAATGTTTAACAATTGGCTGTTGGAAAAAAAAGCCCTTATTTATGAATTTTATTAATTTCATGGTGTAAATAGTCTTGCTATGGGTGATTTCATACTACCATCAGTTCTACAGCTGGCTCACAAATTTTCTGAAAGAGTTAACAGTCATTTTTCATAAGCTAGCACGAGTTATCTTCAGCACATACTTGGGTTTATAGAATACACAGATTTAAAAAGACAATAAAAGTACAAAGGAAGAGAAGAAGGTGGTAAATGGAATTTTTTACATTATTTCCATTATTGTAAGGCTTTCTTTCTTCTTTCTTTTTTCTTCTCTTTTCTTTTTTTTTTTTTTTAAGGCAGTGTCTCACTCTGTTACCCAGGCTGGAGTGCAGTGCTATGATCTCAGCTCACTGCAACCTCCACCTCCCAGGCTCATGCTATCCTCCCACCCACCTCAGCCTCCCAAGCAGCTGGGACTACAGGTGCCTGCTACCACAATCGGCTAAGTTTTGTATTTTTTGTAGAGATGGGGTTTCACCATGTTGGCCAGGCTGGTCTCGATCTGGACTCAAGCGACACCCTCCTCAGCCTCCCAGATTGCTGGGATTACAGGCATGAGCAACTATACTTGACCACCATTATTGTATGGCTCTTATGTTGTTCCTAAAATAATATATCATTATTTGAAGGTAGACTGTGATAAAGATGCATATCATAATCTCTAGAGAAACCACTAAAATAATAAAACAAAAAAACTAAAAAATTAATAGAGGAAATAAAATAAAATACACCAAAATATAATCAATTGATACAAAAGAAAGAGAGAAGGAAGAGCGTAACAAAGAACAAACAAGATAAATAGAAAACAAATAGCAAAATGAGACACTTAAATCCAACCAGATAATTACATTAAATGTAAATTGATTAGACACTCCAATTAAAGTATCAGAGAATGTTAGACTAGATAAAAAAGCAGAGTTCATCAATACACTGAATACAACAAACACATTGTACATATAGAAACAGGTTGACAGTTAAAAAAAGTGGAAAAGATATATAATACAAACATTGAGCATAAGAAAGCTACTGTGGCTATTTAAATATCAGATAAAGTGGACTTCAAGACAAAGGGCATCTATGGTGATAAAGCGGGAGATTTTAGAATGATAGAAAGGTGAATCCACCAATAAGACATAACAATCTTAAGTGTGTACACATTTAACAACAGAGCTTCAAAATCTAGGAAGTGAAAACTGACAGAACTAAAGTGAGAAATAGACATAATCCACAATTAAATTGGAGATTTTAAGAATCTAAATTTGAAAAACACGATCAGCCAACTTGACCCAATGAATATTTTCTATAATTAAATATACTCAATCACTTTTTAAAAACAATTTTTATGAAAAAATTTAGAGACAGGATCTCACTGTGTTACCCAGGCTGGTCTCGAACTCCTGAGCTCAAGTGGTCCTCCTGCCTTGGCCTCCCAATGTACTGGGATTACAGGTGTGAGCCACTGCAGCTGGCCTCAATGCACTTCTGTTCTGGCTTTATTGAGGTATAATTATATATAATAAAATTCACCCATTTTAAATGATCAGTTTGATGGAATTTAATAATTATATACGACTGTATTACCACCACCACAGTCAACAGAATACATCTATCACCCTATACATTTCCTCATGCTGTTTCCAACTGATCCTGTCTTTTAACCCCCATTGCTTAGCAATCACTGATTTCTATAACTAAAGTTTGCCTCTTTTAACTCTTCATATAAATATAATTATGCAGAATGTAGTTTTTTTGTGTGTTCAGCTTCTTTCATATAGCATAATTTTTTTTATATTTATCTATAGTGTTGCATGTATCAGTATTCCAAAGCAACTACCACCCAGCAGTAACAAGGACACCACCCTCGTTCAGTGTCAATGGAAGCCACATGGGGAACAAAAACAAGGCACTCCTACTCCTCCAGCCAGGGAGGTATCAGGAGAGGGCTGATGGGAGCTAGAACTCCCAGCATTCCCCAGCAGTAATGAACCCCCCTGAGATGGTTTCGATGTTTGTCCTGTCCAAATCTCATGTTGAAATATAATCCCCAATGTTGGAGGTGGGGCCTGGTGGGAGGTGTTTGGGTCGTGGGTTGGATCCCTATGACTTGGTGCTGTCCTTGAGATGTGAGTGAGTTCTCAGGAAATCTGGTTGTTTAAAAGTGTGTGGCACCGTCCCCCCCCATCTCCCCCCACCCACCGCCTTGCTCCTGCTCTGGTCATGTGACATGCCTGCTCCTGCTTTGCCTTCTGCCACGAGCAAAATCTCCCCGAGGCCTTCCCAGAAGCCAAGCAGATGACAGCACCATGCTTCTTGTACAGCCTTGCAGAACGATGAGCTAATTAAACCTCTTTTCTTTATGAATCACTCAGCCTCACATATTTCTTTATAGCAATACAAAAATGGTCTAACACCTACCCCCACCTCAGATACTAATGGAGGATGAGGTGGGGAACTGGACTTCTACTTTCATCTGGTGGTAATGAGGTGACATCCCCATTTCCTTTGCAAGAGCACTGAAAGAAGTCAGTAAAAACAGAAGGTTTAATAAGAGCCCAAATCTTGTAATACATTACCCAAAATGTCCAGGTCCCAAACGAAAGTCACTTGTATAAGTGAAAGGTCTTAAACTGCCTTTTTTTTATTTTTTGAGACAGTGTCTCACTCTGTCATCCAGGCTGGAATGCAGTAGTGCGATCTTGGCTCACTGTAACTTCTGCCTCCCGGGTTCAAATGATTTTCATGCCTCAGCCTCCTGAGTAGCTGGGATTACAAGCATGCCATCCCACCCAGCTACTTCCTAGAGGTAGAAGCCTTATCTTACAAGCTCAGTGCCCTCTGATGATGTCTCGGATCATGATAAAAGTTTTTTTTCAAACTTTTTCTCAAAAGTTTTTTGTTGTTGTTGTTGTTGTGTTTTTTAGTAGAGATGAGGTTTTGCTATATTGACCAGGCTGGTCAAACTGACTTTTGATGCTTAATGTCAAGATGACAGTGATGGTGTCACATTGGAAACATGAAAAAAGTAGAAAACCTCAGCAAAGATCCAGAAGACTTAGCAAAGTAATAGAAGATACAAAGAAGAATCAAATGAAAATTGTATAACTGAGAAATATTATACAACGGATGCGTTCGACAGCATATGGAGAGGGCAGAAGGATCAGTGAACTGGGATGTGGAACAATGGAAATTACCCAATGTGAACAACAGAGAGAGAATAGACTGAAAAGGTAAATAGAGCTGCAGGGATGGGGGAATTACAGCAAAATATCTAACATCTGTGTCACTGGGATGTGTCACCGGAATTATGGAAGGAGATGAAAAAGAGGGTGGGGCATACAATTATTCAAAAAAATAATGGCTGAAAACTTCCCAAATTTGGCCATATATATGTGTGTGTGTGTGTGTGTGTGTGTATGTATGTACATATATATGTATATATATGGCTGTATATGTGTGTATATATACACATATGTATATACCTACACACACACATACATAGCCAAATTTGGGAAGTTTTCAGCCATTATTTCTGTATATGTGTGTATACATATATATACATATGTGTGTATATATATACGTGTGTGTATGTGTGTATATATATACATGTGTGTGTGTGTGTATATATATACATGTATATATATAAATCTACAGAACTAAGAAGCTGAGTGAACTCCAAATATTACTAGTATTAAACCAAATAAATCCACACCAAGACATATCATGGCCAAACTTCTCAAAACAAAAGACAAAAAAAAAAAATCTTGAAAAAGATTTTTTCAAGAGAAAGAGAAATGAACCTTACCTATGGAGAAGAAATAATTCAAATGATATCAGAGTTTTCACCAGAGACTATGGAGGCCAGAAAGTAGGTACAGAACATTTCTCAAGTACTGAAAGAAAATAACAGAATTCTATATCCACTGAAATAAGAACCAAGGAGTAATCAAGACCTTCTCAGATGATGGAAAACTAAGAGAATTTGTTGCTGGCAGACCTAGTCTGAAAGAATGATAGGAAGTTCTTGGCCAGGTGTGGTGGCTCATGCCTATAATCCCAACAATTTGGGAGGCCTAGGCTGGTTGATCACCTGAGGTCGGGAGTTTGAGACCAGCCTGGCCAACATGGTATAACCCCGTCTCTACTAAAAGTACAACAAATTAGCCGGGCATGATGGTGGGTGCCTGTAATCCCAGCTACTCAGGAGGCTGAGGCAGGAGAATCACTTGAACCCAGGAGGCGGAGGTTGCAGTGAGCTGAGATGGCACCATTGCATTCCAGTCTGGGCAACAAGAGCAAAACTCCACGTCAAAAAAAAAAAAATCATATCTGATAGTTGAAGCAAATGTTAAAACTTTGATGTGCTAGAGCCATACCTTTAGAAAATGTATGTAGAGAAAATATTGAAAGCAGTGTTTTAAACTGGGTAAGGCAAAGGGGCATGAAGTAAGGTTTCTATACTTCACTGGAATTGGTAAAATGGCAATACCAGTGGATTATAACTTATAAGTTATGTACATACAATGTAATACCTAGAACAATTACTTAAAAAAAAGCCATGCAAATCACAAAAAAACAAAACGCTAAAAAAACGGACCAAGGCCCTGGATAGACATTTCTCCAAACAAGATATAGATGACCAGTAAACACATGGAAAGATGTTCAACATCAATAATCATTAGAGAAACGTACAACAAAATCACAATGAGATACCACTTCACACCTATTAGGATGGCTATTATTTAAAAAATCACAGAAAATAAGTGTTGGTAAGGATGTGGTGAAACCGGACGCCTTGCGCACTGTTTGTGCGAATGTAAAAAAGTGCAGCCTTTGTGAAAAACAGTATGGCCATTTCTCAATAATAATTTTTAAAAAGCACAGAATTACCTTATGATCCAGCAATTCCACTTCTGGGTATATACCCAAAAGAACTGAAAGCAGGGACTCAGACAGATACTCTTTGTACACCCATGTTTATAGCTGCATTACTCACAATAGCCAAAAGGTAGAAACAACCCAATGTCTATCAACAAATGAATGGATAAACAGATATGGTATATCCATACAACGGAATATTATTCAGCCTTAAAAAGGAATTATGACACATGCTACAACACGGATGAGCCTTAAGGACACAAAGCTAGTCACAAAAGGATAAATATTCTATGATACCACTTGTATGAGTTATCCAGATTAATGAAATTTAGAGACAGAAAGCAGAATGATGGTTTCCAGAGGCTGTGGGAGGAGGGAATGAAGTTATTTTGTAATGAATACAGTGTTTCAAAACTGTAAAACGATTTCTTTTTTTTTTTTTTTTTTTTTTTGAGATGGAGTCTGTCTCTGTCACCCAGGCTGGAGTGCAGTGGCACTATCCTGGCTCACTGCAAGCTCCGCCTCCTGGGTTCATGCCATTCTCCTGCCTCAGTCTCCCAAGTGGCTGGGACTACAGGTGCCCGCCACCACACCCGGCTAATTTTTTGTATTTTTGGTAGAGACAGGGTTTCACCATGTTAGCCAGGATGGTCTCCATCTCCTGACCTCGTGATCCCCCCTCGGCCTCCCAAAGTGCTTGGATTACAGGCGTGAGCCACCGTGCCCGGCCTCAAAACTGTAAAACTTCTGACAAACTTGTCCAACCTGCCTTATTTTGTTGTTGTTGTTCTTTTTTTGTTTGTTTATTTGTTTTAGGCTTTTAGCAGCCTGAAGCCATGGTTTTTAGTTTCTGTCTCTAGTGATGAGTGGAAAAGAGGGATGAGGAAGGGGCTTTACTGGCCCAACGAGAAACAGAAACTGAGAAACTGTATTCTCTCCCTTGGACATCTCTGTGAGAACAAAACAAACTAAACGCATGAGAAACTCTTTGGGATCTAAGGCTATGCAGAGAGCTTAACCCGATGATCCAAAGGAACAATTTGATAAATTTAACTACATCAAAATTAGAAATGTTTGCTTGGTGATATATAGTTAAGAGGCTGAAAAGACAAACTACAGATGGGGAGAAATATTTGCAAACAACATGACTGACAAAGGACATCTAGAATTTGCAAAGAACCCTCAAAACTTAACAGTAAAATACCAAATAATACAAGTAGAAAATGGGCAAATGACAGGAAAAGATAGTTCACCAAAGAGGATATAGAGATGGCAAATTCACATGTGAAAAGATGTTAAACATCACTAGCCGCTAGGGAAATATAAATTAAAACCACAACAAGCTATCACTACATCCCCGTCAGAATGGTTAAAATAAAACAAACAGTGACAACACCAAATGTTGGCAAAGATGTGGAGAAATTGGATGATTCATACATTGTTGATGGAAATGCAAAATAGTACAATCACTTTGGAAGACAGGTTGACAGTGTCTTAAAAAGCTAAGCATTGCAAATACTGGGCAACCCAGAAGTTGCACTCCTGTATGGTTACCTGAGAGTAAATAGAAGTGAATAGAAGTGACTCACCCACCTTAAAAAAATAAATAAATAAATAACTCAGCTGGGTATGGTGACTCACACCTGTGATCCCAGAACTCTGGGAGGCTGAGGTGGGTGGATCATGAGGCCAGGAATTCAAGACCAGCCTGACCAAAAATGGTGAACTCTAAAAATACAAAAAAAAAAAAAAAAAAAAAATTAGCTCTACATGGTGGCACACGCCTGTAATCCCAGCTATTCAGGAGGCTGAGGCAGAAGAATTGCTTGAACCTGGGAGGCAGAGCTTGCAGGGAGCCGAGATCGCTCCATTGCACCCCAGCCTGGGTGACAGAGTGAGACTCCATCTCAAAAAAAAAAAAAAAAAAAGAATAACTCATCAACAGCAGTAACTCCCATTGAGCACATGCTCTGCCAGACACTGCACTCATCACATTACCTGTGTTCTCATTTAAACTTCCTAACAACCTTCTTGTCTGGTGTAGACTATTTTTTTAAATTTAACTTTTATTTTAAGTTCAGGGGTACAGGTGCAGGTTTGTTGTATAGGTAAACTTGTGTCGTGGGGATTTGTTGTACAGATTATTTCATCATCCAGGTATTAAGCCTAGTGCCCATTAGTTATTTTTCCTGATCCTCTGTCTTCTGCCATCCTCCAGCCTCCGAAAGGCTTCAGTGTCAGTTGCTCCCCTCTGTGTCCATGTGTTCTCATCATTTAGTTCCTGCTTATGAGTGAAAACATGAGGCATTTGATTTTCTGTTCCTGTGTTAGTTTGCTAAGGATAATGGCCTCCAGCTCCATCCATCCATGTTCCTGCAAAAATCATGATGTCCTTCTTTTTGGTGGCTGCATAGTATTCCATGGTGTAGACTATTATTATCACCACTCCACTTTCAGGCTCAGAAGCTGTTGTTCAGGCTCAGCTTTCAGGCTCAGAAGCAGTAAGTGGCAGTGCCAGGATTTGAACCCAGGTAAAAGGAGTACGCACCTTAATCCTCGCCTTGTCATCCTCAGCCATCTCACAAGCGGGTAAACAGAGGCGAGGAGAGGATAAGCCAGCTGCCCCAGGCCACATTGCTGGGAAGCCGAGAGGCTGAGATCCAAGGCCACGCTGCCCTGCGGCTAGGGTCCCGGTTGCTAGTTCTCGTGCCTACCTTTCTCCAACGTTCCCAGGCCTCTTTCACCCGGTCCCAGGAGCGCAGGCACCACCCTTTTCCTCCAGGAGGAGCAGGGAGAGGGCGGGTTCCCCAGCGCAGTCCCCTCCCCGACCCTCCCCCAGGCTTTAAGCCGGCGCCGGGGCCAGGCGGGGCAGTCCCGGGCCGGCCCGCTCCGCCCGGGGATCGCGCAGATGGCGGCGCTGGCGGCAGCGGCCAAGAAGGTGTGGAGCGCGCGGCGGCTGCTGGTGCTGCTGTTCACGCCGCTCGTGCTGCTGCCGGTGGTCTTCGCCCTCCCGCCCAAGGTAACGCCTCCTCCGCCTGTGCGCCCCCGGTCCGCCACGGGCGGGATCTTCTCCCAAGCCTCCAAGTTGGGAGACCGCTGAGGTCCCAGTGTAGACAGGCTCCAGGAGACCCCCTCGACCTCCCTCCCTTACACCTGCCGCGGACCGCTGTGAACGCTCCTAACGCCTCTTCCCTCTTCCCAGCTGCTCCTTAGAGCTTGAGTCCCACTCTGCCTTCTGGGTCTCACTTCCTTGGGAATAATTTCGTTTCGTTTCAGTGACAGGTTCTCGCCTGTCACCCAGGCTGGAGTGCGGTGGTGTGATCATAGCTCACTGCAGCCTCCAACTTCTGGACTCAAGCGATCCTCCTTCCGCAGCCTCCCTAGTGGCTAGAACTACAGGTTCATGCCCAGCTAATTTTTTTTTTTTAATAGAGATAGGGTCTCGCTATGTTGTCCAGGCTGGTCTCGATCTCCTGGAATCAAGCGATTCTCCCACTTTGGTCTCCCATATGCTGGGATTACAGGCATGAGCCACTGTGCCTAACAGAATTCTTTCTTTCCTGAGGTCTAATTCTGTGCTTGGTGCTGTGTTGCACATTTCACTTGACAGTCACAGTGAACACTTACTGTGTGCCAAGCTGTTTGACCTGGGGCAAGTCACTTAACCTCTCTGAACTTCAGTTTACTCATGTGTAAAAACGGGAGAAATGGTAATGCCCACTAATAGGGCAATATGTGTAAATCTCTTGTAACTAAACCTGGTACAGAATAAATGTCTAATCAGCAGTGGCTGGTCTTTTTCTGCACCAGGTCCTTACATGATGAGGATGGTAAGATTCATGAGTGCTTACTGGGGGTGAGGATTTGCCTTTTGCTTATCACTTTATTTAATCATTTCAGTGCCTCTCAGAGGGGAAAGATTATTTGACCCATTTTCCAGAGGAGAAAACCAAGGCTCAGAGAGAGGAAGTGACTTGCTCAGAGTCACACAGCAACTGACTGTGTCGGTATTCAGTCCCTGGCTTGTTGGAATCCAGAACCCTAGCTGTTTTCAGTCTCCCCGAGGAAGTAACACCTATAAGATCAAAGACCGCAGGTGGAGTTCAGGAATCATAACTGAAATCAACACTAGTAGGGGCTGGAAGGAGATGGTACCACAGGTCCCTTTTGGGTCCTTCACCTGTGCCCACCCCAGCCAGGACATCATGAGAGGGCACTGGGCTTGTAAGATAAGGCTTCTACCTCCAGGAAGTTGCTTCACCATCTCTCAGTAAGATATTAAATGTTCACAAAAATAAAAGTAAAGAGGAGGTATAATTTAGGGTGCATTACCTAGCACCGATCAGCTGAGACCAGGGAGGTTCTCCTGGAAGAAGGAGCCCTCCGTGGGCACATGCAGTAAGAAGGTGACACCAGGTGGTTCCAAGGAGACCCAGGGCTAACACATAGCAAGTTCAATAGTGTGGAATTATCTAAGCTATTAGACTTTCTCGACATGGAAGAGAAAAACACAATAAAAGATGGAATAAAGATGAGGTCACCTTTTCAAAAACCAGCCCACCCCAGGCCACTTTCTGACCTGTGGATCTTAATGTCCTGGACCAATCTCCTTTCCTCTTTGGGTTTTGCTTCCCCGTAAACTGGAGCAATTACACCGCTAGCTTCTGGGATTGATGTGAGAGGCTGAGTAAGGCTTTGTGAAACATCTTTGGTGGAAGTGTAGGTGGCTGAGCCTTGACTGGTTGCTGTCTGCAAGGCCCTAGGCAGGGCTCTCTGGCAAGAAGAGACAAAACACAGGGTCTCTATTCTCAGCAGGGGTCCCGATAGCTTCTCTCTGCTCTGTTCTCTAGCAAGAGCATGAACGCAAGAGCAGATCCAAGGGTTATGGGGCCTGGAGCATATACTTGAGGGGGTCTCTTTAAGAAAATGAATACAGATTTACAAATACAAGATTCGGTACAAGGCTTGGGAGAGGCTCTGAAGCTTGAGCTTCACAAAGTATCCTCTTCCTGTCTGAACCCCAACATGCACAATTGAATGGAAGGCAGGGAGAGATAACAGGGAGAGCCCCTAGGATGTAACCGCCCATGATGGTGCTAAGCCTGGTGAGGAAGGTGTTTTATTGAATGCTTAGCTCTTACCGTGTGCTAGGGGCCATGCTAGGAGCCTGTCAGGCTTGTCCCATGTAAGGCCCACGACAACCAGAGAGGTAGCTGTGATTTGCATCCCTATTTGACAGGTGAAGAAACGGAAGCTCAGCAGGGTTAGGTGACTTGCCTAAGGGCACATAGCTGCTACAAAGCCAGAATGTCGAGTCTGTACTCGTGTGTGTGTGTGTGTGTGTGTGTGTGTGTGTGTGTGTGTGTGTGATAGGGTCTTGCTCTGTCACCCAAGCTGGAGTGCAGTGGCACAATCTCGGCTCACTGCAATCTCCACCTCCCAGGCTTAAGCCATCCTCCTGTCTCAGCCTCCCAGAAGGCTGGGACTACCAGCTCCTGCCACCACACGTGGCTAATTTTTATATTTTTAGTAGAGATGGGGTTTCACTATGTCACCCAGGCTGGTCTCAAACTCCTAGACTCAAGCGATCCACCAGCCTCGGCCTCCTAAAGCGCTGGGATTACAGGCAAGAGTCTGTACTTCTTTCTACCTGCTGTGCCTTACATGCTCTTCTTAGTGATAATTCAATACAAACCACTCCTTTGTTCCCTACAGTTCCCTTGTGGGGACCCTTTATATGGCCCTAGATGTCACTGCCTCTTTAAGTGGTTGATGAACCAGGGCCTCCTCCCAGGAGGCAGGTCTGGCTCTTTGGAGGACCTTAGCCTCCCTCAAAATCTCTATCGGCATACCTGAAGCCCCCTCTCCCATATAACAATATTTATATGATTATCATTATTAGATTCTCTGACATTAAGAACAGACGTGTTTCTCAATCTAATGTACAATGTGGATAAAAAGTATCCTTAGAAAACACCACTGTCTTTATTGATCTGGGACATACATTTAACCCATTTCCCATTTAGAAAAAAATAATGTGCAGCTCACTGCCAGTGCAGTATTCTCGGGGCAAAACGGGAAATGGGTTAAAGCAAGCACAGTAGGTTTGCTATGCACACGGAGCTTCAAGACAATTCCGGTCATCTTAACCAGTCGCTCCCCGTGAGAGCCTCCCTAGACAGAGGCTGGTGGACTAACTTCAAAACATGCTTGCTGGGCAATTCAAGACAGGCATCCTTAGCGTCCACTCCAACATCAGATTGCCACTTCTTAGCCTCTTCCACATGGATATTCTGGCGGTTGTATTGTACACATGGGTTACTAACAAATTGTGAAATTGCAGATATCAGATCAGGAAAGAAGTTGGAGGTGCTTGGTCATTTGTCACTTACCAGGCAGTGTGGAGTAGGAGACAACCCCTCTTTGGGGCCTGGGTTTCCAGCTTGATGACGTCTCCTATCCACTGCTGCTTTGCTGTTCTAGGAGTCTGTGGTCGAGAGGGTTGGTCCTCATGCACCTGTCCCTGGTGACTGGTGAGCTTGTCTTCGGGGAGGCTGGAGTCAATCTGCAGAGCAGTGCTGAAAGGAACAATTCTTACATTATGTCCTCTGGCTCAGAAATGCTGTCAGCAGGGATGAAAAGGAGTGGGATGAGCTCTGGAATGCATGGCTGCCACTTCCAGCACCACTGGGGATCCTAGCTCTTGCTATGAAGAGTGCTGGGGGCTCAGGAAGTTGGGATGCTACCCCAGGGACTACATCAACGTTTTCCAAGAATGGCCGTCCTGGGAGTTAGAGGTTTGGGGAGTGATCTTAGCTAGCGGACACAGATGGGACTGTTATTAATAAAACAGGCTTGCAAATAAGCTCCAGCCCCACATGTTTGCAGAAAAGTCTTGCCCCCTTTCTTGCCTTATGCCCCCTGAGAGCAAATTAAATGATACTGACCACCTGTCCAGGAGGAGTTCTTAACCCTGGGGACTCACAGGTGATTCTAAAGATGCTCTGAGAAGGAAGAGTTTAGGGATGTTCTTGGCAAGGCTGCTACAGAGTGTTGTACAGGTTGTGCACTGCACAAGGTGCTTGAGGAGGTAAGTGAGGCTGAACCAACCTGCATTCCACATGCCAAGCTGTGCACCCTGGTGCAAAGCTTGGTTCCACCTGAGGAAGGGCCTTTTATTCTAATTTGCACAAAGATGTCACATTGGCCAACAACAGACTTGCTCTGGGGTAGGAATCTTTTGGGGGGATGGTAGTACACCTGTAAGGCCAGAGGCCCCCTTTCTTGCGTTTGCCTAATTTGTGGGCAGGTGGATGACCAGGAAGATGGTCCTTTCATTCCCAGTTTTAAGGCTTTGGAATCAGAACTGCATTCGCATTCCACATACTTGCTAGGCAAGTCATTTTATATTTCTGGCCTTAGTTTCTTCATTTATAACAGAGCCATAATGTTATATTCCTTCTCAGTTATTTTCTGGCCTCCATGAGTTAATACATTGTGCCTGTACTATAAATTCTTAGTTTTTTATGTAATGCTGAAAATATGTTTCAGTTCTCCCATTTTGCAGATGATGAAATTGAGGCTCAGATAAGTTAAATGATGGAGGGAACATGGGCTTTAGAGTTGAGAAGACCTGGATTTGTGTCTTGGCTCTGAAACCATGAAAGAGGGGAACCTGGGCTGGAGACCTTGAATTTCTGAGCCTGCGTCTCATTTGCAAAGTGGGGAGGACTCACACCCTCTCATTCTGTTACGAGAATTGGGGGAAGATACAGGAGATGTCCAGAGCAGTGCCCAGCATATAGTGGGAGTTTATAATTAGAGCAATAGCCACACATTTTTCTCACATTTACCAAATGCTGTTTTACATGCATCTCAAATTTCAACTCATTTACTCTTCACATCAGATGTAGGAGGTTCAAACAATAATTATCCCCATTTTTAGAGATGAGGAAAGTGAGGCACAGAAAGGTTAAATTCCCAAGGTCACGCAGCTACTAAACACTACTTTGGTCCCTCCTCCTCCTTCTCTCTTGGTCCTGGATTTTGAAGTGAGGGTGGCCAGGGTTCAGAGAGGCCCTTGAGTTTTCCCCAGTAGAGGTTTTCCAGAAAAAAACTGTAAGTCCAGCTCTACGGATTGAGCACCTTCTCTGGCCAGACACTGCCTGCTGCTCTTAACTTCTATCATCTCATTTGAGCCTCAGGGAGCTCAGACACGGAGTCTTCCCACATGCACCCCAGAATGGAGTGAGTCTGGTTTGGTTTCCATCATCCAAATGCCACTCACATAATTTTTGCCAGAGTCCCTCACCACTCAATATTATTTACTTAATTACATTCCTGTTATTTATTCTTTTTACATTAATGTCTTACTGCCCTCACCTTTAAAAAAAAACTTAAATGCAATGACTGTAAAAGATTTTATGTGGGTATCAGATATGGAAAACCAGGATCATCATGGATGATTAGGAGAAGAAAACTAGCAATAAATAGGTAAATATTTAACGCTGATTAATACTGGGTACATACTGCCTGGTTGAAGCTGTGGGCCTGCAACCTGCCCTCTCTTTGTTGCAAAGGGAGGGAATCATCAAGTGAGGCATTAAAGACAAATTAGTACCAAACTGAGACTTTGCTTTGGAAATAATGAGGGAAAAAAGGATTAGGAGGGAGGTAACCTCACTGCTCCACCCAAAGTCTTCTGGAGTTGGCTTTTTATGCTTCAAGAAATATTGGACCCAGAGCCCGGAAACGTGCCTTGTCTGGGGATGCTGCAGTTGACTCACAGCCCCAGCTCCTCAGTGTCCTCATCTGTACACAGATGGCCTTCTTGCCCCCATGAAGCTTGGTGAGCTGTTAAGTAAAGGAAGTCTGTGGCACATGGCCGGCTGAACAGTGACCCACCAAAGATGTCGGTGTCCGAATCCCCTGAACCAGTGAATGTTACTTTCTACGGAAAAAAGGGGCTTTGCAGATGTGATTAGGTAAAGGATCTTGAAACAGGGAGATTATCGTGCAGTATCTAGGTGGACCTGATGTAATCCACAAGGGGCTTTCTGAGAGGCAGGCAGGAGAATTTGAAGTCAGAAGGTAATAGGATGATGGAAGCAGAGGGAGAAAAAGCAATGTGATGTGGGGCTGTGAGCTAAGGAATGCAGGTGGTCTCCAGAAGCTGGAACAGGCAAGGAATGGATTCTCTCTCCTGGCGCTTCCAGGAGGAACCAGCCTGGCCGACACCTTGACTTTAGCCTAGTGAAAATGATTTCAGAATTCTGGCCTCCAAAACTCTAAAAGAATACATTTGTATTTCTTAAGCCACTCCATTTGGGGTCATTTGTTACAGCAGCAAGAAAAGATGAATACACGGCAAAACCACCCCACCAGACTGGTTCTCCCAGGAGCGGTTGGGAAGTTTAGCCCCTTGTCTGCCTCTCAATTTTGATACATCTATTGCCCATAATTCCCAGATGTGTCCCATCATGTGGGCCCCGTGTTCCTGGGGTGCAAACCCTGGTGTTCAGGAGAGGGCCTGGCTTCGTCAAAAAGGTTCCAGGCTTTTGATTCATTTGGATACGAATTCATCCCTGGCCTCTGCCCTGAGGAGCTGTGTGATGCAGGAAGAGTGTCTTCACCTCTCTGAACCCAGTTTCCCAGCTGAAAGATGGAAATGTCCACAGTCTTTTCCTCACAGGATTTTACTGTGAGGAATAAATGAATAAATAAGTTCATAGATGCAAAATGTGTCTCAAAGGACATATAAATTTTATTTTATTTTTTGGCAATTTAACCTTTACACATGCTTTTCTGGGTGGGATCTTTGAAACTGATTTGGAAAAAAAAGGAGATGCTGGTAGCATTTGGTGCGAAGGACTATGTTGAAATGGTCAGTCCCGTGTCTCAGTTTTCTCATCTGGAGATTGGGTCTCATCATTTTTCAACCTCATAGTGTTGTG
Organism: Macaca fascicularis; assembly: GCF_037993035.2. Taxonomy (NCBI): domain Eukaryota; kingdom Metazoa; phylum Chordata; class Mammalia; order Primates; family Cercopithecidae; genus Macaca; species Macaca fascicularis. Next base: position 102,700,915 of record NC_088384.1, on the reverse strand, counting down.
GGGAGGAAATGGGTTCGTATGTTTGAGGCACTTAGTGGAGTGCTGGCTTGTAGCTAGCACTCAGTAACTGTCAGCTATTATTGTTACAGTTGCCATCCGTAACATTCAGAGCTGGTGAGCATTCTAGTTTAACCCCCACAAAAAGGAAACTGAGGGCCAGAAAAGGAAGTTAATTTTCCAAAGGCTTCAGTGAGGGGCAGGGCAGGGATGAGCACTTCCATCCCCTTCTCCAGGGAGTACCTTGTCTCAGGCATCGGTCATCAATGTTTTTATTTTAATTAATTAGTTAATTAATTATTGTTGAGACAGGGTCTTTCTCTGTCGCCCAGGCTGGCGTGCAGTGGCGTGATCCCGGCTCACTGCAGCTTCTGCCTCCTGGGCTCAAGTGATCCTCTCACATCAGCCTCCCAAGTGGCTGGGACTACACGCACACATCACCACGCCTGGCTCATTTTTGTATTTTTGTAGAGATGGAGTCATGCCACTCAACTGGTCTCAAACTCCTGGGCTCAAGCTATCTGCCCCCTCAGCCTCCTAAAATTCTGGGATTAGAGGCACGAGCAACTGTATCTGGCCTCATCAATGTTTTATGCTAAAGACATTTCGTTTAATCTCTGATGGCTAACTTCTAGATGACAAGTGAGGGGGGTCAGAGGTCAAGCTCACTTATTTCTATTCAGATCATAGCTAGCTCTCAACAAAGGTTAGGACAGCTCATGTGTACTGTGTGTTTATTAGGAGCTCTGGTCCCCATTTCCTTGCTGATCCCATCTTCCAACCCCATTCCACCTCTCACGCCCTCTGCTCCCACCACTCTGGCTTTCTTACTGCTCCTTAATCCAGGAACAGGGACAGGCTGTGACTCACCATAAAGCTCTGGGGTCAGGCTGGCTAGCTGGGAAGGCTTCTTGTCTCTGACTGGCTTTGCGCTTGGACTGGACGTGGTGAGATGAAGAGAGGAAAGAAGGGTGCTCCTGGATAATGAGAAGAACAAGAGGCCAGGAGCAGGAAGAGTCCTGAGGGCAAGGAGTTCATCTTGCCAACTCTTTAGATGCAGACTTCCAGTGCACAGCGACCCAGAAGGGCAGAAACTGGCAAAAGCAACCATAGACTGAGAACCTACTAAGCGCCAGGTATTGTGCTGGGTACTTCACATACATTGCAGCCAATGCTTAGAACATCCCGACAAGGGAGGCCTATGAGGAGGCAACCAAGGGTCAGCACAATGCAGTGTTGTACCCCAAAGTCCCCAGCTGGTGAGTAGAATTTAAAATGACACCCACGCTCACAGCTGTGGCCCCAGGGCCCTGTGTCATCCAGCTGCTGCCCACCTGTCCCCTTGTGTCTGTTTTAATGGTAATGAAATTTGTTTTAATCAGGTACGATAAACACACAGACACAGGAATCAGCATCATTAAAGTTTTTCTACTCACACAGCCCTAGAAGCAGGAGGCATACCAAGCCACACAGGGCCACACAGGGAACCAGCAGCGTCCGTCGGGAGGCAGGGGAATAAGAGGAAACGTGGGCATGAGCCTTTACTGTGGGCAATATGTTCGGGCAAGGCAGGGTGGGCAGGTTTAGGATTGGCTAGTTAGTTTGAATCATTTCAGTGGCTCTGGGGCATAGGGGCTTCCCCTAGTTGTCTTGTACCTGGCTCTGGGGTGATTATGGCAGGTGGATTCGTGTGAGAGCCCTCAAAAAGAGGTGGTAGGGAGTACGGGGTCTGGATTGGTTGTTTTGCATATGAAGGAATGCTTGCAGGCTAGTAGTTTATTATTTCTAGGAATTTGCTAGCCCTGGGAAGGGGCAGTCCCTCCGGGGTCTCAGAGCCTCAAATACAGAAATTAGAAAACATGATTTTACAACTTCCCATGCCTTTCTCTTTTCTCACTGTGCCCCAGCCTCAGGGGCCTTCTTTTGGTTCTTCAAAGCTGCCAGCTTGCTCCTGCCTCAGGCCCTTTGCACTTGCTTCCCTGGACCACTCTTGCCCCAGATCTTCCACAGCTGGGTGCTTCTGGTCATTTAGGTCTCGGTTTCAGTGATACCTCCTCCTAGGAGTCCTCCTTGATTCCTGCTTCTCAAGCACACCTCTCCTCTTCATCCCACAAATCACTCTTTAAAACAGCTTGCTGTTTTATTTCCTTCATGGCATTCATCCTGGTCTGAAACGATCATTTCTTTGTCTAGCGACTTCCTCTCCCCCTTGACTGAGTGATCTCAGAGCAGGTGTATGTCTATGGTGTGCTCTACAGCAGCCCTGTCCCCAGAGTAGTGCCTGACATATAGTAGGTGCTCAGTAAAAAAGTATTCATTCCATGAATTTGGATTTGAACACAGGTTCTGAAATCAGAACCTGTACAGGGTCTAAAACCCCAGACTGCCTCCCAGTTTGCGTAACGTTCGAGCAGGAATCAGGGTTTCCAGCCCTTTCTAGTTTGAGCTGGGAAGACTGAGGCCCCAAAGGGGATTAGAGAGACTTTGCTAACCTCTCCCAGCCTAGTGGACCCAGATCCCTCATCTGTGCCCCTCCATGCTCTCCCTACATGGTTTGACCCATTGCCCCATCCCTCAAGTGGGCACAGAGACCCGCTGACCCCACAACAATTCCTCTGAGGTCCAGCCAACTTTCCACTTTCCCGGAGCTCCTGCCAGGTGTGTAAACAGGCTGGCGTGACTTCCAGTGATGCAGCAGAGAGCAAGATCGTGTTTCCTGACCCAACTCAACAGGACAGTGCCCTCTGGACTGATGAGCAGAATTCTCTGACACCGCCAGACCTTGAAGACACAAAGTCAGCACCCTAGCTAGGGGCAGACCTGGCCACGGCCTGGAACAAGTCAGACACGTGTGTCCAAACTGCTGTCTTCAGCTGAGATGCACCGGAGACTTGGGAAGAGCCACGTGAGGTCACACCACTTCCTGGCCAGTCATTTCCCTCCCCTGAGCCTCAATTTCTTCATCTGCAAAGTGGGCATAATGATACTCACCTGCTGGGAAGACTCAAAGGTGCTGACACATAGTAGGTGCTTAATAAAGGATTGCTGCTGTTGCTATTATCTGCAGAGAGTCCAGGCTCTCTGCTGTGTCTGCTTGTCCTTGGAACTCGTATGATGAGGGACAGCCATGGGAAGGTGCCTGTGGTGCTGGTGGGAGCACCCATAGGCAGAACACAACAGTCAGCCCCAGCTAGAAAAAGACATTGGAGCAGAGCCGGGGAGGCCAGGAAGCCCCTACCTTACCGGTGAGCCTGGTCAAGTCCCTTCCCTACCCTTGTAGCTCTACTCTCCTGCGGGACCTTACCAGCCCTCTTCGCAGACAGAGGACTTTGATTTCCACGGTACTCAGCTCCCCTACAGGAAAATGCCGATACCTGGGAGGTTGTAGGATGTGACCTCAGCTTTGTTGATGTCCTGGGCCACATCACGTGCCTTATCCTTGCACTCTCCTCTGTCCCCCGAGGAGACTTCAAAAGAGCCACAGCCAGCACCTCTCTAGCATCTACTAAGTGCCAGCCATGGTTCTAAGCATTCATGATATGCTGGTGGAGCTTTTTTATGTTCATTGTGGCTCTGTGGGCTGGTGTGTTATTATCCACATTTGCAGATGAAGAAACTGAGGCACGGAGTGGTTCCGTCACTTGCCCCAAACTCCCACAGCTGGGAAGTGGCTGAGGTAAGATTCAGACCTCACCATTCTGGCTTCAGGGTCTGTGTTCTCAGCCACGCAGTATGACCCAGGGGTGATGGACCCATTTTACAGATGAGGAGGTTGAGGCTCAGAGAGATTAAGCCATTTGCCCAGCGTCTCATAGCCATTGACAGAGTAGTCAGGGTGACGCTTGAGCCTAGGTCTGCCTTGTTGAAAACCCACACTCCTTTGTGGTTCAGTGGAGGCCAGCAGGGAAGGGAGCAGTTGTGCTGAATGGGGAAGGTGGGACATCAAGACAGGCTTCCCAGAGGACGGTGACGTCATCCAGACACTGGAGTGAAAGTTTGAAAGTCTCAGGGGCTTTCTGAAGATTGGAGTTTATGGAGACAAGAACTATCACAAGTGATCAGGCAGTGGGGGGTAGGAGTTTGGGTTCGGTTGCTTGATTCCAACCCCCTGGCTTTTTTTTTTTTTTTTGAGACACAGTCTCGGTCTGTTGCCCAGGCTGGAGTGCAGTGGTGCAATCTCAGCTCGCTGCAACCTCCGCCTCCCGGGTTCAAGCAATTCTTCTGCCTCAGCCTCCCAAGTAGGTGGGATTACAGGCACCCGCCACCACGCCAGGCTAATTTTTGTATTTTTAGTAGAGACGGGGTTTCACCATGTTGGCCAGGCTGGTCTCGTACTCTTGACCTCAGGTGATCCGCCCCCAACTTGACATCCCAAAGTGCTAGGATTACAGGCATGAGTCACCACCCCTGGCCCCAATCCTGGCTTTTTAACCAACTGTGTGACCTTGGGCCAGTTACTTAACCTCTTTGTGCCTCAGTTTCTTCATCTGTAAAATGGGTATGATAATAATAGACGATGCTTGTAAAGAGCTAAAAAAAAAGTTGGCTAGCTTCAGGGACAAAGCACCTACTGTGTCTCAGTCCTTAGAGGATATGCTTTAAATCAGTGAGTATTTCAGCTGATTTGCTCCCAGGAGACGTGTGGGAATGTCTGGAGGCAATTTTGATTCTCACAGTGGGAGTAGGGTGCTACTGGCAGCTGATGGGTAGAGGCCAGGGATGCTGCTAAACACCCTCCCATGGACAGTACAGCTGCCCACAGAGAATCCTCAGACCCCAAATGTCAGCGGTGCCACGGCTGAGAACCCCTGCCCCAGATGCATTCGTTCCTTTGATCTGTCTGACACGCGGAGGCAGGCATGGTCCAGAGTCCCATTTTGCTGATGAGGAAACTGAGGCCTAAAGAGGGGCGTGCTAGCCTATGAGCACAGAGCCTGGAAGCAGAGGCCCTGACGGGAAGGAGAGGATTTGGAAATGGAGGGCGTTCCAGGCAGGAGAAAGGCACTCCTGCCCTCAGGGCCTCTCAGAGGCCAGCTCCAGGCTTCACTGGACGGAGCTGACGGCTCCTCTGTCTGCAGCAGTCAGGACAGCCGCCTTTCCCTTGCTAGGGAAATAACAAGAGTCCCTTGTTTGCCGCCACCCACAGCCCCGCTTCTGCCCTGGGTTTTACCATGCCTCCTGCACCTTTCTCTCTTGACAAGCTGAAAGCGCTGGCTCTGGGGGCCTAGGGGTGAGGGGCAGAGCAAAGGAACATTCTTCCAGCGCCTCTTATTAACCAATCCCTTTCCCAGCCTGAAGCCCCACTCAGACTTCTCCGGAAAGGGCTGGAACCAGTCAGCAAAACTTCTCATGGTGCCTGAGTTGGACATTTTACACCGCAGAGTGCCCCACCGCAAGTGTGGGCAGCTCACTGGGCAGCCAGTCCTGCTCTGCCAGTGTCTGGGACCAGAATCATGGGACGTCCAGGCCTGGGGAGCCCTGCCAAGGCCCGGCTCTCACCTTTCATTGGGGTTGATAGGGGAGACTGAGGCCTGTTCCGAGGACATTCTCACCCCCACTAAACCACACATCAACTGCTTCCTGCTTTTGACTTTTTTCTTGCTATGGAACCTGTACTTCTCCAGACCTTGGCTTCCCCTTCCTGGAGAAGGAGCCTGCCTCACCTGGGGTGGTATGTCCCCAGAATCACCTCCTGGGGGTGGAGGAGGAGGGACAGCACCATGAGAGCATGAACCCTAGCACCAGCCTTCCTGGACTCCAGCTTTGCTCTCCCACTTCCTGGCTGTGTGACCTTGGGCAAGTTCCTTAGCCTCTCTGTGCCTCAGTCTCCTCTTCTGTAAAATGAGAATACTGATCGGGCCTACCTCATAGGAATGTTGTGATGATGGGTTCATATGCCCAGAGTACTTAGGGGTATACCTGGCCCGGAACAGGTGCTAGGACAGTGTTTGCTATCGTTAGTAGTAGTGGTAGTGGTGTTACTTGCCTTACAAATGAGCTCTTGGCTCTGGGGTCTGGAAGGGCATTATAGGGGATGAGGTTTGTTCTTGAATCCTCTTGACATCCTCCTTTTACTCACTGTGTGGGTTACTGGGTTTTCTGAGCCTCCATTTCCTCCCCTATAAAATGGAATAAAGCTCATCTCCTAGGGGCTGCGGGATTAACTGAGATAATGCTTATTCAGAGAAAAATCTCAGTGAGAGTTCCCTTGTCATTCTTATTCTTGGCCAAAATCCCAAATTCCCAGATGCCTGAGAAGTGAGGGACTGTGAGCATGGAGGCGCATTGTCAAAAGGGGCTTGGAAACAGGCCGGGCCTTTCCAGCAGGGATGGCTTCCCCCAGGACCAGCTTCCCCTTCACTCACTGGTTTCCCAACTGCGCCCCCTCCCAGGATGCCTGGGGCAGGACCAGCTGAACCCAGGTGGAGCTGGGATGATGGTAAACATAAGAAAATTGAAAATGTCAGTTTGGGCGCGGTGGCTCACGCCTGTAATCCCAGCACTTTGGGAGGCCGAGGCGGGCAGATCACGAGGTCAGGAGATCGAGACCATCCTGGCCAACATGGTGAAACCCCATCTCTACTAAAAATACAAAAATTAGCCAGGCATGGTGGCGGGCGCCTGTAGTCCCAGCTACTCAGGAGGCTGAGGCAGGAGAATCACTTGTACCTGGGAGGCAGAGGCTGCAGTGAGCCGAGATCGCGCCACTGCACTCCAGCCTCGGTGATAGAGTCTGTCTCAAAAAAATAAAAATAAAAAAAATTGTCAAGGGTGGAGCAGAGCCCAGGGCCCAGGAAGCAGTGGGAGCACAGAATGTGGGCTTGGATGATCCAGGACAGAGCCGAGTTTGGCCAAGAACTTCCCTGCAAGTGAAAGCCAGGCGCTTCCCTTGCCAGCCTCGGTTTTCTCATCTGTCCCATGGCCCCACCAGCCTCATGGGGCTGTGATGAGGAGCCAGGGAAACCAGGCGCTTTGTCAACCAAAAAAGTGACCTGCAAATAGTGAGAGATTAATAGGGACCTTGTCCGTCTTGTCCACCAGTGCACCCCAGTACCTGGTGCACAACAGGTGCTTAACCCATATGTCCTGAATGATTATGGAATCAAAAGGGATATTTCCTCAGTGTTCCCTGCGTGCCAGGTGCTACCCACAAGTGACTAATATAATCAGTCAAAAAATTTCAACTGGGCGCCTGCTAGGTATCAGCTACTATTCTAGGGGGACATGGTAGTCACAGTGAACCAGTCACAAATCCTTTCAGCTACGCAGCTGACATTCTAGAGAGGGATAAATAAGCAAGATCTATAGTATTGTTACCAGAAAGGGGTCCCAATCCAGACCCCAAGAGAGGGTCCTTAGATCTTGTGTAAGTAAGAATTAGGGGTGAATCCACAGAGTAAAGTGAATTTATTAGAGAAGTGAAAAAAAACCCAAAAGAATGGCTACTGCACAGGCAGAGCAGTGGCATGGGCAGCTCAACTGAGCATACTTGTGGTTATTTTCGATCATCTGCTAAACAAGGGGTGGGTTATTCATGAGTTTTCTGGGAAATGGGTGGGGAGTTCCTGGAACTGAGGGTTCCTCCCCTTTTTAGACCATATAGGGTAACTTCTGGATGCTGCCATGGCATTGATAAACTGTCATGGCGCTGGTGGGAGTGTCTTTTAGCATGCTAATGCATTAGAATTAGCATATAATGAGCAGCGAGGACAACTAGAGGTCGCTTTCCTTGCCATCTTGGTTTTGGCCGGCTTCTTTGCTGTGTCCTGTTTCATGAGGTGGATCTTTGTGACCTGTATCTTGTGAAACCAGTCCTGCCGACCTCCTATCTCATTCTGTGACTTAGGCTGCCTAACCTCCTGGGAATGCAGCCCAGCAGGTCTCAGCCTCATTTTCCCCAGCCCCTGTTCAAGATGGAGTCGCTCTGGTTCAGACGCCTCTGACAGTAGGTCCCGTGATGATAACTGCTATGGAGAACAAAAGCAGGGTAGGGAGGGAGTTGGGGATGAGGGTAGTGCAATTGTAGAGTCCGGAAGGTGTCCTGGAAAAGGGAGCATTGGAACACAAACCAAAAGGAGGCGACATCTGAGCAAAGACCTGAAGAAGGTGAAGGAGCAAGCCCTGAGCCTCTATAAAGGAAGAACGTTCCAGGCATAGGGAACAGCAAGTGCAGAGGTCCCTTTGCATGGACCCGGGTGTGCTTCTTAGCCTCGGTAGAGGATTTCTCTTGGATTCTCTCTCATCTAACCAGGCTGGGTCCTTTCCCTGGGCCTGCCATGTGTGCTCCAAATTCCTTTCCCTTTGGGGCCCATATATATGTGGTACCTGGAATCATTACCTTTATCTCCAAATGGCAGACCCCAAGTGGTTTACAGATCACTGGGAATAACCTTCTAACATAAAGATGGGTGGGAACATGGCAAGTGTCTAAGAAGCAACAAGTGGCCTTCCTTGGTCCTCATAACAGCCTTTTTAGGAGACTGATCCTTGGTCCCCTGGTCACACAAAAACTAAACTGAAGAGCCCAGATGGGATTTAAAGGTTCGTCCCACCCGAGTGCCTTCGGGAAGGGTTTCACTTCACCTGGAGAAAGTCCCCCCATTAGCACCAGCCTCAAAGGTGTGGGAGAGGATGACAGGGGAAAAGGGAGGTAGAGGGGCCCTGGGGGGAGCTTTCGATGCACCCCACCACCCTGCTTCATGTTGGGAGATGAAAGAACCAGCTGGACAGTTGGGAAGAATGAGGCAAAGAGAGAGGATGGAGCTGCCCAAGGTCACACCGTGAATCAGCTTCTTTTCTCAGAACAACGTGTTCTACCCTCCTCAGGCTGAGTGAGGCCACCGGGAGCTCCTGCATCCAGGGCAGCACTCCCACAACCACCCTCCTGTCCGGCTCGTGAATGATTAGTGAGGCCTGGGCAACCACAGGGTGTGAGCCACCGCAGGAACACTTTTAATGAATGGCTCCAGGAACTTGAACTTGTCACAACATCCGCTAATGAGTCCAGGGGTCTAACAGAGTCCACTCTAGGGGAGGGGTGAGGGGTGGGGCTCAGACATCTCCTGGGGCAAGTTTGCTGCCCTTTCTGTTTCCCCCATTGAGTCTTGTGCCCAGATGGACACAGGTGGGCCCTAGCTGCCTTCTCAGAGTGTTTTGGGGCATGGGACAAGGTAAGAGGGAGCCTCGGTTGGCAACCAGAGACAAGACTTCTGGGTAGCCTCAACTTCCATCTGCATCACTGCTGGATTAACCCTCCACACCTCAGTCTCTCCCTCTGGAAAGTGGATGAAAATCAGTTCTGCTCACCCTGAAGACTGAATTAGCCCCCAGAGAGGATGTGAAAATGCCTATCAAGCACCTTTTGTTGAGTGCCTGTCCTTTCATTTCCTCTAATAGAACCTACCAGAGCCTGGGAAGAGCTACAGACACAATTACTACAAAGGGCTTTAATCAGCACCAACACATAGTAAGTGCTCAGTGAATGCCAGCCGCTCCCTTCACCGTCATCTTCATCGCTGAGCCCTGGGGCTAGGGCCCATAAGATCAGGACCACGGCCCTGGGCTAGACCACCACGGTAGGATCGTGGCTCTATCCCTTGCTAGATGTACCCACATGGGCAGAGAAGTTGCCGAACCTCTGTGTGCTTTCTCATTTCTAAACAGGGTCATTGGGACACACAGGCGAGCTAATGCACCCCAAAAAGCATGGCTTGGCGCCTAAAGCGTAGTAAGCCCTCAATCAATAGTTGCTTTGTTCTTCTTGTCTATGGTTTGCATCGAGGCAGAGGGCCTTGAACAAGTCACTTGAGCTCTCTGAGCCACAATAAACCAAGCCACCCATAAACAGTAGTTGCTGCTGCCTCTTGGAGCAGTGGGTAGAGTTTAACGAGGGAATTGCAGAACAGTGCCTGGCGTGTAGTAAGGGCTCAACACGTGTAGCTATCTCAGATAGCAGTGGTATGGCACTGAGGCCATGAGGGAGAGTTGCCCCAGAGGCTGGGGGAGAAATGCCCGTATTGCGGGGCTGTCAAAGCACAGCCATGTTCACCTGCCTTTTGATCTTCCCTGGGCATTCTCTGAGGATGGCCTAATATGCATCTAAAATTACAGATGGAGACAGGGAGGCTCCAAAAAGCCAATGAGTCAGCCTGAAGCTGGTGGCTTGCAAGTGGTGGAGCTGAGATTTGCACCCAAGCTATGTGTCTTCTGGTGGCCTTGTTCCCCTGAGCCTTCACCTGCCTGATTTAACCTCCTCCTTCTAAGTGGAGGTCTCATGCCAATGTTCTTCTTGGCCTTGGCAGAGAGGGTTTCTCTTGGGTTCTCTCGCTTCTTTCCAGGTTGGGTCCTTTCCCTGGGCCTACTGTATGTGCTCCAAATTTCTTTCCCTTTGGGGTCCGTATATATGTGGCACCTGGAATCGTTACCTTTATCCCCAAATGGTGGACTTGAAGTGGCTTACGGATCATTGGGATGAACCTTCTAACATAAAGAGGGCAAGGGATGTAACGAAGTAACAGCTGCCAGTAGTAGGTAACATTAGATATGTAAATCTCCAGATAGATAGATAGATAGATAGATAGATAGATAGATAGATAGATAGATAATTGATAGATGGATAGATGGATGGATGATGGATAGATAGATAGATGATAGATAGATGATAAATAGAAGATAGATAGACAGATAGATAGATAGATAGATAGATAGATAGATAGATAGATAGATAGATAGATCTGGGTGGATAAAAAGCTATCTATCTGTCTGTCTATCTATTGAAAGAGAGAGAGGGAGGGAAGAAGGAAGGGAGACAGTGAGTGAGAGAAAGAAAGAGAGAGAGATTACTCTAGAGTATGCATTGCACCCAGCATTTTACCTACATGAACTTATTTAATCCTTCCAACAATAACTCTATGAGGTTGAAATTCTTATCATCATTATTATCATCACCCCCATTTTACAGATGAGGAAACCAAGGAGCAAAGTTAAGTCATTTGCTCTGGAAGCTATAGATGCAGGATTGGAACTCAGGCACTCTGGCACTGGGTGCCAAACTCATAACCCATAGTCTTCTCTACTTCTTGACATCAGGTCTGGATTTCAACCTCCAGCTCCCAGCTCCCAACTCCCTGTCCATGGCTCTTTTCCCTGATCCTGACAGCCTTTTTTTTTTTTTCCCCCTTGGGGCTGGCCTTCTTCCAGGCAATGTCCCACTGTGGTGATTCTGTGATGCTGTCATTCCCATGTTATTCGTGTTTACTCATGGATAGGTTCAGAGTGGTGAAGCGCCCCCAGTCCTGAGTGCCTGAGCCATGATGCTTCAAACCCTACATGGCTCCAGAGGGTCTGGCACTGTGCAGGCTCAGTCCTGGGCGAGGGGATACCGTGAAGTTTAAGGCTCTGCCTTGCTAGAGTTCAAAGTTCAGCACTTCACGGTCCCAACCCTGGACACTCCTGAGGAGTGGGACCCTAGTAGGCAGCAGGAGGGCACTGCTGTGGGCAGCTGGCCTCAGTCCTGTCCCCAAAGTTTGGGCCAGCCAGCTCTCTGCCTGGCATGGAGCTACCAGTACCTGCCAAGAGCCTGGTAACTGCCCAGTGCCCTGACAAAAATGCCAGCTGCAGCCCAGCAGGGAGCTGGGGCAGGGGGAAGGGGACAGTGGTGGTGGAGACAGTGTCCTGAAAATTCCTACCCCTGGGTCCCGGAAAACAGACCATTTCTCTTTCTTTCCTTTCCTACACGAAGAGGGCAAGTTGTGGGGCAGTAGGAGAAAAGTTACCTTGTGTATGCCTGGAAATCATTTCCCAGCTCAAAAATTAACCACCTGACATGGCATTTTTTCTCTCTCTCTCCACCCTCCTCTCACCCCTGCGTGTTTTGCTTGCAGGCGTTAATCCCCGTGGTCATGTATTGGCTAAGCTTGAGAAGCTGGGATTTCTTTGGCGGAGTGGGGGGGATTATAAGCCTTCCTCTAAGAAAGCCAGACTTTGGAGAGTATGTCTAGGTTGGGCGGGTGTGAGCAGGGCTGAGTTGGGGACCAAGGCTAGGACTAGGGTGGGCCACATGAAGCATTTGGAGAGCAAGATTGAAGGAGGAGCTCACTCAGGGTCGTGCATGAGCCTCGCCCACGTGGCAGCCCTGCTCCCAACTCCTGCTGCCTCATAAAGCCCAGGGCACAATGGCCTTTCAATGAACTAAGAGAAAGCATGGCCTTAACTTATACAGTCTACCTCTGACTCACTGTGTGACCTCAGGGAAGCCACTTTCCTTTTCGGGACAACCATTTCCTCCATTGTAAGGACTAAAAGTTAGATTAGAGCAGGATTTCTCCACTTTATTCAGCACTGTGGACATTGACCCTATTGGAACAAATAATTCTTTACTGTAGGAGGTTGTTCTGGACACTGCAGGATGTTTAGCAGCATCCCTGCTCTGTACTCACTAGATACCAGGAGCACCCTCCACAAGTCATGACAATAAAACATGTCCCCTGGGGGACAAAATCACCCCCCATCAAGAACCATTGGATTAAATGATCTCAGCTTCATTCTGACTCTCATATTTTAAGATTTAAGAACAATATTTTTGAAGGCCAGCTTTATGAAATTGATCTAATTATATTATTAATAATAATGTTATTAATACAATATAACAATATATCATATTTATTGAGCTACTGTATGTATCAATCACTGAGTCAGTGGTTACCTTATATTAATAACTATCTCTCCAAGGAAGGTGCTATGATCACATGTCTGCGGCACACAAGGAAACTGAAGGTGAAGAGAATTAATAGGCCCAGGATCAACAGCACTTTCTGATCACAGAATTTCTAGGTGGGAGGCACGTATGGTTTACGTTAGTAGAACAAAGACCATTCACCTTTCTGAAGCAGTCTGAAAACAGCCACAAAAGCAACAAAAGGAGACGCATATGCCATCTTTGATGAAAGAAGGAAAGACCACAATCCCACCTCACCAGCATATGAAGAAGAGCTGACAATGGCAGGAAACTTTGACCAAATTGCAGAAGGAAATCAAGAGCAGTGCATGCTTCTGCAGATCATGGGCAGGACAAGGAGTTCTCCTGAAGTGTTTTTGAACTCTGACACTTCCTAATACTGGCAAAGCCTGGAGCATGCATGTGGGAGAAGGGAGAGTTCCTGAGATGTATGTGACAGCACAGCATTCAGATGAACTGATTGAGGAGGCTCCAAGACCCTTGTCAAGAAGTGGGATGTTGGAATGGCACGTGGGAGAGAGATTGCGTATAGTGATCACCTATATGGCTGTAAAGTTTCTAGTTTTCTCTCTCAGTCAATCAAAGAGACATAAATGCTAAAGAGACACCAAAGAACTGTGACCTTCTTGGGACTTCACACTGAGTAAGGGGCTCCAGCTTGCTTAGAGGAGAGGCATGTTCTGGGTCCATGTTGGTGATAAAGCATTCTGAGATAGTCAACAGAGCCAATGTTTGGATACCTGTGGGCCAGCTCCTTTCCCCACACTTTCTTCCAACAAAGAACTGGTCTTAAAAGAATGACTCCAATTCTGTAATAAGGAGCCAACATGAGATCTGCCAAAAAGAGAGCACGAGAAATAAAAAGCAAAGAAACATAAAATAGAAAGGATAAAAAAGAATAAATACTAGAAGATTTGTTGTATAAAGTGGGAGAAACTATTGGACAGATGTTTTTCTGTGAAATATATACTTAAAAACATGCCTGCCTAAAACAAATCTCAAAATAAGAAACAAAAAGGGCAAAGAAGAGATATTAAGAAGCAGAGGGGGGTGAAAAAACAGCACTCAGGAAGTAAGTGGAAGAGAAAAGTAAAGCTATTGTCTTATAAATGCTGTATCAGAGCAAAATGGGGAAATATTAAAAACATAATCAGAGACATGATATGTAGGCTAAAAAGACTGAACAAAATGAAGTGGAAAAGAAAAGTAAGAAAAGACGAATGGAAAACAATCAATATGAAAGACAAAGGAAATCCAACATCAGCATAATTGGTGATACTGAAGAAGAAAATAAAACAGAAAACAATGTTGGGATCTTTAGTAGAAGAACATTTCTCCAAAACAAAACTAAAACATATGCAGGTTGAAAGAGCTTACTGTTTTCCAGAAAAAGCTTATGGACACTCATCAAGACAAATTGTAGTAACATTAATGGACTTGAAACTTAATAGTAAAAACCTTATGGATATCCAGGCAAAAACTTCAAGTGAGCTGTAAGGGGTGGGAGAAATCAGGCTGGACTCAAATTTCTGCAATAATTAAATATCTACTAATTCTCAGAGAAAGAACATGTAACCCAATAATTTTACAGATATATCACTTTTGTATTCAGAGGATGCCTTCTTTTTTTAAAAAAAATGTGCATACTTATTGTTGAAGTTTGGAAAATAGAGCATATAAGAAAGAAATCCAGATTTATTCATAATCTCATCCCTAAGATAGAAATGTCAATCACACACTTCAAAATGCTTTCACAGACATTTGTCCTGTGGAATCCTCTGTGATGTAGACATCCCAATATTATTATTCCCAATTAGAAGATGAACAAATTTAGGCTCAGAGTGTTCAGTGATTTGCTGTAAGAATTCAGCAGCAGAACCACCTACGCCCAGGCTTCCTGGCCCTTGGGCCTGAGTTCTCTAGAACACCTCTGTCCTATAGAACTTTCTTTGATGATGGAGATGTTCCATATCTGCTCTGTCCAGAATGGCAGCCCCTAGTCCCATGTGGCTGTTGAGCACTTGAAATGTGGCTAGTGTTACTAAGAAACTGGAATTTTAAATTTTAACTGGAATTTTAAATTTTAAATTTTAAATTTTAAATTTTAAATTTGATTTTAATGAACTTGAACTTAAATTCCACATGTGGCCCAGGGCTTCACTGTTTAGACAGGCCAGCACTAGAGAGTTCCTTGGCACTCTTTCCCCTTCAAAGGCAGCTGACCACTTTCCTTTTCAGCCATCCTCCCAACCTCATCCATATCAAGTTCACCCAGAATCTGGCCTCTGGGGTCAGCCTTGATCATTAGGACTAGGCTCCTTCCCTGTGGCACCTGTCTTCTCCAGGTGCAGACTCTGTTAGGCCTTGCTGTCAGTTTCTTCAGCCCTAGAGATTGTAGCTGAGTCTCACTGGCTTCTGAAGGCAGAGGAATAGGCTGGAAGTTGAGCAATGTGTTACCCGAAGCTGCTACTCCTTCTTTCCTGGGCCCGCTCAGCAAGATTCTCCCTCCCAAAATGCAGCCACTGGACAGAAACAAGTGGCAAGAAGGCAAACTGCTCACTCTGAGTTGACCCAGAAAATGAGTCTGCAAAATCAGACACCTCTCCCAACCTCTGAACTCCAGAAGTTAAAATTAAAAGGAACAGTGCCTCGGGATCATGTGGCCCCACACTCCTTCCTACCTGAATCTGCCCTTGAGGACCCAAGGGAAGCCTCTATTTTGCAGACACGCAGACTGAACCTCAGTGTGGCCATGTGGCTGGTGTGAGTTTATGAAACAGGAAGCCCAGAGGCAGAGGTTGACTGGAGTTGCTGTTGGGTGGAGTAAAATCATGGATCCACCTGGACTCCCCTCTACAGTTCCACTGTTTCAAATGTATCCGGGGCTGGGAGTGATGAGATCTACTCTTAGGCTCTGCATGGTCCTGAAGACACCACACCTCCTCTCCAGACCTCAGTTTATATCTGTAAAATGGAGCAGGGATTTTCAGTACAGAGTTTGGCGATCCCTACTAATCTGTCAACATCTTGACATTATATTCAGTATTGTACATGTGTGGGCACATACACACTATGTGGGGTTTTCATTAATTACCACAGGGGTCCATCCTTCTACCAATTCAAATCACTTAGATGAGAGGTCATAAATTGGTGACTATGGGTTGAATACCACCTGCAGATGTAGTTTTTTTTTTTTTTTAATTGGCCCACAGTTTCCTTTTAATGAGAAAATCTTTTAAAACTGTGAGATTTCACATAGAAGCAAAATTTCAAGCTTCTCTTGAAACATCAGGAGAGCTGGCATCACAGGACCCACATTCCTGTATCACAACAATCAGGGGAGCTGAGCAGCAGTTGTTGTCCTCGTGGTGGGGGGTCCCTGTGTTCCCCACTTCACCACAGTCCCCACCCCTCCCTATTGCACTCATGACACCGAAGTCCAATGCCAGCTGTAAGTTACCATTAAGCTTGGGCACTTTTATCCCCTGCTAAAATAACAGTATTCTGTCTCCACAGCACTGTTGGAAGTGCAAATCAGACTTGAGAAAACGTGACTTTGATTACACCAGCCCACATTACCCATTAAATTGTCCCCTGCATATGAGTTTGAAATGCTGGACTTTGTATCATTTATTCATTCTTTTAACAAATACCTGTTGAGGCACTGAGGATAGAGGTGAACAAAGATAGAGAAGGCCCTGTTTGCATGGTGCTCACGATCTGCAGGGAGGAGAAAGAGAAAGATAATAAGTGAATGAACAAAAAAATAAACTCCAGCCAGTGATAAGTGGCTCCACAAGAATGGAGCCAGATAATGTACAGCAGACCACAATGAGCAGTGTGATCAGAGGTGGCCTCCCTGGAGGGGAGACCTTTGAAGTGAGGGCTGAACAGCAAGGAGCCAGCCAGCCAGAGATAGAAAGGGGGTGGGGGGGTCAAGAGGGCGAGGCAGAGGGAAGAGCAGGTGCAAAGACCTGGACGTGGGAACAGTCCTGGCCTGCTTGTTCTGAGAGCCCACCACTTAGCATTTTACAGGCCTCAGTGCTCTAGTCCCTGCCTCCAAGTCCCCTGGAAGATTTTTGCTCTCTGGAAGTTAGTTTTGTTCTTAAGGCCTGGCAGAGTGAGAAGGTGGGGGGATGAGGGGCAGCAGCACTTCTTACTAATTCTCCACCAGATGTCTGGCATACAGCTGGCAAATCTGAATCCATTTGCCCACAGGAAGTTCAGCTGAGGCAAGGGAGGCATTTGGGGTCACTCTGGCTCTGCTCCAGTCCCTCTCCAGCAAGGTAATAAAACACACTCTTGACCCACTTGCTGCCAAAGCCCCAAGTGGGCCAAAGATTGACTTCCCAACTCCTGCCATTTCCCTTGGGTCACCTCTCCAGCTGACATGTGCTGTATCTGGAGTCATTCCTTCACAGAGGGCTGAGTTGACATCCTGACAGGAGCATCCAGAGACAGAGAGAGGAGAAAGAGGGAGGGAGAGAAAGAAAGGGGAGGGAGAGAGGAAGAAAAGAGAGGGAGGGGGAGAGAGAGAAAGGGAGGAGGCGGGAGAGAGAGAAAGGGAGGAGAGAGAGAGGAAGGAAAGAAAGGGAGGGGGAGGGACAGAGAGGAAGGACAGAGGGAGTGAGAGGAAGGAGGGAGGGAGGGGAGAGAAAAAGAAAGGAGAGAGAGAGAGAGAATACAGCTTTGAAAAGCAACCCTTGCAGCCAGAATTTAAACAACAACCTTTCCTCCCATTTATGTCATGTACAGAATGAATACATCTGAATACATTGCACAAGAGGACTCACAGAATGTCACCTCCAAAGCAGATGTATGCTAGTGTTCACAACAACTTTTTCCATAATAGCCTGAAACTGGAAATAATCCAAATGTCCACCAGCAGGAAAATGTACAAATAAATTCCCATCTATTCACAGAATGGAATACTACTCAGCAGTAAAAAAGAATAGGCTACTGACACACACAACTGCGTGGAGGAATCTCACAGGCATTATGCTGAGCAAAACAGCCACACATACTTCAAGCTCATTCTTGTTGGTAAAATTAAAATTAAAATTAAAAAATAGCCAGAGACAGAGAAGTACATCCTGTATGATTCCATTATGTCCTAGAACAGGCAAAAACCAATCTATAGTGATAGAAATTGCAGCACTATTTTGCAGGGGATGTGGGAATTGACCTGAAAGGGGCATGCAGGAACTTTCTGGGAAGATGTAAATGTCCTATATCTTGATTGGGATGGTGGCTATATGAATATGACCATTTGTCAGAACTTTTATTTTATGTAAATTATAGCTCAATGAAGCTCTTTTTTTGAAGTCATGTTTATTTTTCTCTCCAGATAGTGCTCTAAAATATTTTCAGTTCTTTTCCTATTACTTGGACAAAAACCCCTGCAGACACATGCCATTTCCTATCACTCTTGAGATGTAATTAAAATCCTCCAATTACTTTAATACACAAACATGGTCTCAATTCAGAAATTAGAATGGTCAGTTCCAGGTGATCATCAAAACGTGGAACTTGATTTGAAGTGAAATCCTTTCCCCTTCCCTTCCTGGGGGTTCTACAGGCTGGAAGCTGGGAAACAAAGAGGAAAGAGAGATCATTGTCTCCTGAGTTCCTCTTTACGGTTGCACCTCTTCTTCCTTATTTTCTTAAGCAAGGTTTGTGACAGCCACAGTGAAAGAAGCCAGGGGTCAGGAAGAGGCAAGGAGCCTGGCAGGTGCATGACTCCTGCCCCTCAGCTTCCCTTTACAGCAGACACTTCTCTTGTGAGTCTTACGGGGTTGGGAGACTAGAGGGTCTCCCCTTTCTCAGAACACTTCACAGCCCTTCCGTTGGGCTTTTCCCCCTGGCTTCTACCCCTCTAATTCCTGGTTTCCTATACATGGGAACTCCCTCAGGGGTCCTATATCACTTAGAAGTGGACCTCTTAGGCAGGATTTTAAAGAGGCCCTGGGCTGAAATTCTCACTTCATAACCACATCTGGTCTTTAGAAATACTTGAGCTTTCCCTCCTCACATCTTTGGAATGTTGGCCCAGCTAGGATTGAAGGATAAAATACAGGGTTCTAAGTTCACTTTGAATTTCAGATGAACAAGGAGTCATTTTTAAACTATAAGTATATCCCAAATAGTGCATGGGATATACTTATGCTAAACAATTATTTGCTGCTATCCATCCTAATACTGATTGGATATTTGGGAACAGCTTGTCTAGGTCTCACCATCTCCCCCTTGTGTAACAGCATAATGTTATGAGCAGCTTGCCTTGTGTCTGCCCAGCAGGCTGTCTACTACTTTCATCTCTGTGACCCTGGCCAGGTTACTTATTCACGCTGTGCTTCAGTTGCATTATCTGCTAAATGGAGATAATCATGGAACCTACTTCATAGGGCTGTTGTGACAATCACAATTAAACTGAGATAATACACAGGTACAGTTGTTTGGGCAGTGTCTGCCACATAGCAAATTCTCAATAGGTATTTACTGTTATTAGTATTATTATGGTGATAGTGATTGTTGTTGCTATTGCATGAAGAGAGGAAGAACTAGATCCTCCAGATAGGCTATTTTCTGGAGAAAGGAGCCAGAACTAGAAGGATGGAGTTCCTGTGAATGAGGAATTGGAAGGGAACAGGATGGTTATTATGAGCATGCCTTGTGGGAGACAGTGAGGCAGAGATGGTGAGTGATGGAGGGGCAGGGATGGCAAGGACAAGCCAGGAGGCTTGAGAGAGGTTCTCTTGGTTTAGGAATGTGAGAGATTTTCAGGCATGCTAGAGAATAGAGAGGATGTGGGCATTTGACAAGAATACCCACAGGTTGTGCAGAAATACATAGTGATAAAGAGAAAACTCTGGTCAGACCACCTGGGTTCAAATCCTGACTGCCTCAGCAGCTGTGGGCAAGTTACCTGACTTTTCCTGTCTGCTTCAGTTGTCCCATCAGTAAAACAGAGCTAATAATATCTGTCTCAAAGGATTGTCGTGAAAATAAAATGAGTTGATAAGTGCAATTACTTGGAAATTAATTGCTTGCTAATTAATTGCTAGTGATTATTATACTTTGAGTCCCTTAAATGTTTAAGAGAGAAGAGTTTAAAAATTAGAAATCCTGTTTAGACTATGCAGTTTGTAAACTGCAACACTACCCTGGAACTGAATTACCTGGGACACAGTGTTATGCATGACCTAAATTGATGTCTTTTTATAATTTCCCCCAAAACAGAGAGGGAAAGTAATAGTACCTTCCTGAATCCAGGTGTGTCAGTGTATGCCTTTCATCCCAGCTACTTGGGAGGCTGAGATGGGAGGTTCACTTGAGCCCAGGAATTCAAGACCAGCCTGGGCAACACAGTGAGACCTTGGTTCAAAAAAAAAAAAAAAGAAAGAAAGAAAGAAAAGAAAAGAAAAAGAAAAAGAGAAAAAGAAAGAAAAGAAAAGAAAAAAAAATATGCCTCCCTGAAAAGATTGTTAGGGGCATTAAATGAGTTAATACATAGAAGATGCCTGAAACTTAGAGAATACTCAAAACATGTTGGTGGTTGTGATTGTCATTATACTGTAGTTATTCTTCTGCATAGAGATGTGAAGCTGCATAGAAAAGGAAACTCTCACTAGAGCTCCTCAGAATTGAAATTTTCCAGGTGACTGCATGTCACTGTTCTCAACCATTATATTCCATTTTCTTTTCTTTTAATGCCCTTGTCAGGATCACCCAGGTAACAGGGTTATCCTGTCCTCATAAAGTGAATTGGGAAGTGTTCCCTTTTTCTCTGCTCTCTAAAAGAGTTCGTGCAAAATGGTATTATTTATTCCTTCAGTGTTTGGTAGAATTACCATTGAAGCCAGAAGGGCTTGGAGCTTTTTTGTGGGGAGGTTTTTAATGATTGATTCAGTTTCTTCAATAGACACCAAAACATTCAGCTTTTAAATTTCTTTTTCTGGTAGTTGAGAAAGGTATGTTTTATCAGGAAGTTTCTCTAGTTACTTGAAATTATCAAAGTGATTGGTAAAAAGTTGTTCAAACTATCCCTTTTATATCCCTTTGATATTGTAAGATCTGAGTCATGTCTTTTTAAAATTCTTGTCATCTATTAAGTTCTGACCTTAGAGTGTCCTTAGCAGGGAAACTATATTGCCTTCTTAAATTTGTAACTTTGGTGCTACTCATGAGTATCTCACACACACACAAACACACACACGCGCACACACCACACACCAATTCCGGTTGAGTTAGAGGAGTAAATTTGCAAGGATCCCCTACTGCTCCGGAAATCCGCCCTCATATTTTAAAGTACAATAGGCAAATGAATGCTCAAGTGCCTGCTGGACAAAGGGGAGGCTCTGACCTTAGGAATCTGCAAAAGCTTTTATTCTCTAAGATTTAGTTTAAATAGCTCTTCCTAAGAGAAATGTTCCCTGCTATCTTTCTTTGTCCTCTAAGCTAAGTTAATTACTTTCCCCTAGGTGTCCCTAGCTTACTGAGAACCACATGTTTGTCCCAGTGTAGTTATTTGACCCGGCATCCACCTGCCTGATCCCTATACTCTGAACAACTCGAGGGCAGATGTTCCCTTACTCATCTCTACCTCCTGAACTTTCAGCATGGTGGCCAGCAAAGAGTCAGGGTCACGGTGGCCAGCAAAGAGTCAGGGTCACAATCCATTTATTCTTTCACTCATTCCACACTCTCTGATACCAGTTCCCTCAATGTGTTGGGGACTGTGCCAAGTGCTGGGGACACAGAAGTGAACAAGACAAAAGAAATGGGGTCCCTCTTCTCAGGGAACTTTCTTAGTAGTTGAGGAGACAGAGTCAGTAAATCATACTGAATGGATGAACCTTTGCAGGTTACAATTTGGCAGCATTTACCACCTTATTTTCCATGGAGCGTAAGTTGTGGAGGATTTTAAGAAATATTTCAGTCTGTGGTCAAATATATTTTGGAAACTTTGGGTTAGACAAGGCCAAATAAATGTGTGTACTACATGATTTGTCAGCCCTTTCAGTGTACCAATTATGAATTTTTAGCGGAGTGGTAGGGAGAGCAGTTCCTGAAAAACTTACTTGGTTTTAGAACCCTTTCTTGGGAAGATATCATGTGACCTTGGATGTGATGTGCTGGGAAGTTCCACATAGAGATTGCTTAAGACCCCCTGAGTACTCAATGTATTTTTCTTGATTTGGAGCCACAACTTTTTAAATTCCAGAACCATATATAAGATGAGAAGACTTCAAAAAGTTCATAAGAAAATGGAATTAAAAGACAAAAATTAAAATATAAACTTTGTTTCTCAACATAAGCTCCATCAAGTTCTAGACACTTTTGTAATGATGATACCTGCTATTTAATCCATCCTTAAAGAACTAAGAGTCTGAGAAATTTAACCATGTCAATGTCATCTTTTTTTACATTATTAACTGAAGAAAAATGGGTGCTCTTTAAAGATTTTTGAAGATTAGGAAACAAAAAGAAGTCAAAAGAAGCCAAATCAGGACCGTAAGACAGATGCCTAATGATTTCCTGTTAAAACTCCCACAAAACTGTCCTTGTTTGAAGAGAGGAAGGAGCAGGAGCATTGCTGTGGTGAAGGACTCTCTGGGGAAGCTTTCCCTAGTCCTTCTGCTAAAGCTTTGGCTAATCCTCATAAAACTCTGATAATGAGCAGATGTTATTGTTCGTTGGCCCTCCAGAAAGTCAACAAGGAAAATGCCTTGAGCATCCCCCCAAAAATGTTGCCATGACCTTTGCTCTTGATCAGTTCACTTTTGCTTTGACCGCACCACTTCCAACTCTTTTTTTTTTTTTTTTTTTTTTTGAGATGGAGTCTCGTGCTGTCGCCCAGGCTGGAGTGCAGTGGCCATATCTCAGCTCACTGCAAGCTCCACCTCCCGGGTTTGCGCCATTCTCCTGCCTCAGCCTCCCGAGTAGCTGGGACTACAGGCGCCCGCCACCTCGCCCGGCTATTTTTTTGTATTTTTTAGTAGAGACGGGGTTTCACCGTGTTAGCCAGGATGGTCTCGATCTCCTGACCTCGTGATCCGCCCGTCTCGGCCTCCCAAAGTGCTGGAATTACAGGCTTGAGCCACCGCGCCCGGCCACCACTTCCAACTCTTGATGGCCATTGTCTTGATCGTGCTTTGTCTTCAGGATTGTACTGGCAAAGCCATGTTTCAACTCCTGTTACAATTCTTAGAAGAAATGCTTCAGGATCTTGATCGCATTTGTTTAAAATTTCTGTTGAAAGTTCTGTTCTTGTCTGCAGCTGATCTCGGTGCAGTGGTCTTGGTACCCATCAAATGGAAAGTTTGCCCAACTTTAATTTTCCAGTCAGAATTGTGTATGCTGAACCAATTGAGACGTCTGTGGTGTTGGCTATTGTTTCTGCTGTTAATTGTTGGTGCTTTTCAATTAGGGCATGAACAAGATTAAATTTTTTTTTCCTTGCAGATCCATGTGGATGCTCTGCCACTGCAGGCTTCATCTTCAACATAGTCTCATCCCTTCTAAAACAAATTACCCATTTGTAAATTAGAATTTATTTGGGGCATTGTCCCCATAAACTGTTCATAAAGCTTCACCATCAATTTGATGTTTGTTTTTACTTCAATTTTAGCAGAATTCATAGAGCTCTGATAGGGGCGGTTTTCGAACTATCCTTTTTAGTGCCTAAAACTAGATTCTGTTCAGACATGTGATAATAAGTTAGTATGAGTTTATTTTGGTGCAAAAATTTGAAATCCATGCATAGTTTTAAAATAATACATATTTTTTGTGAAGTTTTTGAAGATCCCTTGTCTTAACTTCTCTGTGCCTCAATTTTCTCATTTGCTAAATGTAAATGAAAATAATACTAACTTTCCTTTCATAAGGTTATTTAATGAACAAATAGATGTAACATACTTAGAACAGTCCCAGGCATATAGTAACATTCAATAAATGTTAGTTCTTATTTTTTCCATCACTGTGTGACAGAGATATTCTGAATTTTGCAATAGCAAAGATGAAAGCACACACATTAAGTTCTATTAAAATGTCAGGTATTATTTATTGTTAGGAGAATGGAGAAGGTGAGTGTTTTAGTCAGGAGTCTGAGTTGCAAATGACAGAAACTTGAGTCACAGAGACATTAAGTCACCTATCCAAGATCACAAAAGTCATGGTGTAGTCAAGCTCTAGTTCAAATCCAGGAAGTCTTGCAACAAGCCCAGGTTCTTAACCGCTGTGCTGTTCTGCTCTTCTGTGAACCGAGTGCTGTGAGAGCATAGATATTGGAACTGACCAGGACTTTAGGGTGGGGGTCACAGGATAAAAATGGCCTCTACAAGATGAGTCATAATTCACTACATGAAGAAGTAGAAGAATGTTCCTGGCAAAAGGAAAAGCATGTGCAAAGGCCCAGAGATTGACAAGCAGTGTAGACTGCTGAGAGAACTGTGTCCAAGAGAACAGAGAAAGTGGGGAATGTGGGAAGCCTGTACTGGGACACCCTGATAAGCTTCGAATGCCATGACTGTGAGTCTGGGGGCCATGGGGAGCCAGAGGAGGTGTTTGAGCAGGGGAGTGGCATGATCTGAAGTGCATTTTAGAAGTATTCCTTTGACTGTTCATGTGGAGGATGTATGAAGACAAGCGCAAAGGTTGAGAAATAGTCTCAGTGAAAGCCGATGAAGTTTGACCTTGGTCAAGAGCAGGGCAGATGGAGGGGAGAGACCTAAATGCTCAGGCTCTAATGACAGAGCTTGGACTCTCTTGTATCAGATAATGCCTGGGACCTCTCTCAACTGGGTTTGGCTCAGATAAACCCCAAATCCAGCTGGAGGACATGACCCTTCTTTTTGACTCAAATACAAAAGAGGCTTCCAGCATAGGCAAGAAGGCAGTCCCTCTCCTTCTCTGTGCCAAACACCTCTCCAATTGTAGCTCAGAAAGATGTCACCCTCTCTGAGAAGACTTCTGTGTTAGATTGGGTCTTCGGAAGGACCCTGAGACAATGATTTGACTGCAAGGAATTTGACTGACAAGGGAAACAGTGAAGAGCATAGAAGAAATACAGGTGTGTTAATGAAGAGGTTCCTGCCAGCAGCAGGGATTCAGCCTTACTGGGGACTTCTGGGAAATGGTATTCGACATGCCTCAGTTATCCCACTGAAAGGCAACTGAACTTCGTGGCTGGGAGCTATTCCTAGTAGTGTTATTTCTTTGCAGTCTTGGCCAAGTGTGCTTCTAAAGCCAGAGAAATCTGAAGATGGCACTGGTGTGAACAGGAATGGTGGGCACCAAAGGGAGAGATGGAGGACTGTCTTAGTCCATTTGGGCTACTATAACAAAATACCTTAGATTGAGTGATATTTAAACAATAGAAATATATTGCTTACAGTTCTGGGGGCTGGGAAGTTCAAGATCAAGGCACTGGCAGATTCAGTGCCTGGTGGGGCCTTGCTCTTTGCTTCAAAGACAGTGCCTTATTGCTGTGTCCTCACATGGCAGAAGCTTCCATAAAAAGGGCCTTTAGGCCCCTTTTATGAGGACACTACTCCTATTAGTGAGAGCAGAGCCCTTTTGACCTAATCACCTCCCAAAGGCCCTGCCTCTTATCACCACTACAATGGGGATGAGGATTCCGTGTATGAATCTGGGGGGACAGAAACATTGAGACCATAGCAAGGAGGTGCTGAGGTGTCTGCCCTTCTCAGACCCCACTGGCTGACACAGCTCCCTTTCACCTTTGCGCCATAGCTCACTGTCTTAAACTCTGTTTTAGCACTTGTCTCTCTGGGGGATGAATGATTTGTGTTCATGTCTATCTCCTTGAGCAGTGGAAGCAGATGAACCAGGGATGGGCTAGGCACCAAACCTTGTATACCAAGTAAAGGTGTGGACTACAGTCTAGGAGTCTAGGGCCAGGGATGGGCTAGGCACTAAATCTTGAATGCCAAGTAGAGGGGTGGACTACAGTCTAGGAGTCTAGGTGTCTCATAATAGACCTAAGATGAAAGTGAAACGTCTTATAGTCATATCATTTTCAAAACGCAGAGATGAGGATTGTCTGAAGGAGTCCAAGAGTTCATTTATGGTATGTCTGGGCTTCTGTGGGAATTTGAGATTGTAATCTCCACCAAGGACTCATATTTACAAATTGGGATACCTGTTGGTCTGGCAAGTGGTACGCAGAACAGGATACATGGGGCATTCCTTCTTGGGTTAGCAGGAAGATCTGATAGAAAGTAATTGTATACTTTAAAAAGCATGAATTCATTGTGGAGCAGGATACCAAGCATGGGTGGAAGAAAGGCAATTTTACAGCAGACTGTGATGCAGATTTCCTGGCCCAGGGGATGATACATGGATGTCCTTCTGCCTGGAGGCCCACAGTGGTGTGCTGCAGCCAGCTTATGCTGGCTTGGGAAATGTGATTGTCAAGTTTTTAGGAATTCTAATAGCCAGTTATTAAATACAGACCTTAATACAGACACACACACACACACACACACACACACACAAGTTTTTCAGAGAGCCAATTGTTCAACATTTTACCAACACACATCCGTTGTTTGAGGGATATTTGGCAGAAAGAGGCTGGGAAGGTGATTTGGGTTTGAGAAGCACTGTAGTTTTTGTTTGTTTGGTTTTTAGAGACCAGGTTTCACTGTGTTGCCCAGGCTGGACTTGAACTCCTGGCCTCAAGCAATCATCTTTCCTGAGCCTCCCAAATAGCTGGGACTATAGGCACCTGGCTAAGAATTGTTTATTGATTGGCATGGTCAGATGTGCTTGTTAAAAATTTAGAGACTATGTCTTAGTCATTTTCCTTGTGCCAGCTTCCAGCCCAGGGCATAGCATGTGGTCAGAAATAAAGTTTGCTAAATGGAGAGATGAATGAATGATAACTTGGATCGAGCTTTTTCTCTAAGTTGTAGAAGCATGTATTCATCATTCAACAGATATTTGGAGTGCCTACTATGTGCCAGGAACTGTTCTTGGCACTGGGAACACAATCCCTGCCCTCCTAGAGCTTGCATTCTAATAGAGGAGAAAACATACAGAGCTATAAAATCTGCTTTCAGGTGGTAACCAGTTACATGAAAGAACATGAAGCAGGATAAGGGGCTGGAGACAGGGTTTCGTGCTGCTTTTGTACTGGGAGCTGAGACTCAAGAGGAGAGGTGGCTCCATCTCTCCAAAGTTGTATGTCTTCAGGAAGGCCCCTTTGGCTCTCTGAGCTGTGGAAACCAATTGTCCCCAGGTGATATTCAGGTTCCCAGCCTAAGAAGGCTGAGGTGGCCTTGGCCAAGTCTGAAACCTTGGGTACACTGGCTCCCCAGGTGGTTACTAAAGCTCTGTAGGCAGAATGTTGGGATTCCAGGAGCTTCTCTAAACAGGGTGCTGTTTATTGTGCCACTGGTTTCCCACATCCTTGTTTGCTATGCTGTATACCTGGGACAGACCTGCCCTCTATCTCTGTGGAATTCTAGAATGATGCCTTTTGGCTCCAAGCACACATTGAGGCTTTTCCACAAAAGGGGGCCTTTTCCCAAAAGGGTCTCAGCTTCTTGTTGGGGGAGCTTTGGGGTTCTGGAAACAGCTTTGACATCCACCTGCTGACTCACTCTTTCCCTCTCTGATCTGAGTCTCCACATCTGTAGAGCCGGGGAAATGAGAGGGGCTTGGTGATGATCTGATGATCTGCCACTGAATCCCCAAATCTGGGAAGTTTAGGGGCTGCCAGGGTAGGTGGAAGGGAGGCAGAGAACAGAGAAGCCCATGTCCAGAAAAGTGCCTTTTTTTCCCTGATTTTTACATTCAAAGTTTGTCTGTTTTATATACTGGGATTCAACATACAATTTTGCTTGAACAAAGGACTGGGGGTTATTAGTATTTGTGGACTCTGGTCTTGTGATTCTCAAAGATATCTTACCTCTGAGATGCATGGGTCTGCCTGACTTGAGAAACTGAAAGGATGGTGACAAATCAAAACTTAGGGAATTTTTAGTTGTGAAGTTTGATTCTGTATTATTCCTTTTACTTTCAACCTTTAATGTGTGTGTCCAATAACCTGGGTTCTTGGGATATTCATTCCAAGTTGAGTTAATTTGTTTTACAGTTGTTCTTCTCTGGCCCCCAAGAAATAAATTTTAGGTATCCTGAAGGATAACTTTGTATTAACTGTGGCAGCTTATTTAATTTTTTCTCTAAAACAATGTATCTTAAGTCAATAGGAAAATGGGATGAGCTGTACAGAAATTCTCCCTGCGGGAGACTTTTTGCACATCTATAAATTTCATGAGTGAATGTGAGCAACTGATAGAAAAGCTAAGGGACTTGGGAATCTGAACATTTTCCAATGTAGGGTGTGTTAAGCAGAGTCTCGGGATGTGTGTTTCAAGGTATGGAAATTGGTGACAGTGTGTCTCCCCCATCTCAGTAAATGACAACCCCACCTTCCCACTGCGGAGACCTACAACTTGGAATTGCCCTTGACTTCTCTCTTTGCTCTTTGCATACCACAACAGATCTATCAGCCAAACTGTCAGATGTGACCTTGGAAATAGATCGAGAATTCAACTACTTCTCACTACCAACAACTGCCGGCAATGGGCCCTAGTGGCCAGTGTCTTTTGCCTGGATTGTTGCCACGGCTGTCTGATGGGTCTCCCTGGTCCCTCCCTGACCTCCCTGTAAGATGGATTAACTAATCATAGCGTCCCCCATGTA
Organism: Macaca fascicularis; assembly: GCF_037993035.2. Classification (NCBI taxonomy): domain Eukaryota; kingdom Metazoa; phylum Chordata; class Mammalia; order Primates; family Cercopithecidae; genus Macaca; species Macaca fascicularis. The sequence continues at coordinate 102,672,453 of NC_088384.1, read as the reverse complement.
ACCTGATACCTGTCCTGTTTCGCTGAGGATATGTTCTCTTAGGATAGTGCTCTGTTCGATGTCCTATGGACATGGAATAAAGCTAACAAAACTTACTGTAAGTAGGAAGTAAGAGCCATAAGATGGCTCCAGACAGGACCAAATCCAAGAAAAAGTTCATGTTTCCTAGAACATGCAAAATCATTGCCTTGAGAGGACATAAGAAAGCAAGGGCAGGGCGGGAATAGTTTCATTCCAACAGTGACCACGCGAATAATGGGACATTAAGTATTATGAATCCTGTGGGACACGGATGCATTAGATGTGAAGTCATTGTCATTATCACTCTCATGATGAGAACAGGTGTGTAGTTTGACAGGTTTTGACAAATGTGCACACCAATGTAGCTACCACTCCAATCTAGGTATAGAACATTGCCATCAGCCCAAAAGTTTCCTCTGTGCTCCTCTGCAACCCCTACCTACACCCCCACAACATAGACCTTCCACCCTAACTCTGGCAACCACTGATTAGACTTAAATTACTTTGTCTGCCCTTCATTGGTTCTAATATTCAGCTGAGAACAGCAGCAGGGCACTTGTATGAAGGTCTGGCTATAGAGGTAGATTGCCTTGGTCTACCCTGGTCTGCACAGCCTTTACCTTGCTAATGACCTCTTTGCACCTCAGTTTCCTAATCCATCAAATGGGGATAATAATCATACCTACTTCACTAGGATTTTGTTAGGAATAAATAGCACCTGGTACTTAGCCCAACAGATGTCAGCTATTGTTATTGTTTATGGAGTATGCATTATGTGTTGGGCATTGTGCTGAGTACTGCGTAAGGATGTGGCAGTTGCTCCCTGTGCCCCCTCCACACCCCAACTGGTGCTCACCATTTCCACACACACCAGTAGCTTCTTACTGCCTCTGATATGGTCTGCGGGAGCGTTGCCTCTGGCTGCAGGAGCGTGCTCAGTCTGCACAGAAGGATGCCGGAAGTGCTGAAAGTTAATGCTCCCAGTATCAGCCCTCAACCAACGATCGCCAGGAGTTGGCAGATAAATGCTCCAACTTCCTTGCCTCCAGTTGAGACAACTCTAAGGCATGATTTGCCCTTTCGCCAGGGTTCCCCATCAGAATTGAGCTTCAGGTGTCCACAGTGGTAACCTTCTCATGGGACACACACTGAAGCATAGTCTGCCCTGTCCCCAGGGTTTGCCATCAGAATTGAGATCCAGGTGTTCACAGTGGTAACCTTCTCATGGGACACTCACTGGATTGGCTTCCTTCTGTTTCACTTCCCCACTGTCCTTCCAGAACCTCCTGGGATCCCCTATCAAGTAAACTATTTTCATTCTCATCTTTATCTCTAAGACAACAGTGTATTTCACTTCATTCTCAAACAGTCCTATGAGGTGGACCAAAATAGCTTCTTCATTTTATAGTTGAGCAAAATGACGCTTAGAAAGGTGACGCCACCTGCTTAAAGTTAACGCCTTAGGGACACACCTGCTCCACTGCTGCCCTGAGAACGAGCCAGGGCAGGCCCTGCCGCAGGCCTCCTTCCCTGTCTCCCCCCAGCCCCAGGCCTCCTTCCCCCTCTGCCCTGAGCCCTGGGCCTCCTTCCCCCTCTGCCCCCAGCCCTGGGCCTCCTTCCCCCTCTGCCCTGAGCCCTGGGCCTCCTTCCCCTTCTGCCCTGAGCCCTGGGCCTCCTTCCCCTTCTGCCCCCAGCCCCGGGCCTCCTTCCCGCTCTGCCCTGAGCCCCACTGACCCTCTGAGCATGCATCTCCTCCTGCAGGAAGGCCGCTGCTTGTTTATCATCCTGCTCATGGCGGTGTACTGGTGCACGGAGGCCCTGCCGCTCTCAGTGACAGCGCTGCTGCCCATCGTCCTCTTCCCCTTCATGGGCATCTTGCCCTCCAACAAGGTCTGCCCCCAGTACTTCCTCGACACCAACTTCCTCTTCCTCAGTGGCCTGATCATGGCCAGCGCCATTGAGGAGTGGAATCTGCACCGGCGAATCGCCCTCAAGATCCTGATGCTTGTTGGAGTCCAGCCGGCCAGGTAAGAACAGGTAACGGTTCCAGCCCTACAGCGGAGAGGCAGAGGGACCACACCTCTGGAGCCTATACCTGCTCTTCTTGGTTTACTCGTCCAGGCCAAGAAACTCATCGGTTCCCACCATTTATTTATTTATTTATTTCTCAGCTATTTAGCAAGCACCCGCTGCATGCTAGACGCAGCACTAGGCCCATCATGGAAAGCTGTTCTCAAAGGTGCGGGAGATGAGATGCTGACCCCCAGGCCCCACCCCCAGGGATTCCAGTCCCACAGTTTTGGAGGGGGCCACACTGGCAGTTTGACCCCGACTGCCAGGGCTGAATCCCAGATGACCTGCTCTGAAAAATGACTTAACCTCTGCCTGCCTGTGAAATAGTGATGTAGTGGCACTCACCTCATAGAGTTTAGTGAGGATTAGATGAGCAAATGCAGGTAAATCCCCTACACCTGAGCAGACAATGCTGGCTGTTAGCATTCTTGTTTGCTATTTACCTGCCTAGGTGATGAAGATCAGGTGGGAGTTGAAGGTCGGGGGTATGCAGAGGATATGGGAAGATGGACTGGAAGGGAAGGAGAGTCAGGGTCACAATCCTAGAGAGCCTCAGGCCCTCTGGTTAGGATTTGGACTTTTATTCATAGAGGATTGGGTGGCCTTTAAAATAGGGGTGTTATTTTCATCTTATTTTTTGTTCCATGAACCCCTTTGGCAATTTGGTGAATCTTAAGGATCTTCCCAGAATAATGTTTTTTAAATGCATAAAGCACAACAGAGGCCGGGCACGGTGGCTCAAGCCTGTAATCCCAGCACTTTGGGAGGCCGAGACGGGTGGATCACGAGGTCAGGAGATCGAGACCATCCTGGCTAACATGGTGAAACCCCGTCTCTACTAAGAAATACAAAAAACTAGCCGGGCGAGGTGGCGGGCGCCTGTAGTCCCAGCTACTTGGGAGGCTGAGGCCGGAGAATGGCGTGAACCTGGGAGGCGGAGCTTGCAGTGAGCTGAGATCCGGCCACTGCACTCCAGCCTGGGCTACAGAGTGAGACTCCGTCTCAAAAAAAAAAAAAAAAAAGCACAACAGAGTTTGAAACAACAACTACAGCAAAATGCAATTATCTAATTTTTTTTTGTAAACACAGACACCTGCGCCCTGGTACAGGTAGGTACCGTTTTATTAACACAGCAACCAGCAAGACCAAGCGATGGGCCTGATCATAGCCATAATGCTGAGCAGCTTTGAGTGTTGATATTTCAAGATGTCTGCAGTGATTATAATGTCATTTAAAAATATCAGGGATCTTGCCAGGCGCAGTGGCTCCCGCCTGTAATCCCAGCACTTCGGGAGGCTGAGGCAAGTGGATCGCTTGAGGCCAGGAGTTCAAGACCAGTCTGACCAACATGGCAAAACCCCCGTCTCTACCAAAAATACAAAAAATTCACTGGGCATGGTGGTGCATGCCTGTGATCCCAGCTACTCAGAAAGCTGAGGTGGGCGGATCGCTTGACCCCAGGAGGCGGAGGTTGCAGTGAGCCAAGATCACGCTACTGTACTCCAGCCTCAGTGACAGTGAGACCCTGTCTCAAAAAAGAAAAGAGAGAAAGAAAGAGAGAGAGAAAGAGAGAGAGAAAAGAAAGAGAGAAAGAGAGAGACAGAGAAAATGTCAGGGATTTTTTTGGGGGGTGACAGAGCCTCAGGCACTTCTCATACACCTGAACTTTGTTGACCGTTTATCACTGACGGAAATGCTTAATTTGATTAGATGTTAGCAAAATGAAGATACACATTTTCCCCCAATCCAGTTCTGAATTATATCCATAGACTTATAGTTATAAATCTGTTCTTTTAAGGGTTATAAACTGAGGAGTGACATGGCCAGATTTGCATTTTTTTTTTTCAAATACATCTCATTTCCTTCAGATTTGCATTTTTTAAAAGATTCCTCTTAGTTGCCTTGTAGAGATCAGATAGGAGAGTACCAGAATGAGAAGCTGATACATCCCAGTTAGAAGGCCATTTAGAGTGTCCCGACAAGAGACAGTAGCAGCTTGGACTAGGAGGTGGCAGTGGAGATGAACAGATTGGATAGATTTGAGAGCAATTTGGGTGATAAAATTGACACAGGGGAGAGCGTAGGAAGAAAAGGTTCTGGATGACTCCTAGGTTTCTAGTATCATCTCTGTGCCAACTGCTCTGCTAGGCTCTGTAGCTGCGCCTCCTCCTAGAGGAGCTGCCAGTCCTGTGGGACAGACTCCATCTATGGAACTGATTCCAATGCCAAGCGGAATTTGATCTCCAAGGGGCACACCATAGTGTGAGAGCCTGCATGAGAGGTAGAGGGATGGGGGGAACTTCCTGGAGGAAGTCACATTTGAGCTTAACTTTGAAGAATGAGCAGGGCCGCTCTTAAATATATTCTAAAGTTACAATAACTAAAACAGTAAGACACAAGTCTGAAAAACAATTTTTGAAACAGAATAAATCTAAAGGAAATCCAGATCCGAAGGAAGGATTATCCAATAAATGGTGGGAGTTGGGATAATTGGTTTATTCTATTAAAAAATGGATTTACATCTTACTTTGTATTATGCATCTAAGTAAATTCCAGGTGGATTCAGAGTTCAATATAAAGGGAAAAAATCCTGAGACTTAAATTCTGTTGGTGGGAATGGACCAAGCAAAGGCAGGGAGGCAGAGGAGTAAAGGCGTTGGGTGCTGGTAAGAAGTTCAGCAGAGTCTCAGCGGGGTAAGAATGGGAGGGGAAAAGGGGGAGAAAGCTGAGAAGGCCACGAGGGAAAGATAGTGGAGTGTCTTGGTGCCCTGGCAACTTTTTTCTGAAATGGCTGTCATTGAGGATTTAGGGGCAAGAAAGAGAAAACGTCAGGCTTGAGATATCTTTATAACCTGGGTACCTGTGGACAGTTCACTTAAACACATTGAACCACAGTTTTCTTAGATCTAAAATAAACCTGGTGAGTGGATTTGGTTTCTGCTTTGAGTCTCAAGTTTCCATCTGTAAAATGGATGGATTGGATTCCTCAGGGATGGCAAACTGGGACCAGAGGATCTCCTGGGCCCTGGGCTCTGGATTTGTCTTCTCTAATGCCATCTGCTCTGCAGGCTCATCCTGGGGATGATGGTGACCACCTCGTTCCTGTCCATGTGGCTGAGCAACACTGCTTCCACTGCCATGATGCTTCCCATTGCCAATGCCATCCTGAAAAGTCTCTTTGGTGAGAAGGAGGTTCGAAAGGACCCCGGCCAGGAGAGTGAAGAGAATACAGGTGAGGCTGTGCAAAGGAATTGGGGCCAACTCCACCAGGATTTGGAAGTGGGAATGGGATGTCCAAAGGATGTCAGGGAAGGCCAAGGGCATGCACACTTATTGAGCACCTGCTATGTGTCAGATGTTTTAATTATGACAATGACTGATAATTAGATAAGAAATCATGGTACCTTGGTTTTTTAAAATTTGCTTTTATTAAGCGCATACTGTATACTGAGCAGTGAGTTGACCTCTTTACATACATGATCTCCCTTAACTCTCAAAACAGCTCTATGAAGTAGGTACTGTAATTAAACCTTGTTTTACAGCATCCAAAGAGATGCTCAGCATCACCAGTATTCAGAGAAATGCAAATTGAAACAATGACATTTTAATCAATGAGACAGGCAGAAATAAGAAAGCTAGTGAATCCCCATGTTGGCAGGAATGGGGGCCACAGGAACTCTCGTGCACTGCTAGAAAGAGTGTAGACTGGGTTAGAGTTTCTTAAGGATCTTGTGCAAGGATTTAATCACATTAAATGTGTTTATACTGTGTAACCCAGCAGTGTTGCTCCCAGACACCAAAGAAATCCTCTCTTAGGTCCAGGAGGGAACACACATAGTGATATTCACTGTAGCGCTCTCTGTGGTGTGGGGATTGGTGGCTGCATGGGCTTTATCGCTAGGCATGTAGCGATACAGGCAAAGGCAAAAATGGTGGGTACATGCCATTGAGCATTATGCTGCTTTTAAAAGAGAGAAGAATTAGTGAACCATACACTTCTATAAATGGATCTCACAGAGCAGTTATGATTGCGGGTAAAAACCAGAATGAGATCTAGAATACACCCTCCATATGTAAGCTGAAAATACACACGAACGACAAAACATTGTGTAAGAAATGTGTAATGAAAAGCTACACATTAAACATATCAGAATGGTTGCTATGGCAAGGGTGAGAGTGGGAAATGGGGAGAGAAAGGACTAAAAAGACCCAATCAATTATAGAAAATAGAAGCTTTGTGCAGTAAATAGTGATAACGTATTATGAACAGAGGGATTTGATTCCCTCAATCCTCTGAACTTGTGTTCTTAACAAAACAAAACGTACACAGCCATTGTATTTTTAGATGACTATATTCAGGCTCCAAGAGGGAAATGATTTTCCCAAATCACAGAGTGAAGTTAAAGAAGTCCAGGATCAATTCAGAGGCACAATGATGTCATGACTTTTCATTGGCGACTCTGTGGTTCCCCTGGTCTTATGGTTGCAAAGTGGCTGCCACATCATGTCACTTTAAAATGCCTTACTTTTAATTTACATAACTATTTTAAAAGGAAGATTTGAATTGATACATATGTGGGCAGAAATGGCTAGTTTAACCCCAGCATCGATTGTTCCTTTGTTCTTTTAGGAATAGAACCCAGTGCTTTCCTCTCTGAGGAAAGGCTGAAACTACTCTTGTGATAAGACTTGGTCAGGTAACTGAGTCTGGTCAATGGAATGTGAGTGGAAGTGATGTGTACAACTTCCGGGTTCTGCCCTTTCTGCCAGGTGGAATGTGAATATGATGGCACCCGAGACCCAAAGACAGGAGCCACATCTTAGGAGATAGATGGCAGATCTGCCCCTGTGGCTTTGGATCATTTACCTAAGTGAACACAACAAGCATTATCCATGAAACCATAGGTTTTGTGTGCTAGTTCTAGTTTTTAAAATATGAAATAAATTAAATATATATCTGTTAAAACTTAAATGTTTATCCATGTACTATCTAAGTTAACCTCACTGACAGTCACATGAGTATTTCCCTGTCATACACTAAGGGGTCCTGCTTATTTTATTTTCACGGCAGCCCTGAACACTAGAAATGATTATATGTACTTTACAGATGAAGTTCAGAGAGGTGAGATGATGTGTTCAGGATCATAGCATTGGCAAAGTGGCAGAGTCAGCTCTGCGCAGGGGTGGGGTCTTCCATGAGGAAGGGAAGAGAAGCTTTATAGCATGGATTAACAAATTCTGTCTACAGATGACCAAATAATAAATACTGCAGGCTTTGTGGGCCACTCTGTGCAACTACTCAACACTGCCCTTGCAGTGAGAAAGCAGCCACAGATAAAACAAACGAGCAGGTGTGGCAATGTGCCAATAAAACTGTATTCATGGGTGCTGAAATGAAAATTTCATATAATTTTCATAACAGGAAATATTCTTCTATAGATTTTTTTCGACCATTTCAAAATGTAAAAGCCATTCCTAGTTGGCAGGCCACACAAAAACAGGCGGCGGGCTGGATTGGGGCTGCATATTTTGGTCACTGACCCCAGCTGTACAATATTGGCTTTCTTGACTTTCAAACTGTTTCCCTTAAGAGAACTGCCTGATGGTCACCCTGGGGTGGCAGCAAGCACCTGGGACTCTGCCCTTTCCTCCATTTCAACCCTAGTTAGACTCAGTTTATTCATTTTGTACACTGAGCTTCTAAGCAATGATAACCAATGTTTACTGTGCACTTAGTTTATGTGCGGACTCTTAGGTGGGCCTTATATCTGAATGAGATGGAACAAGCATTGACCTCATTTAGAGAAATGGAAATTGAGGAAGGAATTAAGAAGAGTCCCCCCACCCCCCGTTACCCAGTTTCCAAACAGTGGCTCTGGTGTTTTGAATCCAGGCTGGCTGACTTCAGAGCCTGCATTCTCAGGCTCCATTATTCTGCCTCCCACATGAGACTTTTTACGAAGTGGCAAAGCAAATGATTGAAAGCCAAGTCCCTCATTATGAGAATGAAAAATCTGAGACTCAGGAAGGGGAAGGGACTTGCCCAAGGCCACACACAGTGGTGGCCATGCAGTGAAGTCCAGAGTCTTTTCCCATGCTGCAGGATGTCAGGAGGGAGGGGACCCTGGGGGTTGGGATAGATACCTGCCTTTACAGGCCATGGGATCGGGGAGAAGGACTTGGTTAATGATCAAGGACTTGGTTAAAGACCTAAAACAAGGCTAATTCCAGTGCAAAGAGAGCTATTCCCTTTCATCCAGTTCTGAGCTTTGACCAGGTGGCAGGAGGCGAGGACAGGGGTGGAGGGAGTAGAGATTCTGCCAGTGGGCTAGGAGAGGCACGAGGAAGTTGCTAGGAGCTATAGGTTCATGAGGGACATCTGTAGCACCAGCAGCAACCATTATCATCATGTGAGCTGAGCTCTCATTTTCTGAGCAAACACCACATGCCAGATACCATGCTAATTTTTTTATACTCATTAGCTCATCTGATCTTCGTAATTGTACTGGGAGGTAATGATGCCCATTTTATAGATGAGGAAACTGAGGCTCAGAGAAGCAAAATGATTTGCCCAAAGTAACATGGTGATTTGCTGAGCTCTGTCTGAATCCAGAATCTGTGCTTATAAGCACCTTGCCATGGTGCCTGGTACAGAGGAGGCAGAACCCAGGGCAGGGTGGGTCTATCTGGATAAGACTCCAGAGGTCCTCAGACTTGGAGGGCAGCCCCGTTGCATTTCTCCAGTTCCTTTACCTAGTTCTGTGCCCTGCACTATCTGGGCGACCCAGGGGCCATGTGACCGATGGCTTTGCCAATGGCCCTCTGCATGCACACTCTCATTAGGTCCTCCACCACAGCCCTGTGGGGAGGCACTATTAGCATGCCCATTTTACAGAGGAGGAAACTGAAGCTCACAGCCATGATTGGCCCAATGTTCCTTGGCCAGTAAGGGACCCACCTGGATTTTGTTTTTGTTTTTTAGAGACAGGGTCTTCCTCTGTCTCCTAGGCTGGAGTGCAGTGGTGCAATCAGCTCGCTGCAGCCTCAAACTCCCGGGCTCAAGTGATCCTCTAGCCTTGGCCTCCCAGAGCACTGGGATTACAGGCATGAACCACTACGTCTGGCCCTTCACCTGGCTTTTGAATCTAAACTCTTTCCCCTCCTTTTTTTCTGTCCATAGAAAGCTAGCTTGCCATCTACATCTTTGTTTTATAGGAAGGCCCAGGATACCACCCTTCACAACACAAGGGTCTTTAATGTTGGGTGAAGCATTGTCTTCATCCATAAGCTAACCCACCTTCTGCAACTTTCCTCATCTATAAAACAAGGACGCTTTCTCTTACGTGAGAAACAAGAGCCAGGTACATAGGAAGTGGTTAATATATGGCAGTTGTATTAAAAACTACCTGTGAGACTTCCAGGCATTGGAGGCACAGGTAATAAGACCTTCTACCTCGATGCACCTTGGCATTTCCCCTCCTACTTAAGCAGGATTGATTTGCTTCCTGGTTTACAATCTGTCTCCTCCATAGACTCCAAGCTCCGTGAAGGGCCTATCAATCTTTCTCATTGTCGTAAATCTTCACTGATGCAGTCTTGTGCACCTAAGACACTGTTGGTACATAGTAGATGTTCAGTAAATGTGTAAAATTAATGAATACACAAATAGACCATTGAACTAACTGTTCTATGCCTCAGTTTCCTCAAACCTAAAACGGGGATAATAATCCTCACTACCTAGGCTGGCATGAGGGCTAAATGAATAAATGGACATAAGCCTGCTTCACTTGGGGGCTTTTGAACTTCCCTGGAGTGCTGTTTACCTAATTTGACACAAGAACTCTTTCCCGAGGGCACTCTTCATGTCAAACTTTAAGAACATCTTAGTCATACCAGGGAGGCTAGACTAGAGTTATCAGTTTCACGTCAGACCTGCTAAGTGCCAGGTGGGTGCCTTGGAAATGGACCAAGGTTCAGGGGGTGGGAGATCCAAAGTTCTGGGTATAATGCTGACTCTGCCACTGACCGATTGGGTCCTCTTGATCCCAACTTTAGCCCATCTCTCTGGGCCTCAGTTTCCCCAGTTGTCAAGAGGAAGGTAATAAACTTTGCATAGCTCTCTAAGGCTGCTTGGAGACAGCTGTAAGATCATAAATGTGAAAGTTCTGTCCCCTGGCCTGACACAAACTCAAGGGTTGGTATGATGTGAATAGGACCCTACAGAAGCATCAAGCTTCTAATCAACTGGCAATTTCTGGACCCAGAGAAGTCTCTCTGGGGACTTTGCCCCACTGGCCTGTTTCCACGTGGTCTTTTGGGTCACTGAGGTCACAGGAAGCACAGGCGTGGATCCTGCGTAAATGCCTAAGAGCTCCGCTCAGCACCAGGTTTTCCAGTTTCATCTTCATGACTTTATCATCATCATCATCATCATCATCATCAGAAAATCCCTGGTATTAACATTTTTTACATTGCTAATCTCCATAAGGAAAAAGCAAAACTCCTTCCTGATCTTCTATGATAAAGCTAATTACTGTCTAGAGTTCTGCGTGTACAAATATCCTTCACTGCCTTATTTATAGCACATACAATCTCTTATCAGGGCTCTTCAACTCAGATGCAGAGCAAACGGGGTCAGATGGGGGCTGTGGCAAACTGGTGAGCTCAGTTTCCCTATCTGTAACCTCAGACGAGTTGCTCTCCACCCTGGCTGCCTAAAGGAGACACCTGCACAGCACCCAGGCGGGAAGAGGGTAGAGTGAGCTAGAGATGGTGGGGGCTGGGGGTCACCAAGTCAGAGTCCTTACTCTCTGGCCATCCCCTGGGAACAACTTTGCCCCCAACCTTAGTGTGCTATTAATAGTCCCTCGCTTCCTACTTCAGTGCCCTGGACCCTGGCCTCGTGCATGGCATGTGGACCTGTTCCCAGCACTCGTGTCCAGGGGCCCTTATTCCTATGGCCCAGGGCAGCTGACTCAACTTTCCCCTTCAGGCCCCCGCAGGGGGTCAACAGGGCCAGCTCCAGGCACAGGAAAAATGACACACTCAGCCACCAGGAAATCCTGTTCCCTCAGTACCAACGGGGTACCGCGAGAGCAGCCTGTGGTGGGGAAGAGACTCCCCCAAGCCGCAGGCGAGACAAGGAATGTCCACATGGCTGTGTATGTGGCCTGACTTCCATGTGAAGGAAAATCCCATGTGAAAAAGAAAAAAAAATCAAACTTCTTTTGTGTCTTGCTTGGGTCCCTAAAGAGTGTCAATGGTCTTCAACAAAGACCCCAGGAATACACTAGTAATGAAACAAGCTGAGTTATCATTTACAGCAGCAGTGAGGGGGTGGGGCGCACATGCCATGAGCTACCCTGAGTATCTCAGGAAGAGGGTATTAAAAGGAACCCAGGACAGGATCTGGGCTGGAGGTTGGGCACTGAGAGAGACCAGAGGCAATTCTGAGCTGGGTAAGGAAGGAGAAGTAACTCATTTAGCAAGAGAGGGGGATGTTGGGATTTTGAGGGTGTCACAGCCACCTTGCCCTTAGACAAGATTATGAAGTGGACTTGCATAGTCTCAGAGTGTCTTTGTCTGAGGTCAGTGTTCTGTTAGATTGTGGAAGTCCAACAGGAGAACAAAGTAACCTGGCTCTGAGTATTAGAATCATTCCCTATGCCCTGTTTTCTTCTTTCTCAATGGTAACCCATATTTACTGAACTTTTGCTAGTACTCAGCTTCCTGTTAAATTCGTTCTTTTTTTTATTATTTTATTTTATTTATTTATTTTTTTTGAGATGGGGTCTTGCTCTGTCACCCAGGATGGAGTGCAGTGGCATGATCACGGTTCACTGCAGCCTTGACCTCCTCAGCTCAAGCAATCCTCCCCGCTCAGCCTCTTGAGTAGCTGGGACTGCCCAGCTCTGTTGAAGTCTTTGTATCAAGATTGGTAAACCGTGGCCCTTCACATCCAGCCTACTGCTTGTTTTTTATACAGCCTGGGAGCTAAGAATCGTTTTCGTATTTTTAAGTGGTTGAAATAAATCAAAAGAAGAAAAATATTTTGTGACATGTGAAAAATTATATGATATTCAAATTTCAGCCCAGGCGTGGTAGCTCACGTCTGTAATCTCAGCACTTTGGGAGGCTGAGGTGAGAGGATCGGCTGAGCCCCAGAGTTAGAGACCAGCCTGGGCAACAGAGCAAGACCTCCCTTTTACAAAAAAACAAAAAAACAAAAACAAACAAACAAACCAAAAAAACCCACAACAGTTAGCCGGGCATGGTGGCACACACCTGTGGACCCAGCTACTTGGGAGACTGAGGTGGGAGGATCACTTGAGCCCGGGATATCGAGGCTGTTGTGAGCTGAGATCGTGCCACTGCCTTCCAGCCTGGGCAACAGAGCAAGACCCTGTCTCAGAAAAAACAAAACAAATTGTTTTTTGACGTCCCCCAAATAAAAGTTTAGCCACACTCAAGCATTGATGTGTTGTCTGTGGCTGATTTTCTGCTCCTATGGCAGAGATATGTTGTTATGACAGAGACCTCATGGCCCCCCAAAACCTAAAATGTTTACTATCTGGCTTTTTACAGAAGTTTGCTGATCTCTGCTTTTAACAGGTTAACTCTTGTTTTTTGTTTTTGTTGTTGTTGTTGTTTGTTTGTTTGTTTTGAGACGGAGTTTCGCTCTTGTTGCCTAGGCTAGATTGCAGTGGTGCTATCTTGGCTCACCGCAACCTCTGCCTCCCGAGTTCAAGCAATTCTCCTGTCTCAGCCTCCCCAGTAGCTGGGATACATGCATGCACCACCACGCCCAGCTAATTTTGCATTTTTAGTAGAGACGGGGTTTCTCCATGTTGGTCAGGCTGGTCTCGAACTCCCAGCCTCAGGTGATCCACCCACCTCAGCTTCCTAAAGTGCTGGGATTACAGGCGTGAGCCACTGCACCCAGCAGTAGATTAACTCTGTAATTCTCATGACAGTCCTAGAGTAGTTACTTCCATCTTATAAATTAAAGAACTGAGGTATAGGGAGATTAAGGGATATACCCTAACCAAGGTTTCTCAACTTCGTTACCAATGACATTGGGTGGGATAATTCTTTGCTGGGGTGGGCTGACCTGTGTATTGCAGGATGTTTAGCAGCATTTCTGGTCTCTAACTAATAGATGCCAGTAGTACTTTGCCCTTCCACCCAAGTTGTGATAACCAAAAATGCCCCCAGACATTGCCCAACGTCCTTTGGGTACAGAATTGGCCCTCGCTGGGAACCACTGACCTAAAGTCAGATAGGAAGTGATGGAACTAGGATTTGAACCCAAGACTGATGTGTTTGGCCACCAGCCACACACCCAGCTCCCGGGGGTGGGTTATTTTACTCTTAGTGGTGGTTCGAGCTGCAAGAACATTTAATTCATTCTAATTTTCTTTTCCCCAAAACACTGTCAAAGGCTGCTGGGGAGTCTGGTCTATCAAGCAGAGCAATAACTTTATTATTTTTGTGTGTTTGTTTTAAGAGACAAGGTCTTTCTCTGTCACCCAAGCTGGAGTGCAGTGACATGATTATACCTCACTGCAGCCTCCAACTCCTGGGCTCAACTGATCCTCCACCTCAGCCTCTGGAGTAGTTGGGACTACAGGCATGCACCACCACGCCCAGCTAATTTTTTTAGAAAATGTTTTTTAGAGATGGGGTCTCACTATCTGGCCCAGGCTGGTTTCAAACTCCTGGGCTCAAGCAATCCTCCTGCCTCAGCCTCCTGAGTAGCTGGGATCATAGGCATGAACCACCACACTCAACCAGAGAAATAACTTTAAAAACGAAGTCAGCTCCTGTCCTGAGCCTCCTCTGCTCAAATGCTACCCTAGTTCCCACATGACTCAGAGGAGAAGCCATAGTCCTTCCTGTGAGCTCTGAGATCCCTGCATGATCCCACCCACTTCCTACCACCTCTACCCCCTGCCACTTCTCTTACCTTGCCTCCTCTTACTCTTCTCCTCCCTTAGGCCCCTGCAGCCCCACTGGCCTCCCCTTTGCTTCCTGGGTGTGCTCCCACCCCAGGGCCTTTGCACCTGCTCTTTCTTGCCCCAGATGTTTGCATGGCTCACCCCCTCACCTTCAGGTCTTGGTTTGAAGTCAAATTTTCCTTCTCTATCAGGCTCTCTTTGAGGCTTGGTGTCTCACCCAAGGATGCCTGGCTCCTTCCCTGCCTCGCATGGCATGCATCTTCATTTGACATACTGCATATGTTACTTAGTCATGTGTGGTCTGTCCCCCCCACCGGATATCAGCTCCATGAGGGCATGGACTTTCATCTTTTGTCACTCAGCACCAGGTGCATGGCAGGTACTCCACAGCGATTTGCTAATGGATCAGTTGGCTAGGGTTCATGTGCCCCAGTTGGGCTCTGGGTTCCAAGTTGCACCAAGCTCTTATCTCAAAACAGCTGAAACACATCCACCACTTACTACTCTCAGGGTCTCTGTGGTCACTAGCCAAATCCAGCCACCATCATCTTAGATGGAAAATGCAACAGATCCAGAACTGGGCTCCCAATTTCCATTTTTACCCCTTCCCCTACATCCATTCTCTCGGACCAGGCCCAGAGATGTTTGCAAAATGTAAATCATATTGTCTTGGGCATTAAATCCTGCAGCAGGACCCCATCCCTGATTTAGTCCCCATTGGCCTTTGCCCACTCCGTCCCCATCCCCCATCTCCCCTATGCTTTTCCTATACACCTCTTTCCCAGCATGTGGGGCTTCCTCAGTTCTTCATCTCAGCCAAACGCCTTCTTACTGCCGGGCCTTTGTGCTTGCTGTTCCTGTTTCCTTGCACCCTCTTCCCAGGGCTCTTCATAGAATGGATTCCATTTTATCCTTGAGGTCTCAGATCTGATGCCATCAGCACACAGTGTCTTCTCTGTTGAAGAGAGAGCCCACCTACTCGCCTCTCTACATTCCAGTCACATTGCCCAGTTCTATTTCCTCCATACATTTGTCCCTACCTCAAATTTTCTTTATTCGTTCATTGCCTGTCTCCCCTTCTAGAGTATGACCTCCATGGAAGCCAGAGGCCTTGTTCTATATTGTTCACAGAGTACCCTGAGAACATAGTCAATAGCACATAGTAGGTGCTCAATAAATACTTTTTGGATGAATGAATGAATGAATGAATGAATGATTGGACAATTGGGGTCATCCAACACATTGATGATTCATTACCATTCATAGCTGGCCTTTCACAACTTTGGCAGTGGCTGCTCAGGTAAGCCTAGGCTTGAGTTATGGATTGTCAAGCAGCCCTGCAGCTAAACGCCTGCCAACAGGCCTGGGCACATCTTCACATATGGATGGTAGGACAGGAGGATAAAATGCTGAATGATTTTTCTTTTTCCTTTCCTTTCCTTTTCCTTTTGTCTCCTCTCCTCTCCTCTCCTCCCCTCCCCTTCCTTTCCTTTCCTTTCCCTCTCTTTCTTTTTCTTTCTCTCTCTCTTTCTTTCTTTCTTTCTTCCTTTCTTTCTTTCTCTCTTTCTTTCTCTTCCTTCCTTCCCCTTCCTTCCTTCCTTTCTCTCTCTCTTTCTTTCTTTTCTCTTTCTTTTCTTTCTTTCTTTCATTCCCTCCCTTCTTCCTTTCCTTTTCCTTCCTTCTTTCCTTCCTTCGTTCCTTCCTTCCTTCCTCCCTCCCTCCCTCCCTCTCTCTCCCTCCCTCCCCCTTCCTCCCTTCCTCTCTCTCCTTCCCTCTCTCTCTTCCTCTCTCTCTTCCTCTCTCTCTTCCTCTCTCTTCCTAAAGAGAGGAAGTCTTTAGATTTAGTGAATCAAGTCTTTTGATTTAGTGAGTAGTATAGGATCCTTGGCGAAGAAAGCATTCTTGACTAACTTCACAAGATTTGGGATACTCCTGTTCCATTCACTACATTACGCTAAAGACATCATGCTCTTTCCTCCTAGCTGCTCGGAGAAACGGCCTACACACTGTGCCCACGGAGATGCAGTTTCTCGCCAGCACAGAAGCGTAAGTTATTGGTGAAATTTGTAGAGGAGACAGTGCTTGATTCAAGGAGACAATGAACAAGAATTCAGTGCCGCAAATCATTTTCCTCCCATCCCTGAATTTTTCTCCAAACGACCTAATGCCTAAGTTTCCACCATTCATCTCTGTGGCTTAAACATTAACCTCAACAGCCTCCTTTAAAAAAATGCAGACATGGAAAGGGTAGGGCAGTATATTAAATCTCTAAAGATCTGGTGAGATTGAGGATCACAGGTACTTTCCTCTTGCAAGAAGAGATCCAGAAGAGCAAGATAGCACACACTGCATGACACAAGGAGGAGAGGGGTGCAGGCAGGGTTAACAGTCCATACAGACAAGAAAATACCTTATAAAACAATAACAGCCCTTCACCCTACGTGACTTAGAAAGCATCTTCACATTGATGTTGAAATCGCATTTAGTCTAGAGTATCCTTTGCATTATGGCAATGTAGTTAAGATCATAGGATTTGGAGTCGCAAACACCTGACTTGGAACTCTGGCCCTGCTCCATACTGGCTGTGTGAGATAATGAGGTAATGTAGATAGAGCAGGTTGGCTGGACCTTACATGTCCAGATGTTAGCACTTGTTATTATGGCATTGTGATCTCAATTTAACAGGGATGACACAACTGGGAGCCAAGCAATCTGCTCAAGACAGTGCTGGGCATTGATCTGGTCTATTTCATTCATTCAGCAAATATTTATTCAGAGCTTACGATGAGCCAGGCACTATTCTAGGGATGGAGATACAGCAAGGAACAGACAGAAAGCCCAGCCCTTATGGGTTTACATTCTAGTAGCAAGACACGGATAAGTGAATATAATCCATGGTTTGTTGGGTGGTGGATAAGCTTTGGAGGGAGATCAAAGCAGGAAGGAGGGTGGGGGAGGCGAGCTGGCAAGTGGGAAGGGGCAGTTTGAATGTGGGTAGTCAGGGAAGTCCTCACAAGAAGGTCGTGCTTGAGCAAATCTCTGCAAGAGGTGGGGAGTGGTGGGGGTATCCATGGGAAGAGTGTTCTCAGCATGTGGACCAGCACATGCAAAGCTCCTGAGAGGTCAAAGAGCAGCCAGGAAGCCAGTAACTGAGAATCGCAGTTACTCGGGAGGCTGAGGCAGGAGAATCGCTTGAACCCGGGAGGCAGAGGTAGCAGTGAGCTGAGATCATGCCATTGCACTCTAGCCTGGGTGACAAGAGTGAAGCTGTGTCTCAAATAAATAAATAAATAAAAATAAACAAAATAAAATAAAATTGATAATGCTATATATGCTGTTTTGTAACCTGCTATTTCACTTTTTTCCTTCATTTCAGTCTGTTTCCAAATACCTATTTTACTTAATGGAGAATAGTGAACATCATATAATGCCATAATGTTGGCCTCAATAATGCCAAAATTATGATCTTTTAGTTATATACTTAAAAATTCTTAATGTCATTATTTCCCAAAACTCTTTAACTGTACAAGGAAAACAACCCAGAAAATAAAAAAGAAAAAAAATACGTAATTCCACTCCTGGGAAAGATATCAAAACAACTTGCATCTGTTTCTAGACTTTAAATATTTTTATATTCATGAAACATAGCTATTTCTTTATTTCTATTTATTACTTATTAATTTTTTTTAGAGACAGTGTCTCACTCTGTCACCCAGGCTGGAGAGCAGTGGGGCAATCATAGCTCACTACAGCCTCAAACTTTTGGGCTTAATCAACCCTTCTGCCTCAGCCTCCCAGGTAGCTGGAACTACAGGTGCATGCCACCACGCCCAGCTGATTTTTTTTTTATAGAGATGGAATCTCACTATATTGCCCAGGCTGGTCTCAAACTCCTGTCCTCAAGCAATCCTTTGCCTTGGTCTCCCAAAGTGTTGGAGTTATAGGAGTGAGCTACCACGCCCATGAGGATTTATACAATAAAAAACTAAATGGTATTGTGGCATGCCTTTTCGCCGTAGTTTGTGAATGGACAACTTTCATCTTAATAAGCATCCATTTAATAGCTGCATTGGTGTTCCATCCAGGAAGAGAGTCATCTTTATTATCAGCCCCTTTTAGATGGACATTTAGACTGTTCTTCATTTAAATTATATTTAATGGCATGGTGAGTTCCCTTGTACCCACCCCTGAGACACTTGTCTATTTCTTTAGGATACATTCTTAGAGTAGAATATCTGAACTGTAGAGTTGCACCTTGTTACAGGTTTTTGATACCTGTGCCAAATTACCTTCTAGAAAGATCACTCAGCTCCCCAACCCCTGGGCAGTCCGTGGCCTGTTCTCCATGTGTTCTGAATGGCTTCTCTTTGGATTTGTTTAAAGCAAAGACCACCCTGGGGAGACGGAGGTTCCACTGGATCTGCTGGCGGACTCCAGGAAGGAGGATGAATATCGTGGGAACATCTGGAAGGGCTTCCTCATCTCTATCCCTTACTCAGCCAGCATTGGGGGCACAGCCACACTCACAGGCACAGCCCCTAACCTCATCCTGCTTGGCCAGCTCAAGAGGTAGAAAGCAGGGAGGGTTCTGCCACCAGCAGGGAGGGTTCTGCTCCTCCCCTCCTCTTCCCTCCTTCATTCAACATACAGGGAATGTGTATTGAGAGCCTTCTCTGGGCCAGGCTCTGGGAACACAGCAATACACAAAATCCAGTGAGATCCCTGCCCTTGGGGAACTTCCGTTCTGGCGGGAGAGACAGGCAATAAGTGAAAAAGCAAATGAATATAAAACATATCTGTGTGATAAGTTAGGAAAAAAATATGGCAGGGAAAGAGAGTAGAAGTGAGGAGAGTGGGGTGCTAGTTTATGTAGGTTGGTCAGGGACACCGGTTCTCTCTGATGGGCTGACATTTGAGCAGAGACCTAGAAGAGAATGAGCCACGTGGACACAGGAGGGAAAGGCATTGCCGACAGCGACAGCAGGGAGTAGCTCCTACAGGGCTTGGAGGTGGAGCTGTTCCTGGGGAGGTTCAGGGACCAGCAGGAACACCAGGGAGATGAAGAGCCTGGGGTGAAGGGAAGGTGAGAAGACATAAGGTGATAGTGGTAAGTGTTGTCTAAGAACTCCTGCTTTTCCTTCAAGTGAGATGCGGGTCATTGGAAAGGTGACAGCAGAGGAGTAACCCAGTGGGAGGCATGGGTCTGTGGCTGTCATGGCCTGAGAGAAGCCTTCCAACCATAAGCAGAGTCCCCCAGTGGAGTGGGCTCTGCTGGGAGCTAAAGTCCCCCCATCCCTGGAAGTGGTCAGCAGTGACTGGGTGGCCGGTCAGGACATGAGGATAAGAGAAAGATGCTCCAACTGCACAACTTGCCGCTCCCATTATTTTAAGCCTCTGGTTTCCAAGATTTTAAAACTTCAGTATTTCAAGATCCTGTCTCTAAGACTTTTAGGTTCCAGGATTCCAAGGCAGGGTTTCCAAGATTCCTTGCAGTGGAGATGTACCATAGGTTCATTTAATTTACATAAATGCAAATGTAAGCATTTGGCCAACAAAGGGCACCAAAAAGTATTTGATAATCAACATGGCCGCAAATACTAGCCGACTTCTTTACCTGTTGCCCAACCAAAGAATCAAAAACACGTGGGGATGAAGGGAGGCCCTGCTGATCTCCCCGAGAGAGGTTTGCTATGTGTGCAACCGTCAGTAACATACACGTGAGTAATTACAGGTATTTTCACAAGAGATTTTAGTACACCCATGTTTGGCCTTGTGTTGATTTTAAACCTTAACCCCTGGATGAGATGAATTGCCAATACATTCCCAGATTCCAAAATGCTTTGATTTTAAGATTTGATGATGGAAACCAGTGATTGTCAACCATGAACTGAGAGAGGTGAAAAACAACCAAAAAAAAAAGAAGTCGTAGGTGTGTTTCACCAATTGATTTAAGCCCGCTGAGTTTTACTGCAAACCTTAGATGTCTTTTTATCTCTATCCCTTAAAGAAGGCTGTCTGTGCCTTCTGGTTTCAGCTCACTGACAGAAAAACCAGAAGCAAAGATGATCCTGCTTCCGGTGTGGGGAGTATCTAGGCTCAGCCCTTTAGTGTTCTGCGGAGGGGGAAGGTAGGCATTTGGTATTAGGGTTTGCTGGGACCCATCCCCAGGGCTGGACAGGAAGATGTGGGCTCTGGGGATGGAGAGCAGAGCCTAGGTTGAGGATGGGGAGAATTGGAGGGGAGCAGTTGTTGTCAAAGCGTTTTCAGACTGCCTGCCTGCCCTGATATGAGTAGGACTTTGTTCCAACCTGAAATGAAATTGGGGAAATTATATGTTTTTTATATGTTTATTTCATATTTATATTTTCTAAAATATATCTTATGTACATTTAAGTATATATTAACATATAATACATAAAATATATAATGTTAACTATATATACAGTAAAAATATCAAATGTAGGATTTCAAGTTAATTACATGCAAATCTTATGCAACACAAGGGCTCAAATGTAGACCCTCTAGTGTAGGAAGAGGGGATTTAAAAGGAATGCTAGGTAATACGTGATTTTGATTCTCCAGCTGAGAACAGGAGAAGCCTTGGGAGATAGGAGAAGTGATTGCCCTGAGTGGTCCTTTAGCCCTTGTTGCCAAAATACATTTTATTGGTTTATTCTGATTATAAAATGATATTGGCACATTAAAGAACATTTGGAAAATGTAGAAGAAATTTGAAATACCTTCAATCCCACTGTCGATATTTTAAGACTTTCTTCTAGACTTTTCTATGTCCATATATTAAATGTGCATATATTTAACGTTTTTGCCAGTATGCTCTTAATACAGTTTTATAGTCTGATTTTATCATTAAAATTTTTTAGAAAACATAATTTTTAGTGACTATGTATTATCTTATTTTGGGTGTACATACTTTAATCTTAAGCATTTAGATTGTTTTCATTTTATGATAATTATTATTTTGCTATTACAAATTATGTAACTGACCACACACTTGCTGATATTTTAATATTTTTAAAACAATATTTTTATTTTGTCTAATTATAGAGGTATACTTATTCATTGTAGAAAATACAGGTAGAGAAAAAGGAGGAAATAAAAACCACTTAGAATCCCACTATATAGAGTTTATTAATATTTTTGTTTGCTTATTTATTATATAATAACTTAATGTTTTGGTTTATTTACTTATTTATTTACCTAGAAATGTCCATGAGTGTCCACATACTTTTGTATACATCATTCTATAACTTACTTTTCCTCTTTTCAATCTAGCACTTATATTCCTGACCGCATTTCTGGTTTTTTGTTTTAAAGTTTATTTCTAGTAGTAGAATTTCTGGATAAAAGGATATGCACATTTTTAAGACTCTTACTGCATTTTACCAAATCCCTCTCCAGAAAAGAGTATTCTGATGAACAAACATCAAGAATCTGCCTGTTTTTCCACATCTTCACCAGCACTAAGTGTTATTGCCCTTCATCCTTTCAGGCTTGATGATGTCTTAATAAAATTGAGATTGGACACCATTCAGCAGAGAAAGAACTCATCAACATCACCATTGCCTGGACAAAATGCCCAGGGTCTTTGAGCATGTATAATAAAGAGGGCAAAGGTTTCAGCCTGCAGATGTGTTATGCTTGACTCCCACATTCATTAAAAACATTTTCATGAATTGCCAACATTTAAACATCACATAATTTCAAGTAAAACCCAAACCTGGGCTTACTGGCCCTGCACTCTTGCATGGCAACCCTGGGGGAGCAAATAGCAGCTGACCCCTTTAATGAGCACGGCTCTCTTCAATTCACCATGGCCGGCCTGGCCTGTTTCACTCACTCAGGTACCTGTCTGGCCTCCAGGGGGCAGAGATTTTGACTGTAGCGCACCTATTGGTCCCATTGGGTCAGAAGCCAGCAGCCTCCAAAGAAGAGGAAAAAAGAGTGCTGCTATTAGAATAGGTGGAAAACAATGTTCCCAAGACTTCCATGGGACCCTCTAATTCCCCTCTTGACCCACTAATACTAGTACCGCCTGGTCTCGTCTGCCACTCCCCAAATGGGCATGGCTGCCCTTGGCCTGTTCTCATCTCCCACTGTTCTCCAGTTTCTTTCCACAGTGTGACGTGGTGAATTTCGGCTCCTGGTTCATTTTCGCCTTCCCTCTTATGCTGTTGTTCCTGTTGGCAGGCTGGCTCTGGATCTCCTTCCTGTACGGGGGACTGAGCTTCAGGTACCTCTCATTTTCTTCTTGGCAGGTAGAGTGGGGAAGCAGGGAGTGGCCCTTCTAACCTCAGCATCTGCCTATGAAAACTGAGGATGATTGTTATTTCATGTTGTATTCTCAGTTCTTTCTTGTATGTATGTATGTATGTATTTAGTTTTACACACAGGGTCCTGCTCTGACACCCAGGCTGGGGTGCAGTGGCACAATCGTAGCTCATTGCAGCCTCAATCTCCCAGGTTCTAGTGTTCCTCTGGCCTCAGACTCCCAAGTTGCTGGGACTACAGGCGAGTACTACTGTGCCTGGATAATTTTTTTTTTTTTAATCTTTTGTAGAGACAGGGTCTCACTATATTGCCCAGGCTGGTCTCAAACTTCTGGCCTGAAGCAATCCTTCCTGTCTTGGCCTCTCAAAGCTCTGGGATAATAGGTGTGAGCCACCATGCTAGCCATATTCTCATTTCTTGACCTCCCAGGGATGTGAGGATTAAGTGAGAGGTGTGACCTGCCTGCCACACCCAGACCCTTTGTTGATGTCACATATTATTACTAATTATTAATAGTATTGTCTTTAAGGTAAACACTCTTGACCAGAGAAGAGGGGAGTGCACTATTTCCCATTTTACGGGGCCCTGATACAGAAGAAAATCTGGGGAGGCATGAGGACAAAATATTAAATAACACCAAATCATATTATGGGAAATATGTCTTTATCAACTCTCATCACTCAGTCTACTTACGTTAAGGAGAAAGTCTCAGTTGGGTGCTAAAGAAATCATAATATCTAACATTTCCAAATCAACCTCTAAACAAAGAAAGAGCAAGCTTCAGACCCAGAGACTTGAGCCAGAAATGATGTCTAGCCAAAATATAATACTGGCACTTTGTTTTCCTATATTTATTTTGGTTACTTCAATTACTTTTTAATATAGTTATGTTAATTTGGATAGGCAACACATACATATGGTTCTCAAAAATCAAAACAACACTGAGAAGTATGCAGTGAGAACCCCTCTTCCCAACCATGGGCCTCTTCACCCATGATATCCTCCCAAACAAGCATCCACTTTTATTGGTTTCTTGTGTAATCTTTCAGAGTTTTCTTAAGCAAATATGAGCAGACATAGATATCTTTTTCTGGTGACAGGCCTGCCTGACAGATTTTAGTTTTTTATTTTATTTATTTACTTATTTATTTATTTAGACAAAGTCTCATTCTGTCACCCAGGCTGGAGTGCAGTGGCACCATCTCAGAGTGCAACCTCCACCTCCCAGGTTCAGGCCATTCTCCTGCCTCAGCCTCCAGAGTAGCTGGGACTACAGGCTCTTGCCACCTTGCCTGGCTAATTTTTTGTGCTTTTTTTTTTTTTTGGTAGAGATAGGGGTTTACTCTGTTGGCCAGGCTGGTCTCAAACTCCTGACCTCAAGTGATCCACCCACCTCAGCCCCCTAAAGAGCTGGGATTACAGGCGTGAGCCACCCATGCCCAGCTGTTTTTTAATTTTTATTTTATTTTATTTTTTCTCTTTTACGTTGCAACTCTAGCTCAAAGGAAACAAACATTTTTATAAGATACATTTCCAGAAGTGGGATTTCTGGATCAGAGAATAAACACATTTTTATTTTAATAGATATTGTCAAATCATTCTTCATAAAAATTTTACATGTTTCCTCTCCCATGCACAATGTATATGAGAGTGTCTGCTTCCTTGCAGCAAAGTGGATTTTTGCCAATCTGATAAGAGAAAAATAACTTGCATTTATTTTATGAAGGGTAACTTTAGGAAACTTTTCATAGATTTGGAAGCATATGAAAAGTTTGTTCATCGGTATTTTCTTTCCTGTGAATTGTGAAACCGTGTGTTCATATTTTTATACATTTTTTCAAATGGGTTGTTGGTCCTGTTCTTACTAGTTTCTGGTACGCTTTATATTTTGGAAAGATGAGTGCTTATTCTGCAATAGAAGCTACATTTTTTTCCTGATTTGTCTTTTGGCTTTGCTTATGGTGCTTTTCTCTCTAAAGAATTGTTTTAATTTTTTTTCAATCTTTTCTCACATAGTTTCTGAAATTTCAATTACAGCTTAGAAAGGTTTTCCTAATACAGGACTCATAAAAGAATAATCATGTTTTCTTCTAGTATTATATTTTTTACATTTAAACTTCTGATCTATTTGGAGTTCATCCTTATGGTACAGTGTGAAGTTTGGATTCAACTTAATTTTTTTTTTTGTCCCAAATGTTCACCCAGTGTCCTAACACCATTTATGGACACACAACGTTTTACTATTTTGATGAAGTCAAATTTATCTATCTTTGGTGGCTTGTGCTTTGACGTCATATTGAAGAAACTGTTGCCTATTCCAAGGGCATGGAAATTTACCCCTGCCTTTTCTTCTGAGAGTTTTATGGCTTTAGCTCTAACAGTTAGGTCTTCAATCCATTTTGGGTTTAATTTTGTATATGGTGTGAGGTAGGGGTCCAGATTCGTTCTTTTCTACTTGGCTATCCAGTTTTCCTAGCACCATTTGTTGAAAAGCTATTCCTTCCCCCACTATTCAGTCTTGGTACCCCTGTCAAAAATCAATTGGCCATAAGTGGATGGGTTTATTTCTTGGCTCTCAATTCTGTTCCGTTGATCTATATGTCTGATGCCATTTACTGAATAGTCCATCTTTTCCACACCAATCTGAGATAGCAACTTTATTATAGACTAAATCCCCATTTGTGACTAAGTCTGTGTCTAGACTTTCTGCTTTGTTCCATTGATTCCTCAGTTTATTCATGTGCCTGTTTGACCCACTCATGGATTTTAAGCCTGGGAGTCATATGATCAGATTCACATTTTTAAAGATCAACCAGGCTGTACATGGGGAGAACAACTGTATCAAAGGAAGACAGTTGCAGGGAGACCAGCCATCAGGCAGTTGCAGCCTCCTGGACAGAGAGGATGTGACTTGGTCAGGTGGTGGTGGTGGTTGTAGGTGAGAAGTTAGTTATACCTGCAGTGGACACTCCTAACCTCCCACTTTCTGTTTCAGGGGCTGGAGGAAGAATAAATCTGAGATAAGAACCACTGCAGAAAACAAGGCTCGAGCTGTAATTCGGGAAGAATACCAGAACCTGGGGCCCATCAGGTATATGGGGGTCCTCGGATTGAGGAAAGAGCTGAATCTTAAATGCTCAGGAAAGCTTCCTCCTGGCCTGGCCTTGGGCCCATGGGGGCTGAGCTCCAGGGGAATTCCAGGACCCATGGCCTGGGAGCCTAGAGGTGGAGAATGGGAAGTGGTTTACACAGTCAACCTCTTGCCCTGGTGCTGGGGTAGAAACCTGAGGACCAAAAAACCCCTCAGAATGTACTTACAGTGGGATCTGCTATCTTCCACCCAAGGCACCATTTCCCTCCTGGTACACAGAATACCTGACACTATCTCAGGTGGCTTCTAGGACCTTGTTTAATGCCCATTTCCATATGGTGAAAATAATGGGTTCAGTAGGCCTGTGTTCAAGGACCAGCGGTGCCACTCATGTCCTGTGTGGCTTTGGGCATGGCACTAACCCTCTCTGGGCTCTGCTCTCCAGTCTTTGAAATGGGTACATTGGGTAACTAGCTCCTCCAACTCTTGGGAATCCTCTCTTTCCACCTCCATCCACCCTCTCCCCAGGTCTGTCCCCTCTCTGTGTCTTCTCCTCTCAGTATAGACAGACTGTGTGTTTTTATGTCTCTCTCTCTCTCTGTATGAATGCTCCTCTTTCTCTTTGCCTACTGCATTTGTCTGTTTTTCTTTCTGCTTTTTGGATTCTGTCTCTGTTTCTCACTTTCTTGATTTTCTGTAGGACCCTGGGAAACTCCTGGTGATAATGAAGCACGTGGTTTCGGGGAGGGGGTGACTTGAGGCTCAGGAAGGATCCTGAGGGAGCGTGGAAGTCCTCGGACAGGAATCATTTACAGTCCATTGGCGCCCCTCCCCTTGTTCTGGGCACTCCCTGGGGAGTGGATGACTTCAGCTTTCTTAGAGGCAGATCCCGGGCCCATTCACTCCCAGTGGGCAGCTGCCTGGGCCTGTGCCTGCTGCAGTCTGCCTGAAACCCAGGGTCACCATCATGCCTGCATGTCTGTGCCACAGGTTTGCCGAACAGGCCGTTTTCGTCCTTTTCTGCATGTTTGCCATCCTCCTCTTCTCCCGGGACCCGAAGTTCATCCCTGGCTGGGCCAGCCTCTTCACTCCTGGGTGAGACTCTGGGGACCCACAGGGAGGAGTCCAACAGGGAGGATTCTGGGCTGGGCCACCTGGAGCTGGAGAGGCAGCATTGTAGCTGGGGAGACCTGCATCCAAGTTTCTATCTCTTGTCCCATAGGATTATTAATAGCTCCCTCTTTCACTCTCAAAAGAGTTTAGGTTTGGGTGATAAAATATGACTTCTCATGTGTTGAGAGCTCTGGATTTGGAGTCAGACTAAACTGGGTTAGAATTCTAGCTCTGCCACTTATGAGCTGCGTGACTGAGCAAATCGTTCATTCATTCAATCAACATTGATTGAGAACCTATTATGTGCTAAGCTGCAGGCTGGGTGCTGGGACACAGACAAAAGCGAGTAGTTAGACAACAAAATAACTTCATTGCAATGAGTGCTATGAAGGAAAGAGTGAGAGGGTTATGCTATAAAATAATAGAGCAGGGGCATTGACTTTGGACAGTTCTGGGAAGAGCCAAAACTTAGGAAGACTGCAGGTGAAAGCAGTGGAGATGCACTGGGAATGTCTACTGAATCCTGAGTCAGAACAAACGTAGCATGTTTGAGAAACTGAGAAAAGCCCAGTGGGACCGAGGCCTGGTGGGAAGGAAGGAAAGTGGGTGAGGAAGGGTAGGGGAGGGCCAGGTTAGAGTGTCTTTTCGGGCATATTATGCATTTTGATTTTCTCTGTGCCTCAGTTTCCTAATCTGTAAAATATTGTAATAGTACATTTCTCATTGGCTTGTTATAAAGATAAATGAGTTAATACATGTCAAGTGATTAAAATGGCTCATAGAAAGAACTCAATAACTGTTAGCTATATTCATTAGGAAATGGGTAGTGGGGGCAAAAATATAGATGAGGAGAATAGTTAGGAGTTATAACATCATCTAGATGGCCCCTGTCTTTTTGGGCCAAATCTGGTCCGCCACTTGATTTTGAATGACTTTTACATTTTTTAAACGGCTGTGGAAAAATCAAAAGGCAATGTCTTGTAATGCACGAAAATTATATGAAATTCAAATTTCAGTGTCTGCAAATAAAGTTTTATTGACACACAGCCACACCTATTCAATTATATATTGTCTATGGCTGCTTTCACACTCCAATATGAAATGTGAGTCCAGACAAACACCATGTGGCCTGCAAAGCCAAAATACTTACTGTGTGGCTTTTTACGGGAGACATTTGCTGACCCCTGGCTGGGGGATGGCTTCAGTGAGGGTGGCAGCAGTGACGATGTAGCAGTCAAGATATCATTCAAAGTTAAATGTGGGACTTGCGCTGGGTTGGTTTGGGGGGTGTGAATGAAAGGAGTGCCTGTATGAATGGTGGTTAGTTGGGACTGGGAATGGCTTATTCATAATTCTATTTTGGACTTGGTTTAGACTTTTCAAGCTCAATAGCCAGTTGGATATGCAAGACTGGAGCTTAGAAGAGATGTTTAGGTTGCATACATAAATCTGGGAGTTGCTGTATAAATTTGGGAGTTAAATCCATAGGAATCAATGGGCTCAGCTATGGAAAGTGTTTAAGGAGAGTATAGAAGACCATGAGGAACCCCAGCACTTGGGAGCTGGGGAGAGGAAAGTGAGTTTACTAGAGAAACAGAAAGATGGTAAGTGAGGTAGAAGGAAAACTTAGAGCTATGGACCAGCAAAAGCCAAAAAGAGGGGAGTGTTTTAAGAAGTGTGAGTGGGCACCATGTCAAATTCTGGTGTGGGTGGGAACATGATTAAATAGAGATGAATCTGCTGGATTTGGTGAAATCTGATTATTTCGATTAGCCCCATCCAAGAGAGATATAATGTGAGCCACATATCTATTTTAAGTTTTTTGGTAGCTACATTAAAAAGGTGAAAAACAGATGAAACTAATATGAATAATATATTTTATGTATAAATTATTAGTGAGATATTTGGCATTCTTTTTTTCATGTGAAATCATCAAAATCTTGTGTGTATTTTACATTTAAAGCACATGTCAGTTTGGTCTTGCCACATTTCAAATGCCCACTAGTCCACATGTGGCTTGTGGCTACCATACTGGACAGTGCACAATCCAGATATCTCACCCTCTGGGCCTCAACCTCTTCCCTGGTAAAATGGGTGACATAAATTCTGATCTCCTGAAGGTTGTTATAAGCAAGAAACAATATAATTTCATAAAGCCATGAAGCTGTCATTGCTCTTACCATTTTTTTTATTTTTCCAAAATATAGATGCTTTATTTTTTTCAGATGCAAAATGAGCATTATAAGCATTTCAACAATACAGAAAATGTGAAAAGTCAGCCAAATCTCAGTCTCTAATTCTGATATACATCTTTCCTGACTTTTAAAAAATGCCTATCTGAGAACTGTTCTACATTGTGATCGCGCTGTTATCAGCCTGTATACATTTGTCAAGACTTGTTAAACTATACCCTTAAAATGGGTGCTTTTTATTGCATGTTAATCACACCTCAATGAAACATATGCCAATTGGCTTTTAGAACTCTATTAAAAAGAAGATTTTTTTTAACAGAAACGTGATCACATCGACATATTATTTGTAATCTGCTTTTTAATTTTGTATAGAATTTCAAAAGTTATGCATATTCATAAAAATTCAAACAATGCTGAATTGTAAAAGAATAAGTTAATGGCTCTTTATCCACTTTATGTCCCACTGCCCAGAGATGATCGCAATGAGCAGTTTGGTGTGTGACATTCCAGGTATGCACACATATCTTCATACATACACACATACAAATATGTATACATATAACAAAAGACTGTAAAATATAATAATATGATCATGGACAACTTGCCATTTTGAACTTACTTCATTCTTTTTTTTAAATTTTATTTTCTTGGACTCAGGTCACAACTTCATTCTTTTAAAACACCACATAGTACTCTAGAGAATGGGAGCACTTTGATTTATTTAACCAATTCCTTATTAGATTGTGTTCAATGCTTCAAATACAAATTTTTAAAATAAAATTTACAGGGTATTTTGGTTGTATTTCTATGTCAATACATAGAGATTGACATTATCTTATCTTTTTTTAAACAGATGCAATGTACTTCATAATATGAATGGAACATAATTTCTTTAAATGTGTCTATCAAAAATCTTCCAACTTTTTTTACTCTTATCAATAATGAACATCCTTGCACATAATCTGTGTACAAAAGTACGACTATTTCTCAAGGTTAAATACCTAGAAGTAGGATAACTGGATCAAAGGGTATTTACATGTAAAATTGGAAACATGTTGCCAAATGCCCTAGGAGGTTAAACTGGTTTATTCTTTCACTAAGGGCGTATGTTCCCAATGCCCTCACCAGTTTTACTCCCCTTTTCAAGTCTTGCCTGTTGGCAGATGAATGGTATACCATTAGTGTTTTGATCTGCATTTCTCTGATTATAATGATATTGACCATCTCTTCCAACTTCTTGTCTGTTTGAATACTCTCCAAATGTGTGAATGGAAAGAGCTCTGGTTAGCAGTGAGCTCTAGGCTTCATTGAGCTTGGAGCCAGAACAATCTGAGTTTAAGGCCAGGGTCTACAGAATGGGAACACTTCGATGTATTTAACCAATTCCTTATTGAATTGTGTCCAATGCTGAAAATAAAAACTTTAAAATTTACAGGGTATCTTGGTTGTATTTGTATGTCAGTTTAACAAAATGACTTGCTCAGGGTCTGGCCTTGAACAGGTTGTTTCTGCTCTTTGACCCTCTGATTCTCCACCTGAAATGGAAAGTGCCTGCCCCGAGGGCTTAATGTCTCCCCTAAAGGACACATTGTGGATGCTTGAAAGGCGACAGTCAGGTTTTGAGGGGCCATGAGGCTGGGTCAATCTGGGTTCCACTGGTGTGAGTGGGCTGTATCTCAATGTGGTCAGCTGCCCATCCCAGGAGGGATTCAAGCACAAGGTGAACAAAGGCAGGGTTCTCACAGGAGTCCCGGTGAGGGTGATTTTTGGGGGTTCCAAGGATTCCAATATTCTGCGGCCCTCAGATTCTCCCCTCTTTGGTCGAGTCCCTCTTCCTAGGGTCCTTGAGTTGGGAGGATAAGCATTTGCTTGGGCGCAAGCAGCATCTAAATGCCCCTGGGGAGCTGTGAATGAAGAGCTTTGCATCATGCTTAGTGCATTGCAGGACAGAATCCAGTGGCCCAGCCTCCAACAATGGCCCCTTCACAGCAGGCCTAATTCCCTTCCACAAATCCTCCGTTACAAATCTGCCAAACCTCGGCCCACTGAGATGCCCAGGGTCACATGCTTTGGGGCCTTCTCATTGTAGGTTTCTTTCTGATGCCGTCACCGGCGTGGCTATTGTCACCATCTTGTTCTTCTTCCCGTCCCAAAGGCCCTCTCTCAAGTGGTGGTTTGACTTCAAAGGTAAGGTGGTCAAGGCTGGGGTCTTGGTGGGCTCAGTGAGGACTGCGACGTGGAGTGTGGTCATCAAGGGCCTGGAACCCCCCACTGCACTAACCACGTGGTCCTTCCTGCTTCTCCTTTCACTGTCTGAACCGTTGCCTTGTCTGGGGACAGGGGTTAGCAACTACAGTCTTCAGACCAAATCCAGGCAGCTGTCTGTTTTTGAACAGACTGTGAGCTAAGCACAGTTTTCAGATTTTTAACTGGTTGAAAAAAAAATCAAAAGAAAAACATTTCAGGACATGTGAAAGTTACATGAAATCTAAATTTCAGTGTCCGTGTATCAAATTTTGCTTTCCCCTAAGGAACCTGTGGAAATTTATTTTCTTTAATTATATTAGTACCTACACAATAGCCTCAATTTTGCCTCTTGGCCCACGAAGCAAAAAATGTTTAGTTTTCTTGCCCTTTGCAGAAAAATGACCCCTTGGCCCAAAGCAGGAGTTGCACGTTGGCTGCCCAAGGAGCCACGCATGGAAAACACAAGCTGGGTTTCAACTGTATAGGAAGTGTTGGGGACTGAGGAGAAACTGCCTGAAGGCATTCCGATTCCATTTTTTAAAAAATCGCTGAGTACCTCTAAACAAAATGCCATAGACTGTGGCCTTCAGATTGCCAGCTTGCGACTTCCTCTGGTGTCCAGCAGATGTCTGCCAGAAGGTGACGCCAACACCTGAGGCTGCCACCTGGGGCAGTTGGCTGAGCTCCTCCGGAGTCAGGAAATAGGGACCATAATCAAACTATTTTCTATTGTTGAGAAAAATAGAGTCACTCAGGATAGCCCTAGCCATGGAAGAGTCGGGGTTTGAGTGTGGGGAGTATAGTGTATGTGTCCTGTAGGAAGATGAGGATTTTACAGGCTCCATAAACAGTTCTTTCTTTCTTCTTCTTTTTTTTTAATGGGGTCTCACTCTGTCACCCAGGCTGGGGTGCAGTAGCGCCATCACAGCTCAGTGCAGTCTCGAACTCTTGGGCTCCAGTGAACCTCCCACCTCAAACTCCCAAGAAGCTGGGATTACAGGTGTGAGCCACCTCATTTGGCTAATTAAAAGAAAAAAAAAATTGTAGCAGCTGGGCATGGTAGCTCACACCTGTAATCCCAGCACTTCAGGAGACTGAGGCGGGTGGATTGCTTGAGTCCAAGAGTTTGAGACTAGCCTGGGCAACATGGAGAAACCCCATCTCTACAAATAATACAAAAAAAAAAAAAAAAGTAGCTGGGCATGGTGAGGCACGCCTGTAGTCCCAGCTACTTGGAAGGCTGAGGTGGGTGAATCGATTGAGCCTGGCAGGTCAAGGCTGCAGTGAGCTCTGATGGCACCCACTGCACTCTAGCCTGGGTGACAGAGTGAAACCCTGTCTCAAAAAAAATTTTTTTTTTTTGTAGTAACGGGGGTCTCACTACATTACCCAGGCTGGCCTTGAACTCCTGGCCTCAAGTGACCCTCCCATCTCTGCCTCCTGAAATGTTGGGACAACAGGCATGAGCCACCTGTTGTCCCATAGACAGTTCCTGTAGCATAGCTGGACCTCAGGGAGGCTGGAACTGGGCCTAAGGAGGCTTAGCTGTGGGCCTGCGTACTCTGCAGTTGAACAGGATTCAGCTTTTCTCCATTTCTGCTTCTCTTCCAGTCAGTCTTCCAACTGGCTGTTCTCATCATTCCCTCTGTATATAATTTCTTAACCTTTTCCTAGTTTCTGCTGTTTGTTAGGTTTTGTACCTTTATAGTTTCTGCTTCATTTTAGTCTCTACTTTTGTTCCCTTATAGTGTCTGATCCCCGTGGCTTCTGCTAACTCCACTTCCTCATGTTTTCTATTCCCTGTGGCATCGCCTCTCACACTTTCTGCCCCTTCCTGGCTTCTTCCACCTGATGGCGGCCACTTCCTCATGGTGTCCAACTGCTCCCTTGAGCCTCTGCTTCCCCTGAGCCTCTGTGTCCTCACAGTATCTGTTTCCTCCTGGCTTCTGCTTCCTCACCCAACTTCAGCCCAATCATGCCCCCTGTGTGTCATGCGGCCTCTGTTCATTCTTTCACCTTCAGGTGTCACTTCTCTTCGCCCAGTGGGTCTTTGTTTCCCATTGATGCATCTGTAAGATGTAAGAGTCGGGTTGGTTCAGCTTGTTGTTCTTTGAGCAGATTTCCTCCCACAAGGCTACTTCACAGCCTCATAGATCCCTGGCCAGCCTATGGATCAGCTGCCCTTGGTCAGGTTCCCAACCATGGTTCTGGCACCTGGGGGTGAACTCACAATGCCCAGGGCTTTCTCTCAGCTGGGGCCATGGGGAAGGCCCAATTGTTACAGGGCAGGGAGCCCCCAGATTGGGGCTTAGTCTGGGAGGGTTCTTGGCTTCTTCATCCAGGAAGGAATTCCAGGGCAAGCCAGCGGTGTTGGACAGCAACTTTTATTGAAGCGGCAGTGCACAGCAGCAGCAGAGGCTCTGCTCCTTGTGGAGTGGGGCTACCCCATAGGCAGTGTGCCCAGAGTAGTAGCTCAGAGGCAGTGCTGCAGTCATATTTATATGCACTTTTAATTATATGCAAATTAAGGTATAGTTTATGCAGAAATTTCTAGGATAAGGGTGTTAACTTTTAGGTTGTTGAGTCATTGCCATGAAAAGGGATGGTAATTTCCGGGTGTTGCCATGGCAATGGTAAACTGACATGGTATACTGGTGGGCATGTCTTATGGAAAGCTGCTTCCACCCAGGACCTGTTTTGGCTGGTCCTCAATTTGGTCTGGTGCCCAAGCCCCACCCCTGGAGTGAGTCCCGCCTCCTACTTTACTATGACACAGCTGACTGGCATCCCAGCTCTGCTACTACTTTTCTGGGTGACCTCAGGGAGGCTCCTATATTCTCCGAGCCTTGCTTTCTCACTTAGAAAATGAGGGAGTCCCTTAGATGCCTTCCACCTCTGGCTTTTACTGGCTTTATAGATCAGGGGTTGCAAACTCAACTGCCTACAGGGAGGTAACACTTATTTTATATATAAGATATATATTCATATGTTTTATAAATATATAATCTATAAAAATATATCATATATAATATATAATATAGATTATATGTAATATATATATATATTTTTGACCTATGTTTGTCTCCAGATGGAAGGTAACATTTATATGCAGCAGATTGAGTTCAGGAAAATGTGTCTCAAGAAACATATGGCCCTCCTTGTCAATCTTTCCTTTCCCATTTTTGAAACAGAGAACAGTTTCCTTATTATACAAAGGGAGACAACAGCTGAGGTCAGTAAGAAGTGGTGAGAGGCCGGGCGTGGTGGCTCACACCTGTAATCCCAGCACTCTGAGAGGCTGAGGTGGGTGGATCACCTGAGGTCACGAGTTTGAGAGCAGCCTGGCCAACATGGCGAAACCCTGTCTCTAATATAAAATACAAAAATTATCTGGGTGGGTGGTGCATGCCTGTAACCCCAGCTACTTGGGAGACTGAGGCAGGAGAATTGCTTGAACCTGGGAGGTGGAGGTTGCAGTGAGCCAAGATCATGCCACTGTACTCCAGCCTGGGTGAAAGAATAAGTCTGTCTCAAAAAAAAAAAAAGAAGTAGTGACAGCCTCAGTCTTGTCGCAAGGCAGGGTCTGTGGAAAACTGGTGAGCCAATCCCCACTTAAATTAAAGGGGGCAGATATTACTTAGTTTTCACTGATTGTACCCATGCAGGAAAACAGAACTAGTTTAGTCAGATTTGCTGATTTTTCAAAAGAAGCCAAAAATCTAGATTTTTATGTGGAATCTCCCTGGTTTTAAATATTGGCAACTCATTAAAGTTGAAAAACAAATACTATGTGGGCCAACCACAGTAGCACTAAAACACGTGTGTTGAGTCTGGTCCATGGAATGCCAATGTGTGTCCTTAGCCCAGGGGTCTTTGAACTGGAGTTTCCAGCATTGCCCAGAGTGTGGGGAGGGAACTCCATGAGCACTGCCTGTCCTTTGGCCACCAGTGACCCTGTGCAGACTTGGCTGATGTGATACTTTCTGGTATTTAACACTAAAGACTTTTGTGGAGTCTTATATTGTGGTCAGTAAGTTTCCAAAGAGAGTAAGTGACTTGTTCAAGGTCACACTGCTCATTAAAAAGAGTCAGGGCCAGGTGTGGTGGCTCACACCTGTAGTTCCAGCTACTTGGGAGGCTGAGGCAGGAAGATTGCTTGAGAAGTTCAAGGTTGCAGTGAGCTGTGATGGCGCCACTGCACTCCAGCCTGGGCAACAGAGTGAGACCCTGCCTCAAGAAAAAAAAAAAAGAGGGGGAGAGAGAGACAAAGAGAAAGAGAGAGAGGACCTAGAACCAGACATTCAAGCCAGCCTTGATTTTCTTCTTATACTCACCCCACTATTCTTTTATGGGTCTGAGTTGCACTTGCGTTTCTCACCCTTTGTGGTCATTCAAATATTGATTGAGTGCCTACTATGTGCTAGGCACTGTGCTTGTGGTGGAAAAGTAGTTGATGATGATGGTGATGATGATGATGATGACGACTTCTCTTTCCTCTTTGTCAGCTAGCTGTTCCTCTAGAGAGCTTCATGACTCACTCCATCACTTCATTCAGGGCTCTGTCCAAATGCCACCTCCTGAGAAACCTTCCCTGACTGCACCATCTAGAAAATCTCCCTCCTGTGTTACTCTTTATTCATTTACCTTATTTTATTTTTCTTCATAGCACATGAAATTTCTTGACATTATTTATTTATTTTTTAAGACAGGGTCTTGCTCTGTTGCCCAGGCTGGAGTGCACCCACACAGTCTCAGCTCACTGCAACCTCTGCCTCCCGGGTTCCAGCGATTCTCATGCCTCAATCTTCCAAGTAGCTGGGATCATAGGCACCCACCACCATGCCCAACTAATTTTTGTATTTTTAGTAGAGATGGGGTTTCACCATGTTGGCCAGGCTGGTCTTGAACTCCTGACCTCAGGTGATCCACCCACCTCATCCTCCCAAAGTGCTGGAATTACAGGCATGAGCCACCATGCCCGGCCAGTATATTTATTTGTTTATCACCTGACTTCCCCCCTGGAATGTAAGTTCTCCAAGGAGACGAATTTTCTCTGTTTTGGCCATTTCTGTATCCTGAGAGCCCAGAAGAGTGTTTGACACATGGCAGGTACTCGATATATATTTGCTAAATAGGCCAAGGACTTGCTCTGGGCAAGGCCCTGGGATGAGTCCTTTGCACAGAGGGACCATTTCATCTTTCCAGTAAGTCTCTGAGGGAAGTGCTGTTACCCCATTTTGCAGAAGAGGAAATCGAGGCTCACAAAGGTAGTGACACTGGCCCAAATCACACAGTTGGGGCACAGCAGAGCCAGGATTCAAGTCTAGTTTAAAGCTTGTGCCTTTAGCTACTGCTATAGACAGCCAGCGAATATCAGGTTGAGCTGCAGTGGGAAATCCACATAGTCAGAGATTGTGCTTATGAGAAATAGCAGCAAAGGAATGGTTGGATGGGAAAACAATAAAAACCATGGTAGCTAACATTAACTGAGCACTTGGCATGTGACAGACAATCTGATACGCGCTCACCATTTAATCTGCATTACATGGGACCCTGCTCAAGGCCTTCTTCCTTCCTCTGTCCCATCCACCCTTACCTGCTGTGTGGGGTGAGTCACTTCACTTTTTCAGACCTTTTGTACTTCTTTAATGAAATATTTTATCACCTGAAGGCAGAGGGCTGGGCCACCTGCCATGTCTGGTTGCCTTGTCCAGTTCTGGGCTTAAGTGTATGTTGCATTTGGCCCAAGAATCCCCTCAAGGTATATGACACCTGCACCACATGTAGATACCATGGGCTGCATGCACCTGTGGGCTGCATAAACCTGTGGGCTGCATACACCTGTGGGCTTCATACATCGGTGGGCTACATACACCTGTGGCCACATACACCTGTGGGCTGCATACACCTGTGAGCTACATACACCTGTGGGCTGCATACACCTGTGGGCTTCATATACCTGTGGCCACATACACCTGTGGGCTGCATACACCTGTGGGCTTCATACACCTGTGGCCACATACACCTGTGGGCTGCATGCACCCATGGACTGCATACACCTTTGGGTTTCATACACCTGTGGACTGCATACACCTGTGGGCGGCATGCACCTGTGGACTGCATACACCTGTGGGCTGCATACACCTGTGGACTGCATACACCTGTGGGCTGCATACACCTGTGGACTGCATACACCTGTGGGCAGCATGCACCTGTGGGCGGCATACACCTGTGGACTGCATGCTTGCTGGTAGAGGGATTTTATTAAGTAGCTTTTATTATCTTTATTTCCTGACTATAAAATCTTGTTTTAGGTAAACCACTGTGTAACATTTGGAAAAAGCTCAAAAGGAGAAGCAAAATGTCCATAACTGCTTGACCAGGAACTGGAAGATGGCAAACTGCCTTAAAGGAGTCAGACCCATCCTCCCTGCTTCCCTGGTCACAGTCTGCCAAGAAAAGTCCTATTTCAGGAGTGATTTACCCCGCACCAGGCATGGGTCTAAGTGTGTCATATACATTATTTGACAAATATTTACAGAGTAACCATCAGGTGTCAGGCACTGTTCTAGACCCTGGGGATGCAACTATCAGCTAACTGGAAATGCCTCATCTCCCTGCAGATCCATCATTGTCCTGGTTGGTGTTCACAGGAACCCCCCTGGTTCTGTAATGTGCCATGTGCTGGCTGAGGAAATGGGCTCAGGGAGGCAAAGTCACTTGTCAAGGGCACGCAGTGAGCCAAGACTGAGGAGGGTCTGTCTCCAAGCCTATGCCCCCAACCCAGGGATGTCACACTACTAGCCACGTGCCAGGTCCAACCCACCACCTGCTTTTGTAGATAGAGTTTTATTTACAACCAGGCCCACATGTTTAGGTATGGTCTCTGGCTGTTTTCATGCCACAATGACGGAGTAGTGACAACAGAGCCTGTCTGTGTGGCCTGCAAAGCCTCAATGATTCACTCGCTAACCCCTTGCAGAAAGTCTGTTGACTCCCCCGCCCACTGTCCTCACCACTGCAGCACTGCCACTTTCGAGGAAATAAAAATCATCCCATCATTTCAAGGCTCAAAAATACCCTTTGTTTCTATTTTTCTAAATGTCCTTCCTCTTTTTCTTTCCTCTCTGTGCATGTTCCAGTACAAAGAAAACCTTTTCTCTTATAAATGAGGGTAAAAATAGCTCTTGTGCCGAAGGGCTGTTGGGAGAGTTAAGTTATGTCCTGCATGTGGAGTTTTTTAAAACTCTCAAGCTGTGGGAATCATGAAAATTATTTTCACTGGGAATAGAGCAGCTCCCCTATCATGATGCCTGTGCGCTCTCTCCCTAAAGCTCCAAGCCAGATGCTGGATCCACCACTTGGCTTCCTGGGGACCCCTGAGTGTCCCCAGTAAGATGGGGCTGCAGGGCTGGTGGCCTCTGCCTCAGGCTGAGCGGC
Source organism: Macaca fascicularis (assembly GCF_037993035.2). Classification (NCBI taxonomy): domain Eukaryota; kingdom Metazoa; phylum Chordata; class Mammalia; order Primates; family Cercopithecidae; genus Macaca; species Macaca fascicularis. The sequence goes on along the minus strand of NC_088384.1, from coordinate 102,634,030 downwards.
CCTGAGTGTGTGCTGAATCCCTCTCTCTGCCCAGCTCCCAACACAGAGACAGAGCCCTTGCTGACCTGGAAGAAGGCCCAGGAGACAGTGCCCTGGAACATCATCCTTCTCCTGGGAGGGGGCTTCGCCATGGCCAAAGGCTGTGAGGTAAGACCCCCGGCCCCCCTAACCAGCAGGAACAGCGGGAGGCAGGTGTGGGCGGGTCCCAGTGCTGGCTGCAGCACCAGGATCAGAGCAGGTGAGCTGCACGCGCCCTGGGGGCACAGCCAGTTTCCTCACCTGCCAAACTGAGATGATCATAGTTCATTCCTCACAGGTCCACACTCAGGACCAGGTGCTACAGAGAAAGAAAGGAATGAGTTACGACCTGGATCCTTAAGGAACTCATGATGGACAAAATATTAATATAATACTAATACTAATAATATTAAGACTCGAGGGCTCCGTGACTTAAGAGGGATAATACAATATTGTGCTCACCCAATGCCAGACACTGTTCAACATGCTTGCGGAGGCGGAAGGATGGCTTGAGGCCAGGAGTCCAAAATCAGCCTGGGCAGTATAGTGAGACCCTCTCTCTTTTTTCTCTCTCTCTCTTTTTTTGGGATAGAGTTTCGCTTGGTCACCTAGGTTGGAGTGCAGTGGTGCCATCACAGCTCACTGCAGCCTCAACCTGCTGGGCTTAATCAATTCCCTCACTTCAGCCCCCCAAGTAGCTGGGACTACAGGGATGCCCCACCTTGCCCAGCTAATTTCCTTTTGTATTTTTTTGTAGAGATGGGATTTTAAAAAAAAATTAGCTGGGTGTGGTGATCCCAGTGGAGTCATGATGATAATACTACACTCCAGCCTGGGTGACAGAGCAAGACCTCATCTTCCCCCACCCCCCCGCAAAAAAAAAGAAAAAGTAAAAAACATGCTTTACACATTAACTCATTTAAACCTCCCAACAATGCTATAAGGTAGATACCATTATTATGCCCATTCTCTAGATAAGGAAGTTGAGACACAGGGAGATAAAGTACCTTTTCCCTAATGTCACACAGCTACGGAGTCAGGATTAGAATCCAGGCAGTTTGGCTCTGGAGTCTATGCTCTTAACCACTCTCATATAAGTCCTAGATAGTAATATTAATTAGTTCATGGATGTTATTATTAATGTTATTCCAGAGGGCTTTGTGAGCTCAGAAGTCAGGGCTGGGACCAGGGTGGAGCAAATGAGGCACAGGGAGTGCAGAATTTCAGGGAGTGCTCACTCTCCGGGGTGTGCCAGTGCAGGTCAGCCAGCCCAGCTCCCAGGCAGTGCGACGTCGGCATCCGGCTTCTGTCTCCACAGATTATCTCACTGAATCGCCGCACCAGCCCTAAGAGCTGGGTAATGGTTTTATGTCTCTTTTACAGATATGAAAACTGAGACATGAAAAATTAAGCAACTCTCTTAAATTCTTACAATTGCACTCTGCTTGGGAGCTGGGGTTCAAATTCTCCCTGATTTCAGAGTCCAGACTCCAAATTGTTCACTCCAGAATTTTGCACATGCCAGCCATTGTTCGAAGTGCTTTGTGAATCAAATATGACCCAGTTGATCTTTATAAACACCACTGAATCAGATGCTATCACTGTCTCCATTTTAAAAATGAGGAATCGGAGGCAAAAGGAGGCTAAATAGCTCGCCTACATTTGCACAGCCAGGAGATGGTGGAGCCAGGATCTGAAACCAAAGCTCGCGTGGCTGAGCTCCGTCCCACCTCTGAACGCCTCGTAAACCGAGGCATTCGAAACCACAGCCAGTTAAGAGTCAGTCTGCGATTAAGGATAAGGGAAGCTGAAATTACTTCTTTTATTGCCTTTTCTTGTTAATTTCAATTTTCAGTTCCAAATGAAGTTACAATGTTGGATACCTGTTAATGGTGTACACTGGTCGGAAGCCCAGGCTTGGGAATCTCAGTATCTGGTCAATCTAGGCTCTACCACTCCGTGCTGGGACACTTTGGGCAGGTTTCTTAACCTCTCTGGGTTCCTATTTTTCTCGTCCATAGACTGAGGCTCAAAGCTGTTACTCTACAGGGTTGCTGGAAAATATTAAAGAATAACTGCCCGATACATATAGCTGATAAGAAGTGCTAAAAACTGCAGCACACCAGCTCATAAATCCTCATGCCATGGTTTCTACAGGTTGGGCATTCAGGAAGTAGACTCCAGGATGGAGATTCGCAAGCATGGGCATCATTAGGTTGTGCCCTTGGGGTCACTGTGGTAGGGAGAGGCAGAAAGCAGGAGAGGGCAGAGGGAGAAATGCAGCTGGAGGCAGACCCAACCCCACAGGACCACTGGAGCTGAGATGGCCCTCAGAAGTAGTCCAAGTAATCAGAGATAGCCAGGCCCTTGTATCCCAGCATCCATCTGTCTGGGGACACAAGCTGCCCCAGGTGCAGGTATGGCCTCAAGTGAGGCTGCTTTTGGGGTCTGAGACAGCTGAGTGCACTCCCTTAACGGGGGCAACAAGACCTCCACTGACGGGGATCTGGGTGGCACATTCAGCCTCTCTACACAGGTGCCCATTTGAAAATAAAATATGTTTTACTTTGTTTATTAAAAAAACACATAAAAGTACAGACTTCAAAAGGAACAAAGGAATAGATGAGCAAAAGCACTGTTATTTGTCTCCATTTTAGGAATCCTGAGACCCAGAGAGGTTAAGTAACTGGTTCTTGGTAACACAGCTCATTAGTAGCAGGGCTAAGATTTGAACTCATGTCTATCTGACTTATGCTATTGCCTCCTGCTGGGGGTGTCTTAGGGAAGGTTTTCTGAAGGAAATGACATGTTATCAAGATCTTGAAGAAGTGTGCTGTACGATGGAACCAGACCATCTGAATCACAGATTTCCCACTTCTTAGGTGTGTGATCTTTGTCAAGTTACTAAACCTCTCTGGGCCTCAGTTTCCTCATCTGCAAAATTGGAATCACAATGGCACCCACCTGGTAAAGTTGTCATGATTGTTAAGTGAGTCAATATATGCAGAGAAATGAGAACACAGCCCAGCACAGTTGGTTATTATGGTTAGACACTGAGGAAAAGGAAAATCAAAATCAAGAATCAGGTGGAGGTTCATGGCTTGAGCAACTTGGTGGAAATGGTGCCATTTACCTCGGTGATCTGAGCCCAGCCTGGACTAGATGAAGGAGGCTGGATGAGATGACCCTGATCCAGAGGTTTCCCTAAGCTCCAGGAGTAGTGTGGGGAGCACTGGCTCTCAGTGGAGGCTGGGCTGCGGGATGCTGGGCATGCTAAGAGGCCACCCTGGCTCTGAGCCCAGCCCTGGGCAGCTGGCCGGAGTTTCTCTTCAACAGGGGCTTTGTGTAGTAGCTGTTCCTTTCCCCAGCCTCTGTCGTACCATCCCCTCCCCGGGCAGCCGCAGCCTGGCCCAGGAGCGACCAGAATGCTTATGGCACATCCTGGTTCCTGGCCCCTGCCCCATGCTCTCATCAGACCACAGCCTGGCAGCCTCCTGAGGATCGGAGGTCCCTGGATGCAATCCAGGGTGAGCCTGGGTGTGTTGACTCCCAGCGCTGGTTCTGAAGGGCAGGAAGCCTATCCTAGCGCTTACTCTGAGCCTCAGCAACTCGCTTAAGCCCACTTAGGGTCCTCACTGCAGTTTTCTCCTGCCGCAAAACCATATAGTCATGACTCTGCATAGACTTAAACTCAAGTCCAAGGTTTCCCTTGGCCAACACAGAAAGTTGTATGGGATAATGTAGGTCCCAACACTGGCACCTACCTCTCTTCCCTCCTAACACCCCTCCAGTCTCCTTGGCCCCTTCCTCAGCCACACCAGACTTGCATGCACCCCACAGCCTTTGCGTCTTCCCTTTCTCTGTTGAATTTTCGTCCTGAGAGCTCTGAGTCCTCACTCTTCAGGTCTCAGCCCCTCAGAAATGCCCTCCCAAGCCCCTACGTCTAGAATAGCCTCCCACCCCAGTCCCTCTTCCTCTCATGACCCTGCCTATTCCTGTATACCACATCCACCCCCGAAATGATCCTGTGGGCATGTTTATTGATTGTGTCTCTTACTGGAACGGAAGCTCCATGAGGCAGGCAGAGATCGTGTCTGTTTTATCCACCACTGTTCTAGTCACCTAGAAGACACTGGGTGCATAACGGTGCTTAACACATCGTTGTTGCTATGACCTACAAGATGGGCTGCTTTGAGAATTGCTAACATAATGTATGGAAAGTACCCAGAAGAGTGGTGATATACCCCAGGTGCTCAAACTAGGAGCCACGCTCATCTTCACTATTATGATTACTGTTATTATTGCATTAACTCATTGATGAAAGGTTGATCTTATTCTGTTGGCACAACAAACTTACAAATATATTGTGGTGATAGAGGTAAGGAGAAAATGTGTATTCTCCCCATTTCTCATTTTCTGCCAGAAATCTGTCATCTTTATTATTGATACAGTTTTGCTGTGTCCCCACCCAAATCTCATCCTGAATCGTGTAGTTCCCATAATCCCCACATGTCATGGGATCTGGTGGGAAGTAATTTAATCATGGGGGCAGTTACCCTCATGCTGTTCTTGTGACAATGAGTGAGTTCCCAAGAGATCTGATGATTTTTTTGTAAGGGGCTTTTCCCCCTTTTGCTTGGCACTTCTTGCTGGATGTGTTTGCTTCCACTTCCACCATGATTGTAAGTTTCCTGAGGCCTCCCCAGCTGAATTGTGAGTCAACTGAGCCTCTTTCCTTTATAAATTACCCACACTTGGGTATGTCTTTATTAGTAGAGCGAGAGTGGACTAATACAATTATTATTACCCTCATTTTATTGGACAGAGAAGCCTGATTACATGACTAAGATCCAGATTCTGAATCTTACTAGGGCACATCATATTATTTATTTGGGCAAATCACTGAGCTTTTTTGTGCTTCAGTTTCTTCAACCATAAAATGGAGATAATTGTACAGATGGTTCCTGACTTCACAATGATTCGACATATGATTTTTCAACTTTGCAGTGGTGAAAGAGTGGTATGCATTCAGTAGAAAAGGTACTTAGAATCTTGAATGTTGATCTTTTCCCAGGCTGTGATATGTGGTAGGATACTCTCTTGTCGATGCTGAACAATTATGAGGGTAAACAACAGATATTCTACAGTGTATAGTATTGCCAGATGATTTTGCCCCACTGTAGGCTGATGTCTGTGTTCTGAGCACATTGAAGGTAGGCTGGGCTAAGTTATGAATATTGAACTTATGCCATAACAAACCTCCTTATAAGATGCTCCTCTACTCTGTATCAAAGACACCAAGAAGAGAGGACCTGGTTGAAGTAAGAAAACAGGAGGAAGAGGGAAGCACCTCTGCCAACCCAGTCTCCCCACCTCCCATCTTTGCAAGGTGGCCTTGGGTACTTCTGGTCATCTTCAAGGCCAGTAAGGAACATAATTTGAAAACCACTGCACTGGGCAATTTCTGAGTTCCACCACTTCAGGCATCTTGTGACTTCATGCTACTAGTTATGGCAGGCACTAACCAAGCACCCAGCCACTTTCCTAGGCCCTTTATAGATTCGCTCCTTTTCTCCCAACAATAACCCTCTGGGACAGGCACTATCATTATCCCTGGTTTACAGATAAGGAAATTTTAGCACAGAGAGGTTAAGTGACTTGCCTAGGAAGTTACGTGACAGCTAGAAAGGATTAAGCTGGGAAGCAAACTCAGACTGACTCCAGAGCCCCATCTCTTCACCTTCTGGCCATGCCACCTCTGACCTTGGCTGTTGCTGGTCCCTGGAGTCCCTGGGAACACTGTGGGGCTGTGTGTTTCCAAGGAAACAAAGCTTCCAATTCCTAAGAATATGGGAAAGAGGCCAGGGCGTGGGGGCTCATGCCTATAATCCCAGCACTTTGGGAGGCCTAGGCAGGAGGATCGCTTAAGCCCAGAGGTTCAAAACCAGCCTGGGCAACATAATAAGACCCTGTCTCTATAAAAAAATCACTTAAAAAAATTTAGCCAAGCGTGGTGGTGTGTGCCTGTAGTCTCAACTACTCAGGACACTGAGGTGGAGGCTTGCTTGAGCCCAGGAGATAGAGGCTGCAGTGAGCTATGATTGTGTCACTGCACTCCAGCCTGGGTGACAATGTGAGGCTCCGTCTCAAAAAAATAAATAAAATAAAATGGGAACGGGCAGGTGAAGTCCCCTCAGAGTCCCCAGTGGAACCCGACGCAACAGGGGTTTTCCTCTCTTCGGAAGCTGCCAGACCTCCCTCCAGTGCTGGAGCTGCACCAAGGCCTGTGTGGCTGCGGGGACGCTGGCTGGAAGCCCGGTCACTCAGAGGCCTAGCTACGGGGCAGCTCCTGGCTTCTCACTTACCCGAGTCATTAATATTCCCTCTCTCTAGCCCCTCTCTGTTTAATTGAGCACAGAGCTGTCAGGTCAGACTCTTTGCCAGAGCTGTGGCCTATAGGAAAAACCAGAGGTCCCATTTTCTCCCTGCAGCGCTCTTTGCAGCTAGGGGAGGGGCTGTGGCCTCCATGCTGCCACTTACCGTATTCCCCAGGCTAGCAGACAAACTGCAGATGTACCAGAAACACCTTAGTCTTACGAGGACTCTTCTGGGGAAAAATATTTTTAAGCATTTATTATTCTTCCATTGAAGGTAACTTTTAAGTCAAATTGTAGGGGCAAGTGTACTCTTTTATTTATGTAAAAACTATATGCCGTATTCTATTTTATTTTATTTTATTTTTTGAGATGGAGTCTCGCTCACTCTGTCACCCAGAATGGAGTGCAGTGGCATGATCTCAGCTCACTGCAACCTCCGCTTCCCTGGTTTAAGCGATTATCCTGCCTCAGCCTCCCGGGTAGCTAGGATTACAGGCGTGCACCACCACGCCTGGCTAATTTTTGTATTTTTTTTAGTACAGATGGGGTTTCACCATGTTGGCCAGGCTGATCTCGCACTCCTGACCTCAAGCGACCTGCCCGCCTTGGCCTCTAAAAATTCTGGGTTACAGGCATGAGCCACCATGCCTGGCCCTGTATGTTGTCTTCTAGAATTGATTATGAAATTTTTAAGTTCTGAGGAAGCAGAAACTTTTCTATTAAAAGTAAAAGTATATATATAAAGTGTCTTTGGTATACTGGGTTGATAAAAGGGCTATGGTAGCAATACATTGGATTCTGAATGTTAACGAACTAACCCAGCTCTGCCCTAGATCAGCTCCAAAACCTACAGCTTTGTTTTAGGTCTAAGTGAACGGTCGCTTTATTGTGATCTTACTGCATCACAGTTCCACCAGGGGGCAGCATTGAGCAGATTTTGACATCCTCTGCTTTGCCGCTTCGCTTTGTGTTTGTAATGATGTGTTGGGTCAGTTATTTAAGGATGCATTTGATGGTGAGAGGACAGAGGTGTGGAAGAGTATTATAGATGTTATACACTGGTAAATAGGGTAACTTCTGGAGAAGTCAGCAGAGAGAGCACCCAAATAATTCTGCAGCACTGACAAGGGAGTGGAGTCTCAGTGAACTTCTCTACCCGTCTCTACCCTGAAGGACTGGAGTCAGCACTGGGCATTGCTCTTAATTTAGAGGCAAGGTGACAGATTGGTGTGTCCAGAGGAAGATGCTGATTCGCAGGGAGCTTTGCAGAATCACATCATCTTATGAAGATAGATGGCTGTCTCAGGCACTACTTTTAAGGACCCTGGGCAAGTCACAAAAACTTTCGGGCTCAAGTTCCTCCTCAGTAAAACAGGGACCAATGATATTTACCTTTCAGGATTGTTGGGAGGAGTCAAGGAGCTAATGCCGGCAGGTGCCTGGTCCCCTGTAAAGCCTCAATAATGGTGATTCTTACGAGAATGAATAATAATGCAACGTTAATATTTGTATTATTATATTGTAATAATTATCCTTATTACTGTTCATATATGTGTATCATATATATGTTCATATATATTTCATATATGTATATATACATATATGTTCATATATATTTCATATATGTATATATACATATATGTTCATATATATGTGTATCATATATATATACACATATATATATATTGCTTTTGAGACAGAGTTCCTGTTGCCCAGGCTGGAGTGCAGTGGCGTAATCTTGGCTCACTGAAACCTCTCCCTCCCAGGTTCAAGTGATTCTTGTGCCTTAGTCTCCCGAGTAGCTGGGATTACAGGTGCACATGTAATTTTTGTATTTTTAGTAGAGGTGGGGTTTCGCCATGTTGGTTGGACTGGTCTCAAACTCCTGGCCTCAAATGATCCGCCTACCTCAGCCTCTCAAAGTGCTGGGATTACAGGCCTATAAATACCATCATTATTGATAATTACATTGATTGTGTTGCACTTGATGTATATCTGATACCTGTTTTATATATAATATATGGTAAATCTTGTATATATATTTCATACACATTAATATATCATTTAATAATTACAAAAATAATGACTATTTTATATAAGTGACTATTACTATTTGGGTAATTAATAACCTTCATTGGAGGGATGAGAAGTTTTACTACTGAGGGTCTGGTTTGATTTCCCTCTCCCACTTAAACTGGCGCTTAGGGGCGCTAGAACCAAATGGATTATTGGAGACCCAGAGGTTTGGGTCCCTGGCCTGTGTGAGATAGAGTGGAGAGCAGTTCAAGAAGCAGAGAGGCTGCTGGCTCAGATGTGCGACCTTAGCTCGAATGTGTGATATCAGACACGTCACCTGCCCTCTCTGCACCTCAGTCTCCCCATCTGGGAAGGGGTACAGTTGTCATTGTTGTGATCTATCCTAACCCTCTCTGGGGGGCAGCAGCTGGGGATGGGCTGGGGTATGAAGGAATACCTTTCCCTCCACAGGAATCAGGGCTGTCTGTATGGATTGGCGGGCAGCTGCACCCCCTGGAGAATGTGCCCCCCGCCCTGGCTGTGCTGCTCATCACTGTGGTCATCGCCTTCTTCACTGAGTTTGCCAGCAACACAGCCACCATCATCATCTTCCTGCCGGTCCTGGCAGAGCTGGTGAGGGTCCTTCTGGGGAAGAGGGGAGCACCCCTCCCCCAACACACATTCAGAAATCTTCCACCTGCCAAGGGAGCTTCACTGGGGTCTACAGTTGCCATTGCTGTCTTACAAAATACGTGAAAGCGTGTCAGAACCACAGTACAATTTTTTTTAATACTGGATGTTTTCCTTCAAAAAATGCATACATAGAGCAAGTATTTTCAAAGTGCTCCCAATTCTCTCTTTTGGGAAAATTAACCCATGGTGACATGGAGAGTTTTCTAGAACAGGTAAATTACCAAATTTGGATTAAGAAGAAGTATAAAATCTGAGTAAACAAATGGCCATAGGAGAAATTCTAATGGTAAGCAAAGCAGTAGCCTCCCTCTAAAGCACGGGTTTCAACACCGTTGATATTTGGGGCTTGATCGTTCTCTGTATGGGGCTGTCCCATGCACTACAGGGTATGCAGCGGCGTCCCTGGGCTCTGCTCACTAGAGACAAGTGGCACCTTCGTAAATCATGACAATCAAATGTCTCCTAGCATTCCCAAATATTCCCTGTCGGGGGAACAATTTCCTTCCCCCCACCCAACTGATAACTACTGGACTAAAAATCACCAGCCCCAGGTTGGGCTCTGCAGCTCATGCCTGTAATCCCAGCACTTTTGGAGGCTGAAGCAAGCAGATTGCTTGAACGCGGGAGTTCCAGACTAGCCTGGGCAACATGGTGAGACCCCATCTCTGCAACAAGTACAAAAAGTAGCCAGGTTTAGCGGCAGGTGCCTGGGCAACAGAGCCAGATCCGGTCTCAAAAACAAAAACAAAATCACCAGCCCCAGGTGGTTTGCTGGGTGAGAGCTAGCAAATTTGCAAGGAACAGAGAGTTCCCAACTCAGCTGAACTGTTCACCAGCAGAGAAAAATAGACATGGCCACTCAATTTATAGCTAGCAAAACCCTGGCCCCAAAACCAGATAAGGAGAGCAAGGGAAGAAAAAGCTGTAATTCAATCTCACCTGTAAAAAGAGATGCAAATAGCAGAATGAAACCATGATTGTATGAAAAGAACAATATATACATGATCAGGTAGCTTTTATACTAGGAGTTTTAAAAAGGAAACTATCAATATAGTTTTATATTTAAACAGATTAAAGACCAGACCATATAATTACCTTAATATAACCCACGCTGGTAAAATTAAATCAGTGATGCAAGTCAATGCTTTGTATGCAAACAGTGACGCCCCAGCACACATACGTGCAGCACTTTGTCTTTGGTTTCTGTTTGCTTATTTCATGCATCAATTTATCTGTGTTAGCACACAGATATACACTGTGTTATTTTTCAGTGACTGGAGAATATTCCATTATAAATGGACAGTTGTTGGTTTATTTAAGCAATCTCTCTGCCCAGTGGAAATATAGGTATTTCCAGACTTTGCTGTTATTCAACAATGACGCATCACCCGAGCCTTCTCTATGCGTCATTGATTACATCTAGAGAAATTCCTATAACTTGAGATTCCTGGGTCAAAGAGCATGTGCATTTGAAATGTTGTTAGAGATGAGGAAATTGCCCTCCAAAGTGGCTCACCATTTTACAGCAGTATGGGGTGGGGGTCCTCAGGGAGACCTGGTGACTGAGAGAAATGGGAGTGCTAAAGGGGGTATGGGGGAGATGAGGGAGCGTAGAACCCAGCCAGGTCTGTAAGGGGCAGCTTTTGCTGGAAAATACACTTGAAAATGCCTCATTCTTGTAAACTTTGCTTATCATCAAAATCAAAAAACATTTTACATGCAAGGGGGTGATTTTAGAGCTTTTTGAGAAAATAAATATGCTTTGGGTTGCAAAAATTCCTTAGAAGGCCCAAAAACATCCTATTTAAGTAAAATGCCAGAGAAGTGATCAATATGAATTGTAGGCGGGAGAGGTGACAAACTGGTGGCCCAGTAGCTGCGGCCAGCTCGCAGAGGGGTTTGATGCACACAGTCTTAGAAATTTGGAAGAGCTGCCAACAGATGCTCTCATGAGCTCTCGTTCGCACTGAAATCCAGGGATGCCCCCAACAAGAGGTATCCAGAGGCCAACTCTGGGTTGAGATTGTTTGGCTGAGGGAAGGAGCAAGCAGGGGAAGTGTCATAAAGCCCTGGTTCTCAGTGCACAGTCCTTACACCAGCAGCACCGGGGGAACATGTCAGGAATGCAGATCCTTGGGGCCCACCCCAACCTGCTGAATCAGCACTTCTGGGTGAGGTGGGGCCAGCCCTGTGGGCTTTAACCAGCCCTCCAAGTGCTTTTCTGCACTCTCACATTGGAGAAGGAGTGTTCTAGGTACATCACTGTAGCCCATCCCCGATCAAACCACGGTGTGGCCCTGGAATGTCACTAACCCTGGGAATGTTCTCTCCACCTCTCTCTCGATCTGGTTCTCTTCTTACCTGCTTGTGTCTGTTTCTGCCTGTGCATGTATCTTTCTGACTGCCTTTCTCTCTCTGTCTCTCTAACTCTGTCTTCTCACTTGTCCCTGTTGTCCTCTGCCACTCTGCCCATCTCTATGGATGTCTTTGTCTCTCTGTCTCTACGTCTTTGTGTCCCTCTTTCCAACTGCCTCTCTTTCTCCTCTCTCTGTCTCTCTCTCTCTCTCTCTCTCTCTCTCTCTCGCTCGCTCGCTGTGGTCGCTCTGCGTTGGTCTCTCTCCGGGTCTCTCCCACCTTTTCTGGGCCCAGGCCATCCGCCTGAGAGTGCACCCCCTGTACCTGATGATCCCGGGCACAGTCGGCTGCTCCTTTGCCTTCATGCTCCCAGTCTCGACGCCCCCCAACTCCATCGCCTTCGCCTCTGGACACTTGCTGGTCAAAGACATGGTGAGTCTGGGCATTTCCCAGCAGAGGCCACAGGAGGTGGGTGGGCAGCACGGGGCGGGCAAGGCCTCTATGCAGGACTCCTCCACCCTGACCCCACTCCCCAGTCTCTGAAAGGTCTTTCCGAGTGGGACGAGGAACATACATTTTAGCAGAGACTCTGGGATGATTCTTGCACTTAGATAATCTCAGGAAACACTGCCTTAGTGACTAGTTTCCAAAATTTGCTCCAGGGACAAGGGACTCCCCCCTCCCTCTGGACCCCACTTCGTGCTCACGATCTTTAGGAGAGAGAAGCAGCAGGCACACCCTGGGACTCGGGTGGGCCTCAGCGCTCAGCCAGCTGGGAAGGAGACAGGAGCTGAGGACTGTAGCAGTGGGAGGGCCCCACCAGCTTTCAGCACGGCCCGGTTACTGGCAATATGTTTCCTCCCCCGGAAGGTCCCTGCTGAACCAGCTCCTCCCTTCCCACTCCTGACTCCTGCAGCCTTTTCCCTCTCCACTGGCTTTGCAAATAACCCTTCCAAAGCTGTCAAAGCCAAGAAGGGCAACCTGCTTAACCCATTCATGATGCAGGCCCTCCAGGCACAAGACCCCTGCAGGACGCATGGGGAGAGAGAGCAAGAGTGGGAGCGAGGCAGAAAGGGAGACACAGAGCAGATAGAGAAGAGAGGAGACAGAGACGCTCATTAGTTTGTTTGTTGATTGCAGCAGTATTTACTGAGTGCATTCTATGTTCCAGCCACTGGGGGCACTGCAGAGTGGGAGAGACACCAAGCAGGAGGGTGCTTTCTATTGGTGGAGACAGGCGTCAACAAGTGCAGCAGATTTTCTTAAATTATGTAAATTTCAATATTGCTAGGTGCTCAGAAGGAAATAAAGCATGAGGAAGTGTAAGAGGACGAGGGAGAGGGGTGGCAGGGAAGCCCTCTGCAGGAAGGTGACATGGGAGCTGATCATGGGAAGCAGCCAGCCTCGCAAAGTAAAAGGGGAAGAGCAGTCCCAACGGTGGGCGTAGCAAGTGCAAAGGCCTGGAAGTGAGGAATAGCAATGAGTGCTCCAGAAATTCAGGGCCGGGAGGCTGGGGTGGCTGCAGTGGAGTTGGGGAAGGATGAGGTTGGGGAACAGCGGGGGCAGGGCAGAGTTGGTATCTTATTCAAACCACAGTGAGGACCCTCAATAAGCAGGGCAATGATGTGATTTCACTTCTGTCTGTAGAAGATCATTTTGGCTGCTGGCTGGAGTGGATCGTTAGGGTGGGAGGGACAAGTGTGGAAGCAGGGAGGCTCCTTAGAGAAAAAGACTGCGAGGGCAGCATTGCGAACAGCACAGATTTGGAGAACAAAGACAGCCAGAGAAATGGAGAGTCCCCAAGAGGTAGAGACTTGCAAGAGATGTGGAGGGATATAAGGGGCACTCCCGGTCAGTCAGTCCCGGGCAGGGATGGCCCACCTGCAGGTTTGTTCCTCAGAGTGATGAATTAGGTGTTAATTAAATAGCAAACATGGGACTAGAAAGAATTTCGAGCCCTGGCAAAGGGAGACCCAGTCCTCTCCCAGTTTCCCCAACGTGTCGGCCAGGCTGTCTCTAATCCTCCGAAGGTGCCGGGGCTTCCACCTCTGTGCCCTCAGAAGACAGGCAGGACAGCACACGCAGTATGTCCCCCACCCGTCCATGGTAATATTTATTTAACACCTTTTCTAAATCAGCTTGACATTTAAAAAAAAAAAAAAAAACTTAAATAAGAATATTCCAGAAGAAATGTTTCCAGCGCATCTATCAGTGGAAAACCGGTATTATTAATATATGCCATGGCATAAAAATAAATGCAAAGCGGCAAAAACAAAAGAATTAAGCCCTCCCTGATAGCAGCGGCCTGGAGAAGGTTCTGGGCCTCTCCGTGTTAAAAGGGCAACTGACAGAAGCAGAGAAGTGCTGAAGCCATGGTGGCCCCTGTGAACCCCAAAAATCTGAGAAGGTCTCAGTAAATTTAGGAAGTTTATTTTGCCTAAGTTAAGGACGCACACCCATGACACAGCTTCAGGAGGTCCTGACGGCATGTGCCCAGGGAGGGTGGAGCACAGCTTGATTTTATACATTTTAGGGAGGCATGAGACATCAATCAACATATGTAAGATGAACATTGGTTTGGTCCGGAAACAACTCAAAGAGGGGAGGGGGCTACCAGGTCATAGGTAGATAAGAGACAAATGGTTGCATTATTTTGAGTCTCTGATGAGCATTTCCAAAGAAGGCAATCAGATATGCATTCATCTCAGGAGAGGGATGACTGAGTAGAATGGGAGGCAGGTTGGCCCTAAGTAGTTCCCAGTTTGACTTTTTTCTTTAGCTTAGTGATTTGGGGGCCCCAAGATTCATTTTTCTATCACACCCCTAAGTGAGACTTTCTCTGGGGGGAATAGACAGAGAATTAGAAAGGAAGTAACTGTCTCACCAAGTGATTCAGGCTGGGCTATGTGAAGGCGGGGCAACCAGAAGACCCAGGTGGGAAAACAGGGATTTTCAGCCCAGGGTGGACTGAATGGTCTAAGAGGCCAGCCGGGGTGGGAAGCAGATGGGCACATCCAAGAGGCCAGCCAGGGTGGGGAGCAGATGGGCACATCTAAGAGGCCAACCAGGGTGGGGAGCAGATGGGCACATCTAAGAGGCCAACCAGGGTGGGAAGCAGATGGGCACATCCTCCACTGACAGAAGAAAAATGCTTCCCAATGGACAAAGGTAACCTTGACTAGGACTGCCTGACTGGACTGGACCTGAAGTGTATGTGTGTGTGTGTCTGTATATATGTGTACTTATGTGTGTTTGTACATGCATGTGTGTGTGTGCATGCGTGTGTGTATATGTGTGTGGGATGGGGGTATTTAGTGATCAGACAAGATTATTTTAGGTGACCTTGGGCAAGTCAACTTCTCTAGGTCTCATCTTCCTCTTCTATACAATGGGGATTAATAAGAATCACCTTTGTAAGGTTGCTTTCTGGGTTAAATGGCATAACCCTATGACAACTGCATAGCACACAGTGCCTGGAACATAGAGGCCATCAATGAATGGGGACATTTGCAGCTCTTTGAGTGACAGCCTAGGGTAGTATAAAGATTGAAGAGTCCCAGGCATTGACCAACCTGGGTCTGTGTCCTGGCTCCATCACTTCCTGGCTATGCGATCTTGGGTGAGTGACTTCCTGTCTCTGAGTCTGAATGTTTCCATCTGTATGGCGGGTCAGGTGCTGACCTCTCCCTCTGTCTGGGCTCTATTTCAGGTGCGGACAGGCCTCCTGATGAACCTGATGGGTGTCCTGCTGCTCAGTTTGGCTATGAATACCTGGGCAC
This sequence comes from Macaca fascicularis, assembly GCF_037993035.2. Lineage (NCBI taxonomy): Eukaryota > Metazoa > Chordata > Mammalia > Primates > Cercopithecidae > Macaca > Macaca fascicularis. Next base: position 102,618,792 of record NC_088384.1, on the reverse strand, counting down.
AGACCATCTTCCAGCTGGGCACCTTCCCGGACTGGGCTGAAATGCACTCGGTCAATGTCACAGCATTGCCACCCACCTTGGCCAACGACACATTTCGGACCCTCTGAGTCCCCCTGGGGGACTCCCTTGAGGCTGAACCCTCTCAAAGGGCTGTCACCATCACCTGCTGCTAGGACACTACAAAGCAATCAAATAATTCTTTTCTTTAATCCAATATGCGGCAAGCAAGGGTGACCTCCAGTGGCCCACTCGGGTCCACCAGCCATTATCTAGGACACTTTCTGTCTCTCTCATGAAGTTCAAAGCCCAGATATCTCTCAGATCTGCTGCCTGAGAAATAAGCTCCTTTATCAGTGAGCTGTTTTATCATTACGATGCAAGAGAGCCCAGTTTCATCAACAGTGAGCAAATCTGGCATCGTGTTTGTCTCGTACAGTTGGGATGGAAGGCCATTCATTCCCATGGGCACAGCTGACATCATCCCCCCGTGATTACTTTCAGTTACACTGGAGAGACCACCTTGCCTTTATCACTTTCATGGGCTGCAATGTTCCAACTGAGTTGTTCCAGCTGTTCACAACCAATGTGTGATTTTGCTTAGTGGGTGCCCATTCTGCACCAGTTGTTTTACCCCTGCCAATAACCAGCAGTCAGAGATTCTGTTTTAATCCTTGGAGACAGGGAAAGGGACAAATAGCTTTCCAAGGACATGAGACTGTGCAAAGCCTCTTTGCTGTTTCTCTGGGCTCCTAAGCATACCAGGGGAAGTTCTAGAAACCTCAGCTAACATCTCGACCCGAGAGATTTAGGATTCTCCTGTTTCTTCTGGGTCAGTTTGGCCATAATTCTGGGGTCACGCCAGGCCTGGGCCTTGCCCTCCCATGGGGTGACTCATGACCCCTCCAGCCAGGACCCTCCTACATGTGGCCCCCAGAGGCCTCTGTGGCTGCAAGGCAGTCAGTTGCTGCTTGTCCCAGCAGGTGGCCTTGATCTCTCCACACACCACCTTAAGTGGTAGGCATGTTTAGTTATCAAAGGCCCCATTTGTCAGGGGTGAGAGAAAAGTCAAAAGATAGATTGGGGACTTGTAAAAGGCCGGGGTAAAATGTCTCAGGCAAGCAAAAGATTGTCCCCTTCAACATATGGGTAAAACTGAGACATCCCCTTGAGCCCGAGGCTGGAGGTGGTGTCTGCCTACAAGGGTTAATCCCTCTTTGTTCCAAGCAGAAGCATTCTGGCATCCCAGTGAAGAGCACAGGCCCTCAGTGTCTGCTGAACGGAATGGCCCAGCGTTAGCCCAGTATCAGAAAAGACACTAGCCCAAGGGCCCTGAATCGTCACACTTCCCTTTCCTAAGCCTCTGAGGGTGGAGATTCCCCTAGGAGCGCTTGGCCAGCTGGGAAGGCAGCACCCAGCTGTACTTGTTGTTGATACAGCATAAGTGAATCATGGGCATTTCCCTGAGAGCAGTGGGAGAGGCCCTCTGAGTCGGAGGTTGAGCTCCGGCTCCTTTCCAAGCGAGCACTCAGTGCTGAATCACAGTTACAACCCACTGGGGCTGGCGGGAGGTACGTTGTATGGGACTGGAAGCAAGAGGTTCATTCAAAGAGAAACTCCTGGGATTTGTAACCAGATGAATCATGATTTCAAAGACTTCTGATCAAAAATACTGTGAAATAAAGAATGTTAATCAACATTGGACCTGGAGATGATCTGCCTTTCTGAACCTAAGAGAGCTTCAAAGCCCCAGATTCCTGGGCTGGGGATTCCACAGAGTTGACCTGTCAGATTTTCAACTGCTCTTCCCTCCCCTCTCCAGCCACATACTCAAACTCTCCTGCCTCAGGGCTTTTGCACGTGCTGTTCCCTCTGCCTAGAACACTCTGCTCCCAAATATATGTCTGGTTCCCCGACTCACTTTATTCAAGTCCCTGCTCAGGTGTCACCTTCCCTGAGAGGCTTCCCTGACTTCCTGTCTAAAATATCACCCTCATTACTCTCCACCCCCTTACTCTGTTATATTTTCTCCTTAATAGGACACTGTATAACTTATTTTCTTATTATCTTCTTCTCCCTCTAGAAGATACATTTATGAAAATACAAATGACTTTTTTTTTTTTTTTTGCTGCTGTAACTCCAGTTCCTAGAATGATTTCCAGCACATAGCAAGTGTTCAGTAAATATTTGCTGCTTGAGTCTGCACCAAAATTAACAAGAAAGCCATCTTGCCCTCTGATCTGGGGTCTGTTTTGTTCATTACTTTGTTCACTCCTTCTTCCATTTATTCATTCAATAAACATTTATTGGGAACCTGTCATATTCTGGTTCATTGTCCCGCCCACATGGAACTTACATGCTGGCAGGGGAGACAGGCAATAGGAAAATAAACAAATAAGTCATGGGTTATGATGCCGGCTAAGAAGAAAATGGCCAAGATGTTAAAGTGACTCAGAGGTCACTTTAGCCAGGGTGGTTGGGGAGGACTTCTCTGAGGAGGTGGCATTAGATTGAGACCTGAAGGAGTCAGCCAGATGCTCACGGCAATGTGGGAGGAAGGGAGAAGGTGGGAGCGATGGGGAGTCCCTGGGGAGAACATTCCAGAAAGGGGGACTGCAAGTGCAGAGGTTCAGATGAGCGGATTGCTTCACTTAGCCAGGTGCTCTGAGCTGGAACTTTGTGGCATTTGGACATCTAGAGTCTGCCTCTTCTGGCTGGTTACCAGGCCTCTCTGCAGCTTTCCTGAGAAGGCATCCTAGCTTGCTCTGACCGGATGTTACTCAGTTCTTGAAACCTGAAGGGCTTTGCCATTCTTAGTGAAAAAGATCTGCAGGCAGAAGGCAGCAGCACCATTATGGTGTGCTCATGGCAGCGTGGGAACAAGGAGATGGCAGGGCTGGTACAGAGTCATTGGAATACACCAAGGGCTCATGTCCAGAAGATATGCGGGGCACCCCAACTCAGAAAAGACAAACAAAACGAACAAAACCTTGCTTTTGTTATCTGTGACTGCGTAACAAACCATCCCCAAACTTAGAACTTTGAAACAGCAACTTCTCGGCTCACGTTTCTGCGTTTGGACAGAGCTCTCTCTGCAGGGATGGCATTGTCTCTGTCCCATGAGCTGGGAGCTTTGCTAGGGCTGGAAGGTCTGCAATGGCTGCTGACACTTCAGGGTCTCTCTTCACGTGGCTTCTCCTGGAGTCTATCCTGGACCTCTTTACATGATAGTGGCCTTCAAGAACAACAAAAATCGAAGCTAAAAGGCCTCTAAGGGCAGGATGTGGAAGTCTAAGGATGTCAATTCTGCCAAATTCTATTGGTCAAAGTAGCCCACAGGACGGGCCTGGTTCAAGGGGAGGGAAACAGACTCCAGCCCTTGAGGGTAGGGGCAGCATCCACCAGGGAGGGGGAGGGACAGTGGGCTGCCATGTTTGGAAGCCACTTACCATAGGTCCCAAGGGAAAAGTGGACAAAAGGTGTGACATGTCATCCTGAAAAGAGATCTACCTGGCCAACAGGATTATGAAGAGATACCCAAACCTACGTGTTTATAATTTGCAGGAAAATGCAAATTAAAAGAAATTCAACAACATGCCAATCAGACTGGGGAAAATAAGAAAAGCAGACAATAAGTCCTGGTAGGATACAAGGAAACAGAAACCCCGCCAGCCCGGCCAGCAACTTGGAAGTAATTAGGGGTATTCATTATCTGTATTTCCTATGACCGAGAAAACTACCCCATGGGTCCTAAGGAGACAGTGTCAAAGGATATTTGTGCCATGGTTGTTTGAGGCCACCAAGGTGACCATCACCGGGGGAGTATTGAAATAAAATATTAAGGAAAACACAGGAACACGTAGAAGTGATGAACTACAGGTACACAGAGTGACAGGTTACACACAGACATATTCCAGTATGGGTGTCAAACAGATACAGAGTCAAGTAGGTGGAGAAATGGAGGTGGTGATGGTAGTTGTAAAAAAGAGATGAAATAAAAGTCACTAAACAAGGAGTCAATACGCCTCATTGGAATCCTGGCTCCATCTCTAACATGCTGTGTGACCTTGAGCAGATTTCTTTACTTTTTTTTTTTTTTTTTTTGAGACTAGATCTTGCTCTATAAGCCCAGGCTGTAGCCCAGGCTGGAGTGTAGGGTGCAATTATAGCTCACTGTAACCTTGAACTCCTGGGCTCAAGTGATCCTCCCACCTTAGCCTACTGAGTAAAAAGGACTACAGGTGTGTACCACCATGCCTGGCTTATTTTCTTATTTTTTGTGGAGACAGGGTCTTGCTATGTTGCCTAGGCTGGTCTCAAACTCCTGGCCTCAAGCAGTCCTCCTGCTTTTGCCTCCCAAAGCACTGGGATTATAGGCACGAGTCACCGCACCTGGCCTACTATTTTGGATTTCGATTTTTTCATCTGAGAAATGAGAGCACATGGGGGGGTCTCAAGAGGAAGTAGAAAGCATGCAAACTAGCTAATTTGTGGAGAGTTCAGTGAAAGGTCAAGTTACAAGGTGAGTAGAGAGTAGGGGGACCACAGGAAAAATGTGGGACCCCAGTGCTGAGAAATCAGGGAGCGAGAAGTGGAGGAGCACCTCCCAGCCCAAGACCTTAAGGGAGCAAGCTCCCTGATGGGATCTGGGTCCAGGGACACAGCTGGCTCTTGGTGATTGCAGGAAGGTGAGGGCTCTTCCTCTCCTCCATCCCTCAGCTCTTCTGCTGGGGAGTCAGGGCTCCTTAGAGAAACCAACAAACAGGGTGTGCATGCATGTGTGTGTGTGTGTGTGTGTGTGTGTGTGTGTTTCTTATCAAGAGAGAAGGAGAAAGATTTCTTTTAGGAATTGACTCACACCATTGTGGAGGCTTAGCGAGTCCAAAATCTGATGGGGAGACCAGTAGGCTGGAGAGCCAAGAAGGTGCTGCAGTTGGAACCTGAAGGCTGTCTGCTGCAGAGAGTCCTCTTGCTCAGGGAGGGTCAGTCTGTTGCAATATTCAGGCCTCCTACTAATGGATGAGACCCACTCACGTTCTGAAGGGTGATCCGCCCTACTCAAAACCCACTTACTCAAATGTTAATCTCATCTCAAAGCATACTCACAGAAACATCAAGAGTGATGCATAACTAAATCTCTAGGCACCACAGCCCAGCCAACTTGACACATGAAATTTTATGTGTTGCACCGACAGGAGCCAGAATGCAAGGGGGGCTTTGATGCAGCCTGTCCAGGTCCACCTCCCGGATGCAGGGCAGGGAGGAGGAGCATGGGGAGGGGTCTGGAGAAACAAGCTTTGAGAAGAGTATGGCACAAAGGGTTGACACATCAGAGCTTGAAATCTGGTGCCAGCCCTCAGCCAAGTTTTGTTTGTCCTCTTCCCAATGAGGTTTTTTTTAAACTTTTATTTTATTTTATTTTATTTGAGACAGGGTCTCGCTCTGCAACCCAGGCTGGAGTGCACTGGCCTGGTGTGATCTCAGCTCACTGTAACCCTCATGTCCCAGGCTCAGGTGATCCTCCCACCTCAGCTTCCAGAGTAGCTGGAAGTGCACACCATCACGCCCAACTAATTTTTCTATTCTTAGTGGAGATGGTGTTTCTCCATGTTGCCCAGGCTGGTCTTAGACTCTTGAGCCTCAAGTGATCCTCCTACCTTGGCCTCCCAAAGTGCTGAAATTATAAGCGTGAGCCACTGTGCCTGACCCCTGGTGAATTTTAAATTATTATTTGCTAGTCATTAAAATTTAGGAGATTTCACATAAAAATCTGGATTTCTGCTTCTCTTGGAAAGGACAATACCAGATCTAACAATATGAGACCCTCACTGGCATCTGGCAACAATTGTTTGGAGCTGAGTAGTTTGTGGAGGAAATCTTAAGTTGGAACATAAGCATTCATCAGCCTCAGTCCCCACCACTCTTTAATGTCTTATACTGGCTCTCCTTGTTCAACTCTGTCACTTTCCTGGCTTGTGAAAGTATTTGAATCTATGACCTTTGAATTGCATGATCTGGGAGGTCTATTTCAGCATTAGCGGTCATGGGTTCTAATGACCTAGAGCAGCACTACCCACTGAACTTTCTGTAATGATGGAAATGGTCTATAAGTGCCCTGTGCAACACAGTAGCCACTCGCTATGTGTGGCTATTGAACATTTGTAATGTGGCTAGTTCAAACTGAGATCTGTCATAAGTAGAAAATTGTAATATGAGAAAATAAGTGTAAAATATCCTGTCAATTTTTATATTATTTACATGTTAAAAGGATATTTATGATATGTTACATTGAGTAAAATATTTTATTAAAATTAATTTCTGTTTTTAAAAATTCAATATTTTAAATTTTAAAAATGTTATGTATCAACTTGGCTGGGCCATAGTGCTCAGATATTTGGTCAAGCATTATTCTGGATATTTCTGTGAGGATGTTTTTAGATGAGACTAACATTGGAATCAGTGGACTTTGAGTAGGGCTACTAGAAAAGTTTAAATTATGCATTCGGTTCGAGTTGGCTCACATACTGTTGCTATTGGATAACACCAGCAGTATAGGAAGATTCTGGCTGCTTCTCTGTATTCTCAAACCATCTGGACAGTGGCAACATTGAAGAAGGCTGAAGAATTCAATGACTCTAATATTCTATGCAGCCGGGTGCAGTAGCTCACGCCTGTAATCCCAGCACTTTGGGAGGCTGAGGTGGGCAGATTACTTGAGCCCAGGAGTTTGAGACCAGCCTGGGCAACATGGCAAAAGTCCATCTCTACTGCAAATAATACTCTGTGGATCTCTCATTCTGATCCCAGGCCAGGCTCTCCAGGAAGATCTGAAGGCTTACCTCTTCCTCTTCCTCTTCTGTCTTATGGCTCTGAATCCTCCACCCACAAATTCCCCTGAACAACGCTGATTCTATTTTTGATGATTCAGAAGCACCTTCCGGATGTTGTGGGACTTGAGGTCAGGCCAGCCTTATATAGACAGAGGTAACTGCCTACATATACCAAGAAAAGCCAAAAATATCTTTTGCCTGTTCATTCCCTATGTCCCCATGCTCCCAAATCCTACATATCCACCCGAGGCCTTCTGGAAACAAACTGCCTGGTCCTTATCCGACCAGCTCCCTAGTGCCTGTGCAGAAACTGGGCAGATGCTGGTGGCTGGCTTCTAGGACTGTTTCTGTCTGACCAGCACAATGCCCTGAAGTTTGCTATGTGATAGGATCCAGGCCAGGGTGACCTGGTGAGCATCAGAAGTCTCAACAATCAGATGTGAGCAGACAGGGGCTCACTTGGCAGAGCTGTCCCCCCAGGCAGGAGGGATCGAGGTGTGAGCATTTACCTATTGCTTATTGAACACTCTATATGCATTATCTCATTAAATCCTCAAACAGTCCTTAAAGTAGGTACTGTATTACCGTCATTATTGCAGAGGATGCACAACTTCAGAGAGGGACAGTGTCTTGCCCAAGGTCACACAGCAGAGTAAGTGGCAAAGTTGGCATTTGAGTTCGGGTCTGCTGCCTCCAGTCCAGGGCCCCTGGAGTTTGGGAGAATAGCTAGACACCTCCTTGCAGCCAGACAGCTAACAGCAGGCCTGACTGCAGAAGGTGAAAATTGATGGTCCTCATGCTGGCTTTGGCCTATAGACCTGTTAAGATTGGTCTGCATGGTAGTCTTTCATTTAAAAAAAAAAAAATGCTGACATTTACATTAAAAAGAGAATGACTGGCGTCTTTAGAAAAGCTGGAAAATCTGGTCGTGGTGGACCTCATTTTCAAGGGGCTTTGATCCTCAATTTGAGATGAGTAACAGCTGACCAGACAGGAGGGAGCGAGGGGGCTACACTTTGCAGCTCACTGCTATTTGCATTCATCCTGCTTTGTTCATGACCTGAGCAGGCTGATCACTGCGGGTACACAAGTTTGCTGCTGCTAATCTGCCTCATGTACTTAGTTCTTTGCAGACCTGGTGGCTGGCCTAACGTCCTGGAGGGGTACATGGTCTGGGAAGTGTGTTAGGGTTCTGGCCACAGGTATTCCATTCAATCGCTATGTGACTATGAGAATGTCACTTCCCCTATCCAGGCCTCAGGACATTCCCCTTCCGGCCTGAGAGTGACCCAGGCAACATGTCCTTATAAGGGAAAATGACTGTGCCCTTACTGGTCCATCCCACAGAGGGGGAGCCTGGGGGGCTCAGGGTAGGCCTGCTGGGAGTGATGAGTTACAGAGATGCTGGAGAGGTGTCTGCATTTCAGATAGGAACTGGCTTTCAGAACAGCCTGAAAGCAGACCTGCATGGCAATAACTGCAGAGGGTGTGCATGGGGAATTTACATTATTGAGTACCTACTACTTGCAGTATCAGCTGCACTATGAAGTAATCACGAGGTCTGTGAATTATCCCCTCCACAGCAGCAGAGCCCAGTGCCTAACTGGTATACCCTGAAGCCAGCCTGCTGGTTAGAAATCATGGCAGTGCCATTAATAGTTGAGCGGCGTGGTTGGCGACGTAGCTCTCTGTCTCAGTTTTCTGAGCTGAAGAATGAAAAAAACATCCTTACCATAAAGAGATGTTCAAAGTAAGGGTTCAGTGAATTTGAAGAGAAATTGTTTAGAAGAGTGCCTGATACATAGTAAGTGCTCAATAAATATTAACCGTTATTTTCATTAACCTTTTTTTTTTTCTTTTTTTTTTGAGACAGAGTCTCACTCTGTACCCTGGCTGGAGAGCAGTGGCATGATCTCAGCTCACTGCAACCTTACTTCCTGGGTTCAAGCGATTCTCCTGCCTCAGCCTCCTGAGTAGCTGGGACTACAGGTAAGCACCACCACAAACCAGTGAATTTTTGTATGTTTAGTAGAGACAGGGTTTCACCATGTTGGCCAGGCTGATCTCAAACTCCCGACCTCAGGTGATCCACCCGCCTCAGCCTCCCAAAGTGCTGGGATTACACACTGCGCCAGGCCTCATTAATCTTTTTTTAAGGGGAGAAAACAGGCAGAGAGATATTAGGTCACCAGCCCAAGCTCTCATAGCTAGCGAGGGACAGAGCTGAAATGTGAAGCCAGGTCCAAGTCAGGCTAAAGGGGTCTAGGGAAGGAGACCGGAGCCACTGCTCCCAGAACTTGGCAGGGATCTGATTATCACCTGAGTCCCAAGAGCAGAAATCAGGCTCCCCTTGGGGCGCACAACTGTGGATTGGGAGGGAAAGGGGAGCTATGTGGTTTCTCTGTGCCACAGTTTCCTTCTCTGTAAAATGGGGCTAATTCTACCTTCCTGCTACCAAGATTAGAGACATTGCTTGGGAAAGGCTGTCTTTTTCTCTTCCCACACCTTCCACCCGCTCCTGCCTGTGGGCAGAGGATGAGGCAGCTTGCCCAAGCCTCTGGGAGGTGGACCCCGAAAAGGGCGGGACAAGGCAGCCAGGAGAGCTTCATTAAAGAGTGGAAAAGCAGAAGTGACAGGGATTCCCAAGTCCCAGCAATTCCCCCACTTCCTCTCCACCTGCCACGGCTGCCAGCGACCGCCCGCCTGAAACCACTGCTGTTCGGGCAGCATGCCAGGCCACCCAGGAGCAGCTGAGCACCTTGTCAAGACCAGGTAGGTCTGAGAACTTTGGACACTGAGGGCTACAGGTGAGAAAACAGTCAGCCGTTGGGGGTGATAGATATGAATCCAAATCTTCAGCTCCACCATTCCCTGGCTGTGTGATCTTAGGCAAATCCTCACCTCTCTGAGCCTCAGTTCCCCATCTGTGAAATGTAAGGATAATGACATCTACAAGACTGTTGCCAGAATTGAATAAGAAAACGCATCCTTAGGACCTGGCACATGCTTGGCTCAGAGTAAGCACTCACTAAACAGCAGCTAGTTTCCTTGCCATTTTCAATACCCCGTGCAAGAATTGTCATCCAATATGACTTAGGACTGGCTTTCAATCCTTACAATGGTTTTTATTATTAGCTATTATTCTAAAAGCTACTGTGTTCCAAATATTAATTATATAGTAGAAGGGGCTGTTTAGTCCCAAATTCAAATGCCTTCGGGAGCTGGGAAGGGGATGTGCCTGTGGGAGGCCACCTGCGTGTGCAGACAGACCGTTCCTTGATCAGCGGGATGCAGTCTGCAGGGTTGCTCCCCTGTCGAAGGCGAGTAGTGGATACTCAGCTCCAGTTACCTGTTGCAAAGGTGGGAGCTCTAACCCAGATCTCATTTCTCAAGAAAAGCTGGAAACCCAGATTTTAATGTGAAACTTCCTTATTTCCAAATGGGCGCGGCTTACACACACACACACACACACACACAAACACACACACACAGTGGGCCACAATAAAGCACATTTGCATATGATTCAGCCTTTAGGGCTTCAAGATTGTGACCTCCACTCCAGCCCCACAGGCCTTACTACATCTCCACTTCCCACTGTTCTGGTTCTCCCAACTCCCTATTTCCCAACACTCAGAGCACAGAACCTTTGCACACACTGTTCCTTCTGTCAGGGATGTCCAACTCCCTTCTTCACCTACAAACTGATACTTGTCCTTCCACCCCCAGCTGGAATGTCACCTCTTCCAGGAAACCTTCCTGACTCCCAGGTAAAACTGGGTCACTCTCCATCTATCCCACCCCAGTCCAGGCCCAGGCATACCTTGCTCAGAATTCTTTTTTAATGAACTTAAACGCTGATGATCTATTTAAGTCTCCTCAATTAGACTGTGAACTCCTTTAGTGGGACCAGGACTTAATTCTTGGGGTCCACAGGGGTCAGCACAGAGCTTGGCACAGAGGAGACGCGAGTGAACATTTACATCGTTGACATAAGTATCGTCAGAGTAACAAGTGGTGCAGTTTTATAGGATCCTTCTTCTGTGTCAGCCCCTGTGTAAAGTGCTTTACATGCATTATTTCATTTTATTGTCCCAGAAGTCCTTTGACAAAGGTATCTGTATTAGTCTGGAATCACTGAGTTGCAAGTGACAGATTGATCTTGCACTGCCTTGAGAAAAACAGACATTTTCTAGTGTGTGGTCCGGCATAGATTTGGGCTTCAGGCATGTCTGGATCCAGGTACTCCAGCAAGGCTACTGGGACTCTCTGTTTCCTAACACTGTTTTCCTTGTGTTACCTTCATCCTAGGCCAATCCATACTACATGGTGGTCCCCAAGGCTTGAGGCATCCCTCCTACCAGCTTAGCTTTCAAGGCGACAAAGAGCAGGGGTCTTTTTTTTTGTTTTTGTTTGTTTGTTTTGTTTTGTTTTGTTTTGTCATTGCAGCAAAGCCCTGAGGAAAGCTCTCTTGGCACCTCCAGTCAGGTGTAATCCCTGCACCAGTCACCGTGGCCAGGGGATCAGAGGTACTTGGATCAACTAGACCCAGTCACATGCTTATCCTTCAAGCTGACGATGGTGGAGCAACTCAGCGGCTTTGCCTGTAACCAACACAGCGATAGCCTCCCCACCACCCTCCCTGCCCTTTATCATCGTATTCCCGTATAACCTTTCTGCCTGCTCTCACTTAAGAGAATGTATGATCTCTAACCTCAACTGGGCCTCAGTGTTGCCCAGCACATGTTATTGCCCTAGTTCATTTGTTCTCCCACTTTCCTGGGCAACCATTTTGTACTTTCTTCTTCCTCTTCAAGCATCCGTCACCTCCTCCAGCATCTTACCTTCTCTGCTGGGCTTGCTTCCTGCCAGCCTGAGCAAACAGAAGCAATCAGTCATGCTACTCCCAGTGAATATTTTTGGGGCACTCACAATACAGCAGACACTATTGTAGGCACTCGGGACATATCAGTGATCAAAAGGGACAAAGTCCCTGCCCCGGTGGAGTTGACTCTAGTGGTAGATAATAGCTGATGTGATGCTTACCATGTGCCAGAAACAAAGTGACCCCAGGAGATACCTGCTTTGATTGTACCATTTTATAGATGAGACGGCTGAGACACAGAGAGGTAATGATACATACCCAAGGTCACAAAGCTGGCAAGTGGTGGAGCAGGAATTCGAGCCCAGGCAGTCCAGAGGTCATACCCTAAGCATTACTCTGTTCTGCGTATATCAGAGGATACTTTTCACAAGTGTACACATGTTGCCTGTTCATTCACCATCATCTGTACCTATTTCCTCCGCTTTCCCACCTGCTATTAAGGATGAACGACCCCTGCTCCATTCTAAGAGCAGCCCCACCTTGCATGTTCTCAGTCTCACCCTCTGCCCCCACCCCTACAGGTGTCATTCCAGGGAGTCTCCCCTTTGTCAATGTCTCCCCTCTCGGTGAGATCTCCCACCTGTAAACATGCTATAGATTTCCTCACCTTACATGAATCCTCTTGGTCCAATTTCCCGTAGCGACCAGCCACTGCTTCATTTCTCTGCTGTTTTACTGCAGAAATTACTGGAAAGAGTTGTCTATATCTGTGTTTCCTATTCTTCTCCTTCCCATCTCTCCTGGACCTAGTCTAGTTGGGTTTTGGCCCAAAAGGCCACCAAACTGTCCCTGCCAAGGTCAGCAGTGACCTCTAAGCAGCTAACAGGCATTGCTCAGTCTTCATCTTTCTTGACCTGTTGGCTGCATTTGACGTACTTGATCACTCCCTTCTCCTTGAAACATTTTGTTTACTTGGCTTCCTAAGCATCACATTGGTTTTCCAGTCTCCTTTGCTGGTTCCTTCTCATCTAAGAGCCCCTAACTTTGGAGTGCCCTGAGGCATGTCCTTGGATGTCTTTCCTCCCCAGTGACACACTCTCTTGAGGAATCTCATCGTGCACCGTAGCTTTAGGTGGGGATATAAAGTTGGGAGACATCTATAAACCAATGATTTCCAATGTTATAACTCCAGCCTGATTTCCTCTCTGAATTTCTGTCTTCTATTTCCAACCACCTTCTCAAAACCTCCACGGAATGGCTCAACTGAATCTCCAATTCAAGAGTTCTGAACTGAATTCCTCTTCTCTCCCCCTCCACTCAAACCTGTTTTGACCACAGAGTTCTCATCTCAAGAAATGACACCTCAGTGCTTCCAGTTACTCAGACACAAAAGCTCCTCATCATCCTTGACTCCCCTCTTTCTCTCACACCCCACAACCAATCAGCCTCTGCAAATCTTGTTGACTCTGCCGATAAAATGTGTTCAGAATCCAAGTTTTCTTTACTATTCCTCTGCCATAGCTCTTAATATAGTGCAAGCCCATGAAGGTAGCGACTTCGTTTTTTTCATTCCTGTTTCTCCAATGGTTAGCACAAAGTCGTTGCTTGATAAACGCTTGTTGAACGAATAAATATAAGGATAATAGAATATAAAAGTTCCTCACAGGCCAACTAGTCCACCCTCCTCACCCCTAAATTATAGAGGAGATCCTGAAGTTCAGAAAGAATAGAAGGTCCAGAATCATACAGCAAGCCACCAAGACTATGAATTCAAGTGAAATTGTTTCTCTTCTCTCTCCTCTTACTCATTCTCTCTCTTTCACCTGTGCTTCTCGCTCCATAACTCTTTCATTCTCTTGGACCAGTTGCCTTCACAAAACTGTAATGATGGACTCAAACAGGATAGACTTTCATCCTCACGTCCTCAGGAACTGCCTCTGAGCTGGGCTCTTCCCTGACAGTTCTAGCAAGAATAATCCTGGGGAAGGCTCTGATTGGTTCAGCTTGTGTCACGTGGGTATATAGTGAGTTACTCTGATGGGTCCACGTGGGTAACTAAAAGGGTGGATTCTGTTAGCAGAGCCTGCTGATGGGTTTGTGGGGCAGGGGCAGTGGACAGACACCCATCCACCTCCTGATAGAGATGCCCCTCAATTTCCTTGTGTGTAGGTGGAGGTCCTGGGACTTGGGGCTCTGGAAGGCCCTCGCCCCACTGCAGGCTGCCTGGGACGCCTTCTCCCAGCCTGTTCCGGCCAACTGTAGCCAGCTGCTGACCCAGCTCTTCCTGTGTGCCTCCCTGGCCGCTGCTGCTGCAGGTCTGGTTTATCACTGGCTGGCATTCTTGCTGCTTTATCCTCCTGGACCTTCAGGCATGGTGGCCACTGTCTGTGGCCTCCTGGTCTTCCTGAGCCTGGGCCTGGTGCCCCCAGTCCGCTGCCTGCTTGCACTCAGCGTGCCCACCCTGGGCACGGAGCAGGGACGCCGGCTGCTCCTGTCCTACAGCACTGCCACCCTGGCCGTTGTTGTGGTGCCCAACATCCTGGCCAACGTGGGTGCAGCCGGGCAGGTGCTGAGGTGTGTCACCGAGGGTTCCCTGGAGAGTCTGCTCAACACCACTCAACAGCTGCACGCAGCATCAAGGACTCTGGGCCCCGCAGGCCAGGCAGGCGGCCGGGGCTTGACATTTGAGGCCCAGGACAATGGCTCTGCCTTCTACCTTCACATGCTCAGGGTCACTCAGCAGGTCCTGGAGGATTTCTCTGGCCTGGAGTCCCTGGCCCGGGCAGCAGCACTAGGGACCCAGCGAGTGGTCACAGTGCTGTTTATGCTGGGCCTCCTGGTGGAGTCGGCATGGTACCTCCATTGCTACCTGACAGACCTGCGGTTTGACAATATCTACGCCACACAACAGCTGACCCAGCGGTTGGCACAGGCCCAGGCTACACACCTGGTGGCCCCTCCACCCACCTGGCTGCTCCAGGCGGCTCGGCTGAGGCTGTCACAGGAGGAGCTGTTGAGTTGTCTTCTAAGGCTGGGGCTGCTTGCCCTCCTCCTGGTGGCCACGGCTGTGGCAGTGGCCACAGACCATGTAGCCTTCCTCCTGGCACAGGCGACCGTGGACTGGGCTCAGAAGTTGCCAACTGTGCCCATCACGCTCACGGTCAAGTACGATGTAAGTGTGATGATGGGAAGAAGGAAGGGAGTCGTTGTTTTGAGAGAGGGGGGCAGTCTGTTAAACCCTTGACTTGTGATTAAATTTGACTTGCCTCCAAGAAATAGCCCGTGAATCAGCCATGGGGCCCTGCACCACGGGTAGTGGGACTCATCGGATACCCACAACAGCCCTAGGAAGTGGGTTCCATTTTCACTTCCCATTGCAGTTGAGGATGCTGAAACCCAGACACCTTAAAATAACTTGCGTCCAAGGTCACCCATCACAAGTGGCAGCATGTCCTAGCCTCATTTTCCTCATTGGTACAAATCAAATCAATCCTCCTAATCCTACGAGGCTATTGTGTCTTACAATGTGATATTGTCCTAAAGTACCTAGTAAGCTCCATGGCACATAAGAGATATTTAATAAAGAGTGGCTGTTATTAATAGCTCACATCTGTCTATATCAGACTGGAGGAAGACTTTGGAATGGGCTTGATCAGAAGGCAGCCAACTATAGCCTTCCGGAGTCTTTGTAAAGAAGGTATTTTTTAGAACACAGCCATGCCATTTGTCGATATATTGTCTGTGGCTGCCCTACAAAGGCAAAGTTGAGTAATTGCAACAGAGACTGTATGGCCTGCAAAGCCTGAAATATTTACTATTTTTAAAATGATATAGAAAATATTTACTATCGACTTATAATCAGATATATTACTATCAGATCAAGAGTTGTATTTTTCGATCCTTTCTTTTGCCAGAGATCTTTTTATTTTTAATTTTGAGTAGAGAGGTCTCACACAAAAGTCCATTGCATAAAACATATCAAAGTGTCAGACTCTGAGCTAATAATATTAACAGCTTATATTTATCAAGTACTTATTACATACTAAGAAAGTGTTTTTCAAACTGCACAAAATCAATTTAATCAATTTAAGAAGTCACAGACAGTTTTTTAAATGAAATAGAATCGACTGGAAAATTATAAGATTATATCTTAGACAATAAGGGAGTATATGGGTTTGTGAATATTTTCTTCAGTTATAATACAATCTGTGCTTTCAAGGTGCTGTAAAATGCATTTCTTTTCTTTCCTTTTTTGAGACACGGTTTCACTCTGCTGCCCAGGCCAGAAAGCAGTGGTGCAATGGTGCAATGGTGCAATCACAGCTCACTGTAACCTTGACCTCCTGGGCTCAAATGAGCCTCCCACTTCACCTACCTTGGCCTTCCAAGTAGCTGAGACTACAGGCATGCACCACCACCCAGTTAATTTTTCATATGTTTTTAGAGATGGTGTCTCACTATGTTGCCCAGACTGGTCTCGGACTCCTGGGCTCAGGCATTCTTCTCACGTCAGCCTCCCAAAGTGTTGGGCTTACAGGCGTAAGCCACCATGCCTGGCCTGTAAGTCGCATTTCTTACCATAGGTCACAGTAAAGAAATGTGTCAGGCAATGTTCTAAGTATGTTTCCTGATTTACTGTTTTTCACCAAATCTCAGATAGTCATCAATTGCAAGTCACATCATTATTTTATGTATCCTTAGGGCAGAAAATGCTACCAATTCAACTTTGACACAATGTTTTCTTATCATTTAGAATTTTAATTGTATTTGTATAAAATAGTTCACTTATGATTTAACATAGGTTTATTTTGTCATATATTTCTCGTGCATACATAAAAAAAAAATAGGGGGCTTGGCATGGTAGCTCATGCCTATAATCCCAGCACTTTGTGAGGCTGAGGTGGGTGGATCACCTGAGGTCAAGAGTTCAAGACCAGCCTGGCCAACAACATGGTTTGGCAAAAGAACCTGTTTCAGACTCCTAGTCTCATTGGGTGCTCCTCAAACCCTGGGATTGAGGTCCCTCTCAAACCCTCAAACCCTCCTCAAAACGCTACCAATTCAACTTTGACACAATGCTTTCTTATCATTTAGAATTTCAATCAAAGTTGAATTGGTAGCATTTTGAGGAGGGTTTGAGGGTTTGAGGAGGACCCAATGAGACTAGGAGTCTGAAAAAGATTCTTTTGCCAAATAAAAATCACCATACAAATGTTACTATCGTTAGTATCTTTGAGCAGAATATTTTAGAGAAAACAAATTGTCTATGGATGTTTGCTCCTTGCTGAGTCCTTAGTGAATACTTTAGAGGTCTTATTCCATCCATTTCTTCCTTCACAGAAATGGGGTTATTTCTGTACCCATTTTGCAGATGAAGGCAGGGAAAGCTGGACAAGCCTCCTCTAGAGGTGGGGAGTGGCCAGAGGGGCCCTCAGTTGACGCCGTCTTTTTCTCCTTTCTCAAGGTGGCATACACTGTCCTGGGCTTCATCCCTTTCCTCTTCAACCAGCCGCCCCCGGAGAGCCCCTTCCTCTCTGTCCACAGCTCCTACCAATGGGAGCTCGGCCTCACCTCCGCCCGCTGCCCACTGCTACCCGCCCGGCGTCCCCGCGCGGCCGCCCCGCTGGCCGCGGGGGCCCTGCAGCTCCTGGCGGGCTCCACGGTGCTCCTGGAGGCCTACGCCCGCCGCCTGCGCCACGCCATCGCCGCTTCCTTCTTCACAGCCCAGGAGGCGAGGAGGGTCCGCCACCTGCACGCCCGGCTTCAGCGAAGACACGACAGGCACCAAGGCCAGCAGCTGTCCCTGGGGGCTCCTTCCTGCGCCCCACACCCAGACCTGCCTGCAAGCCTCCGGCATGGATAGACTGCAGGCTGGATGCCTTGAAGAACCGAGAGCAGAGAGGGAGAGGGGAAAGAGCTTTGGAGTTGCAGAGACCTGAGTTGTAGCCTCGGTCCTGTGCCACCTCCCTGTGTGACCTTGGGTAGGTCACTTCACCGCTCTGAGCTTCGGCTTCCACCTCTGCATAACGACTGCATATTTACCATTGATGGGACCTGTTTCCCACGCAGGGATGTGGTCAGGATGGAAGGAAATACTGGGCGTGATAGGCCTGGATAACTGGTAAAGAACTGTGCAAAGGCGAAGACAAGGGGTGCAGAGACAGCTCATGGTTCCTCCAGGCCTGCTGGAGATCAGGCTCATCTCATCTGCACCAACTCCATCTAACAGGCTCATCTCATCTCTACCTGTTAGATGGAGAACTTGCATCATGAATTTCTCGAAATGCTCCTGGAACTTATTTATATGCCTCAAAATCCTGTAAACTCATTTATAGTAACCCACAGTTTTAATTTTATAAATAAATGTATTTATTAAATCTTAGATTATATTATTCCTCTGCCTCGAATTCCTTCAGGGTCTTTCCATTGCCAGGATTAGATTGCCAAATTAAAATATAGGACACTTAGTTCAACTTGAATTTCAGATAAACAGCAAATACTTGTTTAATTAAAAACTTAAATGAAATTTAACAGAGTTTAACTGAGCAAAGAACGCAGCCCCCAGAGCCAGAATAGGTTCAGAGCAACTCTGGGGGGTGCAACATGGTCAGATAATGTTTATGGGCAGAAAAAGGAGAGATATACAGAAAACACACGTGAGGTACAGAAACAGCTGGATTGGTTACAGCTTGGCATTTGCCTTATTTGCACACAGTTTGAACAGTTGGCCACCTTTGATTTATAGCTTCAATGCTATTCCCATCAAGCTATCATTGACTTTCTTCACAGAATTAGAAAAATCTACTTTAAATTTCATATGGAATCAAAAACGAACCCATATAGGCAAGGCAATCCTAAGCAAAGAGAACAAAGCCAGAGGCATCATGCTACCTGACTTCAAACTATACTACAAGGCTACAGGAACCGAAACAGGATGATGCTGGTACCAAAACAGATATATAGACCAATGGAACAGAACAGGGGCCTCAAAAATAACACCACACATCTACACCCATCTGATCTTTGACAAACCTGACAAAAACAACCAATGGGGAAAGGATTCCCTATTTTAAAAATAGTATTGGGAAAACTGGCTAGCCATATGCAGAAAACTGAAACACCTTATACAAAAATTAACTCGAGATGGATTAAATATTTAAACATAAGACCTAAAACCATAAAAGCCCTAGAAGAAAACCTATGCAATACTATTCCGGACATAGGCATGGGCAAAGACTTCATGACTAAAACACCAAAAGCAATGGGAACAAAAGCCAAAACTGACAAATGGGATCTGATTAAACTGAAGAGTTTCTGCACAGCAAAAGAAACTATCAGAGTAAACAGGCAACCTACAGAATGGGAGAACATTTTTGCAATCTATCTATCTGACAAAGGGCTATTATACACAATCTACAAGGAACTTAAACAAATTTACAAGAAAAAAGCAAACAATCCCATCAAAAAGTGGGTGAAGGATATGAACAGACACGTTTCAAAAGAAGACATTTAGGCAGCCAACAAATTTGTGAAAAAAACTCATAATCACTGGTCATTAGAGAAATGCAAATCAAAACCACAATGAGATACCATCTCACATCAGTTAGAATGGCGATCATTAAAAAGTCAGGAAACAGCAGATGCTGGAAAGGATGTGGAGAAATAGGAACGCTTTTACTCTGTTGGTGGGAGTGTAAACTAGTTCAGTCATTGTGGAAGACGGTGTGGTGAATTCCTCCAGGATCTAGAACTGAAAAATACCATTTGACCCAGCAATCCCATTACTGGGTGTATACTCAAAGGATTATAAATCATTCTACTATAAAGACACATGCACATCTATGTTTATTGCAGTACTATTAACAATAGCAAAGACTTGGAACCAACCCAAATGCCCATCAATGATAGACTGGATAAAGAAAATGTGGCACATATACACCGTGGAATACTATGCAGCCATAATGAGTTCATGTCCTTTGCAAGGACACGGATGAAGCTGGAAACCATCATTCTTAGCAAACTAACACAGGAACAGAAAACCAAACACCGCATGTTCTCACTCATAAGTGGGAATTGAACAATGAGAACATATGGGCACAGGGAGGGGAATATCACACACTGGGGCCTGTTGGGGGATGGGGGCAAGGGGAGGGATAACATTAGGAGAAATACCTAATGTAGATGATGGGTTGACGGGTATAGCAAGCCACCATGGCACGTGTATACCTATGTAACAAACCTGCATGTTCTGCACATGTATCCCAGAATTTAAAGTATAAAAAAAAATTTTTGATTGGCTTTGCTTACATCTGATGATCTTGAGATCTAGGAGAGCCTTAAGGTTCTTGGCAAATAAATAAATAAATAAATAAAAGCCATTTTTTATAAGGTTTGAGCAGATAGTACATTTATTTTGTTGTTTTAAAAGATAGGTGAGAATTAAAATGTTTAAATGGTGTTTACTTCCAAGGTGATTCTTTTCATATTGTTATTATTATTATTAGAGATATTATCTTGCTTAGTCTCCCAGGCTGGACTGGACTGCAGTGGCACAATCTCAGCTCATTACAACTTGCCCTCTTGGGTTCAATCGATTCTCGTGCCTCAGCCTCTTGAGTAGCTGGGATTATAGGTGTGCACCACCACCGCTAATTTTTTATTTTTAGTAGGGACAGGGTTTTGCCATGTTGACCAGGCTGGTCTTGAACTCCTGACCTCAAATGATCCGCCTGTTTTGGCCTCCCAAAGTGCTGAGATTACACACATGAGCCACCATGTCTAGCCTATTTCCAAGGTAATTCAATGAAATCAATAATTTGAGTTGGTTTCAGATCTTTTTCTTTAATGAGGAACAACTGTAATATGGGTACAAAATTTTAATGCTCAGGAAAAATTGGCCTAGTCCTTATGGAAATTATATTGATTGAGATTTTTTTCAAACTACTTTAGTTGTGTTTACTATTATTAACATTAAGTGCCAGGCGAGGTGGCTCACACCTGTAATCCCAGCACTTTGTGAGGCCAAGGCGGGCGGATCACAAGGACAGGAGATCGAGACCCTCCTGGCTAACACGGTGAAACCCCGACTCTACTAAAATACTAAAAATTAGCCAGGCATGGTAGCAGGTGCCTGTAGTCCCAGCTACTCAGGAGACTGAGGCAGAATGGCATGAACCCGGGAGGCGGAGCTTGCAGTGAGCCAAGATTGCACCAGTGCACTCCAGCCTGGGTGACAGAGTGAGACTCCGTCTCAAAAACAACAACAACAACAACAAAAAAAAACAAAAAACATTAAGTGGCATTGACTTAGATTAAGTAGTAACAAAAACAAGTATGAGACTTTCTAGTGATTTTTGATCCCAAGGGGTTTATCACTGATGGGCCTTCATATGTGTACTTGAAAACAAAATATACACAAGTGTTGTACTGGTTTGAAAATTTTAGTGGTGAAAGTTACCTGGTCAGTTGACAGTACTGTATCTAGAAACCAATCTTGGAAATGTATGATGATGCTTTTTTATTTATTTATTTTATTTTATTTTTGAGATGGAATCTTACTCTGTCGTCCAGGCTGGAGTGCAGTTGGGTGATCTGGGTTCACTGCAACTTTCACTTCCCAGGTTCAAATGATTCTCGTGCCTCAGCCTCCCAAGTAGTGGAGATTACAGGCGCGTGCCACCATGCTTGGCTAATTTTTAAATATTTTTTAGTAAAGATGGGATTTCACAATGTTTACCGGGCTGGTCTTGAACTCCTGGTCTCAAGTGATATACCCTCCTCAGCCTCCCAAAGTGCTGGGATTACAGGTGTGAGCCACCATACCTGACAATGATGCTCTTTTAAATAGCTGAAAAGAAATTATTGTATGCTTGTTCTTACTTTGTCATTGTTTTGTTGTATAGCATTTAAGTGAAAGGAGATTATTTATCCTCATACTGAATTTCCAAAAATGATATTTGTATTTATCATATTTTAGTGATGGAGAGAAATGTTAGTTGTCTTACTTTGATAAGTTCAGCATAGGACCTATCACATTTTTTATGCTTTTAGCCACAATTCTGTCACTAGAATGCTAGCAATGAGACATATGCAATGAATAACCTAACTACTTTAATACTGTGGTTTGAAGTGCTGCAGGCAGTAGCTCCTAAACACCAAATCACAGTGTTTTAATTTATGACATGTTAGACTGATAGGCTTTTCTGGAGTAAAAATATCTATTAACTAATCCTTGTGCTGTTAAATTACAGGGTTTTGACTCTTGGGTCTGAAGAAGGCACTGGCTCCTGCTTAATCCTGAGCATTGACACCAGTCAAAGCCCTGTCATCAGACCTGGGAGAAGCCGACAATCAAAATGATTGGCTTTTATTTTATTTTATTTTATTTTTTTGAGGTGGAGCCTCACTCTGTCACCCAGGCTGGAGTGCAGTGGTGCAATCTTGGCTCACTGCAACCTCCACCTCTTGGACTCAAGCAATTCTCCTGCTTCCAGCCTCTGAGTACCTGGGCTTACAGGCACGCACCACCATGCCCGGCTAATTTTTGTACTTTTAGCAGAGATGGGGTTTCGCCATGTTGGTCAGGCTGGTTTTAAATTCCTGACCTAACGTGATCCACCAGCATGAGCTACTGTGCCCAGCCGTGATCTGCTTTCAAAAGACACAGGGCTAGCTGGGCACAGTGGCTCACGCCTGTAATCCCAGCACTTTGGGAGGCTGAGGCAGGTGGATCACAAGGTCAAGAAATCGATACCATCCTGGCTAACACCATGAAACCCCATCTCTACTAAAAATACAAAAAAATTAGCCGGGTGTGGTGGCGGGCACCTGTAGTCCCAGCTAGTCGGGAGGCTGAGGCAGAAGAATGGCATGAATCCAGGAGGCGGAGCTTGCAGTGAGCCAAGATCATGCCACTGCACTTCAGCCTGGGTGACAGAGCGAGACTTTGTCTCAAAAAAAAATTATTTCAGTTTTTCTATAAATTAAACATTAACACCAAAACCACACTGATGCAAGGCCAGCATCTGGGCCTTCCTGGAGCATTAATCTACTCTTTAACAGAAAATTGTAAAAGATTATAAAAAGTTTATGGAACTCTTACCTTATGATCAAACTGATTACATTTGGATAGATTTGTTTATAAGGTTTTATTAAAATTAGTTTTAACATTAATAATATACCATATAAAGGTAAAATTTGGTTTTCTCTTGAACAAAATGTTCATGTAAGAGATAAGAGATTTTTGAGTAAAACTACAGAAAAAGAGAGTCTCTCCCTCTTAGTTGGCCTCATGCTGTCTTTATTAGGGCTTATTGTTTGAGAAGCTGAGTCTCCTCACTATCAAAGGGTAAGCTGTTTTGTATTATCATTTTTGCTAAATGAATGGCTATTTTATAGTGACCTGTATAATCCTATTTTGTGATGTCAGGTGTCTCAAAACTTTGATCTCTGACAAACTTTCCAACGGCAAAATTTCAAGTTCTAAATTCAGTCTTTTTGACCTCAAACTAACTTTTTTGGGTATAAGGTTCCCTGAAGTCCAAGAGAGACATATTAGGTGTATTTGGGTTGTTTGTTATGTTAGAATTATGCAGGAGGCATTGTCAATCAGAGGTGGTGTTCAGCTTCCTTTGGGATTTATTTATTTTTTTATTAGATGGGTCTTGCTCTATTGCCCAGCTGGAGTGCAGTGGCACAATCTCAGCTCACTGCAGCCTGTGCCTCCCAGGTTCAAGTGATTTTTGTGCCTCAAGCTTCCAAGTAGCTGGGATTACAGGCATGCATCACGACGTCCAACTGATTTTTGTATGTTTAGTGGACGTAAGGTTTTGCCATGTTGGCCAGGCTGGTCTTGAACTCCTGACCTCAGGTGATCCACCCGCCTTGGCCTCCTGAAGTTCCGGGATGATATGAGAGTTCTAAAATTCTGATATGTCTTAATATATGTTGTCACAGTAATTATTATTATTATGTTAACTGGTATGCCACAGGAATAACAAAATACCCTCGCTAACTGTGCCTTTATGGCTGTCTTAAAACTTTTGCCATCCACAATTGTAGTTTTGCTTTGATCCTTCTCAAAAAGTGACTTACATTCAGCTACAGTCCAGGGCTTTCTTCTTTGGGGAAGTTTATGAAAAATTCAACCTCTTGAATGCAGGTTTCTGATAACTTTGTAGACTGTGCCGTTGGATTAGAGAGAAAACTTCCAGGGCACTAACTGAAATGCTGATATGTTCATAAAGATTGCTAACTCAATATGAAGCATACCAGAAGTTGTTTGCATGGACTGAATTAATGGAGACTGAAATAATTTTTTATGGTTTTTTCGTTTGAAATATTGCTGATTTTGTTTTGTTTTGTTTTTCAGAGCCTGGATAATTATTTTTCTTTGGAGCTTTTATTGCCTCTGAGTATACTTTAAGTATATTGAATACAAGGTGCTTTCCTCAAACAGAATTTGAGGCATAGTTCTCTCTATGCCTAATTTCTTCATAATTTATAAATTATTTGTGAATATTCTTAATTCATGGCAATGTATGTTTGCTTGCATACATTCAATAAGAATCTATTTTATTTTATACTGTGACACAGGTGGATGAACTGGCTATTTTCCCAGGTCTTTGACTGAAATGGCCTTGTGAGAGGTTCCAGCAAGGCCAATTTAAGAGAGCCTATGTGGACAGTAATTCTTGCTGCACCTTGTGGAATAATCAGGCCACGTTTATGGGACTGCAGCTTATTTTGCAGGTGGGTTTGTCTTGCTGAGATTTGTCTTTGGTGGAAGTAGGGGACTGGAAAAAGAAAGATTGTTTCAGAAGAAAAGGACAGTATTAGATTAACCTGTGTGATTCCTGGGGGACCACATAGTTACCCATGGTATGAGGCTGCCCAGGATGCCCCTCCTCAATATGAAGCAGCTGGAATGATCAACAAGATTCCTCATGAATGAGGAATTGATATTTATGTATATACTATATTATTCTTTTTTTAAGATGGGGTCTCGCTCTATTGCCCAGGCTGGAATGCAGTGGTGCTATCTTGGCTCAACCTCTGCCTCCTGGTCCAAGTGATTCTTCTGCCTCAGCCTCCTGAGTAGCTGGGATTACAGGTGTGCACCACCATGCCCAACTAATTTTGTGTTTTTAATAGAGACGTTTCAGTATATTGGCCAGGCTGGTCTTGAAATCCTGACCTCAAGTGATCTGGTTGCCTTAGCCTCCCAAAGTGCTGGGATTACAGTCATGAGCTACGGCGCCCAGCCTATTTTTCTCAAAAAACAAAACAAAACAAAACAAAAAAACACAAAAACTGTAAACCATTTAAATTTAGCAGTGGAGGGTTTTATACCAACTTTAGTGACACTAAATGCTAATAAGTTCTGGTAACCCACTATCACTGGACCAACCTGTACTATAATTTTTGTCATTATTTTAGAGTGTACGGTTAGAAGTTAACCGTAAAACAGCCTCAGGCAGGTCCTTCAGGAAGTATCCAAAAGAGGGCATTGTTATTATAGGAGGCGACAGCTCCATGCGTGTTATCCACCCTGAAGACCTTCCAGTGGGACAAGATGTGGAGGTGGAAGACAGTGATATTGATGATCCTGACCCTGTGTAGGCTGAGGCTGATGTGTGTGTCTACGTCTTGGTTTTTAACACAAAAGTATTAAAAAGTAAAAAAAAAAAAAAATTAATAGATAAAAGCTTATAAAGTAAGGATATAAAGAAAATATTTTTGTACAGCTATACAATGTGTGTTGTAAGTGAAGTGTTATTACAAAAAAGTAAAAAAGTTAAAAAAATTTAAACATTTATAAAGTAAAAAAGTTACAGTAAGCTAAGGTTAATTTATATTGAAGAAAACAATTTTAATTAATTAGTGTGGCTTACGTGGGCAGTGCTTGTGAAGGCTGCAGTAGTGTACAGTAATGCCCTAGGCCTTCACATTCATTCACCACTTACTAACTCACCCATAGCAATTTTCAATCTTGCAAGCTGCATTTATTTACGGTCAGTACTCTATAGAAGTATATTTTTTTAAAAAAATCTTTTTTTTTTTTTTTTTGAGACGGAGTCTCGCTCTGTCACCCAGGCTGGAGTGCAGTGGCCAGATCTCAGCTCACTGCAAGCTCCGCCTCCCGGGTTTACGCCATTCTCCTGCCTCAGCCTCCCAAGTAGCTGGGACTACAGGCGCCCGCCACCTCGCCCGGCTAGTTTTTTGTATTTTTTAGTAGAGACGGGGTTTCACCGTGTTAGCCAGGATGGTCTCGATCTCCTGACCTCGTGATCCGCCCGTCTCGGCCTCCCAAAGTGCTGGGATTACAGGCTTGAGCCACCGCGCCCGGCCAAAAAATCTTTTGTACTATATTTTTACTGTACCTTTTCTATGGGCCTGTGAGGCCTGTGAGTTCCCGCGTCCACCAGCTCCCCCCGCAGCCGGCTCCCCCCGCAGCCGGCTCCCCAGTGGTCCGCTCCGTTTGCCAGGTGCGGATTCTGTTCCTAACCTAAGCCTGTGTGTTCTTCGCGGCTAACTGTGGCCCCGACAGGCCTGGGTTACTGCGGTGGCCGCAGCCAGAGCAGCCTTGGCGCTATGAAGGAGCCCGGGGCTACCCCTCAGCCTTACTGGGGGCTTGTCCTGGAGGAGCCACGCAGGGTTGCGGCAGCACTGCCTGAAGGCAGGAGACCAGATTCGACTCCTTACGGTTTTCCATGGAAATTGGTGATATGTGCAGCTGTCGTTGTATTTTTTGCTGTTCCCTTTTTCTTGTGGAGAAGTTTTAGATCGGTTAGGAGTCGGCTTTATGTGGGAAGAGAGAAAAAGCTTGCTGTAGCACTTTCTGGACTAATTGAAGAAAAATGTAAACTACTTGAAAAATTTAGCCTTATTCAAAAAGAGTATGAAGCCTATGAAGTAGAGTTATCTTTAGAGGATGCCAGCTCTGAGAAGGAGGCAACAGAAGCACAAAGTTTGGAGGCAACCTGTGAAAAGGTAAACAGGTCCAATTCTGAACTTGAGCATGAAATACTCTTTCTAGAAAAAGAGTTAAAAGAAGAGAAATCTAAACATTCTGAACAAGATGAATTGATGGCGGATATTTCCAAAAGAATACAGTTTCTAGAAGATGAGTCAAAATCCCTCAAATCCCAAGTAGCTGAAGCCAAAATGACCTTCAAGAGATTTCAAATGAATGAAGAACCACTGAAGATAGCAATACAAGATGATTTGAATGAAAATTCTCAACTTCAGGAAAGCCAGCAACAGCTTTTTCAAGAAGCTGAAGTATGGAAAGAACAAGTGAGTGAACTTAATAAACAGAAAATAACATTGGAAGACTCCAAAGTACACGCAGAACAAGTTCTAAATGATAAAGAAAATCACATCGAGACTCTGACTGAACGCTTGCTAAAGATGAAAGATCGGGCTGCTAGGCTTGGAGAAGACATAATGGATGATGGTAACTTGGAATTAGAAGTGAACAGTGAATTGGAAGATGATGCTAACTTAGATAATCCTCCAAAAGGAGCTTTGAAGAAACTGATTCATGCAGCTAAGTTAAATGCTTCTTTAACAACCTTAGAAGGAGAAAGAAACCAAATTCATATTCAGTTATCTGAAGTTGATGAAACCAAGAAGGAGCTCAGAGAGCATATTAAAAATCTTCAGACAGAACAAGCATCTTTGCAGTCGGAAAACACACACTTTGAAAGTGAGAATCAGAAGCTTTAACAGAAACTCAAGGTAATGACAGAATTATATCAAGAAAATGGAATGAAGCTATACAGGAAATTACTAGTAGAGGAAAATTACCGGTTAGAGAAAGAGAAACTTTCTAAAGTAGACGAAACGATTGGCCATGCCACTGGAGAGCTGGAGACCTGCAGAAAGCGAGCCAAAGATCTTGAGGCAGAATTTGAGAGAACTCTTCATTTTTATCAAGGAAAGATTATTTCCCATAAGAAAAAAGCACACGATAATTGTTTGGCAGCATGGACTGCTGAAAGAAACCTCAATGATTTAAGGGAAGAAAATGCTCACAACAGACAAAAATTAGCTGAAACAGACTTTAAAATTAAACTTTTAGAAAAAGATCCTTATGCACTTGATGTTCCAAATACAGCATTTGGCAGAGAGCATTCCTCCTATGGTCCCTCTCCACTGGGTCGGCCTTCATCTGAAACGAGATATTTTCTCTATCCTCCAACTGTGTTGGAGGGTCCACTCAGACTCTCACATTTGCTTCCAGGGGGAGGAGGAAGAGGCCCAAGAGGCCCAGGGAATCCTCTGGACCATCAGATGACCAATGAAAGAGGAGAAGCAAGCTGTGATAGGTTTACCGATCCTCACAGGGTTCCTTCTGGCACTGGGCCCCTGTCATCTCCGTGGGAACAGGCCTGTAGGATGATGTTTCCTCCACCAGGACAATCATATCCTGATTCAGCTGTTCCTCCACAAAGGCAAGACAGATTTTATTCTAATTCTGCTAGACGCTCTGGACCAGCAGAACTCAGAAGGTTTAATATGCCTTCTTTGGATAAAATGGATGGGTCAATGCCTTCAGAAATGGAATCCAGTAGAAATGATACCAAAGATAATCTTGGTAATTTAAATGTGCCTGATTCATCTGTCCCCGCTGAAAATGAAGCAACTGGCCCTGGCTTTTTCCCTCCACCTCTTGCTCCAATCAGAGGTCCATTGTGGCCAGTGGATATGAGGGGCCCGTTCATGAGAAGAGGACCTCCTTTCCCTCCACCTCCTACAGGAACCATGTTTGGAGCTTCTCCAGATTATCTGCCACCAAGGGATGTCCCAGGTCCACCACGTGCTCCATTTGCAATGAGAAATGTCTATCCACCGAGGGGTTTTCCTCCTTACCTTCCCCCAAGACCTGGATTTGTCCCCCCAACCCCTACATTCTGAAGATAGAGTGAGTTCCCTTGAGGGTTGGGTCTGCCTTCAAATGAGCCTGCTACTGAAGATCCAGAACCACGGCAAGAAACCTGACAATATTTTTGCTCTCTTCAAAAGTCATTTTGACTATTCTCATTTTCAGCTGAAGTAACTGCTGTTACTTCAGTCATCACACTTTTGCTCAAATTGAAACTGAACGGAATTATAATTCTCAGGATAGTATATTGTAAATAAGGATGAATCTTATGAGTAAATTATTTCCATTTTATTTTATTCTAGATAGTATAACTATTTTAATTTGATTAACTAATCCACTGTTATAGAAACAATAGTGGGAGTTTTACATATGTAATCTTGCGGGTGGGGAGGCTTTAAATTTTAAAGGCCATGGCATTATGCCAAGAACTGGATTTACTGTGGTTGTAGACAAATGTGAAAGTAACTTTATGCTTAATTAAATAAATTTTAGTTGATTTAAAAAAATATATATAGGTTGCATTATTCTTCAGGTATGGAGAGACCAACAGATCAAGAGTCGATTGCCACTGAAAAGAGAGTTTGTTACTCACAGATCCCAAGAGAAGGGAAAGTGCTATGCCATGCAGCACCGAATAGGGAGGCACTATGGTCAGCAAGAAGGCAGGAGTGATGGAAAAACATGGGCAAGAGCCTTTACGGTGGTTTCCACGGGAAGGAATAAGTGAGGCAAGATGAGCAGGGTTAAGGTTAGCTATTATAGTTTCAGTAATTTCAGCAGGCTCTGGGAATAGGGGCTGTCCCTAGTTGTCTGGTACCTGGCCCTGGAGTGCTTAGGACAGAGGAACAGTGGCCTAGAGTGTGTGAGTCCTATGGAAGGCTGATGAAGTAGGTAACTGGGAGCATGAGCTCTGGACTGGTTAGCTTGTGTGTGAAAAGCACACTCATGGGCAAGATGTTTACTGTCTCTAGGAATTGGCTAACCCTGGGAGGGACAGGCCTGACAAGGTCAGCAAGGCCCTAGATGTCGAAGCGTCAGGATACATAAAAATATGTGGTTGATATAGCATCAGAGCCTCTGTCTTCACGTGGCCTCTGATGAAGGGCTCTAGAGTGAGCTCCCTTAGGGGATGTCAAAGGTAGTTCAAGAGAGCAGAAGCCACAAGGCAACGTAAAGCCTCAGTGATATCTAAAAGAAGATATTACTCCTTATATCACGGTGGGTGTACACCTTGTGATATTATTTGTAATATCTAAAAGAAGATATTAGGAGGAATATCTCCCTTAGATATTACAAATCATATTTTCAAAGGATGTCCACCCCTGTGATATTGGAGAAATACCTCCCTTAGAAATTACAAATAATATCATCACAGGGTGTACCCCCACTGTGATATTAGGAGTAATATTTCCCTTATATATCATGAATAATATCATTACAGTGTGTACATCCACTGTGATGTTAGTAGTAATATCTTCCTTAGATATTATGAATAATATCATTACAGGCTGTATATTCACTGTGATATTAGGAGTAATATTGCCTTTAGATATTATAAAAAAGCAGCCGGAAAGATCAATGCCCAGATTCCCCATGAATGAAGAATTGACAAAAGGCGAGACTGAAAAGGACCCAATAGTCCGAAAGACAGTTCTTAAGGCCTGAAACTTATACTGATTTTATCTGAGTTCCTTCCTCAGGAAAGGACCCCAGACCTCTCAAAAAGTATCAAAGAACTGAAACTCACCAGATCACCACATGCAGACAATGAGATGCCAGACCCCTCATTCATTATGATTTCTTCCTTAGGCCTCTTGAGTTACCGTTTTCCTACACATTGTTACATTGCTTCCTTGCTATATAAACCCCTAATTTTAGTTGTCCAGGGAGATAGAGTTGAGACTGATCTCCATCTTCTCAGCTGCAGCACCTGATTAAAGCCTTCTTCTTTGACAAGAGGCAATGCCTAGAGCCTCAGCAGCCACTTTGAACTCTGGGGTGATCTTTGAGTCAATCATTGTCTCAGTGATTGGCTTTCTTTGGGGTAAGCAGCAGGACCTAGACTGAACTCCCGATGTTTTGGTAATAATCATGCATTTCAAATCGTGTTCCTGCTCTTTTGAACTAGTTGAGAATTTATTCATGGAAGTTGTTCTTCACTTTAAAAAAATTTTCTATAACATCATTAAGTTTTATGGAAATTTATTTCTTCTTGAGTTTGTTACAGAAGTGTAGTCCTCAGTAATGAGATTTCTGATATAATTCATAGTATCTAAGAGAGATATTACTCCTAATATCACAGTGGGTGTACACTCTGCGATATTATTTGTAGTATCTAAGGGAGCTATTACTCCTAATTTCGCAGTGGCCATACACCCTGTGATGATATTTTTTGTAATATATAAGAGAAATATTATTCTAGCATCACAGTGGGTTTGCACCCTATGATGATATTCTTCATAACATCTAAGAAGATATTTCTAATATCACAGTGAATGTACACCCTGTGTGTACTCTCTGTGATGATACATGTAATACCTAAGGGAGATATTACTCCTAATATCACACTGTGTGTATACACCCTGTTATGATATTATTCGGACTATCTAAGGAGATATTACTCCTAATATCACAGTGGGTGTACACCCTGTGATGATATTATTTGTAATATCTAAGGGGAATATTACTCCTAATATCACAGTGGGATACATCTGTGATATTATTCATAATATCTAAGGGAGCCTTACTCCTAACATCACAGTGGGTGTACACCATCTGATGATATTTTTCATAAAATCTAAGAGAAATATTACTCTAATCTCATGGTGGGTGTACACCCTGTGATGATATTATTCACGACATCTAAGGAGACATTACTCCTAATATCACAACAGATTTATACCCTATATGTATATGCCTTGGTGATTTAGTACATAACACCTAAGGGAGATATTCCTGTTAATATCACACTGGATGTATACCCTGTTAGGATATTATTCATAATATCTAAGATGGTATTACTCCTAAGACCACAGTGGGTGTACACCCTTTGATTTTATTCATAATATCTTGGGGAGACATTACTCCTTATATCACAGTGGATGTATGCCCTGTGATGTATTCGTAATATCTAAGGGAGACATTTCTCCTAATATTATTTGTAATAGCTAAGCATGATATTTCTTTTAATGTCACAGTGGGTGTACAGTCTGTGATATTATTCGTAACATCTAAGGGAGATATAATTTCTATTTGTCACAGTGGGTGTACACCTTGTGATATTATTCCCAATCTCCAAGGGAGATGTTACTCCTAACGTCATATTGGGTGTACACCCTTTAATATTTTTAGGAATATTCAAGTTAGATATTATTCCTAATGTCACAGTGGGCGTACACTCTGTGATATAATTCATAATATCCAAGGGAGATATTACACTTAATCTCACAGTGATTGTACACCCAGTGATATTATTGTAACATCCAAAGGAGATATTACTCCTAATATCACAGTGGGTGTACAGCCTGTGCTATTATTTGTAATATCCAAGGGAGATATTACTTCTATTCTCACAGTGGGCTTACACCCTGTGTGTAGTCCCTGTGATATTATTCATGATATTCAGGGGAGATATTATTCCTAATATCACAGTGTGTGTACACCCTGGGTGTACGTTCTGTGATATTATTTGTAATATCCAAGGGAGATATTACTCCTAATGACACAGTTGGCGTAATTCCTGTGACATTAATTGTAATATTGAAGGGAGCTATTACTCCTAATATCACAGTGGGCAGTGTCATGCCGTGTATGTACACCTGCCGTGACAGTATGCGTAATATCAAAGGGAGATATTACTCCTAATATCATAGTGGGGTTTGTTACCCACTGTGTGTACACCTACGGTGGTATTATTCATAATATCCAAATCAGATATCATTCCTAATATCCTAGTGGGGGGTGTTAACCACTATGTGTAACCCATGGTGATATTACTCCTAATATCCAATGTACATTTTACTCCTAATAACGCAGTGGCAGATGTTACACCCTGGGTGTACACTTGCAGTGATGTTAGTTATAATATTGAAGGGAGGTATTACTCCTAATATGACAGTGGGGGGTGTTACAGCCTGTATGTACACCCACGGTGATATTATTCATAATATGTAAGGGAAATATTACTCCTAATATCACAGTGGGTGTACACCCTGTGATATTATTCGTAATATCCAACGGAGATGTTACTCCTAATATCAAAGTGCATTTATACCCTGTGATCTTATTCTTAATATTCAAGATTGATATTACTCCTAGTATCACAGTGTGTGTACACCCAGTGATATTATTCGTAATATCCTAGGGGAATATTACTGCTAATATCACAGCGGGTGTACACCCTGTGATATGATTCCTAATATCTAAGGGAGATATCACTCCTTTTTTTTTTCTTTTTTTTGAGACAGAGTCTCACTCTGTCTCCCAGGCTCTAGTGCAGTGGCCGGATCTCAGCTCACTGCAAGCTCCGCCTCCCCGGTTTATGCCATTCTCCTGCCTCAGCCTCCTGAGTAGCTGGGACTACAGGCGCCCGCCACCTCACTCGGCTAGTTTTTTTTTGTTTTTTGTTTTTTGTTTTTTTTTTTTGAGACGGAGTCTCGCTCTGCCGCCCAGGCTGGAGTGCAGTGGCCGGATCTCAGCTCACTGCAAGCTCCGCCTCCCGGGTTTACGCCATTCTCCTGCCTCAGCCTCCCCAGTAGCTGGGACTACAGGCGCCCGCCACCTCGCCCGGCTAGTTTTTTTTTGTATTTTTTAGTAGAGACGGGGTTTCACCGTGTTAGCCAGGATGGTCTTGATCTCCTGACCTCATGATCCGCCCGTCTCGGCCTCCCAAAGTGCTGGGATTACAGGCGTGAGCCCCTGCGCCCGACCAATGTTACTCCTTTTGTCACAGTGTGTGTACACCCTGTGCATACACCCTGTGATATTATTCGTAATATCTAAAAGATATTGCTAAAAGGCTTTGCGCATGTTGGGATGAAAATGAGATGGAGGTCATGATCTTTTTAAGAGTGGAGAAGAATGAACACAAAATGTCATTTTATAAAGTCAATTGCAGCATCTCTGTCCATGAAGAAGGAACTACTGGTTACTCAAGCATCTCCAGTACTTTATCACAGCTGGCACAAAGGAGATATAAGAAAAAGTGCAAGGTGAGGTAAAAAAGGTAGGGCCTTATAACTATGTGTGGCATGCTAAGGACTTTTATCCTGAAGTCAATGGAAAGAATCATAAACAGGAAAGTAACACAGAAAGATCTGAGAAAGATCAATCCACAAGATACACTGGGGAGAGAAGATACTGAACACAGAAGAGCTAGGTACACTATTATACTTGTTCAGGCAAGAAAGGTAAGGGTCTAAACTAGGGGCAGTGGAAGTACGGTTGGTAACAGGTACAAACATGAGGGTTCTTCAGATGACTAATACAGAAAAGGATGAAGGAGGGGAAGAGAAGGGAGTCAAGGATAGAGTTTTAAACTTGGACAATCAGATACTGCCCCTTACTATTGGAGGTTCCAGAGAGACAGAAGCAAGTCTGGTAGAGCTAACTGAATTTTGCAGGCGAGAAAATATATATTAGCCCTAGTATCAGAAACTAAAGCATAAAGCTTAAGTGTTAAGCCCATTATGGATTATCGTTTTTTGGTAAAAACCAACTAACTGGCTCCTTGCTGATAAGAAAGAAACTTTGCAAGAGTAAAACGATAAAAAGGCAAATAAATCTAATAATAAAGTTCGTCAAAAATTATTAGCAAGGTTTTAAAATATAGAAATAGCAATTTCTGAGATTGATAGTCAATATTTCTTCTATATTTTCCCCATTCACTAACTTTCAGGTATGGTTTGTACAAGTCAAGTCTTAGATTCCCCTCGGTGGAGTACAGCACAGTAAGCAAGAGTTCTGGCTTTAGCATCAAGCTTTGTTTGTTTTTGAGACAGAGTTTCACTCTGTCACCCAGACTTGAGTGCAGTGGAACAATCTCGGCTCACTGCAACCTCCACCTCCCCGGTTCAAGTGATTCTCTTGCCTCAGCCTCCCTTGTAGCTGGGATTACAGGCATGAGCCACCACACCCGGCTAATTTTTGCATTTTTAGTAGAGACGGGGTTTCACCATGTTGGCCAGGCTGGTCTCGAACTCCTGACCTCAGGTGATCCACCCGCCTCAGCCTCCCAAAATGCTGGGATTACAGGTGTGAGCCACTGTGCGTGGTCCTAAATTCTTATATTGACTGTGCCTAACTCAAGATGTTAAAATAAGAACAGGATAATTTTTTAAATCTAATTAATTAATTAATTAATTAGAGACCGGATTATAACACTGGCTAATTTTTGCATTTTTGATAGAGACAGGGTTTCACCATGTTGCCAAGGCTGGTCTTGAACTCCTGGGCTCAAGTGATCCACCCACCTCAGCCTCCCAAAGTGCTGGAATTATAGGTGTGAGCCACTGCACCCAGCAAAGAACAGAATAATTTTTTTAATGATGAGGAAGAACATAATGCAGATAAAAGGAAGCAATAAATGAAATAGCAAAAAGAAACAATAGAAAGGATTAACCAAACCAAAAGCTAAATTTTTAAAAATATTAACAAAGCCTCCTGCTGTGTGGCCCGGTTCCTAACAGGCCACGGACCACTTCACACGTCCTTATAAAGCTCAAGTGCAAGTACACTGACACCTTGGATTACAGCAAAAGACCCTGAAGCACAGACAGAACCCATCTGAACCATGCCCCGATAGTCAGTGTAGCTGGTATGCTAAATAGCACATCTTAAGAAATAATTTTTAAGTAGTAAATTTTAGTCTTCCACCACTGCTTAAACTTTTTTGAGGAAATCTCCCACTGGATAAAAACTCAGCAGGATCCAAGGTTTTCTGCTTCCTTTGAGGATAGACAGACCTACAGTCATTTACCATAAACATAGTATCTATTTAGTAATTAGAATGCCAAGACCTAGCTATTGACCATACAGTCTTCATCCAAAGTGAATAAATGAAGATTACTTCAACTCTCTAATCTTCAAGTCAAATCTTCACTTGCTTCCTCTTCCAGTTCAAAAAGAAATACTAGGAAGAGAGAGGGCAGGGTACAGTGTAAGATGTCATGTACATGTTATGTAAAATGCGTACAGTGCCTGGGTTATAGAGTTTATTTGGAAGGTGATTCCAGGAAGCAGGGATGAGGGACTGGAGATAATGAGATAAAGAAGGAGAAATGCCAACGTAAGCAGGAGCAATTAAGGTCCCTGCTATGGACAACAGGGATTTGATTCTTCTAAGAACCCTGAGAAGTATATGGAATGCTCCCAGAACTGTCTCCTGGAGGACTAAAGATTACAACATTGTTCATCATTGTTTCCAGTGGAACTGTCTACCATCTCCAAGACGCAAAATCTCTATCCCAACAAAGTCTAAAGTTGTTGGGGCTGGGTGTGGTAGCTTACACCTATCATCCCAGCACTTTGGGAGGCTGAGGCAGGTGGATCACTTGAGGTCAGGAGTTCCAGACCAGCCTGACCAAGATGGTGAAGTACTGTCTCTACTAAAAATACAAAAAAAAAAAAAAAAAAAAATAGCTGGGCATGGTGGTTCACACCTGTAATCCCAGCTACTTAGGAGGCTGAGGCAGGAGAATTGCTTGAACCCAGGAGGTGGAGGTTGCAGTGAACCAAGATCACGCCACTGCACTCCAGCCTGGGTGACAGAGCAAGACTCTCAGTAAATAAATAAATAAATAAATAAATAAATAAATAATAAAGTTACAGGGAAGAAAAGCACAAATTCAGAAAGTGAGAGTGATGATGAAACAGGTTAATTCTACTGTCATCTCTTCGTTTCCAGCCACTTGAGGATACAATAGCATATATCAGCCACTAGTTCCATACATAAGCTACATCCTGGCAGACAACACCCAAAAGTCTTAGAGTGTCATACCAAAACTTCTGCCTTAGCTGGGCCTTTATATGTAATATCATACTTCTATCAGGATGGCTGCTTTAGGCTGATGCCTTGTATGGTAGGATTAATTGATCCCATATAGCAGCGGTCCCCAAACTTTGTGGCACCAGAGACCAGTTACATGGAAGACAATTTTTCCACGGACAGGATTGGGGGGCATTAGATTCTCGTAAGGAGTGTGCAACCTAGATTCCTCAGGTGTGCAGTTTACAATAGGGTTCCCGCTCATATGAGGGTCTAATGCCGCCACTGATCTTACAGGAGGTGGAGCTCAGGCAGTAGTGCTCACTCACCTGCTGCTCACCTCTTGCTGTGCGGCCTGGTTCCTAACTTTGTTGGGATAGAGATCTTGGGTCTTGGAGGTGGTGGACAGTGCCACTGGAAACAATGATGAACAAATGTCTTAACCTCTAGTCCCCCAGGAGACAATTCTGGGAGCATTCCACATGCTTCTCAGAGTTCATGGGGGTTGGGGATCCCTGCCATAGAGGATCAAATCCAGCATCTATTAACAAAATATAACATTGCACTACAATAAGAGATTAAAACCCATGAGCAATTAAATCTGCCACCGGAATAAAAAACTAGTAATACTATGCTAGCTTTTGAATTTCTCAGTTGCTCAATAGAGCAGGAAGCTTTTTCTGAAATGGCTCCCAATGATCCCCCTCTCTTGGTATTTATGACCTTGTGCCATCCCCTCCTCTTGAGTGTGGGCTGCACCTAATGACTTCTAACCAGTAAAATATGGCAAAAGTGCTGGCATATCACTTCTGAGGTTGGGTTTTATGAGACCATGACTCACTCTGTCTTTCACTCTCTCTCTCTCTCTCTCTCTCTCTCTCTCTCTCTCTCTCTGTCTCTCTCTCTCATTTGTTCTAATGAAACAAGCTGCCATGTTGTGAGCTGCCCTATGGAGAGACTCAGGTGGCAAGGAGCTGAATCCTGCCAACAACTATGAAAGTATGCATGGAAGCTGATATTTCTGAATTGGCCTTGAAATGAGTGTAGCCACACCTGACATCTTGATTGCGGAGAGAGATGCCAAAGCAGAGAACCCATCTAAACAGTGCCCAGATTCCTTACCACGAGAAAATGTGAGATCATAAATAATGTTGTTTTAAGCCACCAATTTTGGGGGCAATTTGTTACGCAACAATATATAACTAATAAAAGAACATTGTAAATAAATCTGAAACTATAGATCAAAAGCAGAACAGATATCACTTGTTATCTTCCTTCCAGAAATGACTATGCCTCATGGTAGATTCACAGCTTTTTGATAATTTTACAATGTTAGGATCATGAAGGTACATGTTTAGAATTCTGCTTTTAATAAACATATAGTGATTTTTGGCAACACTGTTTTAGAGCCTCAATTGCTTTTTATATGGCGATGAAAGTAAGATAGAAAAACATTCCCTCTTACAACAGCAGCATAACATTTGAAAATATTTAAACTCGAATAGAAATATATCTCATTTTCTTGAAAAATTGAAAATTTTGTTTCTTTAATAACATTTCTGTCAAAATAGCGGCAAATTTTGGTGCTTTCCTTGCTTTTTTTTGTTTCCCTTCACAGAGTATTTAAAATACATCCAGAAAATCTTAGAAAAAGCAGATTAATGTTAATATGTATGAAATTTCTTTAATTTGTAAAATAGTTAAATGCTGGTTCCTTGCAGGAACATGTATAGACAAGAGGTATGTAAGAATTTAGATGACATTGCAAAGCAGTGGGCAAAAAATGATGTTTTCAATAAATCACATTAAGACAAGTAGTTATATTTGAAAAAACATGAAAATGATATTTGTAATTCAAATATTACATCAAATAAATTAAAAATGGCTACTTATGTGGGTGGCAAGCCACCCAGGTGCCGAGGCAAGAGATCAAGGGCACGAGCTGTTCCAGTATAATAAAATGTATCAAATAAGAATAGTTATACTAGATATAGATAATAGATATGATTATATATGAATATAATTAATCATTAGTTTGTAGCAATTACTCTTTATTCCAATATTATAATAATCCTTGCTCTACAATTATTACCTAGGAAAAACCAGGCCATACAGAGCTAGGAGCTGAGGGGACATAGTGAGAAGTGACCGGTAGACAAGAGTGCGAGCCTTCTGTTATGCCCAGGCAGGGCCACCAGAGGGCTCCTTGGTCTACCGGTAACGCCAGCGTCTGGGAAAATGCCGTTTCCAAGCAGACCCTGGTCTAGCGGCAGCGTCAGGGTCAAGGAAAAACACCCGCTACTTAGCAGACCGGGAAAGGGAGTTTCCCTCTGCCTGGGGGGAGTTTAGAGAAGACTCCACTCCTCCACTTCTTGCGGAAGACCTGACATCAGTCAGGCCCACCCGCATTTATTCGGAGGCCTAACCGTCTCCCTGTGATGCTGTGCTTCAGTGGTCACACTCCTAGTCTGCCTTCATGTTCCATCCTGTACACCTGGCTCTGCCTTTTAGATAGCAGTAGCAAATTAGTGAAAGTACTAAAAGTCTCTGATATGCAGAAATAATGGCGTAAGCTGTCCCTCTCTCTCTCCTCTCTTTCTCTCTGCCTCAGCTGCCAGGCAGGGAAGGGCCCCCTGTCCAGTGGACACGTGACCCACATGATCTTACCTATCATTGGAGATGGCTCACACTCCTTACCCTGCTCATTTGTCTTGTATCCAATAAATATCAGTGCAGCCTGGCATTCAGGGCCACTACCGGTCTCCACGTCTTGGTGGTAGTGGTCCCCCGGGCCCAGCTGTCTTTTCTTTTATCTCTGTCTTGCGTCTTTATTTCTACAATCTCTCGTCTCCACGCACAGGGTGAAAAACCCATCAACCCTGTGGGGCTGGACCCTACATACTTATATTCTACCTTCACCTTCACATTGCTGGTGGACATTTGGTTGCTTCCCTCTACCTTTTAAAAAATTATTATGATTGGCTTGGGCATAGTGGCTCACGCCTGTAATCCCAGCACTTTAAGATGCTGAGGTGGGTGGGTCACTTGAGGTCAGGAGTTCCCAATATGGTGAAATCCCATCTCTACTAAAAATACAAAAATTAGTCGGGCATGGTGGTAAACACCTGTAACCCCAGCTTTTCGGGAGGCTGAGACAGGAGAATCATGTGAACCCAGGAGGTGGAGGTTACAGTGAGCCGAGATGGCACCATTGCACTCCAGCCTGGGCGTCGCAGTGAGACTCTGTCTACGGAAAAAAAAAAAAAAAAAAAGATTATGATTAAAACCATTATAAGGAACTTTCTTGATATGCATATTTTTGTACTGATTTAATTATTTCATTAAGATGTTCCTAGAAGCTGAGTTGCTGGAATAAAAGGCGTGAAATCTTCAATTTGGGTACAGAATGTCTACTAGAAATGTCATAGGAATTATACTCCCACCCAACCTGTCTGGGAACAAGTATTTTTTCCAAATTCATGCCAATACTTTATTATTCCATTTAATCTTTGCCAAATTAGTCTGCCAAAAAAGTATGTAATCAAAAACTTTTTGCACTTCTTTGCTCTAGAGTATTATTGGCCATTACCTCATATACATAGTTACGGCTCTTTTACAATTCTTCTGTATTAATTGCCTTGTTCGTGTTCTTTTTTCATGTTTTAAAAAAATTTGAATCCTCATCTTTACAGATTTTTAAAAGAGATGTTAATAAATTGAGTCTATTTCAATCCTTCTCATATGTGGTGAAACCACTTTATTTTCTCCATTTATTTCTTTTTAAATCTATTTTTTTCTGAAGCAAGACTTGTTCAATTTTTCATAGCCACAATGATCAATAATTTTCTCTACAGTGTCATTTTTACATGGCAATGAAAATAAGATAGAAAAATGTTC
The DNA here is from genome assembly GCF_037993035.2 of Macaca fascicularis. NCBI lineage: Eukaryota > Metazoa > Chordata > Mammalia > Primates > Cercopithecidae > Macaca > Macaca fascicularis. Next base: position 102,578,374 of record NC_088384.1, on the reverse strand, counting down.
CGAATTACAAAAGTAGCAAAACATTTGAGACTATCTAAACTTGAATGAATAGAAATATATTCCATTTTCTTGATTACTAGGAAACTTTGCTTTGATAAAATTTCAGTAAAAGAGCTTTCCTAGCAAGTAATGCAAACAATCACTTACTCCGAGAGTTTGCGTTTAACATTTCAAATTATATGTCAATGTGAAATATATTGATTATAATGTGTGAGATGAGAATTTAATCTTAGTTTTTTACTCCAAATGGTTAGTGAGTTGTCCCACATCACTTTTTCAATAATCTATTTAACAATAAGCCTTTCTCACTGATTTGAAATGGCAGTTTTTCATATCATATTCTTCGAAATCATCTTTTGTTGATGTTTAGCTAGCTATTGCTGCATAACTAACCACCCAAAATTTCGAAGCTTAAAACAACAAAATTTATTATTTCTTGTAGTCTGTATGTTTACTGGGATCAGCTACATGATTTCATCTGGAGCTGAAGTCATCTAGGAACTTCACTGGCCTGGAATGTTCACTCATATGTCTTATGTCTCTAGGCAAGGATGACTGGAAGGCTGGGATAGCTGCATTGTTAGGAAAGATGGGCGTCTCCTTTTCCATGTGGTCTCAGGGCCTCTCACTTCCTACTTTTCTTGGTTTCTCCATTTGGTCTAACAGGTTAGCTGCATGTCTTAGTGTCTAAGGACTCTTCAAAGAGCAAAGCTGAAGCTTCCAGGACTATGTATGGCTTATTTTCTGGAAGTGGCACAGTGTCACTTCTGACGCATTCTTTTGGTTAAAGAGAATCACAGAGTCAGCCAAAATCAGTGTGGGAGGGAAATATACAAGCCTGGAATACTGGGAAGTTTAGTTCATTGGGGGGCCATCTTTGAAGACTAGCTACCACCAGTCGCTAACTGTTCTTTTCTGAAATTGAATACATCATAACTTTGTCAGAAATTTTCATGCCTTCCAATGAGTAAAGTTTTATAAAATTCTATTTATTCAATGTGTATACAATTCATATACAGTCATGCATAACATAAGAATGTTCCAGTCAATGATGTACTGCATATACAACTGTGGTCTCACAAGTTTATAATACTGTACGTTTACTGTACCTTTCCTATGTTTAGGTATGTTTACACACACAAATACCATTGTGTTACCATTGCATACGGTATTCAGGACAGTAACATGCCACACAGGTCTGCAGCCTAGGAGAAAAAGGCTATACCATACAGCCTAGGTGTGTAGTAGACTATATCGTCTAGATTTGTGTAAGAACCCTCCATGATGTTCACACAAAGATGAGATTGCCTAAAGACACATTGCTCAGAGCGTATCCCCATCGTTAAACCATGCATGATTGTATGTATTTTCCTTGTGAATGTAAAACTATTTTCTATATTACAATGAATATGAGATGATTCGTGATATTAAAGTATATTAACTATATTGCTAATTTTAAAAATATTAGACCCATATAATATTATTATTAGACCCATATGAGTTCCTCTTTGTAAAACTGTCAGAAGAATGTGCACCTAATGTTAAACTCAGGTATCTCTGGGAATTGGGGTTACAGCTAATAGATCGTTTTCTTCAGAGATATTCTGATTTATCTTCAACTTTCACGTATTGAAAGCCAGCAACGATTTTGTATACTGTTGGCGAGAAATTTTCTGCAGGTCGTTAGTATTATTCCCTTAACATTCCGCTGGAGTATCTTTCGCAGTCATTTTCATTTCGCATAATTTTCCTTTCTCATCTACAGCCTTCGGTGAAACGGATATGAAACTTTACTTTTCGTATTGGTGATTCACAGCAGTCACCCAAGTTCTGTAGTTAAAGCATAAGCTCTTCAAAGATCCTTCAGGGTAGGGCGGCGGCCGCGACGCCTTCTGGGGACTGTGGTCCGGGAAGCCAGCGCGGGCCTCGGGAGAGCCCCGGGAAAGGCGGCCCGGGGGCCTTTCTGCGCATGTGCCGTTCCTGTTTTTCACCCGGACGCGCTTCCGGTTCGACAGACTCTTCCGGGTGAGGGTCTTTCAGCCCGTGAATACCTGGTCCCGCCGTGACTTGGACCTGGTGCGAACTGCAGGCGAAGCGGGTGCACCCACAACCTATAGGAAGGGCTGGCGGCGAGCTCCGAGCACTCGGGCGTCGGAGGGAACGGTGGGGCCGGGCGGAGCTGTCCTCGGGTCAGCGGAGGGTGGACGCGCGCTCTCCCTGTCTTTGGAGGGAGGGTTTCCTGTTGTCGGGAGGCGAGGCGAGGCAGCTAGGACAGGATTGGGCTCCTGACCCGCAGGCCACGGGGCGGGGTCTCTCTAGGGCCCTGATTTGCCTGAAGAAGTGAAAGGTTTGCGCATCCAAGTAGCCAGAGTGAAAGTGAAAGGTTTGCGCATCCAAGTAGCCAGAGCCTCTTTCCAGAACTTCTGCTGATGCACTTAGTCCTGCAACCATTGATTACTATAGCTCAGCAAAGTTCATATCACGTTTCGGAAGAAGGATGTGAGCTGGAATGGGCAGGGTCCAGATTTGACAGGAAAAGACACTTCACTGGAGGTACCTGCGAGAGTCCTGGGTTGGAAGGAAGGCGTACTAGTTATAAATAAGGAAATGATCTCTTCATCACTTCCTAAACACATACATGTCATTCCCTACCATCTCCATCCTCTGTTTATTCTGAGCTGCACCAACCATGTTCATCACCTCACGTGGGATTTACTGAGTTTAACCCTTACAGAGCTACACAATGGGGTAAAGGAAAGACTAAAAACCAATTTATCTTATTTTAAAATTACGACTTCGTAAAGATTTTATTCAGTAATGCAGTTTGCTAGCGACAGAGCCAATAACTGAATTCTGGTCCTTTGAGTAACCGTCAGGGCTTTGTCATCTACCACATTTAAGTTACCTACCACAAGAAGTTTCTTAGTAAAAGGTCCTCTTGTGAAACTGCAGCTAAGGAAGACCAAACTGTCAAAAAGACAAACACCTTAAACACTTTCATTCATTCTCTCTGGATTCTCTCATCTCAAGTGGCTAAACACATTAGTAGGAAAGTAGGTAGGTGACAAAATATCATTTTCCTATTCCAAGAAATCTTTTAATCCTAGAATCCACTTTAATACCAAAATAGTGTTCCAGGCTTTGTGTATACTAACTTTGGTTGACCTAGTCTTCTATTAATTGGACTCAGAGGTTTTCAGTTTTTTTCAAAGGAGGCATAAATTCTCAGTAATTCAGTAGAAAACATTTGTTGACAGTAAGAAAAGCTCTATGTGACTATTTTAGAACTATAAATGGACAAGTGAACGTTTCCTCAAGCTGTTGCTTCCTGAACCAGACTGGTCAAAGGACCGTGTTTTTAAATGGGTGTGTGGCTGTCTTTGTAGGTAACTGTAGAGCTGCTGTGTGAGCCAGATTGCTCATTCCATTCCCCCATTCTTCCTTACCCAGCTCTGCTTTCAACACTCTTGGCCCTTTCTCAAGAGAACCTGAAAATGAACAAATTTCAGGTAAGTTGCTCAGGGATTTACTTCTCACATTATACAGTGAACTTCAAGAGGTTTAGAGTAGTTTGCAGATGAAACTGAAATGTATAAAATTCAGCATCAGAGTATTCGATCAGTACTAGAAAAGTGGACATAGATATACAGAAATCATATATTCCTATAGACTTACTCAAATGGTTCCAGAAAGGCCCAGACCATATGAGATAGCCCTTACACTGGATTTTGTGTGGTTTTCCCATCAATTATCTAAAAATTTTCTTGGATGATCTTTGAGTAAGTGAAGTAGAGGCAGCACTGCCAAAAACAGCTGGGAAAGAAATGCTATGGGTTTCCTGTGACTTCTATACCCAGGCAGAGCACAGTAATTACAGGGAACCAATCCAGTGTCATCCGAACAGGCAGCATTCAGATGGTTCTCTGTGATGTCTATGATCCAGTGATAAGACCTAGAATAAATGGATAAAACCTGTAACAAATAGAATAATATTCTTCAAATAATGCCCTATAACTTTATTGCAGCTGTACTTATAAAACAAGTTCTAGAGGGGACAATTCAATATTCTGTAGGTAAAACTTCACTTGCCTGTCTCATTTCAACCCACTTGATACAGTCTTATGTCTGCCCCCACCACTCTGATGGATCTGTTCTGGAAAAAGTTACCAGTAACCTAAATGTTTTCAAACCCAATGAGTATTTTTCAGTTCATACTTTACCAGACTCTTTGTTGCATTTGACAGTATGACTGCCCCCTCCCTAATATGCACCTCTGATAATGTCTGTGGTATCCATCACTTGATTCTCTTTGTAGCTCTACAATCATGTCTTTTTTTTTTTTTTTTTTTTTTTAATTGAGATGAGGTCTCACTATGTTGCCCGGGCTGGTCTCGAACTCCTGGGTTCAAGTGATCCTCCCACCTTGGCCTCCCAAAGTGCTGTGATTATAGGTGTGAGCTGCCATGCCCAGCCTGTAATCATGTCTTTTTTATATCTTTTATACAATCTTCTCTTTTGTTTCATGAACATTGCTATTCCATTGTTAGCCCATTATTCTTTCTGATTTTTTTTTCTTGCCCTTTGTGGTTTTTAACTTGTGAGTCTTTATGCTCTGAAATATTTCTGCCTCTGAGAACCTCAGCTTGAGATTCTTGCTGAACATCTCTACAAGGATGTCCAGAAGGCACATGGAGTCCTCGTATCCAACATGGAAATAATATTTACAACTTGCTCAATGTACTGCTGCTTCTTGATTCCCTATCAGTGCTGCTTCCATCAAGCCAGAAAATGAAGTCTATTTTTTTTTTTTTTGAGATGGGGGTCTCGCTCTATTGCCCAGGCTGGAGTGCAGTGGTGCAATCTCGGCTCACTGCAAACTCTGCCTCCTGGGTTCACACCATTCTCCTGCTTCAGCCTCCTGAGTTGCTGGGACTATAGGCGCCCACCACAACACCCGGCTAATTTTTTTGTATTTTTAGTAGAGACGGGGTTTCACCGTGTTAGCCAGGATGGTCTTGATCTCCTGACCTTGTGATCTGCCCGCCTCAGCCTCCCAAAGTGCTGGGATTACAGGCGTGAGCCATTGCGCCCAGCCTGAAGTCCATCTTAATTCTCCTTTTCCTCACCTCCTACCATACCTGTTTGTCGAGCTTGCTAATAACATTTCTTGAATTTGTCCTTTCACTTCCTTCTCCTGCCTCAGTTTCTCGTGGGTTGTCATAATATTAGTAGCTTTCTCAGCAGTCTGCCTGGCCCCTTCCTCTTCCCACCTCAAGGCTGTTGTTCACACTGACCAGTTCCTCCAAAATGCCAACGTGATCATGTCTTAATACAGAAATGACTTAAGAGGTTCCACACCACTTACATAATACAAGTTCAGCATCCTTGGTATGACGTGTAAGGCTATTTATGTCATGACCGTTTCCTGCCTCTTCTTAATTCCTACCACTCTGGACCTTTCACTCAACAACTGTATATTGATCCAGCAATTGTGTGTCATACGCTATGCTAGATGGTCTACATTCAACTTGAATGAAGGAGATACTGTCTCTGTCCTCATGGAGCTCACATGCTAGTGAAAGAGAAAGATATTACACCAACAGTTCAAACTGTGCTGAGGTGGTTCTCAACTCTGCCAGACCCATATCTATTTACAGAACATATTTTCTTATGAGCTATATTGGGATGCAAACCTTCCATATTCAGCCATCTCCTTTATCTCTCTTAGTTAATGCCACCCACCCACACCAGGCTGCCTCCTCTTTTAGACTTGGATGAAACCACACACCATAAGGTGTGGTACCAGCTTCCTGAGGGGCCAGATGGTGGAGCCAGATGATGCAACCTGGAAGTGTGGGCAGGTTAACTCACTGGGTGAACCTTGAATGAAGGGAAATGGAAAATGAGAAGGAGGTGGGCAGATGAATTCACCATCCTTTCTCTCTTCTGTGCACTATTTCAAGATTAGTTTCTCCTGGTGGTTCTCCCAGAGGTGTCCCATGTGCTGACCCCATGCTCCTGCTGAGGAAACTTGCCCCTCTTTGGGGCTTGTAGTGAGGTGGTGGGCAGCATGCTAATGTCTCTCATATCTCATTGTTTACATCCTTTCTTTCCTCCCTTCCTTACTTCCCTCACCCTCACTACCCTGGCTTGGAGTTCCCAGATAAAATGATACAGACTGAGTCCTTGCCTTAGGCTCTGTTTTCTAGAAATCCGAACTAAACGCCATCCTCCCTTTATCCTGTTTTGAAGATTATAGATAATTTAACCTACTTGTGTAATTTTTAAAAAATCGATAGAACTCGAATATAGAGGAAAAGTAAAAACATAAAGTAATTAAAAATGATATGTATCTTAATACAGACTTGCCCAGATATAACTATAGTAAAAGTCAAAAGAGGAGTCTGATGTTTATACAGACTACTTTTAGGTTAAATCTCTATGAATGTAGTTACAGGTTCTCACTGATACAGGAGCGATGTGTTGTGATTTGAATACTGTACATAACATTGACATTGTGATATTTTTCAAGAGTGAAAATCCCTAAAGTTCCAGTTCAAATCAAATACAAATTGTCCTTGATATACCCACTATTACATTGAAGAAAATTTAATATACATAAAAAATATATATATATATATAAATATTATGTGTTCAAGTGCCAAATGGAATAAGGTTCTAGGCTCAGATCATTATAAACAGATTTTTCACTTATATGAATATTTAAGATTAGAAAGTTACACAGGACTTGGGGCATTTCTCTACTGTAGGAGAAGGTATTGCATGTTGCAGTGTCTCTACCATCCCTCCTTCCCTCTCCCTCCACCAAATGCCAGCAGCATCCCACAGAACCCTGATGGCCAAAAATGTCTCCACAGATGTGCTTCATGCCCCCAGTGGGAGGGACCACCCACACTGAGCCCCTCTGAAGAATGATGGTGGTCTGCATTTAGTCTCCTGAACATGCCCCAAATTTTACACTTCTTGCTTTTAATCGTGTTTCCACTGTTTGCTCCTTGACTTTCTACCCCTTTTCTGTCTACATTGGGACCATAGCCAGGAGCCATCTCATCATAGGACCCATTCCTGTCCCCATATTCTGTGTCCACAGACTGTGTGTTTACAGAGCAATGCTGGCCCTCTTCATCTCTGCATTACGTATAGGGTCTGGTCATTATCTGTCTACCTCACAAGTAAGACTATTGGCCTTTAAAGGTGTAGGCATATCTCCTCAGTTGCCGTATGCCTACTCATAGTAGTGCTCATCATTTCTTTTTTGTGGGTAATCTTGTTTTGTGTGAAACAGTAAACTCTCCTCTGCTCTGAATGGATCATCGTTCTACTTACAGTGTTGCTTACAGAGTGGACCTGAGTCACCGGGAGAATCGAGTTTCTTTTTCTTTGTCATAAGCACCTTTCAGTTTCTCACAAAGTGAACACATTCACTGTTCTTACTTTGGACTTTCTGCTGTGAAGTGCACTGGGTCTGCCTTAGCGAGTACAGAACTTTTTAGTGAAGGCTCTTCCCTGGCACTCTTTCCCCTGGCGTTTTGTTTGTAGTATTTTTGCCATTCTTTCTAGTCATTAAGACCTTATATGTCTATTGTTGTGCCTATAATTATAACATACTCTTTATCTTCAAGAAGCTTATAGGTCCTTTAGGCCGGGTGCGGTGGCTCACGCCTGTAACCCCAGCACTTTGGGAGGCCAAGGCGGGCGGATCACGAGGTCAGGAGATCGAGACCATCCTGGCTAACACGGTGAAACCCCATCTCTACTAAAAATACAAAAAAATTAGCCGAGCGTGGTGGCGGGCACCTATAGTCCCAGCTGCTGGGGAGGCTGAGGCAGGAGAATGGCATGAACCCGGGAGGTGGAGCTTGCAGTGAGCTGAGATTGCGCCACTGCACTCCAGGCCCTGGGAGACAGAGCGAGACTCCATCTAAAAAATAAAATAATAAAATAAAATAAAATAAGCTTATAGGTCCTTTAGAGGAAGTAATTCATGGAGGAAATAAAATGGATAATGTAACGACTTCTAGTTTATGTATAAGAGACAGTTAAGTGGTGATAGCGGGAAAGGCCTCATTGAATTACCTAATAAAGTATGTCAGTAGAAAGATGTAGGCCGGGCGCGGTGGCTCAAGCCTGTAATCCCAGCACTTTGGGAGGCCGAGATGGGCGGATCACGAGGCCAGGAGATCGAGAGACGATCCCGGCTAACACGGTGAAACCCCGTCTCTACTAAAAAATACAAAAAAACTAGCCGGGCGAGGTGGCGGGCGCCTGTAGTCCCAGCTACTCGGGAGGCTGAGGCAGGAGAACGGCGTAAACCCGGGAGGCGGAGCTTGCAGTGAGCTGAGATCCGGCCACTGCACTCCAGCCTGGGTGACAGAGCAAGACTCCGTCTCAAAAAAAAAAAAAAAAAAAAAAAAAGAAAGATGTATAGCAGATCAAAGATCAAAGAAAAGAAAGACTGGGGTGAGCTAGAATGGTCATGTAGGTGAGGTGAAACATACAGCAGGCCAAAGCCCAGGTGTCTGCGAAGGTGGAGGCAGCATGCCTATTTTTTACTGCTTTATTTTTAAATATGAAGAATGAGAAAAATCATACACAAAATACCTGTGTTTCCTTCACCTAGCTTCCCCTGATCTTTCAAAACTATATTATAGTGATCAGAACTGGGAAATTCACATGAATACAGTACTATTATCTATCTTACTCAAATTCTGCTAATTATTTTCCATGAATATCCTTTTTCAGTTCAAGGATCCAACCTAGGAACCCAAGTTGCATTAAATGTCCTGTCTCCTTAGCCTCTTGCAACCCACAATGGTCCTTCTTTGTCACTTACAACCTTGACACTTTGCTGGCTATTTTGCAGGGTTCATCCTAGCCCTTCTTTTCTTTCTTCTTCCCCTTCCCTTTCCCTTGTTTTCCTTTTCCTTTGTTTTCTTTTCCTTTTCCTTCCTCCCTCCTTTAATTTCTCCTTTCTTTTCCTTTCCTCTTTATTTTTTTTCTTTCCTTTTTACGTACTTAAACTTATTTAACTTGCATAATTTTTGAAACTAGGTTTTGCTCTGTCACCCAAGCTGGAGTGCAGTAGTGCAATCATAGCTCACTAAAGCCTTGATCTCCTCAGCTCAAGCAATCCTCCTGTCTTAGCCTCCCAAGTAGCTGGGACTACAGGCATGCACCACCACTCCTGGCAAAAAAAAAAAAAAATTGAGACATGAGGTCTCACTATGTGGCCTGAGCTGGTCTTGAACTCCTGAGTTCAAGCAATCCTCCCACCTCAGCCTCCCAAAGTGCTGTGATTACAGACGTAAGGCACCACACCTGGCCTACCATATTTCTAAGAATCAAAACCATATAGAAAGATATTTTAGAGAAGTGTCACTCCTTCTCATCTCTTCTACTCTGTTCCCATCCATCCATTCTTTCCATCTGTCTCCACCTCTCCCCTGAATATAACCAGTTTCATGAGTTTCTGGTGTATCCTTTCCATAATTTTCTTTGCACATGTAGTGGTTATATGTGGTGGGGTTTTTTTGTTTTTTTGAGATGAGGTCTTGCACTGTCAACCCAAGTTGATGGAGTGCAGTGGCACAATCTCAGCTCACTGCAACCTCTGCCTCCCAGACTCAAGTGATCCTCTTGCCTCAGCCACCCGAGTAGCACATGCCACCATGCCCGGCTAATTTTTTTTTTATTTTTTGTAGAGATGGGGTTTTGCCATGTTGCCCAGACTGATCTTGAACTTCTGAGCTCCAGTGATCTACCTACCTCAACCTCTCAAGAGTGCTGGGATTATAGGTGTGAGCCACCACACCTGGCCATGTGTGTTTTCTTACATCTCCTTTCTTACATAAAAGGTAGAATATTATAGATATTCTTTAATACTTTACTTTTTTCACTTCATATCAGTTCGTGGAGACCTTCCTCATTATTTATGCTTTCAAATATTGCTTCTGATCACTATAGTATCTCTCCTTTGAGCTCCAGAACGATGTATCCAACTACCAGCTAGACATCTCTACTTCTTTACTCAATAGATACTTCAAGCACAGCATGGTGAACATCAGTGCCTTCGTTTCCTGTGCTCAATTCTCTTTTCTGTTTTGTTTTCCTAATCTCCACATATACTACTAGCATCAGCCCAGCTGATCATGTGAAATAATCTACACATTACATCTGCACATCAAGTAGTGGTCAACTCTCCTTGCCTCCCGTTGTGTAGGACTGATTTTCTCCTTCCCATTTCCCAGGAACTATCTGTGCTCATGTCCTGTAGTGGTGTCTTAGTTTTCTTCCCCTCTAATTTGACCTTTAAGCCAGTTTCCATTTTTCTAGAGTAGGGGACAGCAAATGTTTTCTTTAGAGTACAAGGTCAAAATTTTTGGCTTTGCTGGCCCTGTGGTCTCTGTCAGATTTCCTCAGCACAGCTGTTGTGACATGAAAGCCATCACAGACTGTGTGTAACTAAATGAGCATGACCACATTTGGCTTCCAGTGGCCTAGATTTTGCCCACGGACTGTAGTTTGCCAACCCCTGTGCTCTAGAGCATTGTTTCAAAACACACATTTGGTCAAAAATCTCCAGTCCTTGCTTACAAATACCTCTTTATGGATTTCCATTATTTACAACAGTGGTCTCCAAAGTGGAGGATAGGGAACACCCCAGCAATTCACTGTACTTCTATTCTTGTTAGTATTTCAGCCAAAAGAATGAAAAAATAATGAAGCTTTATTGATATTAATGTATAGCTGGAACTAACTTGGAAATATACTACAATTCCTAAGTAAATGTACGTTAGCTTATATGCAAGAATGTTTTGCTGATGTGTTGTACTATCTGAATTTCAAGACTACTAATTAGAAAAAAGAGTTCCTCTATTCTCTGGCCTCTGTCCCACTCCTCACTAGCCTTTCCTGTGGAGAGATTGTAGTTCTCGAACTCCCCATGTGTGTTTGGTGTCTGTGTATTTTCTTAACGGCTACAGTCCTATAATACAGCATACTGTTTATATTTCAGGACTAAAATTATTATGCCCTCAAAGAAGGGGTAACAAAAATGGAGCAAACTTTCTTCTTTTGTGATCACCCTTCATCTTGTGTGTATGTCCAGCATTGCTCTTTAAAGATGTACATTTCTATTTTTGTCACCCTGTCAGAATGTATGCTCCTTGAGAGCAAGATTAGTATTTTATGTGATTAGTAATGCAAGCAATTGGAATAGCTCCAGGACATGGTATAAGCTCAGTACATTTTTAAAATTCATTTTAAAAATGAACACAGTGACATATTTTTAATTTTCTGCCCTCCCACAATTGTATCTCTTTATAGTTTTCCATTAGCCATGGCAGTGGTCTGCTTATAGTTTATGTTACCATACATTTGATATCACTCAGTTTTGGTCACCCCAGATTAAACATTTTCTTTCAGAGATCAGTTTCATTCCAGGACCTGACTGTGAACTTCACCCAGGAGGAATGGCAGCAACTGGACCCTGCTCAGAGGCTCCTGTACAGGGATGTGATGCTGGAGAACTACAGCAACTTGGTCTCCGTGGGTAAGGACGGTTTCCTTGTACAACTCCCAAGAGCATACATTTTTTCTGTGTTACAAAAACATGTTGATGTCTAGAATTTAATTATTTAGCTTTGAGCATCAGGGGAGCAAGATGATTAAACCCTTTTAGACAGTAAAGTTTGTGTATGTATTCACTGCCCTTCCCTTACCCTTCACCAAAATGTTCTAGCTTTACTGAGCTATTGTTGGGAATCTTCATTGCACAGCTTCTGAAGCTGTACTTTCTGCATTCTTCAGAGTCCCTGATGTCCAAAGATCTTGGTCCAAGTTCTGTAATTTCCCATTAACAGGGTATCATGTTAGCAAACCGGATGTGATTTTCAAATTGGAGCAAGGAGAAGAACCATGGATAGTGGAGGAATTCTCAAATCAGAACTACCCAGGTAAGTAAATGATAACTGAGCAGGTGGAACCAATGGAAATGAGAGTTCCCTGTTGGTCAGTGGTAATAGTTGGCATGGTAATGTTTTTCATGAATTTCTTTTTGTTGGCCCCAGACCTTTAGAAGTGATTGAGGTTATTAACTGTCATGCTATGGACATCTGAAACATTCTCCCCAAATAAATAACTGAAATTTATAAAGATTTTTGCCACTAAGTTACCTATCCCCAGAATTCAAGTTCCTCTTTTATCACACCTTAAACTTTATTTCTGTAGCATTCTTTGTTGCCTCCCTTGCCCCACCCACCATTGTCATAGGCATGGTTTATATTTCAGACATTCAGAGATCTGTCATAATCTTTTTAATTGTCTTCCATTTTTCTCTACATCACTTAACAGAAGTAACACGGTTTCCCTTTCCATTCTAAGCTTCACCAGGATCCAGAGTAGGGTGAGGCAAACAAGGTGCCTGGCATGCAAAATTTAGGAAGACACTCAACTCTCAGGATTGTGCAGGTGCCCTGGGTATCCTGCTTGCCTTCCTCTAGTCCCAGCTCTGCTCAGCCTGCAATCTTACTTCCCTTTGCATTGTACAAATTCAAGAGTTCCATGTCACTGCAAAAATTTCACATTCACCCCTTCCTTCTTGTGTGTTTTGATAATAACTGACCCATCTTTCTGACATCTGTTTTACCTGGTCTCACTGTATGACTCTCTTTCTGTAAGTGGTTACTTGACTCTTGTCTGTTTTATTCAACACTCCATCAGCCACACTTCCAGCATACTTTGTGTACTATTCCTTGTGACTGCTTACTTTTTCCCCTCAATGTTTAGTGGTATTTGTAAAGTGTCAAAGGTACTTGTATTCTTTGCTAGTTTCCTCTTCCTTTTCCCCTGTTAAATAGTGGCTGGTACGGATGGATTTGCTTTTTAGTATTTAGTATTTTTTGTTTTTGTTTTTCTTCAAATCAACCAAGTAAGAGATATTTGCACTTGAAATTTGTTTAATCTTGGAAGGCTGGGCCTGAAGTCTAACCCCCAAAACAGTGCATTTCTAAGGAATTCTCATTTCATAGCAAATATATAAAGACTCACCAATTACTGTTAATTGTGTTCCTTTTTCTAGAAGTTAATGATGCCTTAGAGAAGAACAAGGAAATCCAGGATAAACATTTGACACAAACTGTATTCTTCGGCAACAAAACACTGATTACAGAAAGAGAGAATGTATTTGGGAAAACACTTAATCTGGGCATGAATAGTGTTCCCTCAAGAAAAATGCCCTATAAATGTAATCCAGGAGGAAACAGTTTGAAAACTAATTCAGAAGTAATTGTTGCAAAGAAAAGCAAAGAAAACAGAAAGATTCCTGATGAATACAGTGGATTTGGGAAGCCACTGCTTCATACTAAGCATGAAAAAAGTCATTCGGGAATGAAAAGTTACAGATACAATCCAGTGAGGAAAGCCAGCAATCAAAATGAAAGTCTTATTCTTCACCAGAACATACAGATTTTGAAACAACCTTTTGACTATAATAAATGTGGGAAAACCTTCTTCAAGAGGGCAATTCTCGTTACACAGAAAGGGAGACAGACTGAAAGGAAACCAAATGAATGTAGTGAATGTAGGAAAACCTTTTCTAAGAGATCTACCCTCATTGTACATCAGAGAATTCATACAGGCGAGAAACCGTATGTTTGTAATGATTGTAGGAAGACTTTTCGTGTGAAGACAAGCCTCACTCGACACCAAAGAATTCATACTGGAGAGAGACCCTATGAATGCAGTGAATGCGGGAAAACCTTCATTGACAAATCTGCCCTCATTGTACACCAGAAAATTCATGGAGGGGAGAAATCCTATGAGTGTAATGAATGTGGAAAGACCTTTTTTCGGAAGTCAGCCCTGGCTGAACATTTCAGGTCACACACAGGGGAGAAGCCTTATGAATGCAAGGAATGTGGAAACGCCTTCAGTAAGAAATCGTATCTTGTTGTACATCAAAGAACTCACAGAGGAGAGAAGCCAAATGAATGTAAGGAATGTGGGAAAACCTTCTTCTGTCAGTCGGCCCTTACTGCACATCAGAGAATTCACACAGGGGAAAAACCCTATGAATGTAGTGAATGTGAGAAAACCTTTTTTTGTCAATCAGCCCTCAATGTGCATCGAAGAAGTCATACAGGAGAGAAGCCCTATGAATGCAGTCAATGTGGAAAATTTTTATGTACGAAATCAGCCCTCATTGCACATCAGATAACTCATAGAGGAAAGAAGTCTTATGAATGTAATGAATGTGGGAAATTTTTCTGCCATAAGTCAACACTCACTATACATCAGAGAACACACACAGGAGACAAACATGGTGTGTTTAATAAATGTGGTAGAATATCCATCATGAAGTCAAACTGCAGTCAGTGTAAGAGAATGAACACAAAGGAGAATCTTTATGAGTGTAGTGAACATGGGCATGCCATCAGCAAAAACTCACACCTCATTGTACATCAGAGAACTATATGGGAGAGACCATATGAATGCAATGAATGTGGGAGAACCTACTGCAGGAAGTCAGCCCTCACTCACCATCAGAGAACACACACAGGAGAGAGACCCTATGAGTGTAATGAATGTGGGAAAACCTTCTGTCAGAAGTTCTCCTTTGTTGAACATCAGCGAACTCACACTGGGGAGAAACCATATGAATGTAATGAATGTGGGAAATCCTTCTGCCATAAGTCAGCCTTCAGAGTCCATAGAAGAATTCACACAGGAGAGAAACCATATGAATGTAATCAATGTGGGAAAACCTACCGCCGCCTGTGGACTCTCACTGAACATCAGAAAATACACACAGGAGAGAAACCTTATGAATGTAACAAATGTGAGAAAACATTTCGCCACAAATCAAACTTCCTTTTACATCAGAAATCCCACAAGGAATAAGTTCCAGCAAAGTAATAAATTCCAACAAAGCAACAAATCAAATAACTTACACAATGCGAAACTGTGAGTATGTATAGAGGAGTAAAATCTTAGTATGGAAAAATTTTCTGCCATAAGTCCATCCTCACCATAACATCAGAGAAATCATGTAGGAAAGAAATACTTTGTTTAATAAATGTATTATTCATTGTGAACTATGAAAATATTCAACAGCAATTCAAAGGTTATGCCAAATGTGCCTCCCTTTTAAAATAATGAAACAAACATTATTTAAGTTAAATTATTACTTGGTTCCTCCCCACAGTGTTACTTGATAGTGTATGTTATGAGGTGTGAGGATCTGACCTTCATTTCAAATCAATACCATTTTTTGATAGTTGAGTAACTTGCAGTTTCTCAATTTATGGTGTATTTTCAGATTTGGCAGACTTTTTGTTGTCTGCTAACTCCATAGTCTTCTAGTAGCAGACTATATACCTTTATCTGCAAAGGTGACAACTCAGGAGCACTAACCATGGTACTCTATGCACCCGTGGTAATTATACCCCAGGTGAGCCTTTGGTAAAGCTGAGCCAATGAAAGCCCTTCCTAAGACCTTTCTAATGGAATATAGGCACAGGATAACTAGTTCGTTATCCTGAAGCTTTCAGCCAAGTCAAGAAAACAGCAATTGCAGTAGGAAAAACATGGAAAAATAAGTATTCTTGAACAACAAAGAGAATTTGGGTGATGGTTGAATCCAAAAAGTGTTTGTTTCTCTGGTTTTAGTATTCTCTGATATCCACTCAACCCCATCTACCAGTGGTTTGATTATGTCAATTAGTATGTTTTCAAAAATCTCTTGGATTTCCTAATCAACATGTTCATTAGAGGTATTCTTTAGAAGTCACTGATCAAATTCTGAGAACAAAAGGCCTCTGGGATGCTGATTAGGATTACATTGTATGGATATATGTGATGAGGTAGGATTGCCACTTTTATGGGGTTATTGGAAAATGTTTACCTTTTAAGTCCTGATTTCCATGAGTGGGGTTTTCCCTATACCCATTCCTAGCCTCTCTGCCACATTATGCATTCTGCCCCAGGGAAGATGAAGTGGGCTTATCTAATTGGTAAGACAGTGATGGGTAACTGGGTTTGCTCAGCTGAACTCACTGTTCATTGTGGGCTGTTCTGCAAGCACAATTTCTTGTCACAGGTATTGCCTGTGATTGGTAAATTGGTCTAATTCTGTCATTCAGCTAATTGGCCCATTAGCTGAATGGTCACAATAAGTTGCATCCTCCAACTCAATTTGATCAGTAATAAAAGTTTCATCCTGTCCCCTGTCTACTACTTAATTTTTTATTGTTTAGATGGGGGTGGAAATTGTGCTATTTATTTGGGGCCCTTCAGAGAACCCAATATGAACATGACTTATCAGTTTATTCAGTTTTTATGTCCTTCAGTACAGATAAATGTATGTGTACACACATATACATATGTTAATATATATAAGTACATACATATGTTTAAATGTATGTGTGTGCATATACTGATCTTGCTCTTGTAAAATGTATTCATAGTCACTTCAAAGATTTGGTTGCTATTGTGAAAGGAATTATGTTACCTTTCACTTTGACACTAATGGAGTAAAGAAAAACAAAAATACCTAATTTTTGTGCCAAATTTATCTAAATTTATCCCTTAATGTTGGAACAATCTTTTCAAATCTTATGAAAAATGTAAATTCAGAAGTCCAAGAAGTTTAATGAACCCCAAGCAGGATAAAAATGAAGAGCACAACCAGACACCAAATTTCAAGACATAAATCAAAACTAGTTTAATAAAGAATATCTTAAAAGTAGCCAAAGAACAAAGACATGATATAGAGTGTATTCATCTCCTAGGGCTGCCCTAACACAGTACCTCAGACTGGATGTTCTAGAACAACAGATCTATCTCATAGTTCTGGAGGCCAGAAGTCAGGTTGGGGTGGTGTTGGCAGGGCTATACTCTCTTCTGAAGGATCTGTTCCAGGCCTCTCCCCTGGCTTCTGATAATTCTGTAGCTTGTGGCAGCATAACTTCACATGGTGTTCTAAGTGTGCCTATTTGTGTCCAAATTTCCCCTTTTTATAAGGATACTAGTCATGGGATTAAGGGCCTGTCCTACTCCAGTATGACTGCATCTTCAATAATTACATCTGCAACAATCCTATTTCCAAATAAGGTACTCAGGGGTAGGACTTCAACACACATTTTGGGAAGACAATTCAACCCGTAACAGGTTAATGTATTATTTATTGTTGTGTAACAAATTATCCGCAAAATTAGCAACTTAAAACAATAAACATTTACTATCTCATTGTTTTTGTGGTTTAGGAATTGTAGAGTAACTTGGCTAGGTGGTTGAGGCTCAAGGCCTTTGAGGTTGCTGTCAAGAAGTTGACCAGGGATGCAGTTGTGTAAAGACTTGACGGGGCTGAAGGATCCACTTCCACCATGGCTGTCTCCCACAGTTGTTAGCAGGAGACCTCAGTTCTTCATCACATCGACCTCTCCGTAGGGTTTCTTGAGTTTCTCACAACGTGGCAGCCGGCATTCATTCCTCAGAGTGAGTGATCCAAAGCCAGTTTCCCTTATAACCTAGCTTTGGAAAACTATCACTTTCACTGTATTTAATTAGTCACACAGACCAACCTTGATACAGTGCCGAAGGGGATCACACGGGAGCATGAGTGCCAGGAGGTAGAGACCTCTGGAGCCATGTCATAGGCTAGCTACCACAGGCAACCACCACTAAGCATGGAGTGGTTTCAAGAAAGGTGAGAGGAGATGCACTGAAAAGAGTTAGTACAAACAGCCTTTTCAAGGAGTCATACTAAAGGCAAGAGAAATAGCATTGTAGCTCGAGAGTAAAGTATAGTCAAAGGAGGCTTCTTTCTATAGCTAGAGATAAATGCATGTTTATACACTTATGGGAAATCTTCCATAGAGAGGGGGAGATGTTGGAGTAATGTTCTGCATAGGTGAGATAGGTTGGAATCTGTTTGTAAGGGGAAAGAGTAGCCTTTTTAAGAGAATAGGCAATGGTCATGCCATGCCGGCTCACACATATGGGTTGATGTGGTAAAAGTTGTGAATTTATTTTAGAATTGTTTCTATTTTTCAATGAAATGGGGGATAAGATTATATGAGAGAATGGGAGAGTTATAAATCGGTATCACTGATTATGACACATTTAGTTTGTTTTGCCAGATTATTTTATCTTCCCATTTGTCTTTCACTACAGTGTTGCGGAGCATTTGTATTTTTGTTCTGTCAGTTACTAATATACTGATATCTTTATATAGTGCCTTAATATCCCTGTTATTTGCAGGGAATAAGGGGAAGATAGTATATTAGTTTCTTACTGTCAGTAATGAAATTAGTTGGTAATCTCTTCTTCCGTCTTCTCTCCTTGTTCACCTGGAATCTAATTTAAAATGAGAACTTATTCTTTAATATAGACATATCAGTCTCTGAATTATATGTTCACAGTTTGCCTATGGACTTTTTGTATATTTGAAGATCAGTATGACTGGTTAGAAATCCCCAGCTAACTTTATTTGCATATCCTGAAACACATTGTTCCATCATGTCTAGACCAAGTGTTATTCTTCAAAAACCTGATGCTCCTGGATACGCTGTCCCTCCAGAACCACTCCTCATGCTTGGGGCAGACCTCTATGAACTGCATCAACTGAGGTCTCTTACCATCAAGTGTCTGATTGAGACCTTATTTGTGGCTCTCTTCTTCTGCAGCTAGAGCTATTCCCAGATCCCAAAAGTCATTTCCTTCCTGCATCACTTAGAGTTCAATCAGAGCAGCAGAGCCATATGTATGTTCTATAGATGACAAAATTGTTATCAAGATTTGACTCCAGGCTATTATGGGAAGCCTGTTATGTGACTGTCTTCATGGCTGATGCTGGCACTTTAATTCTGCAGGCCAAGCAAGTAGGGAAAGTGAACACTAAGAGAGAGAACAAAGACAAGCTGGAAGCCCCAGACAAAGCTGTGGCAGTTTTTACTGTCTTCTACCTAAACGATGTGGGTGTCCTACAGAGGTTGGTGCCATTTGTGGTGTTGCTAAGCACACACGTAGCCCAGGAGCTGGAAGACCTGGAGGAGATCCTTGGGGAAAAGAGAGCAGCCACAGGCTTGTCTACTGAGCCACGCCACCAAGAACCAGCAGGTAAGAAACGTGTTGGGGGCAGAAGCCTTTCTAAGCCTAAAAACAAAATGATTTCTCCTCTGCCACCACCCTCCAGATCTCACACCAAAATGTCCTCTGTGACCCTCACTGGAAACATACAGGGAAGGGAGTTCTAGGGAACATAGAATCAGCTAAGCCAAAAGTGACACATTTCAAAGGCACCACACTCCTGCTTTCCCTTCAGGGCTAGGGATGGTAAATCCCTTGTTGGTTTCCCGCAACTCTTCCCACACTTTTGTAGAGAGTCTCTTCAATTTTCTTTCACTCCTTTCAAGTGAGCTATTTCTTAATGGGACTGATTCTGTAACTGGTACCAGAAATGGCCCCAGGAAAGAGATCCTCAAAATGAAGATGAGATTCTGGGGAGTGGAAGAGGCCATGCAGCAGCACCTCACCTTTGGAGACAAAGCAGACACTGTTGTAACATGCCTTAGGAAAGAGTGGTAATCAGGTTTTGGCCTGGCAGTACAGCTAGTGCATCATGGAGACCCTATAATGAAATCACATGGGCCTCCTTTGAAGGAGCAGCTTGACATATAGGTGAACAATTTGAGTCTCCTGGGCAGAAATATGACTTAAGGGATTATATGGGGAATTCATAGCACCTTACTCAACTTTGAGACTTAAGCCAATTCCTAGACCCAAAGTAGCTACAGGAAGACCTTTTAAGAAGGTTCCTGCAGTGTAGCCATAGAAGCATTGTGCAGCTCTTCCTCCAGGCCTTCCCAGGGGTATCTGTGGTCACTTACCACCATGGCCATGCATGAGGGAGGACATACCCAGACTTCTATGGGGATTTGGATATTGGCCTTGATTATATGAATTCTTGCCATTCCCAAACACTACAGTGGCCCATAAACAGAGTGGAGACTTATGAAGGTCGGGAGATAGATGAGTCTGGGCCTGAATCCAACTCCCAGAGGGTTTGCTTCTGCCAGTGGAAACACACACCAATCCTATAGTTTTAGTCCCAGAATGCCACAGACTTAGTGGCAGAATCCTTGTATTGGTTCCCTGACAATGGAGGGAATACTCTTGTAGCCCATGATAATTTAAAAGTTATCCAGACTAGATATGTTTTAGGTCAAAAGGTGGGGGATAAGAGATAGCCAGTGATTTGATGCAGATACCTAACATTGTTTATATGAGGTACATGGATCATATTCTGTGCTGACTCCAATTTTGCATTCTATGGAAGTTAAGAGAGAATTTAATCTTTAAAAGAGTTAAAGCATTCATTCAACAGCCATTATCTTGTGTCCCCTCTTATGAAGACAGTGATTGAATTTAGGACCACCCTAATCTGGCATTTGATCTTGATTACATCTTCAAAATGATCCTATTTTTAAATAGGGTCACATTCATGAGCACTGGCATTAAAACTTCAACATATCTTTAGGGAGAGATACTCAATCCACAAACGCTCTTTTAGATTTGTATCTCCTCAAATATGTGAGAATGAAAAAAAATATAAGGAATTAATTATTAAATGCAAAAGGTGCATCATTTACATTAGTGTGCAGATGACATTTTAAGCCTAAATTGAAGTATTTAACTTCTCTCTCCAATCTGTTATTTTTGCTTAAACAATAGAACTGTCATGTGATTTTAATATTAAAACCCCAATGAAAATATAAAACTTTCTGCTGAAACTTTCCAATGAGAATGTTATGAATGGCCTAAAGTCTACTTGATGGCTATTCTTTTAACCTAACGTTTACATAATGGCTATTCTTTTATCTTTTTTACACAACTGGAGACATTACGGTTAGGAATTAGTGATAGTTCCTAAGAAATACGGCAGAGATACAAAGAAGAAAGTGTTAGACGTCAATAGAAAATTAAATTTTTGAGTTTGGTGATGGCAAATTTGGGATACCAGGCTTTTCAGAACAAGTTGTTCTGGTGTGTCCTAGAAATCTTTTCTCTTCTCACTATAGACTTTAGTTAGCAGTTTGACCCAGATAGGAGCCGTGTTGGAAAGTCTTTATATATTTGAAACATATGAAATAGTTCCTGTTTAACTTTAATCCAAGGTTTTTTGTTTTGTTTTGTTTTGTTTTCACCGAAGGTTTTAAGCACCAAAACTAGGGATGACAGGTCCTGTGCATAATTTGTCTTTATCCCAATAGCCATTCCCATTTTTATAATACTCATAACAATATTTTCTTTGTACTCACCTAAATTATTTCAGTTGCATTTTTGGCTTATATATAACTTGAGATCTATAAAACTAATGTGTCTGTTATTTGTAAAAAGTGAGCTATGTATACATACACCTTTCCTTAGAGACAAACACACTGATACCTCAACATACCTCAAGTAATGAGGTAGATGAAAAGGAGGCACACCTGGGGATTATACAACAATTGAGCTCTGCAGCAGCTCTTGTCATATCTGAGAAAGCAAAGAAAGATGAGAGCATGAAGAAACTGAATAGTGTCTATGGATTAAGGCCAATCCTAACTGTGCCCATCCCACTTGGCTAAACACAGGCAAGTTGCCACCAGTGTGTATGAGAACAAATTCGGGAAAGTGTAATTCGACTTCTGATACAGGGCTCAAATGTATTCAATATTACATGCTAGTGTTTGCATGTACTAGAAAGCTTAGCTTTTAAGACATACAACAAGAAATCAATTTCAAATAACATAATATTCCCAGTAATAGGTTCTCCATATTCTGAATCTAAGGCCTAGAATTGTTGCAATTTTTCCATTTTTTCTTGATTCTTTAGAAACATAAGAGCGGTGCAAACTATTCAGGGAAGCTGGGTGTCTCAGTTATATCCATTTATTTTTTGAATTTTTTTTTTTTTTTGGAGACGGAGTCTCACTCTGTCACCCAGGCTGGAGTGCAGTGGCATGATCTCGGCTCACTGCAAGTGATTCTCATGCCTCAGCCTCCGTAGTAGCTGGTATTACAGGCGCACGCCACCATGCCATGCTAATTTTTGTATTTTTAGTACAGACAGGGTTTCATCATGTTGGCCAGGCTGGGCTCAAACTCCTGACCTCAAGTGATTCACCCACCTCAGCCTCCCCAAGTGCTAGGATTACAAGTGTGAGCCACTGCACCCATCCATTTAGACAAGGCAGCAGAAACCATCTTATCCACAGACCCCAAGACCTTTGGATTTCTCATGTCCCCCCTCCTAACTCTTTGCCCTTTAGTTCAGATTCATGATCAGCTTTTTGCTTTCCCCTGTCTACAAGCAAAGTTCTCCAAAACTTCTAATTCATTCAGAAGAGATGGCTTTTGTTTTCCTTACTTATGCTTAAATTAGGGTTGTATCATCTAACCTACAAAAGTTGGCATCTTTAGATAGCTACCTCTATTTAATTCAGTGAAAGTAGATTATGGACAAACAGCAAAATGAATGTTCACTGCAGCCTTCTAGCTGCCTCTTAGCTTATCACTGCTTACCACAGGAACTGCCTTGTCCAATTTCAAATTTAGTTGAACACATTTAACAATTTTTTTTTTTTTTTTTTAATTCGGAGTCTCACCCTGTCGCCCAGGCTGGTGTGCAATGGCATGATCTCAGCTCACTGCAACTTCTGCCTCCTGGGTTCAAGTGATTCTCCTGCCTCAGCCTCCCAAGTAGCTGGGATTACAGGTGTGCACCACCATGCCCTGCTAATTGTTTTTTTTTTTTTTTTTGGTATGTTTAGTAGAGATGGGGTTTCACTATGTTGGCCAGGCTGGTCTCAAACTCCTGACCTCATGATCCACTTGCCTCGGCCTCCCAAAGTGCTGAGATTACAGGTGTGAGCCACCACGCCTGGCCAAAGACTCAAGTCAGTGCAATAAAAAAAAGTATATTTCTGATCACATCTCCATTTCATCAACATTTACATATTTGTATTTCCAAGATATTCCATACAGCATGAATCCGTGAAGAATTAGGCTTCGACTAAGAATCTTTCTACATTGATCTCTTAAGTTTTTAGCAAAGGGTAAGTCATCTCTAAATATATTTCTTCATCTTCCTCTTTTTTTATTGTGAGTTATCTGATGTCGAGAAAGCTTTGAGTTTAAGCTAAAAGCTTTTCCACATTGATTACATACAAAGTGTTTCTCTCCTGTATGGATTTTCTTGTGTTTATTAAGATTTGAATTATTGTTAAAACGCTTCCCACATTCACCACATTCATAGGGTTTCTCTCCAGTATGAATTTTTTTATGTTGATTAAGTTTCCAGTTAAGGCAAAAGGTCTCTCCACATTCATTACATGTAAAGGACCTCCCTACAGAAAGAGTCTGATGTTTAGTAAAGTTTGACTGATTTTTAAAGGTTTTTTCACAAATCGTACATTGGTAAGGTCTCTCTCCTGTATGAGTTCCTTGATGTTGTGTTAGATCTGACAGACGGACAAAGGTTTTTTTACAATTACTACAAATAAAAGGTTTTCTTCCAGTATGGATTTGTTGGTGGCGAGCAAGATCCATGCGCTGGGCAAAGGCTTTCTTACATGCATTACATGAAAAGGGCTTCTCTCCAGCATGAGTTTTCTGATGTTTATTAAGATTTGAGATGCTTTTAAAGGAGTTCCCCTTTTTATTGTGAGTTTTCTGATGTCGAGAAAGCTTTGAGTTTAAGCTAAAAGCTTTTCCACATTGATTACATACAAAGTGTTTCTCTCCTGTATGGATTTTCTTGTGTTTATTAAGATTTGAATTATTGTTAAAACGCTTCCCACATTCACCACATTCATAGGGTTTCTCTCCAGTATGAATTTTTTTATGTTGATTAAGATCCCCATTAAGGCGAAAGGTCTTTCCACATTCATTACATGCAAAGGGCCTCCCTATAGAATGAGTTTTCTGATGTTTAGCAAAGTTTGACCGAAATTTAAAGGCTTTTTCACAAGTCGTACATTGGTAAGGTCTCTCTCCGGTATGAGTTCTTTGATGTTGTGTTAGATCTGACAGACGGACAAAGGTCTTTTTACAACTACTACAAATGAAAGATTTCTTTCCGGTATGGATTTGTTGGTGGCGAGCAAGATCCGTGCGCTGGGCAAAGGTTTTTTTACATTCATTACATGAAAAGGGCTTCTCTCCAGTGTGAGTTTTCTGATGTTTATTAAGATTTGAGATGCTTTTAAAGGATTTCTCACAAACATCACACTTGTGGGGTTTCTCTCCTGTGTGAGTTCTTTGATGTAGAATAAATTTGGAGTATGGATTGAATTCCTTTTCACAATAATTACATGGATAGTATTTCTTTCTAGTATGAATTGATCGATGTCGAGTTTTTTCTGAGAAACAGTGAAAGGTTTTTCCACAAAAGTTACAGGAAAAGGGCTTCCTTTGAGAATGAGTTTTTTGTTGCCGAGTCAGGTTTAGTCTGTTGCCAACATGAAACCTCTGATGTATAGAGAGGGATGAGAGAAACCTAAAGGCCTTTTGACATGCATCACATTTGTATGGCTTCAGTCCACGGTGCATGCTCTGATGTTGAATAACCTGTGAAGGTCTGTTAAAAGTTTCACCACATTGGTTACATTCAAAGTGTTTATATAGCGTACAAATTCTCTGGAGTATTGTAAATGATGAGCGATGCCTAAAGCCCTTTGTATTTTCACCATATTTGTGGGCTTCCCCTACCTTGTGGATTTTCTGATGTCTAGTAAGTTGTGAGATATGCCCAAAAGCCATGCCACAGTCATCACATTCATAACGCCGGACAAAAGTACAATGTGTTCGGTATTCTCCATGGTGAAAGCTTTGTCTGAAGGCATTCCCAGATTCACTGAGGGCACGAAACGTTGCCAATGCTGGTTGACACGCTGTTAGGAAAACAATATGAGAAAAAAAAATCAGAACTGGACACTGCAACATATACCAAGTTAATCAGGAAAGTGAGGGAAAGAAGAGTGTAGTTACTGGAGACTTTAGAGGGGTAGGATGAGGAGTAGGAGTTTGTGGAGGTGGAGAGGCAGATAATTGCTTCTCCAAGTACAAGAATGATTTAAGTGATCAACAGTGGCGGTTGAATTTTTTTCTATTTCTTTAAACTTGAAATAATTATACTTGTGATTGCAAAAATGGCTCAATGAAATTTTAATAACCAAAGCAGAAAAGCTTAAAGAACCTAAAAAGAATCACGTGAAATCCTAAGCATGGATTAAAGTTTTGTTTTCATTAATGCCCTTTAAAATATTTCTGTGTGGTATAGCAATTTGTGAAAGTGATTACACTTTAAATATTTTCCTTTGAACATCAAAATTGGGGATACTTGTGAGTAAATATACATCTGTCTTATCAATTTGATATTTAATGTTTTACTGTGCGACAGGGTCATTATTGATTGGGCCAGTGTTCTATTTGGATATTTGAGTTGTACTTATTTTTGTTGTTGCTAAGAACATTAAGAACAATCTTAAATCTACATATTTGTTAATTTGAAATATATTCTAGTATATTCTAGTACTGATGCTTAGAAATGAGAGTCCCAATTATATTTTTGGTATATACATGCACCGCACTCAAGTTCTCATATTGCATGGATACACCATTATTTTCCAGTATCTTGATAACCCTAGACTATCAAACTTACCTTTATATAAAACTATGGTGTCATGAGTTCTAGCATTTTTTTGTAATAAAAACATCTAGAAACTGGTTAACTGAAGAAAGAAATTTGAGCATTCCTATACACATATGAATTATAGATTGAGCATTTCTATACACATACAAAATATATGTTAATACAGACAAAAACATCTGCCACTGATAAGATGGAGAACCAGCATGGGTTTCTGTTATCTTCCTCATTCTAGTCTGAAATGCTACTGAAGTGCTTAGAAAAATGTATATAGTGGAATATTTCTAAATATACATGAGTAATATTTTCAAAAACAAATATTTCAACGTGGGACAGAATCAGTGGTAATAAAAGGGACAAAGTGGGAACAGTTGGTTTGAAGATATGGTTTTTAATTTTTTTTTTTTTTTTTTTTTTTTTTTTTTTGAGACGGAGTCTCACGCTGTCACCCAGGCTGCAATGGCATGATCTCAGCTCATTTCAAGCCCCATCTCCCAGGCTCAAGTGATTCTCCTCCCTCAGCCTCTCAAATAGCTGGCCAAACCATCACGTCCGGCTAATTCTTGTACTTTTAGTAGAGACGGGTTTCGCTGTGTTGGCCAGGCTGGTCTCAAACTCCTGACCTCAAGTGGTCCAACTGCCTTGGCCTCCCAAAGTGGTGACATTACAGGTAAGAGTCACCATGCCCACCCTGAAGATATGTTTAAATGAACTTAATGGTTGGCATTTATAGCAACATTATATAGCCAAAGATGAAATAGCAGCATGAAAAACCTGGTTGGAGAATTCTTTTAGAGGGAAAGAACTGGAGAAATAGAATATATAAAAGAAAAGTCAGGATTAAAAGAAAGTACTACCATCCCTTAAGTGTGAGTCCTATTAAAAATGTGTAGAAAATTTACCAACTTCATCATGTGGCCTAATAATCTGGGCAACTAGAGTCTCTGAAATAGAGGAGGAAAGAGGGTGGGCGGCAGGGACCAGAAAAATATTTGAAGAAATAATGGGCAAAAAATTCTCAAACACAGTAAAAACTATAAACTCACATATCCAAGAAGCCCAAATCATGCAATAAGAAACATGAAGAGAATTACACTGAGGCACATTATAATGAAATTGTTCAAAGCCAGCGATAAAGAGAAAACTGTAAAAGCAACCAGAGGGGGGAAAAAGACATTTTGTACATGCACAAAGACAGAGATGACATCAGATTTCTCACTGGAAACACTGCAAGCAAAAAAGATAATGGAACAAAATCTTTAAGGTACTAAAAGAAAAACAACAACAACAACCTATTAACTAGAATTCTATGCCCAGCATATGGCTTTCAAAAATGAAGACAAAAGACCTTTTCAGAAATACAGAGACTGAAAGAATTCATTACCAGCAGAGCTGCGCTACAAGTAATTTTAAAGGAAGTCCTGCAGGGCAGAAGAAAAGGGATGCCAGATGGGAATTTGGCCCTGCACCAAGGAATGAAAAGTAACTGAAATTGTAACTGGTAAATATGTATGGGTTTATTATTAAATCTCTTTAAAAGGTTGACTGATTAAACACAAATAATGTATTATGGGGCTTATAACAAGTGAAAGTAAAATGTATGACAGCAACGCCATAAAGGCAGGTGGAGATAAATTATAGCATAATATATATAGTGTAAGAATTACAAGAACTACAGTATAATTCTTATACTCCACATGAAAGAGTATACTATCACTTGCAGGTAGATTGTGATAAGTTAAAGACAGATACTGTAAACTCAAATCCTAACACAACCACTAAAATAGAGTTACAGCTAATAATCCAACAAAGGTGGTAAAATAGAATCCTAAAAACAACAACAACAACAACAACAACAAAGAATCAATCCAAAATAGGGTAAGGATAATAAAGCAGAATAAAGGAGAAAAGGGGGAAGAACAGATATGACAAATAGAAATCTATTTGATTTAGGCTCAAGCCTAACCATATCAATAATCACAGTAAATGTAAAAATAAAAACACAAGGTTTCACAATCTGAGCCTTTGTATCAGAGAATTCTTTGTTATAGGGGCCGTCATGTGCATGTAGGATCTTGGCATCCCTGGCTATTACACCCTAGATACCAGCAGCATGCCTACATACCCAGTTATTACCACCAAAAAGATCACCCAGACATTGCCAGTTGCCCTTAGAGGGCAAGGTCTTCCCTTCTTCCCATTGAGACCCAGTGGTATAAGCACCTCAACGAAAAGGTGGACATTATCAAGCTTGTATGAGAAAGTAAAACCAAATTGTTTGCTAACTACAAGAAACTCACTTTAGAGACACAATTGGTTAAAACGTAGATGGATGGAAAATATATACCATGCTAACAGTTAAAAGAAAGCTAGAGTAGCTGTATTAATATCAGACAAAATACATTTTAGAGTAATAAGTATTTCTAGGGATAAAGAAGTTTATTTCATAAGGATAAGGAATTAACAGAGCATAATTCTAAGTGTTTATGCACCCACAGAACTTCAAAATACTTGAAGCAAGATTACCAGTGAAAGAATATACTCCAAGAATAGGAAACTAATTTTAAATAAAAGAACCCACTATGATGGATAACTAGAAAACCACACTAGTATAAAAAAGAATATTTTTACTAGTATAAAAAAGAATATACTCATACAGAACAGACAAATACACGAATAGAATAAAAAATTTCAGAAGATGATTTCTGTAGATATATATTTCTGATGGCTTGTGTGTAAGGATGGCATCATAAGTCAGTGAGGACAGGATGGATGCTTTGGTGGGTGGTATTGTAAAAACTGGCTCATTGTTCAGAGAAAATGGGGCTGGTTGTCCATTATGCCATATACAAATATAGACAGATTAAAATGTGAATTTTAAACCCGTAATGCTGATAGGGGAATGTCTTTGTGGTCTAGGATGCAGCAGGCTTCTTAACAACAAAAAGACAATAAGCAAACACTATAAGTCAAAAATATTATGGATGTGATCAAAAATGAAGGATTTCTGATCAAGAGAAGCACCAGAGTCAACAGGCAAATGACAGATTGACAGGAGTAATCATACATTTTAAGCCAAAAAATACCTTATATATAACATATAATTTTTCAATTCCACAAAGAAAAAAAAAATTAGAAAATGAGCAAAGAACATGAAGCAATTCAAAAAAGCTGAATAGTGAGTGGATGACAAGAATATCATGTGAGCTTCATCTTACTGTTAGGGAAATGAGAAGTAAAACAAAGAAGCAAAACTACCAAAATGGAGCCAACTAAAATGCAAATGTTAGCAAGCAGTGGTGAGATGCAGGAAAGAGAAGTTATGTGGGTCCAGTGTAAAATTCACAGATGTCCAGAAAGTAATCTGGGTATGTTTTATCAAACTATTTATAATATGCCCTGTGACCTAGAAAATTGTTATAGATTCTAAAGGGAACATGTGAGATTTGGGTCAGAAGGAACTGTAGAGACTTAGGAAATTTTTTCCATAAAACTGGCTGTGTGATGGATGCATATTAAAGAATACTATGTTGCACTAAAAAGACATTTAGACATAACATGTAAAGATTTTAGAAACAGCCAAGTAGAAAGGTAAGAAGTTAGATGTTTGCAGTGTGCTGTTTAAGTAAGAGTGCAGCCATATATAAAATGGTGCATATTTTACAATTAGTATATGCATTTTTTATTTATTTATTTTTTAAGACAGAGTTTCACTCTGTTGCTCAGGCTGGAGTGCAGTGACATGATTTTGGCTCACTGTAACCTCTGCCTCCCAGGTTCAGGCGATTCTCCTGTCTCAGCCTCCCAAGCAGCTGGGACTACAGGCATGTGTCACCACACCTAGCTATTTAACAGTGTAGAAAAGATATTAGACCAGCTCTCTAGCACATAGGGAATGACATAATGAATTAGAAATGAAGGTTATACAAAATGATCATGGAGTCTTGACTAGAGCAACAGTGACAATTGATTGACTCAATTTTTATATCCCATTTCCAGCCCTTCCACTATCACATTGCCAGCCCTAAACAGGATACATGGTTTTGTTCAAATATGTCACAAAACAAAGTAAACGGATTTGCGTTCTAAAGCCACAAGGCGGCAGTGGAGAGGTCAGAAAAACGTCTTGCAGTAAATGTGAAAGCGACTATAACTTGATAGAAAAATGTTCAGGGGTGCATTAAAAAGTGGAAGTTTAAGGGAGAGAAAAGTAGTTTGGGGGTAGGAGAGGAGTTTGGACCAAGTTATTAAGTATTTAAAGAATAAGCAGGGTTATGTGGAATTCTTGTGAACAAGTCTTACAAAATCTTTAATAAGTGGATTCCAGTCCACTTTCCAAAATGGCCATAGCTTAAATGCATTTGGTATTTTATTCTTCAGATCAGATGGTACTCCAGACCGAAATTCATCATCATCTAACCCAGCTTTTTATCCCCTTTCAGGAGCCTATGAATGAGCTGCCTTCCCTGATGTCAGCACTGAAACTCGAGAAACAAGTTTCTCTGAAATCTCTGGATCATCTTACATTCTGGCAATTTCTACCTTCTGTTAATGAAGGTAGTCATCTCTTTCCAACTAGATGGTAAATTTGTTTTTCTCATTTGTCATTCTCTAACCTAATAATCTAAAGAGAAAAAGTCTCTCTCCAGAATTTTCTTTAAAAAAAAAAAAACCTCCCATAATACTTTTCCGAGCTAACCCGTTCATTCATTGTAATCACTGACAAGCTTTCTGACCAATTCAGCTATTCATCCTTTTATCCATTTGGGTAGTAACTTAAATTCCAAACTTTTACCAGCACACCACTCACTGTCCTAAGACTAGAGTTCTAACAAAAAGGGTACAGGGAGAGTGATAAATGTAGGATAAAGATTCCTTTGGAAACTCAAGGACAGAAGCCGAGGGGAAAGCTCTTCTCCTATCACCTCTTGGTGGGGGTTGGAGGGGGAGTGTCCAGGTTACTCTGAGCTGAGGTGTGAGCTGTGATGACTTCCATCTGCTTCTTACCTGGGCAGGGAACACCTGTCACCTCTCTCTCCATCATCCAGGGCTCTTTCCCTTGCTTCAAAGAGGACATCACATGTGCCTTATAAGTCCAGTTTCCTAAGAAAAATAAATGATATTGACCATGCTGTGGTTATTACAGAATTTAGACCCACATTTTTGGTGATGAGGAATCTTGTTAACATCTCAATCTTCCCAGAACCTCTAAAGCAGTGTTTTTATATAAAAGACCATCTACATTTTAAACCATTCCCTAGCTGTTTCTTAGGCATATGACAGCCTCAGACTATAGTTTTGGAGAATGGTGTGATGATTTTGAAGACAATGGGGAATAGGAAGCTTGTATCATCCCAAGACGAAAATGTCTTCTCTTAAAACAGAGCTACAATGCTTTACTGAAGAATATGAAGTTATAAAATTCAACTGAACATTTTCAGGGAGTTTTGCAGATATTTGCACAGAAGGAAAAAAATCCTCCCATGGGCAATTATGAACTAACAAGACCTTCCTTACCCAAAGACGCAAGGTATTTACAGTTATCCAGCATCACATCTCTATGCAGGTTTCTCTCTTCAGGGTTCAGATGATCCCACTCATCTGGTGAGAAGACCACGGCCACATCTCTAAATTTCACCAACTCCTGAAATAACAATTTGTATTTTGTATGTATACATGCCTCCACGTGGCCCCGGTAGATATCTTTCAAATTGGGCATTCTAAGGAGGCAGACAGGATATAAGGATACGTTCGAATATGTAGCCAAAAAACTATAACAAAGTACAAACAATAAAAGTATTATTCACTCTTGTAGAGTTTAGGAAGACAAAATTACTTATCCTCATGATAAAGTAACAGCTAAGGAAACAGACATTTGGTGTACATGCATGGCTGAGTCAGTAGGGTAGAGCTACCATCTGTGGGATTATGACCAAATACCTCTAAGTCAGAATCGCACCCAGGCAGAATGATAAGGGAATTCGTCCTGCCTGACAGTGTGAGCTGGGACATCGTTCTCTTTCTGCTTCAGACTGAAACTTAAGCAGCAGCTCTTCTTGAGTCTTGAACCTACTGGGTTTTGGACCGGTATTATAAATCAGTCAAAACTAAAGATTTGACAGAGTCTCTCAATATGAGCAGTCAAAAGTTCTTTGCAAGTAATACTAGAACCATGTCAGGTCTCCCAAGTATATACATAAATTCAATAGTCTCTCCATTTAAAAAAATCCATTAAGATTATTTTTGTAAAATGTGATAAATGGATACATGATTTTCACACAAGGGAAAAATGTGACAGACTAGTTTTTACATGAAAAGCTAATGAAGGTCTTGTTCTTGCCATAGTGTGGAGTCAAGTTGTAGTAATTCGAGTGGGTTAGGAATGTCATCAGCACAGATGAGAACAAAGAAAGAGCCCAGAAACAGATGCAAATATAGAAATGTTTACTACCTAAAAAAGATGACCTGCAAGTCTGTTGGGAAACAGTTCAATGAATACTGAGGTAATAACTGAACATCCATTAGTAGGGGGAGAGCAAGATCCCTCCCTGACTATGAGAATATGTTCCAGATGAAATAAAAGATAATTATTGAAACTATCAAAATGTTTCAAAATGAGGATTTTCAAACTTACAATAGAAAAATTTCTTAAAGACTCAAGTGCCAGATAAAAGGAAATAATAAAATCGACCTTATAAAGAGAAAGAAAGCTCTCTGAAAAAATAAAAGGGACACAGAAAAAACAAATTAGTATGTTGTACAACCAACAAGGAACTAATTCGGAATTTATACAGATCAATAAGAAAAAAAATAGAAGCTGCAGACTAGACAAATGCCTAAAGTATATGAATGAAAAGTTCACTGAAGAAAGCATACAAATAATCAATAAGTCGATAAACTGTTCTCAATTAAATGCACATAATATTAGCAGCAAGTCATGCTTGTTTTGGCAAGACAGTCACAACATTTAAAACCTGGATACTATGCAGTGTTTCTAAGGGATGGAACCAAGCCGTCAGTCACACTGATTTGTGGACTTCAAAGTCTGCATAGTACTTTTGGAGCATGACTTGTTAACATCTCAGATGGTTAGAGGTGAATGCCCTTGACTCAGAAATTCTAAGTCTAGATAGCTTTCTTAAAGTTCAAGAATATGCAGACTTCATGGTGACATTATGTCTACCACTGAAATACTGCAAACATAGAGATCTGTAAACAGGAGAAAGGTCCAAAAACAAGACAATTCACGCTGCAGAACACATTGCAGATGTTGAGAATAAGGGCCATCTATGTGTACTGCTATGGAAACATCTCCAAAATAAATTACAAAACTTAAAAAGTTACAGAATATAGACATACCAATAAAAAAAGATCTACTGTGTATAAAACTGAGGACAGTGGTGAGTAGGGTTAGCGATTAAAAAGGACTTTGAAAAAATTCTTCATCTGCATAGTTAAAAAGAACATCATACATTGATAGATTTCTTATATAATTTCAAAAATTAAAAATTACAGAAGTAAAATTTAACTCAGGTCTGCCTGAGGGATGAAAATGTCTTCAGACTTCATTTTAAAAGATGTTTTGGTAAATTCATTTATGATTCAGTGGAATTCTAGCTATTATATTTGGACATTGTTATTTAATGCCACGATTAAATCAGCCTGTCCTCTAATGTAAACATGATCTCCGTCATTTACTCAGTTCTTTTAAATATGTGGCCCTAAATATGTGGATTAGTGGGAAATGAATGTTTCTTACTGCTGCCGTAACAAATTACTACCAACTTCATGGCTTAAAACAACACAAATTTATAATCTTACAGTTCTGGAGTTCAGAAGTACAATATGGGTTAGCAGTGCTGTGTCCCCACTGCAGGCTCTAGGAAGAATCTGATCCCTCAACTTTTCTAGCTTTCTAGAAACCACCTGCATTCCTTGGCTTGTGGCCAGCCCTATCCTGTCTTCAAAGCCAGCAACTTAGCATCCCCCTGTGTTTCTTACAAAGACCCAGTGATTACATTTCAGGCCCACCCGGACAACCCAAGAGAAACCTCCATCTGAAAATCCTCAGCTTAATCACACCTGCAAAGTCCCTTTTTCCATGTAAAATAACACATTCGCAGCTTCCAGGATGGGGACTAGGATGGGGACATCTTGCAATGAGTGGGGGAGATTGTTCATTCTACCACAATGTGTATCTGGCCTTCTGTTTTCTTCTGTTTATCCATCAATGTATTATCATTTCTATGTTATTTTAATTAGCATAGTTTGATGTGTTGGATTTTAAGTCTGTCAGGACCAGTGCCCTCTTGTTACCCAGAAATATGGGGGCATCCCTCCACCTTCATCCCAGCCACCTGACTGCCTGTGCACTGCTCCAGCTCTCCCATAGATTTGACACCAAGTTAAGCCATTGCTCCCTGCACCCCCAACACATGCAAGCTGTTCGACTTCAGCCTGAACTCACTATCCCCGGGGACTCCTATTTTTCAGCCTGAAAGTTTTCAAACAAATTCATGCCTAGAAGACCTGCTCTGATGACTCCCCTTGGTCAATCAGTCCTTTAGTAGTTTGTTGAATGAATCCTCAATCTTGGGGCGGTCATTGAGCAGTTTGTTGAATGAATACTAAATCTTGGGTCAGAGCTTGAGCAGTTTGTTGAATGAATACTAAATCTTGGGTCACTAAAGAAAGCTTCTGGGTTATTTAGGTCCCCTCTGTTGCCCCTCTAACTGTCACCTCATCACCAGAATGGGGAACTGCACCCTTGTGGAACAAATGCAAAATGTCTTCCGCGCTGTAAATTGGTATTTTAGGAAGGAAATCAGAAGTAAGCAATTCACCTGTGATATCACCTCTAGAAATGACCGAGCCATTTTCCTTTTCATTCTTCACCTCCTGTTCTCGGGGAGCACAGACTCCTGAGAAGCCACACCTTAAAATTGAGGACAGAAGTATGTGACATCAGGTACCGCAACCCCCATGCCCAACCACACACACAGAGGAAACCAGAAATCCGTAACAGCATACCAACCTTGGCCTTCAGGTTCTCTCTCCTTCTGGGCCCTCAGGAGAGCCCACGGGTGTGCTACAGCAGCTGGGATTTTGGATATTGGGGTCTCTCCCTATGTGTCAAAGTGTGAGACTCTGTTTTCCAGATCTGTCTTGAACAAAACTTTCCCTGCCACCCACTGAAACAGAGCTTGAACTCACCTTCTCAGATCAACTCCAATACAGCTAGCAGGCCCAGCGCGCATCTGAGCCTACCTATATAGAACCTAGATCATCACACCCAGAACCTTCTCATTTCCTAATCAAGCCCAGCTCACTACCTGTAGGATTCAGCTCTGTTGGTCCTGATTATAGTGGGAACAGGGAAGGATTGGGGAATGCAGGATTGTCACATCAAGGCTTAGCCTGAAAATTCCCCAGTGCTCTTTATTCATGCCTACTATGTACCCCAGGCATGATGTCATATAACACACACCCCAGATAGGCTTGTGCCACTCTTTCCACTTGAATATCTGAGATAAGAGGCCTCACCTGGTGCCTCTCACCCCCACGAGGCAGCTGCATGGAAGAGGAGAGGCAGTTTGGCACTTTGAGCAGTAGGACAGCGTAAAGTAGCACCTCCACTTCCCCATGACCCATCAGTGACCTGGGGGAATCCAGTGTGTGCTGCTTGTCCCAGAAAGGGATTGGGAATAATAGGATGGTATGGAAGGCGGAACAATTGCCCCCCCAAAGATGTCCACATCCTAACCCCCAGAACCTGTGAATATGTGACCTTACTTGGCAAACGTGATTAATAATTGTAAACGAAAAACCCAAACTGTAAAATATGTAAAGGAGTTTATTCTAAGCCAATATGAGTGACCGTGGCTCCAGGAAGAGTCTCAGGGGGTCCTGAGAAAGTGTGCTCAAGGAGGTCAGGTTACAGTTTGGTTTTATATGGTTAAGGGAGACAAAAGTTACAGGCAAAGACATAGATCAATACATGTAAGGAATAGATTGATTTGGCCTGGAAAGGTGAGACATCTCAAAGAGTTGGGGAGCTTACAGGTCATAGGTGGATTCAAAAATTGTCTGATTGGCAATGGGTTGAAAGAGTTAAACTACAGACTTGAAGTTAGTAGAAAGAAATGCTTTAGTTAAGATAAGTGGGTGGGGGGAGTTGTGAAAGCCAAGGTTCTTACTATGTAGATGAAGCCTCCAGGCAGCAGGCTTCAGCGAGAATAGATGGTAAATGTCTCTTTTCAGACCTTAAAGTTGTCAGACTCTTAGTTAATCTCTCCTAGATCCCAGAAAGACTGGGCTGCATTAATGGAAGTTCTCTACAGATGCAGAATTTTCCCCACAAAAGACAGCTTTGCAGGGCCATTTCAAAATGTCAGAGAAATGTATTTTGGGGTAAAATATTTTGATTTCCTTTGGGGTCTGATATCTGTCATATGATGCTACACCAGAGTCAGGATGGAATTTGATCTCTTATTGCCGTAGTCTGTTTTGTCAGTCTCGTGATCTCTATTTTAGTGTTAATGCTGGTTAGTTCTGCTGAACTCCAAAAGGGAGAGGGTATAACGAGGTGTGTCCAACCTCCCTTCCTTCCCATCATGATTGTGAATATCATTTTTCAGGTTTCACTTGACTCCCTGTTCAGTCTGTTGGGGGGCCTGGGAGTTTTGTTTTGGCTTACAGAATCCTGAGTTGGGGCAATTATCCTGGATTATCCGGGTGGGTCTGATATAATCAAAAGGGTCCTTAAAAGAGGGAGGCAAGAAAATCAGATAATAAAAGACAAGTAAGAGCCTCCAGAAGCAGGAAAAGGCAGGGAGACAGGTTCCCCCCTAGAGCCTTCAGAAAGACTGAACCAATGTACATCTTATTTGTATTGATTAATGTCTTTTGTGTCCCTAAAATGTATAAAACCAAGTCTTGCCAGCACCTTGATTTTAGCCCCATGAGACCTGCTTTGGACTTCTAACATCTAGACCTCTAAGAAAAGTTTTTATTTTGAGCCACTAAGTTTGCAGGCATTTGTTCTAGCAGTAATAGATAAGTGATACAGAGAGCCAGAGACTGAGAGTGGCCAGGGATGGGATGAGGTGAGCATAGGGTGAGGACATCTGGACCAGAGGCCTCATAGGAGGACAGTGGGCCCAGATGCTCACTTGCATCCAAAGGCGGGAGTGACTAAACGACCCCAGCAGAGGATGCAGCAGGACTGAAGCCTAAACCAAAGACCCAAAGGGGTGAAATGCCCCTACAGAGGCCAGCAGGGCCCAGCCACCAGCCCCCAGACCTGACACACATTCCCTTGTTCCTTCATTTTTTTTTTTAAGTGCTTCCCTGCACGAAGACTGTGTAAACCAAAAATAAAATTCTAAGCCCTCCAACCGCTGGAATGGACCCCTCCTCTTGGCAAAGTAAATTCCGAAGTTAACCTGAAAAACTAGTTCAGGCCATGATGGGAAGTGGGGTCGGACATGCCTCATTATACCCTCCTGCCTTTTGAAATTACTGAGAGAAGACTCTTTAAGTCTGATAAGAAGCATTTATAATGTATTCTCTCTGAAGCCAGCTATCTGGAGACTTTGCCTGCATGATAAAAACTTGGTCTCCATAATCCCTTATCTTAGCCTAGACATTCCTTTCCATTGATTCTAAGTCTTTAGACAATAACTTAACCCTTTCAACCAATAGCCACTCAGAAAGTATTTGAATCTGCTTATGACCTGGAAGCCCCTGGCTTCCAGTTGTCCTACCTTCCCAGACTGAACCAATGTACATCTTATTTGTATTGATTAATGTCTTTTATGCCCCTAAAATGTGTAAAACCAAGTTGTAGCCTGACCACCTTGGGCACATGTTTTTGGGATCTCCTGAAGGCTGTGTTATGGGCCATTGGTTACTCATATTTGGCTCAGAATACATCTCTTCAAATATTTTACAGAGTTTGACTCTTTTCATTGACAACCATAATTCTGAGGCAAAATCAGAGGAAAGGGAGAGGGAGTGCTTGAGAGGAGAGAATGTACCAGAGAGCACATGTGAATGTTGAAAACAGAATTTAATTTCTCAATCGAATGACTATTTCAGAATAGCCTGTTGTAAACATGAAGATGTGAAATGACCTTGGAGTGGTATGATTATGTTTTCTACCATCGTTTGTAGCCCAGTTATACAGAAAGATACTTACATTTTTGTATACACTGTGGCTATTTTGGCAAGCTGCAGGAAGATACTGAGTGCTAAGCGTGTCCCTATTCACGATCTCATTAACTGACACAGGCACCCTAGAGGGAATTATTATTTTGCAATCTTGTTATTCTGGAGATGAGAAAAGGGAGGATTAAAAAAATAAGCAATTTTGCCCACAGTAACACAGCTGGTGAGGGATAGCACTGAGCTCCATCCTCAAATCCATCAGACTCTAAAAGACCAGGCTCTAGGCCAGCCATGGTGGCTCATACCTGTAATCCTAGCACTTTACAAGGCTGAGGCAGGAGGATTTCCTGAGGCCAGAAGTTTGAGACCATCCTGGGCAACATAACAAGACCTTGTCTCTACAAACAATTTTAAAATTCCAGGTATGGTGGCATGTGCCTATAGTCCGAGCTTCTTGGGAGGCTGAGGTGAGATCACTTGAGCCCCAGCATTCGAGGCAGCAGTGAGCTATGATCACATCACTGCACTCTAGCCTGGGCAACAGAGTAAGACCCTGTTGCTTTAAAAAAAAAAAAAAAAGACTAGACTGTTAGGCTCTTTGACGACATACACCTAGCCAAAGTGCAGATTCCTAAAACGGTGCCTTCCCCACCTGCCACATTTACCTATCCAGCTTCAACCACCAATTCCCTGTACCCTCCTATTTTTCACATTTTATTCTCTGCAGTTATCTGCAAAATTATAGTACAATATCAAAACCAGGATATTGAGGTTGATAAAATTCTCCAATCTTATTCAGATTTCCTTAGCTTTACTTCATTTGTATGTGTGTGTTAATTCTATACAGTTTTATCATGTGTAGGTTCTAGTATTCACCACCATTGTCATGTTACAGAACATTTTCATCACCTCCAGGATCTCTGGTGTTACCCACATTTGCTTCTTCAATAACCACAATCACTGTCCCCCCACCCTCTCTCCTGTCCCAACTAACTGCTAATCTCTTCTCCATTTCTAAAATGTTATCATTTCAAGGATGTTATATAAATATTATCATACAGTATATAACTTCTGGGATTGGTTTTTATCATCAACATAATTCCCTGGAGATTCATCCAAGTCACTATATGTATTGATAATTTGCTTCTTGTTATTGCCGAGAAGTATTCCATGGTATGGATGTATGCCATTTGTTTAATGATTTACCCTTGAAAGACATCTGAGCTGCTTCCTGTTTGGGGCTATTACAAATGAAGCTACTATGAAAATTAGTGTATAGGTTTTTGTGTTAACATATGTTTTTATTTTCTGGGATAAATGCCCAGTAGTAAAATTGCCAGGTTGTAGAGTAATTGCACATAAGATACTGCCAAACCGTTTTCCAGAGTGGTTGTACCATTTTACATTCCCACCAGCAATGTGTGAGTGATCCAGTCTCACCACATCCTTGCCAGCACTTAGTGGTGTTACTGTTTTTTATTTTAGCCATTTTGATAGGCATGTAGTGATATCACACTATGGTTTTAATTTGCATTTCCTTACTGGCTAATGATGTTGAACATTTTTCATGTGCTTATTTTCCATCTGTGTGTCCTTGTCAGTGAAATATCCTCTCATGTCTTTTTCCCACTTTCTAATTGGATTTTTTTTTTGAGACAGAGTCTCACTCTGTTGTCCAGGCTAGAATGCAGTAGTGGGATCTTGGCTCACTGCAAGCTCTGCCTCCTGGGTTCACGCCGTTCTCCTGCCTCAGCCTCCAGAGTAGCTGGGACTACAGGCGCCCGACGCCATGCCTGGCTAATTTTTTGTGTTTTTAGTAGAGACAGGGTTTCACCGTGTTAGCCAGGATGGTCTTAATCTCCTGACCTGGTGATCTGCCCGCCTTGGCCTCCCAAAGTGCTGGGATTACAGGCATGAGCCACCGCGCCTGGCCTGCTGTTGAGTGTCAAGAGGTCTTTGTATATATTAGATACCAACCCTTCGTCAAATGTGTAGTTTGCAAATATGTTCTCCCACTTTGTAGTTTGTCATTTCATTCTCTTCACTTGTCTTTCACAGAGCAAAAGTTTTTAATTTTGATGAGGTCTAATTTATAAATATCTTCTTTTATGGATCACGTTTTTGTTTCCAGTCTAAAGATTTTAACTTTTCCTAAAAGTTTTGTAGTTTTACATTTATGTCTTTGATTCATTTTGAGTTCATTTTTGTATAAAGTTTGAGGTTTAAGTCAAGGTTTGGTTTTTTAAGTCTATGGATATCCAATTGCTCCAGCACCATTTATTGAAAAGGTTAGTTTTTTTTTTTAATAAATGATTTTGTGATTTGCTCTGTATTTATATTTTTCATAGAATAGTAATGGCTTCTATTATGTGACATTAAGTATAATTTGTCCTCCAAGGAGATATGCCAAGTAAATCCTGTGGTTTCCTTTACTTGTTGGAATAGACCCACAGTTTCCTTAGGGCATGTAAACCACAGGGTGAGAATAAGTACTGGATGATACTGGAAGCTCCTGTCAGCTTTGATAATCTATCTATGCCTCTCTTTCTGTTCCTTTCTGTCCCTTCACCCCCTCTTCTCTTTTCTCTATCTCTCTCATTAAACTACCATTTTTGATGTGGGTTACCATAGCTCCTAATTTAACCAAGGTGATAGAAGCTTGTGCCAATTAGAGAAATTATTTGCACCCCGATTTGCCCCCAAAGGTGCCCTGGTTAGAGCAATACATTATGCAGTCATTGTATCTATTGAAGACTTTGTCTGTTTAGCATTTTACTCTTTATACTTCACATACTTTACACTTAGCCTTGACAGTAATTCTTTGTTCTAGATTTGCTTTAGCCCCAATATACAAAGGGAGAATTTGAGCAAAAAGACTTCAAGGCATCTTGCAGAGGTGGTAGGCCTCTATACAGGACTTTAAACTCCTACAGATGTGGCCTTGAATCAGCATGATCAAATTATTCTGGCCGTTGACTCCTCATCAATCTACATGATGGCCATAAATCCTGGATATAGGTGAGTGTGTGTATATATATATATATATATATAAAATTGTTTACCGATGTTACAATATATTCAGATTCTTCTCCCTAGTTAGCAATGTGTGGTTCAGTGTGCATTGACTCTGATTTCCCCGTGTTTTTTTTTGTTTTTGTTTTTGTTTTTTTTTTTTTTTGAGGCAGAGTCTCACTCTGTTGCCCAGGCTGGAGTGCAGTGGCACGGTCTTGGCTCACTGCAACCTCCACCTCTTGGGTTCAAATGATTGTTCTGCCTCAGCCTCCCAAGTAGCTGGGACTACAGGCATGTGCCACCATACCCAGCTAATTTTTGTATTTTTTGTAGAGACAGGGTTTCGCCATGTTGGCCAGGCTGGTCTCAAACTCTTGACCTCGTGATCCACCCACCTTAGCCTCCCAGAGTGCTGGGATTACAGGTATGAGCCACAGCGCCCGGCCTTGACTCTGATTTTCACAAGACTCACCAGTGCATTTAGCATCCCTCAGAAGAAGTAATTGATGAGTTTAAGATCTGGAGAATCCACAGCCAATTCCATGTGGCCATATCACCCAATCCATCTTTGAAAATTAATCATCAAACCAGTCCCTCTGCATTCT
The DNA here is from genome assembly GCF_037993035.2 of Macaca fascicularis. NCBI lineage: Eukaryota > Metazoa > Chordata > Mammalia > Primates > Cercopithecidae > Macaca > Macaca fascicularis. The sequence goes on along the minus strand of NC_088384.1, from coordinate 102,536,878 downwards.
GGGGTATACATACAATCACAGTAGACTCACTTTGGGTGACCTTCCCCTACTCTGTCAAGTGCAGGTGTTAATTGATTATAAAACATGCTCATATAAAGTAAAATATTTACTCATGTTTCCCAACTTTATAGCTACCCTATACATTTGTAATTGGTTTGTCTTCCTCACTAGAATGTACACTCCATGAGGGACCAGGATTTGTCTATCTTGTTCATTGACGAATGTATCCTTAGCAGGTAGGAGCCTGTATTTAGATAATATGTTCTCCATTTTTAAATGCACGATTAAAATCTGGGAAAGTGAGGAAAGAAGGAGATGAAGAATGAATGATCTTGAATGGGATTATCAAACTAAAGGAAATAAAAAGATAATTTGAACTGAATCATAAGAAAACTGTCTATCAAGGTACAGTTAGAGCAGTTCTTAGGGAGAAGTTTATCATCTTACATGCATACAATTGAAAAGAATACAAGAAAAAAGTAATAATGAAGCACTTATCTCAAGATATTGGAACAACAAAACAAAGTATAAACAAAGAATACCAAATAGCAATCTGAAATAGAAAACATACAATGCAAGGAAGCAACAAAGTCAAAATTCAGTTATTTAAAAAGACTAATAAAATTAACACTATTGAAACTTACTTAGAACAGAAAAGGAAAGGTACAAATAATGCATACTGGAATATGAGGGTAGCCTAATAAACAGAAGAAATGAATCCTTTCAAATAAAAATAAGTTTTATTTATAAATGATGCATACATTTAAAACACCATAAAAGAGAGGGATGAACAATTTATGCCAGTAAAAGTGGACCAAATAGATAAACTTTTAGAAAATAGAAGTTACTAAAATTGACTGACTGATCCAGAAAGAAATAGAAAATATGAATAGCTCTACAACTACCAAAAGAATTAAATCAGTTGCTTAGGCTGAGGCATCAACCCTGACTTCTCTGTTTCTAATATATCCACATCTAGTAATCAACAAATCCTGTCAGATTACCTGCCAAATATATTAAGAATTTGACCTCTTCCCATGATTTCACTGATACGACTCTGATCCAAGCCACCATCGTCTCTCATCTGGATTACTGGTTCTACCCTTGCCCCCATGCAGTCAGGGCAATCCCTTTAAAACAGAGTTCAGACAGAGTCACTCACTGCTCTAAGCATTCTGGTGGCTCCGACGTGAGCCAGATTAAAAGCCTAAATCTTCACTCTTCCTTATGAGACACTACGTACTTGAGCTATTCTCCTGTTAATCCTTTACCCCTCTTCTTTTTCAGCTTCAGTAGCTTTCTTACCGATCCTTGAACACAAGGAGCTATTTAGGCTGTCCTAGAGTTTTTACACTTTCTGATTTCTCTGCCTGGGAGACCCTTCCTCCTGGAATCCACATGGTTATTTTTCTCGCTTTCTTAAAATATCGACTTAAAAGCCATCTTCTCAGCCCTTCCTTGGCCACTCTATCTAAAATGTTAACCTCCTGCCATTTCGTATTTCTTCTCCGTACTGTATATGTTTTTCTCTTCTACACATCACCATTTAACTTACTATGTATTTTATTTATTGATATGGTTTGTTATCTGTTTTCCTTACTGGAATGGGGAACTTCGTAAAGGGAGAGCTTTTTGCATATGTTCACTGCTGTCTCCTCAGGGTCTAGAACAGCAAGAAGGCCACCATAGCTGGACTACATTCACAAGGGGTGGAGTAGCAGGGAAGAAGGTCAAAAGAGTTAACAGGAAACAGATCATTTAGGGCCTCATAAGTCAAAGTGAGGACTTTGCTATTATGCCAGAAAGACATGAGTGGGCACTTGGAGGGCTTAGGAAAACTAAAGACCTAAATAAATGTGATTACTATGTCCATGAATTGAAAAACTAAATACTGTAAAGATGTCAAGATTTGACAAGTTAATTGATAAATTCAATGCAATCCCTATCAAACTCCTAGCAAGGTTTTTAGTGGAAATTGATAAGCTGACATTACAATGTACCTAGAAATGCAAAAGGCCAAGAACAGCCCAGCCAATCTTGAAGAACAAAGTTGAGACTTATACTACCAGATATTAAGACTTATTTTTAAATTACAGTAATTAAGTATGGTATTGGCATAAGAACAGATAATCAAAGGACAGAAACAAAATATAGAACCCAGAAATAAACCTATATAGCTTATGAAAAAAAGCCATACTGCAGAGCAGTGAGGAAGGAATGGTCTTTTCAATAGATGGTGTTGAGTCATCTGGGAAATTATATGAGAGAAAAATAAATCTACCTTTCACCATATACTTAAATCAATCACATGTGAATTCATGTCTAATTGTGAAAGGTAAAACAAAGCATTCGCTGATATAATAGGACAATATTTTCATGAATCTGAAGTAGGAAATTATGTCTTAAATAGGACAAAACCACATTAACCAAAAAGGAAAAGATTGATAAATTTGACTACATTAAAATTAAGAACTCTTGTTCTCAAAAGACACCTTTAAGAGTAAAAGAGGCAAGCCAAAGAATGGAAGAAAGTATTGGCAATAAATACACCTGACACAGTGTTCTTACACTGTATATATACAAAACCTTTTTGAATTGATAGCAGACAACCCAGTTTTAAAAATCAGCAAAATACTTGAATCGGCACGTCACACACACCCAATATCAACATGGGCAATAGGTGTAGAAAAGGTGCTCAACCTTATCAGTAATTGTGAGAAATCTAATTAATCTCAAAATGACATGGTACCACACAACCACCTAAAATTAAAAGGATTGGCTAAAACTAAAATGATTGACAATACCAAGTTTTGGCAAGAATGTGGAACAACTGGAATCACACACATTGTTGGTGAAGAGTATATTTTTACAATTTCCAAAAAGAAGACATTTTAGCATTATCTACTAAAATTGAAGATATCTGTACCCTATAACTTAGCAATTACAGTCCTAGGTAATATCTTATGGAAAGTCATGCTTTTGTTCACCAGAATTTGTGTACAAGAATGTTCATAGCAGCACTATAATGTCTATAAACTGGAAAAATTCAAACATCCATTAGAAGTAGAATGGATAATTACATGGCAGTATACTCATATACTGAAATATTGTACAGTAATAAAAATAACATGCTAAACATGGTAACATGAACAAATGTCACAAACATAGACACAAGGGAACATGTGTGTTTTCATGTACCTGGACTTCAAGTAACAGGCAAAGCTAAAATAGAGTGTTTACAGATGCATAAAATAGAGTGTTTATGAATGCATGCTTGGGTGGTTAAAGTGTAAAGAAAAGGTAAAATATAATTGGCATAAAAGGGTAGTGTTTAATCTTTGGACTTGTCTCAACCGACTCTGTCCCTTGGGTTCCTCTCTGGTAAAATGGAAGGAAATAACTGAGACCTGGAATTAGTGCTTGCTTCACTTGAAGGACCATTTGGGTGGAAGGCGAGGTAGGAGGAGGAAAGATGGAGCCAATAAGGGGGTGGTGGGAGATCTCCTAGTGGGAGGGAATTGGCAGCCAGCCAGGGGACCTACGCTTCAGCCTCAACTCATAAAAATTACTGTAGGGCCTTGAAAAACTCACTGTCCCTATTTGGCCCTAGTTTCTTTCTCTGTAAAATGAGAGAAGTTGAAATTAACTGTCTTTTGTGGAGCACCTATTTTATATTAGATGGGCATTATCCTAGGAGCTCTGGGAGCTCTACTATTTTACATACAAAAGCCTGAGTGAGGTGAATCTTGTCCCTATTTTAAGGGTAGCAATTGTGAGGATGAGATATGAGAAGTCACCAGCCAAGGGCAAAGACAGCTTAGAATTCTCCAACCCATTCATAATATGGTTAAGCAAGTGTGGTTCTCTAGTGTGATGGGTCCCCCATCAGTTTGCTTAAGGGTGTATGTCTGCTGCCTGAACCCTGAAGGCCAGCCGGTGAGCCAAGGTCATGGTGCCCAGCCAAGGAGCAGGTGTCCCTATGAACCCAAGCATCCCAGAAAGTATCTAAGAATCTACAAGAAAACAGTCTTATTGCACACATGGTCAGCAAAAAGCCAGAAAATTTGCTTAAAAGTAGCCTGGGGCTGGGCACGGTGGCTCACGTCTGTAATCCCAGCACTTTGGGAGGCCGAGGTAGGCGGATCACAAGGTCAGGAGATCGAGACCATCCTGGTTAACAGGGTGAAACCCCGTCTCTACTAAACAATACAAAAAAATTAGCCAGGTGTGGTGGCGGGCACCTGTAGTCCCAGCTACTCGGGAAGCTCAGGCAGGAGAATGGTGTGAACCCGGGAGGCGGAGCTTGCAGTGAGCTGAAATCGCACTACTGCACTTCAGCCTGGGCGACAGAGCGAGACTCCATCTCAAAAAATGAAAAAGTAGCTTAGGGCTGGGAGGCAGGGTGGATCTCTAAAGCTGTCCCCCTGCTGTCCAGGAGTGCCATATATGTAAGTCCTAATAAACTCATCTACTTGCCAAACTGGACTTGCTTAACTCATTTTTTGGTCTCTTGGCTCCCTCCCAGTTTGGGGGATAGTTTTCGATTATGATTCTGGGTTTTTCTTATTACAGGTATAGTGTTGTCTACTGATACCATTATTTTCACATGGTCAATTTTTAATTATGTATCAAATAAAATGAATACATGTTTTTGTTGATAAAAAGAGTAAAATATTAGCAAGAAGTCCCATTTACGTTGATCATCTCTAGAGAAATAAGTACTGTCATCAGGTTAGCGTGTATTCTTGACTTTATTTCCAAGTGTTTATATCTATACATTTCAAGTGAAACTATCGAAAATACTTAGTACAGTGCCACCTATAGTACAGGAATTTCAATTATACAAATTTGAAATGAGGCCAAAGAATGATCATATTCATAATTATGTCTCATATTGAGGTAGGAGGTGGGATTTGACTCCAGAGGCAGGTTCAGACTGCAGACCAGGTTAAAGAAACAGGGAAGAAGCAGAAGCCCCTCTCCATAAGACATGCCTACCAGTGAGTGCCATGTCAGTTTACTGTTGCCATGCAACACTGGAAGTTACAGCCTCTTTCCATGGCAACGGCCTGACAACCTGGAGATTACCACCCTTTTTCTAAATATCTCTGCATAATCTGACTGTTAATGTGCATATAATTAAAAGTGGCTATAGGCCCGGGGCGGTGGCTCACGCCCATAATCCCAATACTTTGGGAGGCTGAGGTGGGCAAATCACCTGAGGTCAGGAGTTCAAGACCACCCTGGTCAACATGCTGAAACCCCCTCTCTACAAAAAAAAAAAAAAAAAAAATTAGCCAGGCATGATGGCGGGTGCCTGTAATCTCAGCTACTCAGGAGGCTGAGGTGGAAGAATCACTTGAACCTGGGAGGCGGAGGTTGTAGTGAGCCGAGATTGCACCATTGCACTCCAGCCTGGGCGACAGAGCAAGACTCTGTCTCAAAAAAAAAAAAAAAAAAAACTGTGGGTATAAACACAACTGTGGAAGTGCCCCTGAGCTGCTACTCTGCGCACACCACCTATCAGGGAACCCCACTCCACAAGCAGTATTTCTGCTGCAGCTGTGCACTGCCACCTCAGTAAAAGTTGCTGTCCAACACCACCAGCTCACCAAAAACCATCCTGGGCTAAGCCCTAATCTGGGGGCTTGCCTGCCCGACATCAATATTAGATACGAATTTCAATATCATACAGATCTCCCAAAGTTTCCAAAATTTGTAAGGAGTCATATCACTTATAAGCAGTAAAGAACACTAATTGTGAACTTTGGTTACTTCAGTGACACTTGGCCATATCACTTTAGCATATAAACTACAATAGACTCATTTAACATTCAGATCCATGACTGCTAGTGTCCTGTGATGAACACATTGTTACTAATGCTTTAGAATATTCTAAATGATTTTGTAAGGTAGTTATTTTAACATTTACTTTTATTAAAATGTTAAGTATTTTAATTACTACACCAGTCCCATCCAAATATTCATTAAACAGTGGAGCTTTTAGAGGGTTTAAAAAAAAATTCATGAAGATCAATTACTTTGAAGTGGAAATTAGATGTTATAATATACTACAAAGATACTTAAACCAACACCACAATGCACTGTGCAGTTAATTTAGTAGAGAACACTCAATACAACATCAGATCTAAAGCTGAGAATATTTAAAAGGCAGCATTAGCGTACATATATTCCACAAATAATGTAAATTTATGCCCCTGAGAACGCCTCCTCTCTATTCCATGTCTATTCCTAGGGGGATATTAGTGTTGAATGATGCAAGTTTTGAATTTCCTAGGCCTTTGTAAACAAAATCCTGGCATAGACTGCACTATTGTTATGTGTGAGGATGAAGTCGATTTTTAATTTTTCTTTTGGTACAATTTTTTCCCTGTGTTTAGTATTTACATATATATTTAAACCCTTAGGAAATATGTGTTATTTTTACAAAAAAAAAAAACCCAATGCCTTACTTTTGTGTGTAAAGTACATTTTATTTAAAAATATTGTAAACTCCACCCATATCACTTAGAATATCCCTACATTATGTGTTTTTTCTTTTATATCCTTGTCAGCAGGAAGTCACCTGCATTATAATTTTTAATGGGTACCTAGCATCTCACCTTATAGATTTCTACAAGTTATTTTAACCTTTTTTCACATTTAGATTTTTTACAGCGTATTGCCGTTAACATGAACTGTGAGAAAGGTACCTACACACTTATCTTTGGACAGCTATTTCCTTAGGGCACATTAATAGAAATAGAATTGCTCTATGAAAGTGCATGCTCATTTTAAATCTGGTGTGGAGTGGTCTCCAACTTGGTGTGGAGTGGCCTCCAACAAATATAATTTGTTTTAGAAATTATATTCCAAAAAAATTATCAGAATTAACATTTTCCCAAACTGATACCCATCCTATGTATCATTTTTCTTTATAATCTGCCAACTATAAAGGCCAAAAAGTGTATGTAAACATTTGCATTTTTGGCCAGGTGTGGTGGCTCACGCCTGTAATCCCAGCACTTTGGGAGGCTGAGGCAGACGGGTCACCTGAGGTCAGGAGTTCAAGACCAGCTTGGCCAAAATGGCAAACCTCATTTCTACTAAAAATACAAGAATTATCCAGGTTTGCTGGCACGCACCTGTAATCTCAGCTACTCGGGAGGCTGAGGCAGGAGAATTGCATGAACCCAGGAGGCAGAGTTTGTAATGAGCTTAGATGGAGCCACTGCACTCAAGCCTGGGTGACAGAGTGAGACTCTGTCTCAAAAAATAAATAAATAAATAAACATTTGCATTTTTAATTTGTAGTTTATGGGCTCTTTTCACATATTTATTCTTCATTTGCATTTCCCTTTTATTACTTACCCTTCATATTCATAGATCATTTTTATGGTAGTGTAATCTTCTTATAAATGTGTAGGAGATAATTAAATGAAGTCAACAAACCATTTCTTTCATATACTTAACAAATGTATTTTCTAAGTGTCTTTTTACTTGTTTGTTTCTAAAAGCAAGATTTTAAATTGTCTAGAGTAAAATTCGGCAGTCATTTCTTTTGTGGCCACTGCCTTTGATGGCTTGGTATTCTTACCTAGAGATTAGGCAAGAAAATTTTTTTATATTTTCTCTAGAATCCTGCTGGTTTACTGTTAAAAATGTTAAGCCAAAAGTCTACATGAAATTTATGTGTTATAGGCTGTATGTGCTAGACAGATAATCCTCTCTCCCACCAACACCTCTAGTTTCCTAACATGATTTCCCCCTCTTTCCCAGAAATTTCATCTTTTTCGTAGTCTAATTTTTTTATTTTTAGACGGAGTTTTCCTCTTGTTGCCCAGGCTGGAGTGCAATGGCGTGATCTCAGCTCACTGCAACCTCCGCCTCCCGGGTTCAAGCGATTCTCCTGCCTCAGCCTTCCTGAGTAGCTGGGATTACGGGCATGCACCACCATGCCCAGCTAATTTTGTATTTTTAGTAGAGATGGGGTTTCTCCATGTTGGTCAGGCTAGTCTCAAACTCCCGACCTCAGATGATCCACCTGCCTCGGCCTCCCAAAGTGCTGGGATTACAGGCGTGAGCCACCGCGCCCAGCTTTTTTTTTTTTTTTTTTTTTTGACAGAGTCTCGCTCTGTCGCCCAGGCTGGAGTGCAGTGGCACGATCTCGGCTCACTGCAAACTCCATCTCCTGGGTTCATGCCATTCTCCTGCCTCAGCCTCCTGAGAAGCTGAGACTACAGGCACTTGCCACCACGCCTGGCAATTTTTGTTTGTATTTCAGTAGAGATGGGGTTTCACCATGTTAGCCAAGATGGTCTCAATCTCCTGATCTCATGATCCGACTGCCTCAGCCTCTCAAAGTGCTGGGACAGGCTGGAGTGCAGTGGCACGATCATAGCTCACTACAGCCTTGACCACTCAGACTCACATGATCCTCCTACCTCAGCTCCCTGAGTAGCTGGGACTATAGGTGTGCACCATCATACCCAGCTAATTTTTTCTAGTGTTTTTGTGTTTGTTTTGTTTTTTAGAGAGGGGGTTATACTGTGTTGCCCAGGATGGTCTCAAACTCCTGGTCTCAAGTGAATCTGCTGCCTTGGCTTCCCAAAGAACTGGGATTACAGGCCTGAGCCACCGTGCCTGGCTGGAGCTTACTATTTTAAAGTTATTATTAGCAGCAGCAGCAGAAAAGAAACAATTGATATAAAAGTATATTGGCCTACACATCATCTTAACCATGGGATCAAAGTTAATCTTGCCAAAAATGGGCGTGTGGGATAAACAGTCACAGTGGAGGCTGCAGCTCCCAAAACAACAGCCACAATATCAGGAGCAGGACCTGCATTGTCAGCTATCCCACCCCTATCCCACAGTCACCACCCCCGTCCCTGGGGTTGGGAAGAAGGAGTGGCAGTAGCTGCAGCAACGGCTGAACTGAACAGGTCACCTACTGGTATTTTGTGCATGGGATTTGTAAGGAAGGAGATAACTGTCGCTACTTGCACTCCCTCTCTGACAGTCCACATGGCGTAGTGGGCACGTATTTTCAGCCAGGGTGCTGTGTTTATGGAGGCCGCTGCAGACGTGAACTCAGCAAGCCACTGAAACGGAAAGAAGCAACTGCTACAGATCTAACTACAAAATCATCCCTTGCTGCTTCCTCAAGTCTCTCGTTCATAGTTGGACCGCTTGTTGAAACGAATACAGGCGAAGCTGAGTCCAATTCAAACTTTGCAACTGTAGGAGCGTGTTCAGAGGACTGGTGGATGCTGTTCAGTTTGTTCCCAGGCAACTCTACTGCAGCCATGCTGCCTCTTTCTGCAGTGACCAAGGGAGAATCAGAGAAAGAGCAAACAGCTGTGATAACAAAGAAGCCGCTTTGCCCCTAGGCTGCAGTGGGAGAGATGGAAATGGGTAGAACTGTGTGTGTCTCCACAGAGAGTCATGTGATCATGTAAGCTGCAGGTCCTACCTCCAATGGATGCTGCCCAGAGACCACAGCATGTAAAAATCTTGCTCTGAGGCCCATGAGAAGGAAACAGAGCTCTCACTGGCTGTGCAGTGCAGCAAGGATATGGTGTGTGGGATCTGCATGAAGGTGGCCTGTGAGAAAGCCAGCACCGGTGAGCGTGGCTTTGGGATCCTCTCCAGCTGCAGCCACACCTACTGTCTCAAGTGTATTCACAAGTGGAAGGGCACTAAGCTATTTGACAGCAAGATCATAGTGTCCTACCCAGAATACTGGATCACATCTAACTTTGTCATTCCCAGTGAGCACCGGGTGGGAGAAAGAAGAGAAGCAGAAACTCATCCAGAAAGTTAAGGAGGCAATGAGCAGCCAGGCGTGCAGGGATTTTGATGAAGGACGGGGGAGCTGCCTATCTTGGGGGATGTGTTTTTACAAGCAGGTATTCCCTGATGGCCATAGAAAGGATACACAGAGACAGGCAAGCAGATACTGGGCCCAGTGAAGGAACCACTTCTAGGAGTTCATTGAGGAAAGAGAGAACAATGACCCCTTTGACCACAATGAAGAAGAGGTTGTCACCTTTGAGCTGGGTGAGATGTTGCTTATGCTCGTGGCAGATGGGGACGATGAACTGACAGACTTTGAAAATGAGTGGGACTTGTTCCATGTTGATTTGGAAGATTTTTATGACTTGGCTCAATAGCCACCTTGCGTGGCATGTGGACTGGCCTGCTGACCTCAGCAGCAGTCCCCTGTGGCAGTGTGACAGTGCCCGTGTTTCTCTCCTAGGCAGGCCTATCAACTCCAGGTGCTGTCTTAATTTTTACCCAGGGCCTGTCTTCTCAATCTGTGACCTTTCCCCAAGAGGTGTGTTACTTTCTCTGTGGAAAAAAGATTCAAAAATAAATCCTGAAGTTAGTGTTTTGTAACATGAATTTAACAGTCAGACAGTTCATGTAGGTGTGTTGTGTCATCTGTTTTCAACCAGATTGTATTTATGGACTCCACACGCTCGTTTTGAGGACCCTAGGTTCAAAAGCAAAAGCTGTGGCCCTGCTTTCCAGTCCAAGGATAGGAGCGATGGCTGAAGGGATGTGCACTTGTAAAGAGTCTTCTGCTCCAACACAGGGTGTGGATCCTTGAGTTTTCTGCTGAAATCTGCACATCTGTGTTTTTATATCTGTTCCCTACCCTGTGATTCCCACCCTGTCCACTTGCTCTGTGATTTTGGTCTCTTGCTTAATTGTACACAAGTAATACTACTGGGTCACCAGAACGAGGTGCGAATGTGTTGAGATTTCTATTATGTGTTTTGTTTGTTGTTTGTTTTAGATGGAGTCTCACTCTGCCACCCAGGCTCCCAGGCTGGAGAACAGTCACACGATCTCGGCTCACTGCAACCTCCCCCTCCCAGGTTCAAGCAATTCTCCTGCCTCAGCCTCCCAATTAGCTGGGACTACAGGCATGCACCACCACGCCTGGCTAATTTTTGTATTTTTGGTAGAGACAGGGTTTCACCATGTTGGCCAGGCTGGTCTTGAACTCCTGATCTCAGCTGATCCTCGCACCTCGACCTCCCAAAGTGCTGGCATTACAGGTATGAGCCGCCGTGCCCAGCCCTACCATGTTTTGTATGATAGGAAAATTGAGAAAGAATGCAAATAAAGATAGAGGGGCATAAAATCAATGGAGAGTTGAAAGTTGACTCCCAAGAGCTTGGTGTGTGTGAGTGTGAGTATGTGATAAGCTTCTCATCCCTGCATAGATGCAGTATTCTTAGCCTTAGTAGAGACACTTGGTTTAGTGGTTTAAGCCTTGTGTGGCAGATAAATTTTAAAGGACAAAGCAGTGCTAGCTCTGTCTGTCTATATAAATAAAAAAATGGCTTAGCCATACAGTTAAAACTATCTGGTTATCCTACATATTAACACAAACTGGGGGTGGATACAGAATTGTATTTACTGTTTACAATCTAGGCTTTTTAGTCTAGGCAATTTTTGAAAAACCTTTGTCCCCATTCGAGATGTTTTGTTGTTGAGTGTGTTGTGTTTGTTTTTGTGGGTACTTGCCTAATTTTACCTCTGAGCTTTCAGGTAGACAGATGTGATTCAAAACTACATTCTAAGGTGTTTACTGTAGTGGAGTAATTGGTCTACAGTAATAAGTCACACTTTTCTACTAAAGGGGAGGAGATGGTAATCCCTGAGACAAGCTAAGTTATTAAAAGGATTTCTATTGCCTTTGTGCTTTGTTGCTCTGTTTCCTGAAAATAACTTGGACATGCTCCTGGTCTACCACTTGGTTCCTTGGATCCCACTCGTTCTTTAACTTTAAGTAAAAAACAAGTAATTGTTGCTGTTTGGCTTTGAAGGGAAGGTGAGGGTTAAAGAAAGACACAGAGAGAGAGGGGGGCTCAACAGCAACACAGGCATATTGCAGAAACCTGCAGAGATGGGGGGTCAGCTTAAAGCCAGAGTCTGACCACTTACAGGCTGGGGTACTTATAGGTATGGGCAGGAGGGGTCTGGGCCATCTGACTTACTGCCCGGCAGGATATTGGTAAGATGTACCTATGGTCAAGCAGTTTGGCCCTTTTTCCAGTGGGATGTGATAAGATGTTCCTTGGACCTTTGTCCAGCAGGATATGATAGGGATGTGTCTTCAGTTGGGCCCTTGCCCGGCAGGGAATGATAAGAATATTTCTCATGACCTGAACCCCCGTGGAATGTTTCACTTTGACCAAGGTCTGCAAAATGGCAGGGGGCTTACAAAATGGTGCAGTTTGGACTAACAGTTGCCAAAGTCTCTTGTATTTTGCAGCCACCTTTTTGTAAGAAGCACATTTCCCAGGTAAAACAAAAAATCATTTTTACAGATGATGCTTTTCAGTATCTATTATGGAGTATGACCACAATGCACCAATTTAATATTGGAAAATGCCTGTTCTTCATGGGTATAGATAATTTCATAGCAGGTATTCAGAAGAGTATTTTGTAATTCTTCTAACTGTGTTTTATTAAATTCTTTATTTTTCTATTACCATTTTAGTTTTGCACTTCTTAGTTTCAATTTATTTATGTTCATTAAATAAGCTTTTAATTATTTACCATTACTTCATATGGTGTCATGCCTTTTTTTTTTTTTTTTTTGAGACGGAGTCTCACTCTGTCGCCCAGGCTAGCACGCAGTGGTGTGCTCTCGGCTCACTGCAACTCCGCCTTCCGGGTTCACACCATTCTTCTGCCTCAGCCTCCCCAGCAGTGGGGACTACAGGCACCCGCCACCATGCCCGGCTAATTTTTTGCATTTTTAGTAGAGACAGGGTTTCTCCGTGTTAGCCAGGATGGTCTCGATCTCCTGACCTCATGATCCGCCCACCTCGACCTCCCAAAGTGCTAGGATTACAGGCCTGAGCCACTGCGCCCGGCCTGGTGTCATGCTTTAGCAGTTATTCACATGAAGTAAAATTATGCCATAAATATGCATTTGTGTAATATCCATTTCTTAGTAAAAAGACATGCATCTGTCTACTGCCAATTGGTGTGTGTTTTGGTTTGCTGGTGGAAAAAATACTCTTTCAGAGCTCTTCCAAGGTTACGTAGTGTTGAGTGGCTTGTTCCTAGGGTGTTTGAAGATAGGCTTCCCTTTAAATAATTTGAAAAGTAATCATCCTTTATTTAAAATTGTACTCACTTTGTATTTACGTGTGTAAACTTTGGGAACTTTTTATCTCTTCAGTATGTGTTAATTTTAGCATAAAAGTCATCATCCAACTTGAGTCAATACAAAGTCTATGGTACTTTTGTATCTTTCGGCTACCTGTGCTAGATTTGTGATCAAGGAATTGTTACCAAAAGGGTAGATTAATAAAGGAGAGCTGTGCCAAAAATTTTTTTTACCAGAAGTGGGATAAACTGACATTATCCCACTGACCTAGCATGATACACCAAGAAGAACACAACATTCCTTATGTAGGATTCCTGCCAAGAAATGTATAACCTGAGTCGCATTATGAGGAAACTTTCCGTCTGAAGAGACCACCAAACAGGCTTTGCGTGGGCAACAAGGCTGTTTATTTCACCAGCGTGCAGGCAGGCTGAGTCCGAAAAGAGTCAGTGAAGGGAGATAGGAGTGGGGCTGTTTTATAGGATTTGGGTAGGTAGAGGAAAATTACAGTCAAAGGGCGTTGTTCTCTGGTGGGCAGGGGTAGGGGTCACAAGGTGCTCAGGGGAGCTTTTGAGCCAGGATGAGCCAGGAGAAGGAATTTCACAAGGTAATGTCATCGGTTAAGGCAGGAACAGGCCATTTTCACTTTTTTTGTGATTCTTCAGTTACTTCAGGCCATCTAGATATGTACGTGCAGGCCCAGGGGATATGATGGCTTATCTTGGGCTCAGAGGCCTGACAGAAACAATCAGACAAACCCAAATAAAGGAACATTCTTCAAAACAACTGATGCGTCCTCTTCAAAATTAACAATGTCTTGAAAGACAGAGAAAGGCCAAGGAACTAGATTAAAGTGGTCTAAATGATATGACAACTCTATGTAAAAATGATCCTCAATTGAACCCAGATCAGAAAAAAAATTATAAAGGATATTATTAGAACAATGGGTAAAATTTGAGTATGACCTAGGTTTTAGATAATAATATTATATCTGAGTTCTTGGATTTGATAATTGTGGTTATGTTTAAACAATTTTGATAATTGTGGTTATGTTTTTAAAAATGCCCTTGTTCTAGGAGATACATGCTAAAGTTTTAGGTGTGACAGTTCATATTTGTAACTTACCCTCAAATAGTGATAAGGATGAGAAGAGAAACAGAAGGTGGGGAGGCAGATTATTTGCTGATGGTGAATCTGAGTAAATGGTTTACAGATGATCATTCAGAATAAATCATCCCTGAAACTTTTCTGTAAGTTTAAAATATTTCAAAGTAAAAAGTGTAAAAGGGTAAGAAAATTTTTAACAACATGTTCAATGAAAAGACCCAAATAGCTCATTGAGATTTTGGGGTCCCATTTCAATATCACCTAACATTGACCATGGTCATCTCTGGAAGGGGAGATTCTGAGTGTGCTTCTTAGATGAAATTTTCCTTTGATTTATGTGTATTTGCCATTACGTGAGATTTTTACTTTTGAAATCCAGTTTCAGGTGGAGGTAATATTTGCATTCTGGGGAGAAAGCTTGCTGGTCGTGGTTATTAATCTTTTACTTATTGCTTTGCTTTATTTTCTATAAATATTCCACTATGTTGCTTGGCTTTCATTAATTTTGTTTTCGGATGTGCAGTTGACAAACCACCTTTCCTTCTCACGGTACCTTTGCATCTAAAGTGACACTGATTATACGTGGAGCGCGTTCAAATCCCCTACCTGGTGGGTTATGAGGAAGGGAACTAGGGCTCCAAACAAAAGTAGAAGTGACTTTGGACCACAAATCCCCCAACTCGCCAAATAAGCCAGAAGCTTTTAAGAAGTTCCCTGGCCGAGCGCGGTGGTGACTTTGGACCACAAATCCCCCAACTCGCCAAATAAGCCAGAAGCTTTTAAGAAGTTCCCTGGCCGAGCGCGGTGGTGACTTTGGACCACAAATCCCCCAACTCGCCAAATAAGCCAGAAACTTTTAAGAAGTTCCCTGGCCGGGCGCGGTGGCTCAAGCCTGTAATCCCAGCACTTTGGGAGGCCGAGACGGGCGGATCACGAGGTCAGGAAATCGAGACCATCCTGGCTAACATGGTGAAACCCCGTCTCTACTAAAAAAAAAATACAAAAAACTAGCCGGGCGAGGTGGCGGGCGCCTGTAGTCCCAGCTACTCGGGAGGCTGAGGCAGGAGAATGGCGTAAACCCGGGAGGCGGAGCTGAGCTGAGATCCGGCCACTGCACCCCAGCCTGGACGACTGATCGAGACTCCGTCTCAAAAAAAAAAAAAAAAAAAAAAAAAGAAGTTCCCTAAGGAAGGGGGCGCGGAGACTTGTGGGAAACGGAGTCTGGAATTTGATGGATCGCCCCGGGGGGCAACCGGTCCTTGGCAGCCCTGTCTGCGCATGTGCAGTTCTTCCTCATTGTTCCTTACTCCTGTCTCGGATCAGCGTGGAGCCTCCGCGTCTACGCGTAACTCAGCGACCAGGTGCTGCACTAAGTCTGTGCTCCGCGGGCGAGAGGCTAGCTTGGAGGGTTGCTTTGCGGGGCTTGAGGTAGGTTTGTGTTCACAGCCTGTGGAAGCAAAAATTTGCGCAAATCCTACGCGGAATCAGACCCCATGGCATTTGTTCCCGAGTCTGCCCTGCATCTGTCCGTCTAGAAAACAAGTGACGGAGGAGGAGATCCGCTGCGGATCTGCTGGTTCCACGAAGAAGATAAGGGCTGAGGGAGCAGGTTTCCTGAGCAGAATAAAGGGCTCCAGGAAAAGGCATTCACATGTTAAAGAGCTGTTTCCAGAAGCGCCTCTAATTCGCAGGTGCCCTGGGCAACCATTATCAGCTGGTCAAACCCACGACTCCAGCGGGGGTGAGAACAATTCTTACAACGTTTACTTTATGCTATACTATCATTCCTACCTTAGCAAGCCCATTACAGAGTCTGAGTTTGAAAGTAAGACCAGTTCGCATCCTAGCTCTGTCACTGGATCTCCATGAACGCAGCGATGAACCTAACCTCTAAGACTCAGTTTCCCCATCTGTAAAATGAAGTGATTTCTAAAACCTGCCTCAGGGTCGTTCTGAGTCTTGAATAAGAGAGCACCTCTAAAGCACTCCGCACAGCTCGTGGCATTTTCTAAGCACTCTGGAAATGTGGCCTGCCTTTCCCACTGTTCTTTTCATGCGGCGTATCATTTGATTCTCAAAGACCCTCTGTAAAGTCGGTGTTACCCACCCCATTTTAACTGAGAAGAAAACCAACACTCTGGATGTGAAGTCACATGGCTAGCAAGTGAAGGATCTGGGATGCAAGCTCCAGTTTTATTTCCAGATCGCATGCTTCACAGCACTTAGCAGAGTGGCATGTCTCTATGGGCCAACCGGAGTGTGTAAGGACTGAGCCTTCCCTTAAGGCTCTTGGAGATTTCTTGGTGTTTCTGCAGAACCCTGGGGATACTGTGTGACTGAGGCCTCTGGGAACCTCGAAGTCCATCTGTCTGTGCCCTCCGCAGTTCTCAGGTTCCCAAGGGAGACTTGCAGGCAGTGGTTCTCAGACTCGCATGTATCAGCATCACCTGGAGGGCCTGTTAAACCCCACCCCACGACTGCGCCCCACCCCCAGCGTTTCTGATTCAGTGGGTCTGGGGAGAAGCCCAAGAATTTGCCTTTCTATTTAGTTCCTAGGTGATACTGATGCTGCCAGTCTGGGTGAGGAAAGAAAGAGACCCTCTCATATTGTTTTATATTCAGTACCTGTTTTAAGAAAAACACAAGTAAAACCAAAGACAGGCAGCCCGGGGCCAGGCCCGGAACCGGGCCCGGGTCTGCCTGGCCTAAACCCAGTAGTTAAAAATCAACTCATGACTTAGAAACCGATGTTCCTGACATTGTATAGAAGAACACTGTGAAACTCCCAGCCCTGTTCTGTTTCTCTCTGACCACCGGCGCATGCAGCCCCTGTCACATACCCCCTGCTTGCTCAAATCAATCACGACCCTTTCATGTGAAATCTTTAGTGTTGTGAGCCCTTAAAAAGGACAGAAATTGTGCACTCGGGGAGCTCGGATTTTAAGGCAGTAGCTTGCCGATGCTCCCAGCTGAATAAAGCCCTTCCTTCTGCAACTCGGTGTCTGAGAGGTTTTGTCTATGGCTTGTCCTGCTACACGGGGTCCACACTGAAAGCCTCTGTTGTAGGAGATGGTGAACTCCAAGAGAGAGTTGGAAGTCGGCTGAAGGTCCCAGTTATCTGAATTTATTCCCCTTTACCCCAGCCAGGGTCACCCTACTCCTGTGAGAAGGGGACGCCAGAAGCAGGAATCTCACCTGGGAGGTCCCCACCCTCTGATGAAACGCACAGAGTTGCACCAAGGACGTCCGGGAACAGGCAAATCTAAGCCCTTGCTCCTGAAGCAATTCCCGGTTCTTCCGCCCTGAATAACTCAGCATCTTGGAGGTTGCCAAGAACCATTGGTCAGCGAAGGTGTGGGCCAGCTGTCACAGGACAAAGAGGTGAGCTGGGCTGAGGATGGTGGGCAGGAGGCTGGCTGCGGAGGAGGAGGAACTCCCAGGTGAGGACCTGGTGCGCAGACTGACAGGGAAGATACTACCCCCACCTCTCAGAAACTCCTCCCATGCCCCTAATTCTTCAACCCCTCTTCCTAGATTCTGCAGAGCCCTCAAACCCCGCCCATCTCCACATCTGGAATTTAGGGACATGCTACCCACTACCTACTCTTGACTTTATAGGAGTACCGGGAAGCTTTTCAGGGGTTATGTAATTGTGCCTTATTTTAAAAGCGAAAAATATTAACACAGTGCTTAAGTGCATGGCTTCTGGGGCCGGACTGCCCGAGTTCAAAGCCCAGCTCCACTGCATTGCTCAGTCTTCCCCTCGCTTACCTCTTTTATGAAATGGAAGTCATAATAGTAGCTAGGCTTGGCTTTACTTTAAAGATTAAATTAAGGAAGACATGCAAAGTACTTAGAACAAGTCCTGTTATATAGTAACTACTATACAAGTATTGTCAGTGTCTTTTTTTTTTTTTTGAGACTGAGTCTCGAAGTGTCGCCTGGGCTGGAGTGAAATGGCACGATCTCAGCTCACTGCAACCTCCGCCTCCCAGGTTCAAGCAATTCTCCTGCCTCAGGATTGTCTCAGCTGGGATTACAGAAGCCTGCCACCATGCCTGGCTAATATTTTGGTTTTTTAGTAGAGACAGGGTTTTACTGTGTTGGCCAAACTGGTCTCAAACTCGGCCTCGTGATCCGTCTAGGCCTCCGTTTGTGTTGGGATTACAGGCGTGAACCACCGCACCCGGCCAGTATTTTAATATTATTATAACTAGGTTAATATAATCTAGGCTTGCATTATATGTTAGTGGCAGAACCAAAAAAAGAACCCAGGCCCCATGACTGCCAGGCCATTGTCCACCTGTCTCAGTTAAGTGGAAACAAGTTTCTTAGTAAAAAAAAAAAAAAATTCGGAGACACTGAAACCAAAGGAGAACAAATCTTTTTCTTTTTAAAATAGACTCCCTTAAAGCACACTTATTTTTGTTGTCAGAGGTTCCTGTTAATTCTTTAACCTCCAGGAATTAAAAATATACATAGAAAAGTAAATGAGCACACCTTTGTAAGTTTTTGCTGTGTCATTTTTTATGCTTTTTATTATGGAAATATTCAAAACATAGAAAAGTCAAATGATATAATGACTCCCAGGTACTTGTCACAGCTCCAGCATATGGACAATTTTATTTCTTCTATATACCACTACCCCAACACACACCCACACACACTCTCTCTCTCTCACACACATACACACACACATATACACTTTCCCCATTACTACCTGCCTCTACTGGATTATTGTAAAGTAAAATATCAATCAGTCAGACAACAGACAATTTAGCCTGTAATATGTGTGGTAATAAGACTGATGGCATGACATCTCATCCTTTGTTGTAACATGATTGTTCAACCAGGTCTTTTTAGTTGGATTTCGTGTGGTTTATATTTGTCTGCTGTTAAATCCAAGGAGGTTTGTAAGAAACAAATACTTACTTTCCCCAGTGAAAACCCTGATTCTGTTAGCTTCCAGTGGTTATACCAGGGTTATAAGAGTCCCCTGTGCAAACTTCTACCTGCCACTTCTGAAGGATCAAGAGAAATTTTCCCATAGTTCAGCAATTTGCCAGCAGATGTCTGTGGATTTCTAGGCATGTGCTATGAGGACCTTCAAAGTGAAGCGTATTTCTCATGACTTCTTTGCTCCTTCTCCCTCCTACAGCTCTGCCTTCACACTTCTCTAAACTTTTGCAGGAGCAGAAGAAAATGAACACATCCCTGGTAAATTATTTACTCATTCGATTTTTCCAGTGAAACTTAAGAGCTACTTTACCTTTTTAGTAACCATGCTTTTTTGACCATTTTTTCTTCATTTTTTTACTTCCTGACTTTTTTCCTGCATTATTTTACTTTCTTTTTCTCTCTTCCAGTGGTTTTGAAAGTCTACATTTTATTTTTATTCTATAATTGATTATCATTGATTACTATTGCTGTGTTTAACATATTTTTCTATCAACATCAGAATTTTTTTCATCGATAATATACCTAAACAAGATACACTCTTCCGTCTTCTCAGGTTTTGTGGAAATCATTTAAATACTTTTCTTTTTCATCTTCTTTTTATATGATAAAATTTTTTTGAATCCTCTGCTAATTATTGCATCATGCCTTCCAGCTACTAGAACATTAATAATTTGTATTAGAATATATATTTTCTGTTTTTTTGTTTTGTTTTGTTTTGTTTTGTTTTTGAGATGGAGTTTTGCTCTTGTTGCCCAGACTGGAGTGCAATGGCACAACCTCAGCTCACTGTAACCTCCACCTCCCGGGTTCAAGCGATTCTCCTGCCTCAGCCTCCCAAGTAGCTGGGATTATAGGCGTGTGCCACCATGCCTAGCTAATTTTTTGTATTTTTAGTAAAGACAGGGTTTCTCCATGTTGGTCAGGCTGGTCTTGAACTCCTGACCTCAGGTGATTTGCCTGCCTCGACCTCCCAAATGTTAGGATTATAGGCATGAGCCACCGTGCCCAGCATTCTGGTCATTTTTCTTGTTCCAAGTTTGAAGATAGAGTGGCAAAATTCTAACAGTCGGTCAGCTCTACTATTACCTACAATTTAGGTCTGCATATTATGTTCCAGTCGCTGTTAAATTCCTTACTTGGATTAGCTCATGTAATTCTGGCAACCATATTATGAATTAGGTACTTTTATTTCACCCTATTTACTGAGGGCACAAAGATTTCAGTGACTTCTTTGAGTTTTTATTTTAAGATGGATGCTCACTCTGTCACCCAGGCAGGAGTGCAGTGGAGTGATCTCGGCTCACTGCAACCTCTGCCTCCCAGATTCAAGCAATTCTCCTGCCTCAGCTTCCCAAGTAGCTGGGATTATAGTTGCCTGCCACCATGCCTGGCTAATTTTTATATTTTTAGTAGAGATGGGGTTTCACCACATTGGCCAGGCTGGTCTCAAACTCCTGGCCTCAAGCAATTCGCCCACCTCGGCCTCCCAAAGTGCTGGGATTAGAGGTATGAGCCCCCGCCCCTGGCCCAAAGATTCATCTTTATACTAGCTCTCTCTCCTGAGCTCCAAGACCTTATTATATGCAGCTGTTACCTGGACGTGTCCACCTGTATGTTTCACACATACCTTAAGTATATATAACATGTCCCAGCTGTCTCTTTCTCTCTCTCTCTCTCTCTCCCCTACCCCCCCAATTCTTTCTCCTGTTGTGGCAATCCTAGTGTATGGTGCCAGCATCAGCCCAGCTGCTGTCATGATAATCTGAGAACAATGCTCCATTTGCTCTTCACTAGTTAATTCCATGTAGAATTAGTTCAGGCTTCTCAATCCCCACTGCTACTACATGAAGATAGGTGGTCACCTCTCACACCAGTCTACTATCTTCCTCTCGAACTTCCCTTTAAAACTGAGTTTCCTGTAGTCCCAGCACTTTGGGAGGCTGAGACGGGTGGATCACGAGGTGAAGAGATCAAGACCATCCTGGCCAACATGATGAAACTCCGTCTCTACTAAACATACAAAAAAATTAGCCAGGCATGGTGGCGCATGCCTATAGTCTCAGCTACTCAGGAGGCTGAGGCAGGAGAATTGCTTGAACCCATAGGCAGTGGTTGCAGTAAGCTGAGATCGTGCCACTGCACTCCAGCCTAGCGACAGAGGGCGACTCTGTCAAAAACAAACACACACACAACAACAAAAAACAGCTTCCTGACCTTGACCATTGACACTTTGGGCCAGGTAATGCGTTGTTGTAGGGGCTGCTCTGTGCACTGTAGGATGTTTAGCAGCATCTCTGGCCTCTACTCACTAGATCCCAACCCCACCCCTCTTAGCCATGACAACAAAACTTGCTTCCAGACATTGCCAGATGCTCCCGGGGAGGCAAAATTGCCACTAATTGACAACCACTGCCTTAAAGCATTCTCCATTCTGCCCCTGGAGCATTACTTTCAAAATGTAAATCTAGTTACATTACTTATTTGTATGTCCCCATTGTCCATGGAAGTAATATAAGTAAAGGTGTATATACTCTAGAGAACTGCACAAGACAATCAAATTGTGCATGGAAAGAAAGTATTGGAATATCCATTTAAATTTGTTTTGTATCTAAAAAAACTAAGAAAGTTGTTAAGCTTTACTTTTGGTGAATGGCTGAGAGTTGTGTACATAAATAATTTACAAATACACTGAGGGATGCTCCGGGATTTTTACTAATGGGTGACTAAATACTTTGGAGGCCACTGGTCTATAGGAGAAAGTCTAAAATCCCTCTGACCACACAGCACCTCTATTGTTCTTTATCTCCGAAGTCCCCAACCTTATTCTTCTAACCCATGGTACTACCTTGTAATTCCTTTCATTTGAGGTGTGTGTTCATGATCTGCACCTTGGCTTATGCTGTTGCCCTGTGTTCACACAAAACTCACTGCTTGTGTACAATCAAATGTTACTCTCCTTGATGAAGAATGACCTGAGAATTAATTTTTTCCCCTCTTTGTGACCTCCTTCTACCTTGACCACCCATTTTTTCGTGGCTTCCATAATTCATTGTTGCATGTGTATGTTTGTATAGAAAGTCTCTTCATCAGTCTAAAGAGTCTTAAAAACAGGACCAACGTCTTCTTTGCCTTGGTCTCCTCTGCAACTAGAACAGTTCCAGACATGTAGAGGAAACTCCAGTTGTTTTATGAATTAATAAGTGGATTTGTAAATAAGCATAAAGGCCTAGTGTTTTTATTATGATTTCTGTTTCCCCCATAAAATATAACTGAAGGAAGGTACATGTCAGACAGCCTTTGTAACACTTCCTTGTAAACTTTTAACAGTGAACATGGTAGGGATTATTTCCCATACATATTTTCCATGGCATTGAGTCTTGGGCACTTCAGATGGAGCAGGATTGGACTATTACAGGGCTCAGTGCTGTTTGAGGATGTATCTGTGGACTTCACCCAGAAGGAGTGGCAGCTCCTGAACCCTGCCCAGAGGCTCCTGTACAGGGATGTGATGCTGGAGAACTACAGGCACCTGGTGTCAATGGGTAAGCCCAGCTTCCCCCATGCAACTCCCAACAGCATGCAGTTCCTATCTTAGGAAGCAAATTATTGTAGAGAATGATGAATTTCATGTTTGAGATTTGGGAGTCAAGACTCTTTGAGGGTACTTTGAAGAATATTGTATTCTTACTTCCCTGGTGAAAGGGTCTACTCTGATGAAGCACATTGGGACACCATTATTGTGTAGCTTCTAGAGCTTCTCCATTCTTGTTCTCCTTCAGAAAGCCTGAACCCTAAGCAATTTTTCCAAGTCTCCTGTTATTTCCCATAACAGGGCACTGTGTTACCAAACCTGAGCTGATAGTCAAGTTGAAGCAAGGAGAAGAATCATGGATATTAAAGAGAGAACCACCAAGTCAGAGCCACTCAGGTGAGTTGAGGTCAGGTAGAAAGAAGCTGGGGGAATTAGATCCCAGGTGGTCAGTCCAGGTGTTGGTATCTTTGAAATATATTTTAGAAATCTCTTTTAGAGGCTCCAGGCTTTTAAAAGTAACAGAAGAAAGATGACCACCATATCTTAGATATCAAACCTCCAAATATTCTCATATATAAAGGTTTTTTGTTTTTCTGTCTGACTTTTAGGAAGAGACTTTCTTGTTTTTTATAGAATCCAGTTGCTGTCTTCCTCATCCTAGACCTTTATGTCTGTGTTTCTCTCTGTCCAACAATGGCCATTATTCACCTTCTCTCTGGTGTTAAACACCCTGTAAACATGCATTTGTTCATGCATTCCTTTATTTGACAAATATTTATTCGGGACCTGCTACGTACCAGTCACATTCTAAGCACAGGGGATACAGAAGCAACATCTCTACTCCTATCAGTAGATCCAATCAGCAAATGAATACATATTAAGCCAGGTAGTGATCAACATGCTGAAAAAGTCAGATGAAAAAGATACAGACTCCTAGAGAGTATTGTTTTAGCAAGAGGAGACAGGGGAGGCCTCTTTGTGGAGGTGAACATTTGAACAGGAACAGTGAAAGAGAGTTTTCAGTGAAGGGATGGACTGAGCCATGGATTGTCGGAGAGCTTTCCAAGCCAGGGGAATAGCAGGTGCCAAGATTCTGAGAAAAGAGTGTGTTTGTAGTAATTAGAGAACAGCAAGGAAGTCAGTGGGACCAGAGGGCATCCAGCAAGGAGAAAGAAGCAGATAAGGTGAGAGAGTTAGCTGGAGGGAAAGCTTTATAAGCCGAGTAAGACTTTCAGTTTCACTGAGTGAGATAATAGGTAAGAGAATATGGCAAAGGCTATACCTTTTTTGTTTGTTTGTTTTTTGGATTTTTTTTTTTTTTTTTTTTTTTTTTTTTTTTTTTTTTTGAGATGGAGTCTCGCTCTGTCACCCGGGCTGGAGTGCAGTGGTGTGATCTCAGCTCACTGCAACCTCCGCCTCCTGGGTTCAAGTGATTCTCCTGCCTTGGCCTCCCGAGTAGCTGGAACTACAGGTGCTTGCCACCATGCCCAACTAATTTTTGTATTTTTAGTAGAGATGGGGTTTTACCATATTGGCCAGACTGGTCTCGAACTCCTGACCTTGTGATTCGCTTGCCTCAGCCTCCCAAAGTGCTGGGATTACAGGCATGAGCCACCGCGTCTGGCCAAAGCTATACCTTTAAGCACTACATTTGGAAGCCAGGAAAACACAGGCCTCTAGCAAGGGAGACTGAGAAGGACTATCCAGCATGGTACCGGGAGAACCAGGAGAGCATAAACAAGGTGTTTTAAGAAGAAAGGAGTGAGATCTGATATGCAGATGGATGTGTAGAGTTCAGCATTGCCTCATCTTTTCCTGAGAGGTATCCACAAACCACAAGGAAAATATAAAACAAGATGTCCAACTGGAAGTTGGAGGCAGCTGAAATGCTAAGGCAGCTGAAATCCTTATAACATATATATTTTAAGGTGGAAAATCTGCCCAAAGCAATGAAAATCAGGCTTGCTTATAAAAGAAGAGGTAGAGAAAAAAATACTATGCAAACCAGCACTGTGGAAAACAGTGTTAGATATATTGTACAGACAATATTTACTTAGAAAATTTTCCTTCAGTGAAACTTAAAAGTGGTGAGGGATTACTTTTTAAACAATGGGACAGTAGTAGCATTGTTTTGAAGGATATCTAGGTTCTGAGGAGGGCTAAGGACAGAATGTGTACTAAGTGGAAAACATGAGGGGAGGTTTGTGGTTGAAAATGAACAGTTTTGGAATTATATAGCCTGATCTGATAGGAGCTAATACTGTAGACTTACGGGATGGTCATTTGAACATGTATTGTGAATTTAGGTGTAAGAATCTAGTATCAGATCTAAGCATTAAAATCTAATATCAATTTTTTTTGTTAGCATATTGACTTCTGTTTTTTTTATCTACTACAGAAAAATCCTAAGCTCTTAAGCACACAATTGGTATTATTGCATACAGTGTGAATTGCAGAGGATAACAGCACCCATAGACAAAATTGTTAAGACGAAGATCAAAAAGGGTCCTTGGACTATGTTAGGTAGCCAGGTGTTTGCTTTCTCACAGAAAAGAGAAACCAAAGAGAAATAAAACATGTGAGAGCAGAATTAAAAATTAAGAGTTGGCCAGGCACAGTGGCTCAACACTTTGGGAAGCCAAGGCTACAGGATCGCTTGAGGCCAAGGATTGAAGACTAACCTGGGCAGTATAGTGAAATCTGCCTCTGGAAAAAAAAAATTAATTAGCTGGGCATCCTGGTGCACACCTGCAGTCTTAGCTACTTGGGTACTTGGGAGGCTGAGGTGGGAGGGTCACTGGAGCCCAGGAGTTGGAGGCTGCAATGAGCTATGATTGCACCATTGCACTCTAGCCTGAGCAACAGAGTGAGACCCTGTCTCTAAATAAAATTAAGACCAGGCACAGTGGCTCATTCCTGTAATCCTAGCATTTTTGGAGGCCAAGGTGGGAGGATCACTTGAGGCCAGGAGTTCGAGATCAGCCTGGGCAACATAGCAAGATCCTGTACCAAAAAAACAAAACAAAACAAAACAAAGCGAAAATTAGCTGAATGTTGTGGCACACATCTGTACTCTCAGCTACTCAGGAGACTGAAGTGGGAGGATTTCTTGAGCCCAGGAGTTCGAGGCAATGAGCTGATTGTACCATTGCATTACAGCCTGGGTGACAGAGCCATATCCTGTCTCAAATAAAAAATAAAATAAAATTAAGAGTTGAAAATTTATGTCCATATAAAAACGTGCCCATAGAGATATATAGCAGCTTTATTCATAACTGGCAAAACCTGGAAGCAACCAAGACGTCTTTCAGTAGACGAATGGATAAATAAACTGTGTAGTACCTCCAGATAATGGAATGTTATTCAGCACTAAATAGGAATGAACTACCAAGCCATGAAAAAACATGGAGGAACCTTACATGTATTATCACTAAGTAAAACAGCTAATCTGAAATGAAAGGCTATATGACATTTGGAAAAAGGCAAAACTATGGAGACAGTAAAGAGATTAGTGGTTGCCAAGAGTTAAAAGGGAGGGAAGGATGACTAGGCAGAGCATAGATTTTTAGGGCAGTGAAACTATGCTCCCTAGTATTGTAATAGTGGAGACATATATATACACACACATTTGTCCAAACCTATACAATGTACAACACCAAGAGTGAATTCTAATGTAAACTATTAACTTTGAGTGATTATGATATGTTAATGTAGGTTGGATCATTTAAAACTATATACCTCTCTTGTGGGAGATGTTAATAGTTGGGAACTTTGTGCATATGTGGGGGCAGGGGATACGTGGGAACTCAGCACTTCCCACTCAATTTTGTTATGAATGTAAAACTGATCTAAATATAGTGTATTAAAAAACAGTATTAAGACAGGGCACAAACAATTGGTAAAGTAAATCAGCAGATTGAAAGAGGGAAAAGTACGATAGGCCAACAGGACAGATTACTGTTGATTAACTCTGATAGAATCAGGTGGTAGCACCAACAATCAGGATATGAGGTGAAATGGATCCTGTTGCAAGCATGCTTGTCCTCTCATATATTTTAACATTCTGTTTGGACATTGTTTTTCCGTATCAAAACTGCATGGAGAGATGGGGCCTGAACTATAGGACTGAGCTTTAGGCCTGAGGAAATGAATGATTTGTATTTTTAATTGGTGTGCATAATGGAAAAGAAGAGAAAGATTAGAGGCATGTAGAGTGAAGTAAGAATTCTCCTTAAGTAATTAAGGTATAGGGAAGAGAGAGAGAGAAGGATCTAATCTTTGATTTGCCTCCAAACATAATCTGTGCTCTGACACTTCCTTTAATCACCCTTTAGTCTTCATTGTCTCCCTATTGTGTCCCCTGTCTTTACCCCATGCTTTGATTATCCTCTATTGGATTAATCATTTTCCTGACTTCCTTTGTTCTCAGTTCACTATATCTTATTTTATTCCAAGATTTATCCATCTTAAGGTCATATTGTAATAAGCCAAAGCTATTTGTATTAATTTTTGACTTTGTCTCCTTTTTTTACAATAGTGCATGTTTTATCTTTGCTTTCATATTACCCATCCAAAGACTAGAATAAATATTTGTTTAGGACTTCTGTTATCCCAGGATATTGTGCCTGAAACTGAAGAATCAACTCAGAATACAGCACTTGCATACAACCCCCTTCTTAAGAAATGTGTTAAGATTTATAATGTATGGTTAATTTTTCCTATGTTTAGAAGTCCAGAAAGCCAATAACATGAAAGAAGTCAAGAAAATAAAGACAAATAATTGAGGCAAGCTTTATTAATCAACAACAAAATACTGACTAAGAGAAGTAAAACCTTAAGGGAAGCATTTAATATGGCCACAAACACAGTGCCCTCAAGAAAAATGTCCCATAAATGTGACTCATTTGGAACAAGCTTGAAAAGTGTTTCCGAAATCATTATTAATGATATAAACCATGTAAGAAAAAAAGTCAGTTGAATTCAGTAGGTGTGACTTCCTTGATATTAAGCATAATAAAACTCATGCAGAGAATAAACCCTGTGAAAATGATCAAAAGAAGAAGTCCCCCAGTCATAATTAGGATTTTGTTCAACATCCGAAGGATTCATCTTTGGAGCAACTTCTTGAATATAATAATCGTGGGAAAGGCTTTCACAGAAAGATAGTCTTTGTTACATGTAAGAGAGCTCTCATGGTAGAGAAACCTTCAGAAAGAAACAAATATGGACAAGTTTTATCTCAAAGTTAAGGCTCAATTCTCGTCCAAGAACCCTTAGGGAAAGGAAGCCATATGAGCCCGGTAAAAATGGGAAATCCTCATGCATGAAGTCAAAACATGCACTCAAGAAATTCACACAGGGCAAAAACACTATGAAATCAAACTTTACCCAACATCAAAGAATGTACACAGGAGAAAAACCTGATTAGTGTAAAGAAAATGAGAAAGCCTTGAAGAAGTTATACCATACTCAAAATGAGAGAACTCGTGCAGGGGAGAAAAATCTATCAATGTAAGAAATGTGGGAAATTCTTTCATGAAAAAGCATGCCTTACTCAACATAAGAGAGCCCACACAACAGGAAAACCCAGCAAGTGTAATGATAGTGAAAGAGTCTTAAAGAAGGAATCTTGCCTCACTCCCAATCAGATAATTAAAACAAGAGAGAAAAACTGTAAAGGTAATAAATGTGAGAAACCTTTCTTTGAGAAGTTGAAACACACTCAACATCAGAGAAGGCACTCAGGGAAGAAAACCAATGGGTGTAATGAAAGTGGGGGTGCCTCAAGTAGGAAGTCACAACTTACACAAAGCCAGAGAGCTCACAAAAAAAAGAGAAAACCTGTGACTGTAATAAATGTGGAGAAAGCTTCCATAAGAAAACAGATCTCAGACAGCATCAGAGCACACACAGAGGGAAAAAAAAAAAAAAACCTATGAATGTAATGAATGTGAAAAATTCTTCTTTGTGAAGTCCAACTACAGTGAACATCAGAGAACTCACACAGGAGAAAAACCATATAAATGTAATGAATGTGGAAACTCCTTCTGCCAAAAATCAGCCTTCTCAGTACATCAGAGAATTCACACAGGAGCAAAACCATATAAAAGTAATGAATGTGGGAAAACCTTCTGTGTGAAATCAAACCTTACTCAACATCAAAGGACTCACACAGGTGAGAAACCCTATAAGTGTAATGAGTGCTGGAGATCTTTCTGTGTGAAATCCAACCTTGTCGTGCATCAGAGAACTCATACAGGAGAAAAACCCTACAGATGTCCTGAGTGTGGGAAAACCTTCTATGAAAAGTCAGCCCTCACAAAATATGAGCTAAATCACACAGGGGAAAACCCCTATGAGTGTAATAAATGTAGAAAAACCTTCAGCCAGAGGTCCTCCCTCACCAAACATCAAAGGAAAATACACAAGAAGAAAACTCCCATCAATACCCTCCATGTGCAGAAACCTGCATCTTCAAGCCAAATTTGTCAAACATCAGCAAAATCACAGGGCAGAAACCCTAAGGTGTTAATATATGTAGGAAAGTATTTATTTATAGGTTATAATGAATAGGAATTAGAAAATTAGCATAGGAGTGAAACCACATGAATGCTTTGAACATGTGAAAGCTTTCAGCAAGTATTCAGAGCTGAGGAGGAAAAATTAATTTTAAGATATATGAATACAAAAATATTCTTGTGCATAAAATGTTTAAGTAGAGGTCATCTTTCTGATGTAATATCAGAGTAATTAAAAGATTAGAAAATGTCTTGTTCTTAATGGAATGTGAAACATGATCCTTTCATAAAACTATGAATTATTTAAGTCATTGACAATAGCGTTAAATATGTGTGAAGATTTCCTGAAGTATATTGGGCTATATATGATTACATAGGATATGAGTGTGCTGTATAACATAAATTATGTGTATGTTAGATTTACACATGGGAACCCACCACTGTCTCTGAATCACAACAATACAACATATTTTATAAGTGAAAATTGAACAGTCACACAACCTGTGGCCCAACAATTCCAATTCTAGATACATACCATAAAACAATAATTCTCAACTGGGTTTCCTAATGTGTGTTTGGAAATATGTTGTTTTGATTGTCAACATGATTGATGTGCTACAGGCTCTTGGTAGATGGGAGGCCAGAGATGCGAACTTCCCTACAATGTATCAGTGAAAGGACAGGAAATAGTCTTATCCACAATACCAGTAGTTTCACTGCAAAAAAAAAAAAATTTGCCCTATAGAAACTCTTGCACATCTGCACCCACAAATGTGTACAAGAATGTTCACTGCAACATTGCAATAGTTTTTTTAAAAAAAAATTTACAGAAAATATCCAGATGTTGATTAACAATAAACTAAATAAGTGTTGGCACAGTCATATGGTAGAAATAATATACATCAATGAAAATGAAACTCTATTAAACACATCAGCATAGTTATATCTTAAAGTAATGTTGAATTTAAAAAAGGGAAAAATATAGATACTATGTTATGTTATTTATGTAAAGTTCAAAAACAAACCAAGAATACATTGTTCAGGAATACATATATAAGTAGTAAAATTAGAAAAGAAAGCAAATGGATGATTAACACAAAATCTACAATATCAGTTACATTTTAGGAGGAAGGAGGGGCTTACATTTATGGAGAGAAAAGAGAGCCTTCATGTTTCTTAAATGGGTTATGGATACACAGGTATTCCTTTTATTTTTATTTGTATCATGTGTATGCATATTTATATTCATATGTGTATCTGTTAATAGAATATCTTATTTTCAAGAAAAGCCTTAAAATAATGCATTAGAACATTAACAGAGGTGATGTTTTGTAGTAAGAGTTGTAGTTAAGATTTTTTTTTTTACATTTGTCTATTTTTCTGTAGTTCAAATCTCTTTAATGACTGTTTTCAAGTATCCATACCACTAGTCATTTAAGCCTACCCTTGATTTTCTTGATGGTCTTTTTCCATTTGTTTCCTAGTAGGATTTCTCCTAAATTTTTTAAAATGATAAAGTGAACACTGACCAAGATAGAAGAAGTAAGGAAAGTGGAAAAGCAAAGCAAAGTACAGTAGACTTTAAACAAGTAGAAACAAAAAAGAATCAATAATAAAAGTTATCACAAATAATATGAACAAATTGAATTCCTACATCAAAGACACAGATAGTTTAACAGTGAGTTGAAAAACTAAATCCAACTATGTATGGCTTGTAAAAAAAAAAAAATGTACCTAAAACCAGGTGACAAAGGGAGTTTGAAATTTAAGGGATGACAAAAATAGATCCAGGTTTTTTTAAACATTTATCCGCTAAAGTGTGACAACATAAAGGTAGTGTTGTTATTACCTTGTTTAACCAAACTTCCATGGAGTTGTAGTCTAGGGAATAGGATGGATGTTAAAAGCTGTGGCAGGGCCTGCTAATCACCCTGCAGTAGCCATGGTTCCCTTCTTCCTTTAATAGTAGTACTCCCTAGTGAATGCTGGCAGGGCATATGGCCACCCAACTAGACTACATTTCCTATCCTATTTCGCTACCAGAAAAAACAAGAAGGAAATGGCACCTACCTGTCCATTGTAACTCTCACATGGATTATTTGGAGAGTGTAGACATTTATTTCCAATGGATTTATTGAGAATTTATCCTCCTTTGAATAACAGCAAAAAGGCCATCAAATATACAACAATAATGGATTGGCTAAAGGGATTATCACACATCCAAAGGACAGAATATCTTGCTATATGTCAGTAATAGAAAACTCTGCTATAGCAGAATTTACTACGTGCCAAGCACTATTCTAGAATATAGATATAGATACAGATAGATATATTGATATGATAAAAATGTTATTTAATCCTCATAACAACCTATGAAGTAGATACTGTTATCCCCATTTTACAGATGGGTAAACCAAAGCACAGAGGTTAATTTGCCCAAGGGCATATACCTAGTAAGACATGGAGCCAGGATTTGAGTCTAGGAAGTCTGACACCAGAGGCCATGCTCCTAACCATTAGCTTCTTCACTGCTCATCAAAAGTGATCTTGTAGGGGAAAATCCACTGATAGGAAAGTATATTCATGTTATGTTTCTTTTCTATCTGCAGTTAACATTTCTAACCTTTCATGGTCTGAGAATCCACAGGAAACTGAAAAGGGCAGGGCAGGGAAGGGGCTTTCAGGTACGTCTGTCTTTTTTATTGATGGTGCTCTCTTCATTGTCATTTCTAGTGAGAAACTTTTAAAGATACCTTGTTTTGATTTTATTTGGAATGATGAACAGGGCACTGAGCATGGGGCAACTTCTAATCTTGACATTGCCTCTAACCAACTGTGTGACCTAGTCTAGCCCAATTTTATTAATCCTTAAATTGAGGAGGCATATTTAGATAATACTATAATGCCTTTCCATTTTTATCATTCTGAACTTTGTATGTCAATCTATAGGGCAATCAGCACATCCTTAGAGGCCGAAGGCAATGATGGATATAGTATGAGTGTAGCGCCAGCTTAGGTCGGGAAAGAATGAGTGGAAAATAAATAAAGCATGTGTCTTCAGAGAATGTCTTTGGAGAAGGTGGAGACTGAATTTTCTCAGCTGCACCTGCTGACTCTCTCCTGTCTTGAGTGTGCCCTCACAGACATCCAATAAGCCTTTTCTTGTGGAGTCTTTCCCCTGCCAAGCCCCTCAGCTTAGCTCCCTGCTTTGAGAATTGCCCTGAAACGTCCATTGGCACACAACTCAGTGGGTCTCTGCATGGGGTAACACCACGCAAATTTTGCACACTCTGAACAGAAGGATCAAGAATTGCTTATAGCCCAGCTCCTTGCCTGGGGCTTTTCCACACCTGCCTAGAGCTCTGGTATGAGGTCTCACTGAATTTCTATTCCTGGAGTTTTGTCCTCGTAACACACAAGATCCATTGCATTCACATGGAGTCAGTATCTGAGCCCCAAGCACAGCTTCACTTTAGACAGGACCTCCCACCTGATAACCTGTTTGTCTCTGATGGTACCCATTGGCCCCTGAATCTCACACTGGCTTCTGGTAAACTCGAACCAGGGGTGCTAGGAACAAATACAGGCCAGAGAGTACATAAGACATCCAGAAGCTGCAGAAATCTAGTGTCCTCCAAAACACCAAAGAAACATCAAGAAATCCTGGGCCTAGGAGGCTGGAGTCCATTTTTATTTAACATTTATTTCTTGTGGAGTCATTAAGGTCATTTCATGGTACTGAGTGCTGTGAATAATTCAAAGACAGTTAGCATCCAAGTCTGGGTTTTTTGGCAATATGGCGTATTGGCAAAGCACAACGTGCGATGGAAAGCAATTCTGGGATTTAACCCCAGCACTTCTGCCACCTACCTGTTGATGTTGGATGACTGACTTCACTTCTCTGAGCATCCATTTTCTTATTAAAATAAAGATGACATAAAATAATAAGATATCAATACTAACCTTACAATAAATATGTTAATTGGTACACTTAATTAAAAGAACCTAGCAAAGTATCTTGTGTAATAGAAGCAATGGCTTTTATTAGGATCTTGTTATGCAGCAAGCAAGGGTATACATGCCATATCACATTTAATCTCCAAAACAGGCCTACAGGATAAGTTCTCTTTCCATGCTCATCTTAAAGATGAGGATAACAAGGCTGATAGATATTCCTTAAAATTACTGGAGTTAGACCAGGCATGGTGGCTCACTTTTGTAATCCCAGCACTTTGGGAGACTGAGGCGGGCAGATCACCTAGGTCAGGAGTTCAAGACCAGCCTGGCCAACATGGTGAAACCTGGCTCTACTAAAAATACAAAAATTAGCCAGGTGTGATGGCGCATGCCTGTAATCCCAGCTACTCTGGAGGCTGAGACAGGAGAATCACTTGAACCTGGGAGGCAGAGGTTGCAGTGAGCCGATGTCGTGCCATTGCACTCCAGCCTGGGCAACAGAGTGAGACTCCATCTCAAAAAAAAAAAAAAAAAATTACTGGAGTTATCGAGAAGCCCAGATCCCATAGAGAGTTTTTACTCTCCTTGCCTCTTCCAAATCAGCACAAAATATTCATGTTCTTCCTAGTTGCTCTCAAGGAACTTACCTCTTAGAGTACCAGGCTGCATGGTGACCAGGCTATACTTGGCAAGAGCAGAGTTTCTAGAATCATCTCTTGTGCACTTTGATGCACATTCCTGGCCTCCCATCCAGCACTCTATTCCAGAGAAGGAAGCAAATGTCCACTCTCCAGCCCTGGACCCAGCACATAGGGAGCCAAGGCCTTCTCTTGCCTGCCATTCCCTTGAGACCAAGTCTAGGACAGCCTGGGAACACTTAATAAGATTCCCCAATGTTTTGTTTCTACCTTACAGCAGCACAGGTCAATTCCACCTGACATTCTCCCCATTCCACCCCCAATCTCTCGGCAAAGGTACTTTGCAAGACACTTTCAGTTTGGTTCCTAGGACCAATACTTTTGACGAACAAAGATGTGGAGTCTCCCCCATAAGGCTGTAGACAGAGCAAGAGCAACCTCTTTTCCTAAAATGGAACTGTATGTGTGCAGAAGGAGCTACTGAACATCTGTCCCTGGTGACTTCCTCTGGGCAATGCAAGACCCCATTTCCCATAAATTTCTGTGGCACCTTTATTTGTGATTATGCAAGAGTTTCTGCTTTATTGGGTACACTGAACGCTTGCTCTCAAGGTATTTTTTTTTTCTTTCCCATAAATGCAGGATTCTTTCAGTACCCACAGAGATTATAATTAGAAATGGTTTAAACACAATCTCTGTGTGTGTCTCTCTCTCTGTGTGTGTGTGTGTAAAATCAGGAAGTTGTCACAAGGTATAAATCAATTCATCTATTAATATACATGAGACACTTAAATAAAACTCTAGGAAATGGAATCCAACAAGGTACTGAAAGAATAATAACCATAATCAGTAGCATTTCTTTTGGGAATGCAAAACAACAACAAAAGCAATCATTCAAAAGGAAAGCATTGGTCACCTTTGGAGGATGCTTTGAAAACTGGAAAATAAAGGGAAAGAATCATGAATTCTGCCTTTCTTGTATGAACTGTTCCTCAGGGTAACCAAATAATTGTGAGGGAATGTTTCTCTTGCCAGAAGTATTACAACCAGCAAATGAAGAAATCATGTTAAAATAAGTATATTACCATTTTGTAATCCCTAATGCATTAGTGGAGCTGGGCAATGATCATCAACAGCTGCTAACATTAAAAAAAAAAAAAATGTGGGAGGCCACGTACAGTGGCTCACACCTGTAATCCTAGCACTTTGGGAGGCCGAGGCAGGCGAATCACTTGAGGCCAGGAGTTCAAGACAAGCCCAGGCAACATGGCAAAATACTGTCTCTGCTAAAAATACAAAAAAAATTAGCTGGGCGTGGTGGTGCACACCTGTGGTCTCAACTGCTTGAGAGGCTGAGGTGGGAGAACCACCTGAACCCAGGAAGTCAAAGCTGCTGTAAGCCAAGGCCACTGTACTCCAGCCCTGGCTACAGATGTCTCAAAAACAATTTGTCTCGAAAAACGTGGGGGAAGCAACAATAATTACGTACCTTCTGATGAAAGAATGTACCACCATATATTCATGTTCAAAACTTGCATCTAAATCTGATCAAGGCCAGGTGTGATGGTTCACACCTGTAATCCCAGCACTTTGGGATCACCTGAGGTGGGTGGATCACCTGAGGTCAGGAGTTCGAGACCGGCCTGGTCAACATGGCCAAACCCCATCTCTACCAAAAATACAAAAATTAGCCAGGCATGATGGCACATGCCTGTAATCCCAGCTACTTGGGAGGCTGAGGATGGAGGATCACTTCAATCTGGAAGGCAGAGGTTGCAGTGAGCCAAGGTCATACCACTGCAACTCCAGCCTGGGTGACAGAGTGAGACTCCCTCATAAATAAATAAATAAATCTGATCAAGCCTCTGGTACCAATTTACATGAAATGACAGGAACAAAGGAACATGTTGCGTGACTTCTCAGAGATGTAATCAGCAAGCCTAGGTGTGGGGAAGTAGGACAAAGGATCTGGTTCCTTAACAAATAAAAAGGGCAACAGGAAAAGCAACTGAATAATATATAGATTTTAAAGCCTCAGAGATCTTTACACATTCTGATACAAGGAGGAGGAGCTTCATTCCCTCCCCTTGAGTATGGGCTGCACTTGGTGACTTATATTTAGTGAATAGAGTATGAAAAGAGGAAAATAGTACCTTCATAGTGAAGAGACCTGGCAGACACTACCAGAACCAAGTGATAAGGTTAACGACACCAGTGACAAGTCACATGGATATCATACGCTCCCTGATACGAAGTGATTAAAAGCATACATCACCTCCATGATATTCTTTCCCAAAATGTATAACTCTAGTCTAATCATGAGAAAACATCAGACAGACCCAAATTGAGGGACATTCTACAAAATACTTGACCAGTACTTTTCAAAAGTTTATAGAAACTGCAATCATATGTATGAAAATTATATTTAAAAACATAAGAAAATGTGTGTAGGACATATGCACCTGACAACTAAGGAGATGGTTGTATGTAGGCTACTGCAATAGAGAGAAGTTCATTAATTAGAAACATGTTTTAAAAAGAGGACTTGGGGTTTTATAACACAAGGGAGTCATTAAGGGAAGGGTGGTCTAAGTCATATAGGGAAGGCGTGTTTTTTGCAATTAGCCATTTCCTGAAACACACAAGAGTGGGGCATTTCTTATCCATTCCTATTTTCCTGGAGTGAATAGCTCAGGTAAAGTTGAATGCATCCATTCAAAAGAAGAAACAACACTGTACTCCAGCCTGGCGACAGAGTAAGACTCTGTCAAAAATAAATAAATAAGAAGAAAACAAGAAGAAGAGGAAGAGGAGGAAGAAGAAGAAGAGGAGGAGGAGGAGGGGGAGGAAACAAATGTCAGATAATCTCACTTCCCGGAAATAATAACATTTAATGTGGTTGTTTTTCAAATCTGGAATTATTAAAGAACTACATCTTATGATTATCTCTTCACTCAGTAATATATTTTTATAATGTAAC
This sequence comes from Macaca fascicularis, assembly GCF_037993035.2. Taxonomy (NCBI): domain Eukaryota; kingdom Metazoa; phylum Chordata; class Mammalia; order Primates; family Cercopithecidae; genus Macaca; species Macaca fascicularis. Next base: position 102,500,049 of record NC_088384.1, on the reverse strand, counting down.
TGTCTCAAATGTCTGTAACACTCAGGGAAATAAGCTCCCATTCAAAAGCGTAGTAAACATAAATATACCTGGGTGAAGCACCAGAGGATATAAACAGGCAATTTGCAGAATGACAACTCTCAAAAACTAACACTCATATGAGAGGTGCTCACAAATGTTAATAATCCAGGAAATGCAAATTGATGCAACAATGAGATACAATTTTACACCTATTAGATTGGCAAATATTAGGAAGTTCAGTAAAACTGAGTGTTGCGGGGATGTGGGATTACAGCAACCTCATGCACTGACCTCCTAATTGGACAAATTGAGGAATCCCCCAGTGTGTGTGGCTTGATGGAAAACAGGCTCCAGCTTCCACCAGGGATGCTGCAGGATGCTGTACATTTTCTTTCCACACCTGCTGACAGGCAGGGCCTGGGCCCGCTCCCTGCGACTGGCCACTCAGGTTAGCCTTCCCAAGAATTTGAATCAGGTGCTAAAGGTACGAAGACCCCAGAAAAGTTAGCGATTCTTCTCAGAAGAAGCAATGGACTCCAGCACCCAGCAGTATGGCTTTGAGTGTCCAGTGTGTTTCTGCCTGTGGCAGGGTCCTCCCAGGACTGCTTCTGTGCATAGCTTATCAGTATTCTTCCCAGCTTCCCCATCCGGGAGTGCTTGGTTCTTCAGCTTTCAGGAAGATGGAGTAGACACACTTCTCCCTATTCCTCCCAGTAAGGACAACTAAACACTCTGGACATTTGGGAAACTTTCAGCCATTATTTCTTTGAATACCTTTTCAGCCTTGTCTTCTTTCTTTTCTTCTTCTGCAACTTCAGTGACACAAACACTGGGTCTTGTGATAGTCTCACAGGTCCCTGAAGCTCCGTTCATTGTTTTCCATTTATTTTCTCTCTGTTTTTCAGTCTGGGTGGTTTCTCTAGTTATAGTTCCCAATTCAGTGATTTTTTTCCCCTCTCTCTCCTCTATTTGGCTATTGAGCCCATCCATTTATTTTGGTTATTGTATTTTTTCAGTAGATTTAGTTTGTATATAAAGCAAGTATAAGAATATTCTGAAAAGTGGGGAAAAGAAGGCAGCCCAGCTAGGAGACTTGGGACCATCATAGTGCGTTCTCCTGGCTTTCATTTTGTCTCATATATCCCAGACTTGAAGAAGTTCACGACCTGGAAACTCTAGTGTTTGAGATGGGGGGAAAAGTCCCAACAAAAACCTACTCCCTCTAGACAAAGCAAAAACAAAACAGAAAGCAGAAAAGGGGCAGCCTTACAAGATAGAAACCCTTGAGACAATAACCTTTCTACTCCAGCCAAACACCACAGAAAAGACTGTGGCCCACCCACACTCACACAAGCAAAGGCAGAGTGGAGATCCTAGAATTCCACCCACACCAGGCTGTAAAGAGGCACCTCAACTCTCCCCATGGGCTCCCTGCAATATCAGTGAAGACAGTCAGGGAGCCTGGACTTCCACTCCCATCCAGCAGTTACGAGGTGCCCCTCTCTGCTCTGCTGGGGCAGTGTCCCAGAAAACCCAGAGGAGGGTCAGGACTTTCACCACCAACTAGTGGTAATGAGGCCACCACCACTGTGGTGTCAGTGGAGGCCCCTTGGGGAGCAGTCATAAGCCATCCCACCCAATTGTCCCCCAAGTCATGGAGGTCTTAGTAGAGGCCTACGGAGAAGATGGAATTCCCATTCCCACAACCAGTAACGAGGAGAGAAAAGAAAGCGGGTGAAATGGAATGAAACATCAAGGATGAAATGGGATATCACTACAGACTCTGTATACATCAGAAGGATAGGAGGGAATACTACAAACAACTCTACGTACACACATTTGACAGATTAAACAAGCCAATTCCTCAAAAACTATAACTCACCCAATATGAAATGGAATTTTAAAACTGAATTTGTAATTTTAAAACTAAAATTTAAAAACATCTCCTAGACCAAGAGAGTTCATGGAGAATTCTGCCAAAAGTTTAAAAAAGAATTAACACTAATTCTACAAAATCTCTTCCAGAAAATTGAAGATGAGGGTAGACTTTCCCATTTATTTTATGAAGCTAGTACTAAATCTGATACTCAAACCAAAAAAAAAGATAGATAGTACAGAAAACAAAAGACTAACATCATGAATATAGATGCAACTTTTTTTTAAATTAGCAAGTAGAATTCAACAATGTAAAAAAAAAGTATACACAATGACCAAGTTGAGGGTGGCTTGTGCTGGCCTGCAGGTGCCCCTTGCTGTGAGCAGCCTGGGTGCCATGGACAGTGGCAGGAGGGCGATAGGCTCTGGGGCAGAAGGGGGCAGATCCCCAGTGAGGCCCCACCTTCAGGCCAAGGAGGGCCTGAAGGCTGGGGTCGGGCCACCAGCCCCACAGACCAGAGTGGGAGCTTGTGGTGCCTTTTCTGGGCCTGCCCATGGCTACCCATGGACCAGCTGGCATACACTTTCCCCCCTCTGAAGCCCATAATACCCCTGGGCTCAACCAGAGCTGAGCAGACACTGGGATGACCAACAGCAGAGAGGAGCTACCCACTCCAGAGCCTACTCTCTGCTGAGAGCTGCAGAGACAATGGGACCACCTGCAAGCAAAGAGGAGCTTCCCACTCCAGGGTCTCCTCTTTGCTAGGAGCTGAACACTCATCAGGACACCCTGGCTGTGGAAAGGAGCTACCCACTGCAGGTTTTCTCTGAACTGTCCTATCACTCAATAAAGCTCCTTTTCATCTTGCTCAGAGCCTCCACTTGTCTGCGTACCTCCTTCTTCCTGGTTATAGGACAAGAACTTGGGACCCATTGAATGGCAGGGCTGAAAGGGCTGTAACACAAACAGGGTTGAAATATGTCCCTTGCTCGCTACATTGAGGGTGAAGAGAAAGAAAGAACAGCTGTGGCCCTTAGGGGATCCCAGACCTTGGAGCTCCCCAAGCCCGGTCTATGACTCCTTTTTGGGAGCCCCGTGGTTCCTGGCATCTCCAAGCTTCCAGGCACCACTGTGTTCCCCGGTTCCAGCTGTGGAAGCTGCGTGCAGTGTGCCTGGCCCAGCCACAGCCTCACAGAGAGCTAGTGCCTATGCCAGCACCTGGAGCTGCCCACCCCACTGCAGCAGCTGACATGTCTGACTGCACAGTGACCAGACTCCACGCTTGCTCACACACCCCTTGCCACGCCATGCCTGACTTGCCTTTGGCAGACGTGGGATCCAGGCTGGTAGCATGAGCTGAGCACAGCCTGCCAGGCCAAGTGGGCAGAAGGAGCCCAGTGGGCCCAAACAAAACTTGGGCAAAGGGGCCACTGGCCACAGAGGTTTCTGGCCAGAAAAGCAACACCCCAAAGATCTTGTAACAAAGTGAGGCTTACTGCAGGAATGCAGGGCTGTTTTACTATTCACAAATCAGTCAACATAATCCAATATATTAACAAAAGAAAATTGATACAAAAGAAAATTGATCTTACCAATCAATACAGAAAAAGCATTTGACAAAACACCCATTCATGGGTTTAAAAATGCTCAGAAAAATAGAAATAGAGGGAATTTGTCCTAACTTGTTAAAGAGCATCTATAACAACTCCACAGCCAGCATCATACTTAACAGTGAAAGAATGAATGAATGTACCCTGAGAACAGGAACAGGGCAAGGATGATTGCTCTTACCATTATTGTTAAACAGTGTTAGAAGTTCTACCCAATGCAATAAGGTAAGAAAAGGAAATAAAAGGCATATAGATCAGAAAGGTAGTAATAAAACTGTCCCTATTTGCAGATAACATGCTTATCTAAGTGGGAAAACTCAAAGATCTACCAAAAATAGAATCAAAAACAAAAACTCCTAGAGCTGATAAGTGACTTCAGCTAGACTGCTGGATGGAATATGTTGTATTTCTTTATACTAGCAATGAACACATGGGCACTGAAATTTAAAATACAGTAGCATTTACAATGTATCAAAAAACAAAATACTTAAATTTAAATCCAACAAAACAGGTACAGGGCTTGCATGCTGATAACTACTCAGGTTTAAATTGTAAGAGATAGAACTTTCAGAAAAAAAAATAGAAAATATTTGGGATCTAGATAGTGAGGGAAAGAACTACAAAATTGCTGATGAAAGAAATTTCAAAAATCTAAAAAAAGAATGACCATACTTACTTATGGATTAGAAGACTTAATATGGTAAATCTGTCAATTCTTCCCAAGTTGATATAAGGATTTAATGCAATTCTTATTGTTACAGGCTAACTGAGTTCTACTGTAACACCTAATGGGAAAAAGGGCAAGCAGGTTTTATTCCTGGCCAGGAACGGAGGAGGGAGCTCTTTCTCTAAAGATTCCTTCTCCCTGAGATATGAGAAGCTGGGGGATTTTAAGGCGTTAGATGTGGGGCAGGGAGGTAGGTAAACACGTGGGGAGGAACTCCAGACGTGCAGGTGCAGATCATGAACATGCTTCTTCACATAATGTATATTCAGAAAATGGCAGCAATTATCTTCTATGGGTGAGGTTTTAGCATTATGATGATATGTTAATGATCTAAAGGTAACACGGGGTCGCTGGTTCAGGTTTGCCCCGGTTTCACACAGGCCTTATCTTCCTCTGATAATTGGCAAGGAGTCCTGCAGCCCCCGGGCCATCTGGAGTTCTTTTAACCAAGCTTACCTATAGATAAAGAAATAGAAAAATCTGTTTAAGAAAAGAATAATGAGTTTTTTCAGTTATCTACTGTTTAAGAAAATAATGAGCTTTCTCGGCTGTATCTCCAGGGCTGCCCTAGTAACACTATCAAAATCCCAGCAGGATTTTTTGTAGATATAGGCAACATTATTTGAAAGTTTGTATGGAAAGGCAAAGGCACTGGAATAGCTAACACAATTTTGAAAAAGAATAACAAAATGGGAGGAATCAGTTTCCAGTAATCAAGACTATGTGGTATTGGAGGATGGATAGACACATAGATCAATGGAATACAACAAAGAATCCAGAAATAGACCCACAGAAATATGTCCAACTGACATATTGCAAAAGTGCAAGAGCAATTCAGTGGACAAAAGACAGTCTTTTCAACAAAAAAAATGGTTCTGGAACAGTAAGACATCTATAAGTAAAAAAAGAAGGAAGAAGAAAGAAAAGAAAGAACAGAACCTCACCCTAGGTCTCACACCTTACATTAAAATTAACTTAAAATAAATCTTAGGTTTAAATTGTAAGAGATAAAACTTTCAGAAAAAAAAAATACAAGAAAATATTTGGGATTTAGATACTGAGGCAAATAATTGAAAACAAAAGCACAATCCATAAAAGGAAACTTTGGACTTCATCAAAATTAAAAATTTTTGTTCTGCAGAAGACCTTGCTACAAGGATGAAAAGACAAGCTACACACTGGGAGAAAATATTTGCAAACCATTCATACCACAAAGAACTAGTACCTAGGCCGGGCGCGGTGGCTCAAGCCTGTAATCCCAGCACTTTGGGAGGCTGAGATGGGTGGATCACGAGGTCAGGAGATCGAGACCATCCTGGCTAACACGGTGAAACCCCGTCTCTACTAAAAAATACAAAAAAAAACTAGCCAGGCGAGGTGGCGGGCGCCTGTAGTCCCAGCTACTCGGGAGGCTGAGGCAGGAGAATGGCGGGAACCCAGAAGGCGGAGCTGCAGTGAGCTGAGATCCGGCCACTGCACTCCAGCTTGGGCGACAGAGCGAGACTCCGTCTCAAAAAAAAAAAAAGAACTAGTACCTAAAATGTACCAGTGTTTTGTTGTATAAATGGGTTGCAAATATTATTATATATCCCCTGATATAAGGAATTCTCAAAGCTTAACAGAAAAAAAAAAATCAAATTAGAAAATGGGCAAAAGATGTTATCAAAAAAAGATATACAGATAGTAAGTAAGCACATGAAAAGATGTTTAACATCCATTAGCGAAGTAAAAATTAAAAACACAATGAGCTATCACTGCATTCCCATCAGAATGACTAAAATCAAAAATAGTGACAACACCAAATGCTGGTGAGGATGTGGAGAAACAGGACCATTGTACATTGCTAATGAAAATGAAAAATGGTACCACCACTCTGGAAAACAGTTTGACAATTTCTTAAAAAATTAAATATGCAACTACCATAAGATCCAGCAATTGCAATCCTGGGCATTTATTCCAGAGAAATAAAAATTTGTGTTCACTCTGAAAAATGGACATGGATGTACATAACAGCTTTACTTGTAATAACCAAAAACTGAAAACAGTCTAGATGCCCTTCACTGGGCAAGTGGTTAAACTGTGGTGCATGGATACCATAGAATGCCACTCAGTGATCAAAAGGAATGAGCTACTGATACATGCAACAGCCTGGATGAATCGCCAGAGAATTGTGCTGAGTCAAAAAAGTTACATACTGTATTGGTGCTTGAGGGCTCAGGAGGGTCTCCAGATGCCACTAAGGCCCCATTTCCAGCTGGTGTCCAGATTCTTGGCACCATCACAAGAAAGAGTTCAGGGATGAGTCAGAATAAAGCCAAAGGCAAGAAGCTTTTATTGCAAATTGAAAGTACACACTTAGAAGTGTGAGCCTGCTTGAGAGAATAAGTCACACATAATGGAGTTTGGGTGTCTAATTTTATGAGTGTTTCTTTAATTAAGGGGTGGAATATCCTGGAAAAGGAGGGGATTTCAGGGACATCCCCCCTTCACTCCAGTTATTACCACGTTTCTGCATTACTTGGATTTGCCTGGAAGAGTCATGGACATTGTCGCCCTGACCAGAGTTTCAGCCATTTTATTTCCCTTATTTTGGGTTTTCTGTTATGCTATGGTTTCTTTACCTAGTTCTTGTTTATTTGACTGGTTCTTCTTTCTGTTCTCTCTTTCTTTCTTTCTTTCTTTCTTTCTTTCTTTCTTTCTTTCTTTCCTTCCTTCCTTTCTTTTTTTCTTTCTTTCTCTTCTTTTTTTCTCTCTTTCTTTCTCTTTCTTTCTTTTCTTTCTTTCTTTCTTTCTTTCTTTCTTTCTTTCTTTCTTTCTTTCTTTCTTTCTTTCTTTCTCTTTCTTTCTCTCTCTTTCTTTCTCTCTCTCTTTCTTTTTTTTTTTTTTAAAAACAGTCTCACTCTGTTGCCCAGAGTGGAGTGCAGTGGCATGATCTCAGCTCACTGCAACTGCTGCCTCCCAGGTTCAAGTGATTCTCCTGCCTCAGCCTCCTGAGTAGCTGAGACTACAGGTACCTGCCACCACGCTCGACTAATTTTTGTATTTTTAGTAGGGGCAGGGGTTTCATCATGTTGGCCAGGCTGGTCTCAAACTCCTGACCTCAAGTGATCTGTCTGCCTCAGCCTCCCAAAGTGCTGGGATTACAGGCATAAGCCACCGCACCTGGCCTTTGGCTAGTTCTTATTTGAGTTTTTCCATCCTCCTGTGACCACCCAGTGCTGTTCCCATCTCAACATCATTCTGTTGGTATAGCATTCTTGAAATGACAAAATTTTACAAATGGAGAACAGATAAGTTGTTGCAGGAGCTAAAGAGGGGGTGTGATTGGAAGGAAGGGAGGGTGGCTACAACAGAGCACCATGGGGCAGTGCTGGTGCTGATTGACATGTTCTGTATCCTGACTGTATCATTGTCAATATCTTGGCTGTGATATTGTTTTGCAAGATGTTACCACTGGAGCATACTGGGTTAAGGGTACACAGGATCTCCCTGTATCATTTCATACAAATGGATGTGAATCTACAATTATTTAAAAGTGAAATTTAATTTATTAAGAAGGATCTTAGCAGTGATCCACACACAATGTAGGTTAGCTGTTACTACTGGGATGGAGAAGGGAAGAGGAAAAGAAAAGAAATAAATCACCTAAGGAACTGAGGCATCTACCTTATGTTTGTAGTGAATACAGATTTTCAAAAGCATGCCCCCCCAAAAGTGACTTTCCACCACATAACTTTCCTTTTTATCACTGAGTGGTGTTCCCCGGTACGTGTGCACTACCGTTTGTTTAACCAACCATTTGCCCAATGAAGCACATCTAGGTTGTTTTGGTTTTGGCTGTTACAAATAAAGCTGCTATGGACATTCATGTCCATCTTTTGGAGTGAACATACATCTTCATTTCTCTGGGATACATGTCCAGGAGTGCGATTGGTGTGGTATTTTCCATTATCCCTTTAAATCTGTACAATAGGGCTAGCTCTCGCCCTGCACCTGGATGGGACCTCAGCCAGGCAGCCGCCATAACCTCTCTGATTGCTCTTAGGTAATAAACAACTAGTAGCTAGTTATGCAAGCAGCTGCATATCTGACTCTGCGTCCCCATTGTGCTTGATGAAGAAGACCTAATCTAGTCCCATGCTGATAAACTAAATCAAATTCAGAGACTTCTGAGTCCTTTCATATGGAGAACTCGGACACAGTCAGAATAGTTTTTTCTCCTTTCGCCGCCTCCTCTTTAGAATGAACGCTGAACTTGGGGGACAGAGGGGTGCACAGAGGCAGTGGTGGGGAGAGATGGGGTGCTGTTTCTCCATCCCATCTTGGTTAGAGATTGTCTCCATCTTTATCTGGCCTCCTGCTCCTGGGAGAAGCTGGTCCTTGGCACTGGTGTTGCATGGGTTCCGTGGATAGTGCTTGCATGGACCCCAGGCATTGACTCAGTGCGTGCTAGCCCACTAGGGTGCTCATCCATGGTGTGGAACCACATCATCCACTGCTTCCCAGCAAGGCTGTCCCAGCCATGTCCTGACCAAACATGACTCAAGGTACAAAATCATAAAGCAGCTTTATTTTTATTTTCCACTATCCCTTTGAATCTGTTCTGTAGGGCTAGTTCTTCCCTTGCCCTTGGATGAGACCTCAGGCAGTCTTCATAATGTCTCTGGTTGCTCGTAGGTAATAAACAACTAGCAGCTAGTCATGCAGGCCCCTGTACACTACCTCTGTGTGATTCCTGTGTCACCACTTGCTCCCTAGGGGAGAGACTGGCTTATTTTCTGCTTGCCACAGTGTTTGCTGCTTTCTCAAAGTATGCTGAACCTTTGGCCTTGAGTTCCACAGCTTCACGACAGCCTATGGAGTGGGTAGCATCCATCCGAGCCCATGGCGTCACCCGTGGGACCTGAGGGCAGGGAAACCAGCACAGCTCTGCAGATATACATGCTGCTTGCTGCGCTTGGAGTGAGAAACTGTCTTGCTCTCATCCGTTGCCTGCTTTGGGCACCTCTAGAGCCATGGAAGGTTTATTCCTGGCTATCCTCAGTGAGCCTGGGGCTTTTCCCTAACACCCTGTCTACACCACACCAAAGGGAAGGAGCAGCTCCCTAGGAGAACCAACCCTCCTGAGCCATGCATGTTAGACTCACAGGACCCTGGTTCCAATCCCTCATGTGTGGTTTAGTCTTACCTGAGTATCTCTTTCTTTTTTTCCAACTTTTATCTTAAGTTCAGGGGTACACGTGCAGGATGTGCAGGTTTGTTACATAGGCAAACATGTGCCATGGTGGTTTGCTGCACAGAGCATCCGATCACCCAGGTATTAAGCCCATCCATCATCCATTAGCTATTCTTCCTGATGCTCTCCTTCTTCCCACCCCCGCCCTTTGACCCCACCCCAGTGTGTGTTTTTCCCCTCCATGTGCCTATGTGTTCTCATCACTTAGCTTCCACTTATAAGTGAGAATATGCAGTATTTGGTTTTCTCTTCCTGCGTTAGTTTGCGAAGGATAATGGCCTCCAGCTCCATCCATGTCCCTGCAAAGGACAGGATCGTGTTCCTTTTTATGGCTACATAATATTCCATGGTATGTACCACATTTTCTTTAAGCTCTATCATTGATGGGAATTTACTGGGGAAGCATCAGGATTTTCTTCTGCCACTTATGCCTCTGTTTTACAGAGCCTGAGATTTTTTTCTCAATCTGTGTGGAACAGCGCTTTGCAGAAGGCTAGCACTGCAAGACTTAACCCAAGTCATCCTCACTCCTCTTCTGCTCCAACTTCCAGGAGAAAAGGGAAATCATCAGGTAATAATGCCCTAAATATCCCGAACTTCTACCCTACCTCTACCTGCCCCTCATCTTCCTTTCTGTCTCAGAGGCCAGGGAGGGGACTCCCCTCTAAAGCCAGTAAGAACCTGGCTTGGGAACTCCAGAGGAGGGGACTGTGGGCTTTGGAGTCAGAGAAAACTGACTCGGAATGCCATTGTGACTCCTCACCACTGTGTGGTTCTGACTCAGTTATTAAACCATGCTGGGCCACAAACCCAAGTCTAGCTCTCAGTGCGCGGCTGTGATGAATGCTGGGCAAACAGCTGCTAAATGAATGGGCTGCGTTCAATTTATTGGAGGATGTTCCTGAAATGCCCAGCAGAGGGCTCTAGTTGCACAGAAAAGACTCGTCCACTACTCTGCCTGGGTTGAAAGCTCTCTGCCTGCCAAACCCCTTTGCCTCATTTCGGGCCCCCATTTTCATGAACCTACATTAATGCATAGCTCTGGGGAAACACTTTTTTGCAGTTATGTGTGTCACTACGCTTCCATCAAAGAGTCAAATCAGATAGCTTTACATTTTCATTACAATACTGCTTTTTCCCTGCCTACTTGGATTTTTTTCTGATGGGAATAAGTCATGATTTCTCAACAGGGCAAGAGAGCCCCCAAAGCAATGAATATTGGTTCTTAGGATGCCCCCAACATCTTAGCTGTTACGTCTATTTGTGGCCCTCCAGAATACCACAGTACATAAACAGACACACGGTATATCTGTAGTATTATATTTTCATGGGGACGTGGACAATTAGAAAAACAAATGTAAAATGGTTCCTTGGAGGAGCTGTAAGTTTAAAAATAAGAGTTGAACAATACTGGAATGAGGGAAGATGAATCAAGAGAAGATACCATTATTGTCACACACTTGGAGTTAGGGACACATAAGACAAGCCTTTCCCAGAACGTGGGGTACGCATGACACTGTCCAACCTCAGTAGTTCTAACTGGAGATCCTGTCATTGTTTAAAACCTCCCACGCACCTCACCCCCACCCCTGGGAGAACTTAAGTTCCAGTGCTCTGCTCTCATCAACCCTAAAGTTTCCTCTTGCTCCTTCATACTCCCTCCTTCCCATCTCCCCATCCCATCCCCCATCCCCAAGGAACCACTGATCTATTTTGTGTCACTCTAGATTAGTGAGCATTTTCTAGAGGGTGTTTTATAAGTGGAATCATAGCCCAATTTATTCTTTCATTCACTTGGTGGATATTTGGGTTGTGTCCAGCTTGGGGCTGTTGTGAATAAAGCTGCTATGACTATGAATGTAAGTCATAGCAGTAAGTTTTTGTGTGGACATATGTGCTCACTTCTCTTTTTTTATTATTGGTTTTTTAGAGACAGGATCTCACTCTGTTGCCCAGGCAGGAACGCAGTGATGGGGTCACAGCTCACTGCAGCCTCAACCTCCCGGACTCAAACGATCTTCCCACCTCAGCCTCCCAAGTAGCTGGAACTACAGGTATAGATCACCAAACCTGAATAATTTTTTAAAATTATTTCTCTTGAGTAAGTACCTAGGAATAGAATCACTGGGTTTTATGACAAGTGTTTGTTTGACTTTTTAACAAAGGGGCTGATTAAAGTATCTTTCCCCAGGCAGTGGGGCCCCCCTGGGGGAGGGAGCCACCATCTGTAATTCAAAAGGATTCTTTCCTAGGAAGACTTCTTAAGAGATGTCACATATTCATATTCATCCTTCAGAGAGCAGGGAGTTGACAACCACATCCATTTATGCCAAGACGATTTTCTGGAACCTCTCTCCAGAGGACAGAAAACACATATTACACATGTAATCTCTGGCATGACAGAATACATTTGCTATAATATAAAAATATGAAAAATACATTAAAGTATTGTAGGAGATGCAAAATTTTACCTTACCATTTTAGAGTTTTTTTTCTAACTGGGCCTGAGAATGAAATTGACATAAGACAGATCAACAGGGGAAAAGCACACACAGTTATTTAATGCAAGTTTTACCTGCACAGGAGCCTTCATAAGGAAACAAAGGCCCAAAGATGCTGTTAGAGAAGAATGCTTATAAACTGAAATGGACAAAGTATCGTAAGTCATGAAAATGAGATGAGGCAAAGAGGCTGGGGCTAGGGTGGTTGATCGGGTGGAGAAGTGACTAGGAAGATAGGAATTAGTCGAACCGGATCTGTGTGTATAGGTTTCCCAAGGTCTCACCTTCCTGTCCTTGATGATAAGAATGTTACTTTCTTTCTGCTATAGGGAGGGCATCTTTCACATGGGAATTTTATCTCCTGCTTTTAAGAAACAGAAGGAAGATCAAGGCAATCTTCTCGTACCTGCTGTTTTTCAAGGGCCTTTAACTCAAAATAGTCACTATGCCAAAGTGGCATATTTTTAACTCCTTCAGTATAAAGAATAAAGTTAGGCTGGGCACAGTGGCTCATGCCTGTAATCCCAGCACTTTGGAAGGCCGAGGCAGGTAGATCCATTGAGGTCAGGAGTTTGAGACCAGCCTGACCAACATGGTGAAATCCCACCTCCACTAAAAATATAAAAATTAGCCAAGCATGGTGGTGTGCACCTGTAGTCCCAGCTACTTGGGAGGCTTAGGCAGGAGAATCACTTGAACCCAGGAGGCAGAGGTTGCAGTGAGTTAGGATCATGCCACTGTACTCTGGCCTGGGCAACAGATTGAGACTCTGTCTTAAAAAATTAAACAAACAGGCCGGGCGCGGTGGCTCAAGCCTGTAATCCCAGCACTTTGGGAGGCCGAGACGGGCGGATCACGAGGTCAGGAGATCGAGACCATCCTGGCTAACACGGTGAAACCCCGTCTCTACTAAAAAAATACAAAAAACTAGCCGGGCGAGGTGGCGGGCGCCTGTAGTCCCAGCTACTCGGGAGGCTGAGGCAGGAGAATGGCGCAAACCCGGGAGGCGGAGCTTGCAGTGAGCTGAGATCCGGCCACTGCACTCCAGCCTGGGCGACAGAGCGAGACTCCATCTCAAAAAAAAAAAAAAAAAAAAAAAAAATTAAACAAACAAAGAAGGATAAAGTTAAATGGCCCATAATACTGCCACAGAGAGGTAGGTATGTCTGACAGTCGGCTGTGTGCCTAGCGAGTCTTTCTCTTGTGCATATTACACATAGAAATGTCTGACCACTAAGATACACATTTTCTACAATTTAACATTCTTGGTCAGGTAGTTGAGGGTCATCACTCCTCAAAAAAAAAGTCACAATCCTTCACTCAGTTTCCAGACCTGAACCAGTTTTAGTGTTTAAAACACATCAATTGAAGGAGAGGCTGGCTTCCTAGGAGGACCCTGCGATACCATGAGAGATGGCCACATGCTGGAGAAAGAGGAACACTCAAACATCAAGAACTATTGGCACAGGATCCAGATTGACATTTACCCAGGAACCCAAAGCATCATCGTAGCCTCCCTATTAAATTGAGGGCATATGAAGGGCAGGAAATAAATGGGATCCTGGCCCAAGTCTGGGTTACAGTGGGTTCACTAGACTCATGGGACAATCCCATGGCCATCTCTCCAGTCCTCAATTGGAATAGACATGTTGGCAATTGGCACAGCTCCCACACTGGTCCCTTGGCCCATGGGGTAAGAGCTATCAGAATAAAGATTAGTGGAAGCCTCTGAAATAGCCCCCTAACACCCCAACTCAACCAAGAGAGTAAAGTTTTTAAAATGTCACATCCATCCAAAGAGGAATATTAGAGATTGGAGCTATCCTTAAAAACCTAAATGATGCTGAGGCGCTAGTCACCTCATAGCTTGTGTAATTCACCAGCCTGGCCCCTGCAAAACCCAGATAATTCTGGAGGATGACAGTGGACTGCTGCAAACTCTGCTAAACAGTAGCCTCAATGCAGCTTCTGTGCCAGGTGTGGTACCTTTGCTAGAGCAGATGAGCACAGCCTTGGGCACCTGGCATGCAGCTGTCAATGCAGCTAATGTGTTCTGTTCCATGCCTATCAAAAAACAGTATCAGAAGCAGTTCACATTTGGTGGAGTGGACAACAGTACACATGTACAATCTTTCCCAAGGGTTATCTCAACTCTTTGGTGCTATCATGACACATTATGAAGAGACCTGAACTGGCTGGACATCCACAGAACATCACACTGGTCCCCTCTATCGATGACATATGCTAATTGGACTGGGCGAAGTGAATAGAACATGGAGGCCTTGGTATGACACAAGCACTTCAGAGGGTACAAGACTAAACCCTTCAAAAGTGCAAGGACTTCCAAATAGGTGAGAAAGTTGAGTTCCAATGTTCTGAAGCATGCTAGAACATTCCCTCAAAAGTAAGGGCAAAACTTTTTTATCTTTCATCTCCCACCACCACCAAGAAGAAAGTGCCATACCTATAGACTTCTTTGGGTTCTAGAGGCAGCATATTCCAAACATGAGAATACTGTTCTGATCCAAGTATCTGGTAAAAGGAAAGGCTGCTGCTTTTGAGAGGCACCAAGAGCAGAAAAGAGCTCTGCAGCAGGTCCAGGCTGCAAAGCAAGTATCCTTGAAGTTTTGGCCACACGACCTAGCAGCGCCTATAGTATTAGAGATATTGGTGGCCAGAAAAGACATTGAATAAAATATATGGCAAGTCTCACTGGGAAAATCACAATTCAGATCCCCAGCATTCTGGAGCAAGTCATGTCATCTGCATCAGAGAATTACACACTCTTTGATAAGTAGCTGTGTGTTAGAGTTCTCCAGAGAGATAGAATCAATAGGTTCAGTCTTTCTAGATCAATAAATCAATCTAGAAAGAGATAGATGTATTAGGAGAATTGGCTCACATGCTCATGGAAGCTGAGAACTCCCACAACAGGCCTTCTGCTGGAAACACTGGGATGCTGGTAGCATGGCTGCCCAAAAGCCTCAGAACCAGGAAGTTGCTGGTATAATTCTCAGTCTGAGGCCAAAGGCTTGAGAATCCAGAGACTGGTGTTAAGTCCAGAGACTGGTGTTAAGTCCAGAGGCTGGAAAGCCTGGAGAGCCTAGAGTTCCGACGTCCAAAGGCAGGAGAAAAAAGTGTGTTCCAGCTCCAGGAGAAAGAGGAAAGGAGGCAGGGGAGAGAGAGAGAGAATTGCTTTGTTTTTCTGCCTTTTTTGTTCTATCTCGATGCCAGTTGATTGGATGGTGCCTGCCCACAATGAGGGCAGATCTCCTCCTCTCAGTCTGCCAAGTCCCAGGCCAGTGTCCTCTGGAAACACCCTCACAGACACACCCAGAAGTGATGCTTTACAAATTATCTAGCTGTTCCTTAATCCAGTCCAGCTGACACCTAAAATTAACCATCACAAGCTCCTAAGGGTTACTTGGCCTCAGAGGGAGGAAACACCTGATCACGGGAGAGCAAACGATTGTACAGCCAGAACTTTACACAATGAGTCAGATATTTGTCAGATCGACCAAGTCGTAAGATCAGGTGGGCCCAGCAGCATGCCAGGATAGAAGTGGGACACGGAGGATTGAGCAGAAGGAGGACCAGATGGCATAAGCGAGCTGCGTGAGCAGGTAACCAGACCCCCATCTCATCCACCTGTTGCCTTTGCTCTCGGCTCATACTGATGGCCAAGAAGGGCCATCATATGCATGGGGCGGAGAGATGGGTCCTTTATGACCAGCCCACAGAAGAGGAAGGAGCCTGAGCTTGGTATATGGATCAGGTGCCCAGTTTTGATGGTAAATGGACACGTACATGGCTTCATACATGAGAGGCATGGTGACCAAGAAGGGCTCAGATCGCTTAGGAGTGAAGGTTGGGGTCACACCACCAGGTAAGCTACCAAGCCCGGCAGAGGTGCTGAGGATGAGGGAAGATGGAAGAGGGTAGAGGTTTTCTGAGCAGCTGCCTATATTAGCAGCTCTCTGCTGCAAGGAAAATTAAATTTCTTACATATTTAAACCACTGTAAGTTGGGTTTCTGTTACACCAATTCTGACTGATATAGTATTTCTAACAATAGTATATGGCTGGTTTTTGTTCTTCAATCCTGTTTAACGAACTTTGAGTTTTAATGTGAGAATTCAGCTCACTTGAGGTTTGTGTAAACCTGGATATAATTTATTTTATTTCTTCCATTTTAACTCAGGTTCATTATTTATTTTACTTTGTCCTTTCTCTCTTTTCTTGTTTTTGATGGCTTGGTAACATGGCCATTTATTCAATTTTTATTTTCTTGTAGATCTTTTTCTTTTAGATTTTCTTACAGATTCTTACAGGTTTCTTAGAGAAGGCCGATACTTTTCCAGGCCATGAGTGGTTATTTTTATTTTTTTTTCACATTCAGAATAAAATACACAATTGCAATTATATAATCCTCCATTATGTGAGAAAAGCATCTATTTCCCCACATTAAAGTTACCTATTTGTAATATTTTTATATCTCCTCAGCCCGCAAAGATATTGAAACACTTTTATTCTCCATCTTCTTCTGCCACTTCCCTAAATACTAGGCTGAGTCCTTCAGGACTTACGGTCTGACACTACCATTAGTCTTTCTCTTAGGATTCCTCTTCTGTCAGAAATCTGTAGATATACTTACAGCATAGTTTGCTTCCAGGGATGCAGATGAGAAGTCAAATGCCATCTCATTGTTTCTTTGTAAGTTACTTATTTTCCCTCTCTAGAAATGAATAAGCTTTTATATTAACACTTGAGATTTCAGTCATTGTTTTCAGGACATGGCTAAAAATGAGTATTATTTTGTGTAAGTTCTGTTTGGAATTCACTGGGTCCTTCAAATCAGCAGATCAAGTCTTTATTGGAAAATTTTCAAGGACAATTTCCTCTATTATTTGTTTAATTATTGCCTGTCTTCCATCTGCTTCATTTTACAAATTTCCATTATCCTAATAATAATAATTCCAACATAGAATAATCCAAATATGCAAGTATTTGATTGCCTGCATCATTTCCTCAAACTCTGTTTATTTCACCTCATAATTTTCCTCTCTTTGCATTTTTGATTTGTGTTTTGTTTCATTTCTCCATTTGGCATTCTAGGTCAGGTTTCAACAGTGACTCTGCAATCCTTTGATTCATCTCTTGAAATTTCTAGTCTGAAAATGAGATTCTTTAGATCCAGAACGTGTGTGTGTGCGTGTGTGTACATGCGCGTGTGTGTGCGTGTGTGTACATGTGTGTGCGTCTGCTTGTGCATGTGTGTGCGTGTGTGCCATGCGTGTGTGTGCGTGTGTGCATGCATGTGTATGTGTGTGCACGTGTGTGTGCGCATGTGTGTGCATGCATGTGTGTGTATATGTGCGTGCGTTTATGCACACTGTATTCGTGGTTCCTTACGTGTTGTTGTCATCATTGTTTTTGGTTCAGGCTATCCTCTGTCTCCCCCAGTAGGTTTGTAGCTGTTGTTCTCTGCAATATGCTGGTTCTTTCACTTTCTTACTTCTGGATCCCCCAGGATGAGTTGGTATTTTCCTTTTCTGACCCACTGGGGCCCATGTTCAGCTGCTGGGGATCTAGAGCAAGGCCAGTCTCTCAAGTAATGGATGGTGCAGCAATCTTTGACTTGCTGGGTCCGCTGGCAAGTGGTCGGTCCCAAAAGGTCTCCCTCTGCCCTCTAGTCTCTTCAGCTGCAAAGACTGGCATTTTCCCAGTGAGGAGAGGATTTAGCACTTTTGTTTTCCCCTACAGCTTTGTGTGAGCTGGAGCAATGAGCCCAAAGAATGCTCACGGGGGCAGCTGCAGCCTCTCCCTTGGGAGGTCCTTGGATTTCTGTAGGTCAAGTGTTCCTGATTTCACTTTTCTTCTGACCATTACTCCTGGACTCTGCACCTCCAGTCCCCGGGCTGTCGTGGGGCTCAGAAGCAGAAAGTTGCTCTGCCAACTCCC
The DNA here is from genome assembly GCF_037993035.2 of Macaca fascicularis. Taxonomy (NCBI): domain Eukaryota; kingdom Metazoa; phylum Chordata; class Mammalia; order Primates; family Cercopithecidae; genus Macaca; species Macaca fascicularis. The sequence goes on along the minus strand of NC_088384.1, from coordinate 102,482,139 downwards.
TTCTTCTGGATCCCGGAGATGCACTAGATCTCTAACCCCCAGAAGCTGCTTGGCTCACAAAAGGTTCAGTAGCTGGTTTTAAATTGAAGGATGAAGGCAGCACAGATGTATTCAACAACCATCTCTGCAGAATTCTCCGAGGAAATTTCACTATATTCTAAATGGCAGAAATATGTTCACAGACCACAATGCAATAAAACTAGAAATCGCCAAAGAATAACCAAACAAACAAAAACCTCATTACCAACAAAACCCCTATAGACATGAATATTCAAAACCTACTCTTTTAACTATCTATTGGGTTCAAAAGAAAAATTAAAGTAGAAATTATGAATTATTTCTAATGAATAACAATGAGGGCACAAAAAATAAAAAATCTATGAACTATAACAGAAGACGAATTCAAAGCAAGATATACAGACATATCTCAGAGATAATGCAACTTCAGTATCAGACCACCACCATAAAGCTAATATTGCAATAAAGTGAGTCATATGAATTTTTTGGTTTCTCAGTGCATATAAAAGTTATGTTTCCTCTATACTGTCATCTATTAAGTGTGCAATAGCATTCTGTCTATAAATGTACATACCTTAATTTTAAAATACTTTGTTGCTAAAAAATGTTGATGATCATCTGAGCTTTCAGTGAGTCATAATCTTTTTGCTGGCAGAGGGTGTTAACCTCAGTGTTGATGGCTACTGACTCATCCGAGTGGTAGTTTGCTGAAGTTTGGGGTGGCTGTGGCAATTTCTTAAAATAAAACAACAATAAAGTTGGCTGCATCAACCAACTCTTCCTTTCACAAAAGCTTTCTTTGTAGCATGTGATGCTGTTTGGTAGCATTTATCCCACAGTAGAACTTTCAAAATTGGAGTCAGTCCTCTCAAACTCTGCAGTTGCTTTGTCAACTAAATGTATGTAATATTCTAAATCCTTTGTTGTCACTTTAATGATGTTCATAGACTCTTCACCAGAAATAGTTGCCATCTCAATAAATTGCTTTCTTTGAGCATTCATAAGAACTAACTCCACACTCGTTAAAGTTTTCTCATGAGATTGCAGCAATTCAGGCACACCTTCAGGTTCCACTTCTAATTCTAGTTTTCTTGCTATTTCTATCACATCTGCAGTTAATTCCTCCACTGAAGCTTTGAGTCTCTCAAAGTTATCCAAAGAAGTTGGAATCAACTTCTTCCAAACTCTTATTAATGTTGATATTTTGACCTCTTCTCCTGAATCACGAGCATTCTTGATGTAATCTAGAATAGTAAGTTCTTTCTAGGAGGTTTTCAATGTATTTTTCCCAGACCCATCAGAGGAATTACTATTTATGGCAGCTATAGCCTTACAAAATGTATTTCTTAAATAATAAAATTTGAAAGTCAAAGTTACTCTTTGATCCATGGGTTACAGAATGGATGTTGTGTTAGCAGGCATGGAAACAACATTTGTCACCTTGTACCTCTTCATCAGTGTTTCTGGGTAACCTGGTGCTTTGTCGATGAGCAGTAATCTTTTGAAAGGAATCTTTTTTATTCTGAGCAGAGTTCTCAACAGTGGGCTTAAAATAATCAGTAAACCTTGCTATAAACAGATGTGCTGTCATCCAGACTTTGTTGTTATATTTATGGAGCACAGGCCGAATGGATGTAACATAATTCTAAAGGACTCTAAGACTTGAGGAATGGGAAATATGCATTGGCTTCAACTTAAAGTCACCAACTACCTTAGCTCCTAACAAGAGAGTCAGCCTATCATTTGAAGCTTTGAAGGCAAGCATTGACTTCTATCTGTAAAAGTCCTTAATGGCATCATCTCGCAATAGAAGGGTGTTTCGCCTACATTGAAGATCTGTTTTTTTGGTGTAGCCACCTTCATCAATGATCTTAGCTAGATCTTCTGGAGAACTTGCTGCAGCTTCTCCATCAGCACTTGCTGCTTCACCTTGCATTTTCATGTTATAGAGTTGCCTTCTTTCCTTAACCCTCATAAACCAACCTCTGGTATCTTCAAACTTCTCTTCTGCAGCTTCTTCACCTCTCTGTCTTCATAGAATTGAAGAGAGTTAGGGGCTTGCTCTGGATTCAGTTTTGGTTTATGGGAATGTTGCAGCTGGTTTGATCTTCTATCCAGACCACTCAAACTTTCTCTGTATCAGCAATAAGTCTCTTTTGTTTTCTTATCATTCATGCGATCTGAAGTAGCACTTTGAATTTCCTTCGAGAAGTTTTTCCTTGCATTCACCACCTGGCTGTTTGGCACAAGACGTCTAGCTTTTGACCTATCTGGCTTTCAACATGCCTCCCTCACTAAGCTCAATCACTTCTCTTTGTTTAATTTTAATTTCTAATTTTTGTGGAGACATAGTAGTTGTGTATATGTATGGGCTGCATAAGATATTTTGATACCAGCAAACAATGTGTAATAATCACATCAGGGCAAACCAGGTATCCATCACTTCAAGCACTTTTCCTTTGTGTTGCAGACAACCCAATTATACTCTTTTAGTTACTTTTAAATGTATAATTAAATTATTATTGACTTTTGTCACCCTGTTGTGCTGTCAAATATTAATTAGGTGTTACTCATTCTTTCTATTTTTTTTTTTTGACCCATTAACCATCCTCACTCCCCCATCCCTCTCCCAATTACCCTTCCCAGCCTCTGGTAACCATCATTCGACTCTCTATCTCCATGAGTTCAATTGTTTTAATTTTTAGCTCCCACAAATAGGTGAGAACATGCCAAGTTTGTCTTTCTGTTCCTGGCTTATTTCACTTAACGTACTGACTGCCAGTTCCATCTATGTCATTGCAAATGACAGGATCTCATTCATTTTTATGACTGAATAGTACTCCATTGTATATATCAACCACGTTTTCTTTATCCATTCATCTGCTGACGGACACTTAGGTTGTTTCTAAATCTTGGCTATTGTGAATAGTGCTTCAACAAACATGGGAATGCAGATATCTCTTCAATATACTGATTTCCATTCTTTTGTGTATATACTTGGCAGTGGGATTGCTGAATCATATGGTAGCTCTATTTTTAGTTTTTTGAGGAACCTCCAAATTGTTCTCCATAGTGATTGTACTAATTTACATTCCCACCAACAGTGTATGAGGGTTCTCATTTTTCCACATCCTCACCAGCACTTGTTATTGTCTGTCTTTTGGATAAATGCCATTTTAACTGAGGTGAGATGATGTTTCATTGTAGTTTTGGTTTGCATTTCTCTGAGGATCAATGATGTTGAGAACCTTTTCACACACCTGTTTGCCATTTGTATGTCCTCTTTTGAGAAATGTCTATTCAGGTCTTTTGCCCATTTTTAAATTGGATTCTTGGATTTTTTTCCTATAGAGTTGTTTGAGCTCTTTATATATTTTGGTTATTGATCCCTTGTCATATGGATAGTTTGCAAGTATTTTCACCCATTCTTTGGGTTGTCTCTTCATGTTGTTGTTTCTTTTGCTGGGCAGAAGCCTTTTAACTTAATGCGATCCCATTTGTCCATTTTTGCTTTAGTTACCTGTGCTTGTGGAGATCATTTCTAGCCTTTGATTTAAAATGAGATATGTGCAACACTTCCTTTCACTTGAACACATAGAAGCCATTGTAGGGTCATTAATTGGCCTAATTTCAATATTCTGTGTCTCAGGGAATAAGGAGGCCCAAGGAGAAGTAGAGAGATAAGGGGATGGCTGGTAAGTGGAGCATTCAGAACACATACAATATTTATGGATCAAATTCACTGTCATATGGGCACATTCATACCCCAAAACAATTAAAATAGTAACATCAGAGGTTACTGATCACAAATCACCATAACAGATAAAATCATCATGAAAAAGTTTGAAATATTGTGAGAATTACCAAAATGTGACACAGAGACATGAAGTGAGGACATGTTGTTAGAAAAAAATGGTGGAGTTGCTCTATGCAGAGTTGCCACAGTTCTTCGATTTATGAAAACACAATACCTGGAAAGTGCAGTAAAACAAGGTATGACTGTACAGATTTCAATAATTGTATTAGAAAAGCAAAACGAAGGTTTAAAAATAATGAAGAGATCCCAGGTAAAGATACAGATTGAATATACAAGCCTAATTTTGTTCCCACTGAAACACCTATTAAAAATAGAGGAAAGGGATTTTGTTTTCACCTTGATATTTTGTAAATGTCAAATCCTCAGAAAAGGCAGAAGAATGCTACAATAAACATCCATATATGAATCATCCAGATTCACCAGTTGTTAAGATGCTACCATACTTGCTTTATCTCTTTGTCTCCTTTTTATACATATATGCATACACATTTTCCTGAATAATTTGAAAATAAGTTACCCATGTTATGACACTTCACTCCTAAGTATACATCCCCTAAGAATAAGGACAACCTCCTATTGTCATAAACTGGCTTCTGTAGAAAGAAGACTCAGATATGTGCATGCAGGAAATTTACTAAGGAGAGCTCTTGGGATCAACATCTTGGAAAGGGAAGGAAGAAGGATTAGGCAAAGTGAGGAAGTTGACTGTGATACAGATACAGATTCAATAAAAGCAGTAGCCATCTCCTTGAGGAGCTTTGAAGCTGTAATGGCACTTCAGGGTTGTCCCAAGTTGGAGTGAGCGGAGCTGGGCCTTTGTGCCTTTATGTCCACCAGTAATAAGGCATGAACTGCCTTGGGAGAGGGCATGACCTTGGGTGAGCCAGGACTCTTCAACCCAGGCACTTCCTGAAGAGCACTGATATCTGATAGTTATTTGCTGACAACACTGCCAGCAGCTATAGAAATAAGTCCCTCACTCTTTTTTTTTTTTTTTTTTTTTGAGACGGAGTCTCGCTCTGTTGCCCAGGCTGAAGTGCAGTGGCCGGATCTCAGCTCACTGCAAGCTCTGCCTCCTGGGTTCATGCCATTCTCCTGCCTCAGCCTCCCAAGTAGCTGGGACTACAGGCGCCCGCCACCTCGCCCCTAGGGCTAGTTTTTTTGTATTTTTTTAGTAGAGACGGGGTTTCACCGTGTTAGCCAGGATGGTCTTGATCTCCTGACCTTGTGGTCCGCCCGTCTTGGCCTCCCAAAGTGCTGGGATTACAGGTTTGAGCCACCGCGCCCGGCCAGTCCCTCACTCTTGAGGGGGAATCTGGGCAGTACACCAAGTGTCCACTACAGTCTGCCGCTTTGCCACACAGAGCACTTTTTCATTTAGGTTCCAGGAGCTACAACTCCAGGATTCCCATGGTCATCTTTCCTGGGAGAAACTTAAAAGGGAGGTTAGAGGGAGACACTACCAACCCTGCCAATGCAGCTGGTCTTAAAGCCACAACTGATATTCTTGCTCAGTCAGTGTGTTCAGGATCCAAAAATTAGTTTTCATCTGGAAACAAACAAAGAATTTGAGTAGCAATATCCACATCACATGGGTTGGATTTTAAGAATAAAATTCCAAATTACTACAAAATTTATGAAGAGGACTTAATGAGCATAAAACTTTATGCACCAAACGACATAGCAAATAAATATAGAAAGAAAAAGTATTAGAAGTATAAAGAGAGCCTCGTAAAAATACAATTTCGATGGGAGACTTCAACATGTCTGTTTCAAAATCAGTAGGTCTAGTAGGAAAAGATGCATAGAAGGATTAAAAATAGAATCAGCAAACTCAAATAAGTATTTCTTCAACTACAGAATATAGATTTTTATATATACATGGAGTATTTACCAAAATTTATCTTCTATTGGGTCATAAGGAAAATCTTGAAAAATTAAGTAAATTAGATATTTTATAGGCTATCTTTTCCATTCATCATCCAATAAAAAAGAAGTAAATAATTTAAAATATTACCAAAATATGCTAATGATTTGGAAATTAAGTGTAAGAAATACAGTGTTAGGTAACCCTTGGATCAAAGGAAATAAAAAATAAAATTACAAATTATCTGGAAAACAATGGAAAGGAGACCTCGTCATTCAAAAGCTAATGGAAGACAGAAAAAGCTGCAGACAATGGAAGTTGTATAGGCTTAAGTGTCTCTGTCAATAAATGAACTTAATACTTGTATATGACTCAGTTTATGTATTGCTACAGATCCATAGCAACCCTATACCCCCCACTTCCTCCTCTGACATCAACCATTGCCCTGCTTCAGTGAACATCACAAACATCTTACCATATAAACCAGGTATCAAACTTTAATGTGCATACAGATCACCTAGGAATCTTGTCAAAATGCAGATTCTGCTCCAGTAGATCTGGAGGGGAACCTGAGAATTTGCCATTTTTTTTAAGACAGGGTCTTGCTCTGTCACCCAGGATAGAGTGCAGTGTTGCAATAATGGCTTGGCTCACTGCCGGTGCACACCACTGAGCCTGGCTAATTTTTTTGTTTTTGTAAAACCTCACTATGTTGTGCAGGCTGGTCTTGAACTCTGAGCTTGAGCAATCTTCCTGCGTTGGCCTCCAAAGTGCTGGGATTACAGGTATAAGCCACCACACCTGGCCAAGAATTTGCACTTCTAAAATGCTCCCAGGTTCTTCTGCTGCTACCGGTCCCCTACACACACACACACACACACACACACACACACACACACACACACAAACTTTAAGTAGCAAGGCTATACATCATCACCCAAAAGCAATCAGACTGACAGAAATGGCCTCTCCAAGGTTTAGGGTACCAGCTTGGAGACAACATCTTTTGAGGATGAGGTGCTTTCCTCCAGAATATGGTACATACACTGAATTAATGGCCAATATATGGTGTGATATCCCCAGGAGCACAAGATTGGAAGTAAGATTCACCTCTCTCAAACCAGCTGGCCATTTGGGGCCATTTTGGCCATTCATGCCAGTTGACTAGCAGATAAAGAAAGGATGGTTTTACCTGCTGAGATAATCCACCCTGGGATAATCTACCCTACAACATGAAGAGCTAGGGTAGCTGCTACACAATGAGAATCCAGGGAATCCCTGGGCATCTCTTAGGACTTCCATGCAAAGGACAGTCCTAAATCCCTTGCAGCAACTACAGTTAGACAACAGCAAGGGTTCAGATCCCTCAGATCCCTTGAGGAGGAAGATCTGAGTCACTCCACCAGGAAGCAACTCATTTCAGTTGAATGATAGCCAAGAGGGATAGAAATCCAGAATGGGTAGCAGAGGAGGAAGACAATGAATTGGAATTACTATCCTGGAAGAGGTTACAGCAGCAAAAACTGTACTTGGTTTGCCAGCCCTCTAAAATTGCCAGGAACTGCAACAAGTCACCACCTTGGAGGACTGACTTGCATCTCTCCCCTAGGGGACGAAATGAAGGCATCGTTCTTGTATGTGCTCAAGATACTGTAAGAGGGTGAAAGTAGGTCTGAATGGTGCAAAGTGGAATGTACCAGATTTGGTGTGCACTGCCGTAGATCTCTCTGTGGTATCTTCTCCCTAAGCCCCATACTCACCAACCTCAGGCCTAAACCCCTTGCCTTCAATCCTAGATAGAAGAGATCTACAGGGGACAGCAAGCTAGTACCTGGTCATGGAGCCAGGTCAATGCCTCTGCCATGGACTACACTATAGATGGAGGATCCCCACAGTGGCACTGTCAGAAAAGGAGAGACAAGCTACTACCTGCACTAGCTAGATTGGTCTTGAAAGCTGTGGCTTCCCCAGCTGCTGTCTGGAGAGACCAGGTAATATAGCCTGAATGGGCTGGAGGGTTAATGCCCTGTGGGGGAGACTTTGAGCCACAGGGGGTGAGACAAGAGACCAGGAAGGAACCATGGTTAAATTCTACTCACTTTCTCCTCCTGAGGATGTTCCAAGACAGGGTAGTTCGTACAACTTCTCTGAAGATCTGAGGATGTACTGTGAGTCCAAGCAGTTAGCTTCATTAATTACAAAACTTGGGTCCTCTCAGTAATGCCTCTTATCTTTGCACTTCTTCTTGCCTCATTTTTCTCTCAATCTGGTTTCTCCAAGGTTGCACTCCCCAGCGAGGTGTTAGCATACAAACTTGCCAAAGGCTCTGTTTTCTGGAGAATCCAGGCTAAAACAATATTCTTGAGAAATAGAAAAAGGACAAGAAAATAAGCTAGGGGAAGGGGAAACTCATTAAGATGAAAGATAATATTTTAGAAATAGCAGGGGGAAATAGCAGGAAAAAATAAATCCAAAATTTATGTCTTTAAAGGAAAAAAATCCCAGTGTATCAGTCAGGATTCTGTATTGCAAGCAACAGAAGCTGATTTGGATGATTAAGCAGAAAGCAAGTTTATTAAAAAGATATTGAGTAGCTCACAGTATTATTATTATTATTATTATTATTATTATTATTGTTATTTTTGAGAAGGAGTTTAGCTCTATTGCCCAGGCTGGAGTACAGTGGCGTGATTTCAGCTCACTGCAAGCCTCTGCCTCCCAGGTTCAAGCAGTTCTCCTGCTTCAGCCACCCAAGTAGCTGGGACTACAGGCACACATTACCATGCCTGGCTAATTTTTGTGGGGTTCACCATGTTGGTCAGGCTGGTCTCAAACTCCTGACCTCAAGTGATCCACCCACCTCAGCCTCCCAAAATGCTGGGATTATAGGAGTGAACTACCATGCCTGGCCAAGTAGCTCACAGTATTATTGGGAGGGCTGAAAAGTCAGATTCAAGGTTAAGCATTGCCCAAAGCATACCCAGTGCTGGCCTGATAAAGAAACTGCCACTGCTATCACCATCCACCAAAGGCAGGGCCTTGACCTTGCAACCTCTTCTGGAACTGCCACCATCAAAGCTGGTTGCGTGTGCCACCTGGGCCTATGGAAATAAACACTCCATGCAGAACCTGATCCCTCATGTAACTGACTTCCAATTCTTTCCACAAACGTCAAATATGCACATCTTAACTGTGAGAGAGACTGGGAATTTGAGGTCTAACTCCTACCCTGGAGAGATGAAACTCATGATTGTGAATTTCCCCCAAGAGAAAAGGGCTATTCAAAGATGATGGGAAGTGATGAATAAGACAGATGTGTAGTATGAAAAATAAAATAGATATACCTCTCACGAGGCAGATAAAAGATAAGTGAAAGAGAGCAAAAATGTTTAAGAAATAGCTCTGGCACAACTGATAATCTGAAATAGAGCTGTCCAATAGAAATATAATGTAAACTATGCATGTAATTAAAATGTCTTTTTTTTTTAGACAGGCTCTTATTCTGTCACCCAAGTTGGAGTGCTGTGTCTCTAACATGGCTCACTGTAGCCTCAACCTTCCAGTATCAAGCGATCCTCCTGCCTCAGCCTCCCATGTAGCTGGGACCACAGGCATACATCGCCATGCCTGGTTAATTTAAAAAAAATTTTTTTAAGATGGGGTCTCACTATGTTGTCCAGGCTTGTCTCCAACTCCTGGGCTCAAGCAGTCCTCCCACCTCAGCCTCCCAAAGTGCTGAGATGACAGGCGTGAGGCACCATGCCTGGCCTAAAATTTTTCTAGTAGACACATTAAGAAGTAAAAATAAATATACAAAGTTAATTTACATAACATTTTATTTACTCTAATGCATCCAGATGAATTAAAGACTTAAAAATGAAATCATTATAATTTTAGAAGAAAACATGACATTATATCAACCTAGTACTTGATGAGATCTTTCCATCTATCTGCAAATCAGATGGCAGATAAAGGGTTAATACCTATGTGCATATCAGAATAAAAATGGTATCAGAATAAAAATGATCAAAAACTGTCTTAGGCAATTCCCGAAAGAACAAGTCCAAATGTCAAATAAATGTAAAAAGATGTTCAGTCTCCCTAAGAGTTAAGGAAATGTAAATTATACAACAATCAGTTATCACTTTACTCACATCAGACTAGCAAATTGGGAACATGATAACACCTACTACAGGCTGGAAAGGGACGCTCTTCACCACATCGCCAGCAGCTGTGACCTTGTTGGAGAGCAATCTGGCAACATATATCAAAAGAAAACAACTCCACACATTATTTCACCCGGCAATCCCACGCATGGGAATTCATCCCATAGAAATAAAAACACCAGAATATATGTGTATATGGATGTTCCCAACAACAGTGATCATGATTGCAATTGGGGGAAAAAACCTGAAAACAACGTGAATGCCCATAGATAGAAGAATTATTGAGTAAATTGCAATACATTTATATCATGACATAATGCAGCCATTTAACAAGAATAACTTAAACCTCTGTCTACTGACTTGAGAGCACTTCCATCTTCCATTTCTGAAAGATGCAGAGAAATTTATAAACTATGGTTCTATTTTTGTAAGCTATAGGAAGAGAAATTTACATATATATGTATATATTTAGATATGATTTTATGAGCATGAAGAAAGATATAGATGGATACAGTCACTCTGCTAGCAGCGTTACCTGGGAAGAGGAGAAGCAGGTTGTATAAGTGGAGAGAAAAGGGGGGAAAGAAAAGGCTAAAAGGAAAAAAAGCTATTATTTCAAGTCATGACAATTTTTGTAAAACTAGCGTGTGATTGAAAAAGGCAAACATTTATCTCAATATAAATTGATTTGATTAAACTTGGTGTGCTGGCTGCAGTGGCTCATGTTTGTGATTTCAGCACTTTGGGAGGCCGAGGTGGGTAAATCACTTGAGTTCAGGAGTTTGAGACCAGCCCGGGCAACATGGTAAAACCCCATTTCTACCAAAAAATACAAAAATTAGCCAGGCATGGTGGTGTACACTTGTGGTCCCAGCTACTTGGGAGGCTGTGATGGGAGGATCGCTGGAGCCTGGGAAGTTGAGACTGCAGTGAGCTGAGATGGCACCACTGCACTCCAGCCTGGGTGATAGAACAATAGTAATAAATAAAATAAAATAGTAAATAAAAGAAATAAAATAGTAATAAATATATATATAGTAATAATAAAACCTTGATTGTGGTACTAGATCTTTATGTTTCTTACTTGATTTTTGACTCCTTGTTTGGTAGATTTCTAAAGGCAAAGTTTCCCACGAAGCCACGGATTTGTTTTCTCCTTATAATTCTCAGTTTTTGTATTACACATTTCAATCCTATGTTACTAGGCACACATAAGCATAAGGTTAAACTGATTAGTAGATTGAGTATTTTATCACTATGAAATATTACTTTTTGTCTTTTTGAGTAACAATGATTATTTTTGCCTTAAAATCCATTTTGTCAAATGGTAAGATTGCTTGTACCACTTGCTTTCCTTTTCCTGGCATTTTCTCAGTTACCTTTTCCATCTCTTTATTTTCAATCTTTCTGTATTACTCTGTTTTACTGTGTCTTATACAACAACACATGGTTTGACTCTTTTAAAACTCAATTCAAAATCTCTGTCTTTTAGCAGTGAATTTGACATAGTCATATTTATTGTGGTTACTGATATATTTGCACATTTTCTACCAATTTACCTTGTGCTTTCTATTTTATATGCTGTTCTTGTGTTTCTTTTTCATCCCTGATCTTCGGTTAGCTGCTGGCATTTTACTTCTTCCCAACTAATTTTTCTTCTAATGACTTGAAAAGTATATGTTTAGTTCCTGTATCTTTATATTTTTATACACATAGTTACACATATTATTAATTGACATCCAGAGCTAATTGTATAAATAAAATGAGGCTCCTAGCATGCTTTTACTTCTCTCTCCTACCTCCTTTGCAGACTTCATAACTCTCCATCCTGAGTTATCTCAGATTTTAATTTATTATTATAGGTTTATTGTTATAATTTATTTAGACTTAAAAGTAAACTTTACCGATTATCTTGCTCCCCTGTGCTTCTTACATCCCTTTTTTTCTTCCTAGATTTATTTTCTCTTTGAATATATTTTCTAGACAGTGGTTTCTCAACCAGAGGTGATACAGCACCCCCTCCAAATGTGGGGCTGTTGTATATTGTCACAGAGAGGAGAAATGCCACTGGCATTTAATGGATGATGGTCAAGGACATTAAGCAACCTGCAATGTGTGGATCAGTCTTACACAATGAAGAACTGTTCCACCCCAAATGCCAATGGTACTCTGTTGAGAAAGGTTACTCTATGTGGACAGTGAATTATACACTTTTTGAATCTGTTTGTGTGTCTTAAAATGTCTTTATGATGTCCTCACATTCACTTGCAGTTTGGCTGGTTAAAGAATGTTAAAAGAACACTTCAAATTAAACTTAATGGAGTTTAATTGAGCAAGAAGAAAAAACAATTCACAAGTTGGGCAGCCTCCAGAACCACAGTAGATTCAGAGATACTTCAGGGATGCCTCATGATCAGAACAAATTTATAGACAAAAAAAGGAAACTGACACACAGAAACTGGAAGTGAGGTAAAGAAACAGCTGGATTGGTTACAAGTTGGCATTTGACTTATTTGAACACAGTTTGAACACTCAGCAGTGTATGAGTGATTGGAGTATGGCTGCTGGGATTGGCCAAGACTCAGCTACTGTTGCAGATGCATACTCCTAAGCTAGGTTTTCAATCTTGTCTATTAAGTTAGGTTATGGTTAGTCCACAAGTATGGAGTCCTTCTCAGGCCATATTTAGTTCACTTTAACAAGAATCCTAACTTCACAAGTATTTTCACCAGAAAACTTTAAAGATGTTATTCTGTTTTCTTACTTACTATGTTGCAAATGTCTGATATCAATCTTACTCTTATTCCATCCTGCATAATTTTTTTCACTCTGAAAACATTCATAGTTTCCTCCTTATCCTTAGTGTCCTGAAATTTCATCATGATTTACTTACATGTCAGTCTTTTTACATTCTTCCTGTAAATATTCACTGGTTCCTCTCAATATGAGTATTTCCAATTTCTAAGAAATTGTCTTAAATTTTTTCCTTGTTTTAGGTACTCTCCTTCCTTAATTTTCTTCTCTCCTCTAATTCACATTAAGTAGAGAGTGGAACTTTTATGTCTGTCATTCATATCTCATAACATTTTGTTCATTCTACCCATCTATTTATTGTTTTGCACTGCATTCTGGGAGAATTACTTAGCATGATATTCTGGTTCACTGATGTACTCTTCAATCCATTTTGCTATTCAACCCATCTATTGAGATTTTTATTTCAAGAATAATTTTTTAATTTCTAAAACCTCGATGCATATTTTTATTTTTTAAAAAAATGAATACAGTAGGCGGTACCATTTGTCCGAGGTATATAATGATACTTATTCCATAGTCTGGTTCTATTTGCTCTCTTTATTTCCTCAGGTGTAAGTTCTTTGGTTTGTTGTTTTTGATGTTACTGTTTCATGTGTTGGATTTTCCAAATATCTGGTAACTCTTGGCTCTGTTTTTATTTTGAAGTTTAAAATTTCTTGTCAGCCTGTCTGAAAGTGCTTTCTCTGTTCACCACATTCTAACTCCAGGGGTAGAATATAAATTTGTTTTCTGGACTTGGAGACCTCTGTTTCTCAACCCACCCACCCAGGATACAGTTTTGCATTGAGACTTACTGCTGCCATCTGTGGGGAGACACCTATGTAACTTACTATTTAGCCAAAGCAGGGTGGATGGGAGGGAGCTGGTCACCATGCCTGATGGCTTCTATTGCATCGCTCCAAATCAATCCCCTATGTCCCCAACCTCTTGGCTCTAGGTATCTACCATCCTTGGAATGACACCCATTATGTACTGCCTTGGTGTGTTTGAGGCTGTTTTCTCTTCTCTTTAATCTCATCTTTTGTAGTTTCTAAACCACTGGAGGCGTGCCTTCCTGATTTTCCATATGGTTTTGGAACACACACACACACATATTTCTGTTATTTCTAGATATTTAGGGGTGGGGCGAGGCTGCTGTTAAGTGTCCCATCTGCCATCTTGACCCAATCATCCATAGATCACTTTTATGAGAAAAAAATGATAATAGCTACTCCTGGGACCCGCCTCTGTTTCAAAACAGCTGTTTCTGCTGTGACTTGGTGCCCTCTGGCTGCTCCTCCTTTTCTTCCAACAGAATTTATAGTAAAGCCAGGCCTGCCTTTGTGGGAAGGCAGCCACAGTAGAAAGACTAACTTAGCATAAAGAACATGACAGAGGGGACAGAGCAGAGGCTGTGGAGTCAGATAGGCCATTTGCTAGCTCTGTGACCCTGAGCAGAGGTTGCACTAGCAGCAATAGTAGTGTTAATCTATTAAGTAACAAGCATATATTGAGTATCTGCTATGTCCCAGGCAATATGCTATATGAACTGTAATCCCTGATGCATCCTAGAGGTAGGATTATTATTGTCCCTGTTGTACAAATGAGAAAAGAGGCCAGAGGGGTGAGTCTCAACTTCATCATCTGTTAAACAGGAATGATAAGACCTACCACTCAGTTTCGTTATGGCAATTAGCGTTAACATAATGCCAGGCATGTGTTGCACACTAAATACCTATTTGCTGAATAGGCAAAAGTGATATAATATATGTAAAATACCTGGCACATACATAGTAGGTATTCATTAAGTGGAATCATATTACCATTCTTGTCATTATCCTTATTATTAGCATTCACTGAGATAATGACATTCAAGGATTTTATGTTCTTGGTTTCAACTATGTAAGAACGCCACCACCCCTCCCACCTCCAGATCTATGACATGGACTGATTTATAACTTTGCTGAGGTACAAATTTGAACTACAAGTAGCAAGGCTGGTGAGTGGGAGTGGAAATGTGCCCAGCATCTGTCTTCCAAAATGGCTTTATGTTTTTAATATATGACACCAGTTAACCGTCACCACTACCCCAAAAGGCAAGTGTCATTATTCCAGTTTTATAGGATGATAAGCCTGAAGAAATTGCAAGCTATGGTCACAGGGCAGTGGTTTAGGACTCCAGGCTAAGCAGTCAGATGGATGTATGTGGTACTTTGTGACTCCAGAAACGAACTCTCTGGGCCTCAGTTTCTTCTTCTGTAAAATGGATCTTACAGTGACTCTTTTGTCAACTCAGTTGGAATTCTACTCATCACTCATCCTTTAATGCCTAGTACAAATGCATTGTGCCACTTCTAAGGATTAGAACCATTCAGGCTGAACTGTCCCCACATGTCCCCACATTCCGCCACTTCCTCTGGCCCTTCATTCACCAAAAGCATCACATGTTGCTAAGAATCAGCTGATTGTACATGCATCTGCCCCCACAACCAAACAGAAAGCAACTTAAGAGAAGCACTTGAGATGACAATGAGATGACTTCCCCAAATCTTAGAAATGAGGCTGGCCTCTGATAATTAAATGTTTTATAAAAGCAGGATAGAAACAGAGAAATATAATGTCCCCTGTTCCAGTTATTAAACTGCTGGGTCTCAGCTCCAAACCCACCTTTCCATACCCTGCTCTGTGGTGCTGGCTGGAATTCTGAAAAACTGCACTTTTGCTTCACCAGCAGCTCTCTTAGTCTCTGCTAATGCGGGTGCTCAAGGGAGCTACAAGTCTGGAAGAGGAAAAGGCTTTGCTCTTTCCTGTTTGCTTTTTGTGGAGTTGTTTTGAGCATCACTTATTCACTGTGGCAACAGTGGTGCAGTGTCTTCTTGTAGCACCAGCTGAGTCCAGTTTGCAAGTTTCTTCAAAACTTGTAGACCAGATTCTAAGTCTTGATAATTCCAATGTCTTTCCTTCATTCCTTTCAGCCCTAGAGGTGGTAGATGCTTTCTGCAGTCACTACCCCCATGAGAGCTTAGAGTTCTTTTGATCCTTTCCGGGGGACCTACTTAACAACTTTATACCCTGTTAACAATTCTTTATATTGACTTACATCTGTTCAAATAACTGGTATTGCTTCTCTCTCCTGACTCAACCCTGATTGACACATTCCCTTGAAGGGGCAGAACATCCCCTGAGACAAGATGCAACTGTACACCTAAATAAAGACACAAAATCTTCAAAAGAAAGATAATGTCCTTCAGCAAAGGGTTTGTCAGCCATAGGCGCCTGGCCCAGGGAGGGTCAGAGAATAAACCCCAGGATGACATCCTCAGCAGTGACAAGAGAACAGACCATCACGATGGATAGCCTGGATGACTATAAAGACCCCTGCTACAGACTGAATAGCTGCTCCATGTGCCCCCTACCCTCTGCCCCACCATCCATTCATGTGTTGGAAACTAATGCTCAATGTGTATTTAGAGTGGGGCCTTTAGGGGGTGATTAGGTCATGAGTGTGGAGCCATCATGAATGGGATTGGTGCCCTCATAAAAGAGACTTCAGAGAGCTCCTTTCCCCTTCTGCCATGTGAGGACACAGTGAGAAGATGGCTCTCTGTGAACCAATAAGGCAGCCCTCATTAGACATCAAATCTGATGACATTTCAATCTTGGACTTCGCAGCCCCGAGAACTGTAAGAAATAAATATTTGCTGTTTATAAGCCACCCAGCCTATGGTATTTTGTTGTAGCAGCCTGACCAGCCTCTACTGGAGGATAAAACCACCCCTTATAAAAGCACCCTTATAAAAGCACCCTTATAAAAGCAACCTCTACTGGAGGATAAAACCACCCCTTAGTGTCTGCAATGAGATGCATTTCTTGCTTCTTTAAGCACAGGAGCCCTTTGATGGTCAGGTATAGTCTGGATGAGCAAAACAAACTGTTAATCTTATATAGGTTTGGGGAAGAATTCGTTTGGGGATGAGGTTGGTTTCCAAGCAGAGAGAGGAGTGACACCAGCCTGAGAAACCTACTCACTGCAGTGAATCTGGGGCAGCTTGGCTGATTCTCAAAGCACAGACTATCACTGATTGGTTGGTTTCAGATGCAGATTCAGTGAGATGAGTTGCCGTTAACCTACTAGGTTTAAGACCAGTTCTGGTGGTTGCTTATTACTAAGGCCATAGAACAATCAGTCTTTTCCTATGAGGGTGGGGGCTTTTTAATATTCGCATCCCACTTGGACTTCTTGCTTCCATCTTTGTATTCTACAAGCTAGTCTCAACACAATCTGGTCACAGCAACCAACTAGATATTTTTCAAAACTTAAATCAGATTTTGTCATTCCCCTGTTTGCAATCTTCCAGTGGATTCCTATTATATATAGAATAAAACTAACCCTCACCACAGCAGGGCCAACAAGGCCCTTAGTAGTAGCTGCCTTCTCCTTAACCCTTCTCTTCTCTTCTCTCTGCTTTTGTAATCCAACCACCCAGGTGAAGTCATGATTTTTTTTTTTTTTTTTGCTGTTCCTTCTACCTGGAACACCCTACCCTTCACTTCTTACTTGGAAAACTCCTATTCATCCACCAGGTCTCAACAGAATCATCACCTCCCCAGGGAGGACCTCCATGACTACACTCTCCTCCTGCTTTGATTGCTGGAATGTGGGGAGGTAAGCCTAATCATTTTCCTATTACATTTATCACAGTTTATAATCACACTGATATGTTTGTTTGCTTCTTTATATGCTGTCTGTCTCCCCTGTGTCACTGTGAATGCCAGGAGGACAGGGACCATGTTTGTTTTGATCACTAACATACAGCCACTAGCTAGCAGACACGGAACACTCAACAGATGTTTCTGGAAAGAATAGACAGATGATCATATGTAGAGGTCTTCCTAGATTAACCAGAGCCTCACCTCATGGTCACTTCCGGCAGCCAACCCTCCACAGCCAACCCTTCACTTCCTGTATCATGGCTGCCTCAGTTTTTCAACAAATGGGCAGCTGCTCTGGACAAACTGAGCCAGTTCTGTAAAACTCAGGGAGGTGTCTAGTGAAGCAAAGTGACCACAGACCGGTTAAGGAACCCCCAACCCACCCCAGGCTCTGGGTTCCATGACTCAGCTACAATTGAAGAGAATGAAAGCAATGGATGGCCAGATGGGGTCTGGAGTCAGCAAGACTAGCTCATTCTCCCCACCCCAACAACGCCCCCCGCCAACACACACACACATCTGTTCAGGCCATTAACACCAACTCTCATTGACTGAATACCTCTCTAAAGTAGAAGCAGGACCTTTACTTGCTTTTGTTTGTGTAACCCCTGCACCAGACCCACGAGTGAGTTCCTACTACTACCCCAGGACCCACAGTAAGAATGGCAGTATTCAGCCAGCATAGCCATGCCAACTGTTAAAATATTGAAATTATTCCATATTCATTGGTAAATAGTAGCTGCCTCAAACCACTCTTCCCCAGCAACCCTGACCTCATCTTCCATCTCCAGTGGCCCACATTCCAGTAAGTAAAAGGGTTAAAGCCTTGGCCATACTGTGGGGGAGGCAGAGGGACTGTCTCCTGGGACCCTGTGGGGAGGGGCTGTCTGTTCTGATCTGTCGTACTGGTACCTCCCTGGGTGCTAAATGTTTTGCATTGTTCATTAGGACTGTCTGCTTTGTTGTAGCCAAACAAAATATTGTACTATTGTAATGTGGTTACTATTGGACAAGCAGATTCCGGGGGGCCAAGCTGAGCAGTGGCTGGAGGCTTATCTCTGGTTCAGACAGATGCAGGGGATTCTAAGGCCAGACACCCAGCGAGTCTACAGCCTCCCTGAGCTTGAATACAAAAAGCAGCAAACTCACCACCAAGTCCCAGCCTGGTTACCATTTTCAGAAGCACTGAGCCCTTGCTGTGTGTCTGCTCTGAGTGAGGCTCTGTATGAGGAGACTTGCCAGGGGGCACTCCAGACCCAAAGAAGGGCAGTGTGGTCATTTCCAGGGCACAGACCTGGTCAGAGTCCACTTGTTCAAGCCCCAGATCTGCCACTTAATAGCAGTACAGCAAATGACCTAATCTCTCCGTCAGCTTCCTCGTGTGAAAAATCAAAGTCATAACAATAATTCCTAATTCAGGGGGTCGGGGTAAAGGTTAAATTAGATGCAGTATGTAAAGTCCCTAGGAGTAAATAAATTAAAGCAAAATCCTTAAAACAGCCCCTGATCCCCACTCCAATATTATATTGCTAAGTGGCAGCTATTATTTTTATTTACTGTGTGCATTAGAAATTTTGCAAATCTCAGCCAGCTGCAGTGGCTCATGCCTGTAATCCCAAAACTTTGGGAGGCTAAGGCAGGAGGATCACTTGAGCCCAGGAGTTCGAGACCAGCCTGGGCAACATAGTGAGGCCCCCATCCCTACAAAAAAACTTTAAAATTACCCAGGAATGGTGGCGCATGCCTGTAGTCACAGCTACTCGGGAGGCTAAGGCAGGAGGATCGCTGCCCAGGAGGTTGAAGCTACAGTGAGCCATGATCGCACCACTGCACTCCAGCCTGGAAGACAGAGTGAGACCCTGTATCAGAAAAAAAAATAATAATAATAATGAAAATTTTCAAATCTCAATGCTTCTCCAGTGCCATACACACACACACACACACACACCCCCCCACACACACAACCAGCTTGCTTGATGTTGGAAGGTGGCTTCTGATGCCAGCAGAGGGCGCTGGTCTCCTGCAGGCGGCTTGAGCACGCCCTCCCGGGGCTGACAGCCACTGCTCACCAAGAAAGTGCGGCCCCTTCCTGGGCTCCACTCACACAAATACACCATAACCACCACCACCCGCCCGCCCCCCACCCCCCCACCCCCACCCCCACCCCTCCGCCACCCACTTCCTGGAAGAACGATCTTCACAAATTAAGTTATTGTGAGTTATGTGAACCCCTAGCCTGCAATCGCTGGTGCTAGACTGGCTGTCTGCCTCCTGCCCTTTTGCTTCCCGTTTCAAGAACCAAGTCACCATGAATTTTCTTAATGATACTTTTATTCTCCTGTTTTAGCCACTTTTTTCTCTTTCTATCTGAGGCAGAGAGTGGTCTTAAGGGAGACAGCGCGCTATTGCAGAAAAGACAGAGGCCTTGAAATTAAACAGAGCCAGGTTTAAATACTGGCTTCACCACTCAACCAGGTAACCGTGGGCAAATGTCTAAAGTCTCTGTGCCTCAGTTTCCTTGTTTGTAAAGGTGACAGCAGTATGTGTTTTGTAGAAACATGAGGATCAAATGAGATAAATCGTGTAAAGACCTTAATACACAGTGTCATCTATATCCATGATTAATAAGTGTGAAAAAAATGAAGAATTAAATGCACAGTGGAATGCTGTTTCCACTGAGTGGTATAAAGAGAAAGTCAGACTGACTGGGTACCAGCCAGGCTGAGGTGCCTTAGCAAGTTTTTCACATCTCTAGTCTTCAATCTTCCTCATCTGCAAAATGGGCACACTAATATGCCATAGAAAATTGACAGTTTTAAGTGTGATAATATGTATAACAGCCTCCAGTATAACCCTTGGCACATAGTAAACCCATGATAAATGCTAGTTCTATTTCCTTTAGCAGATAAATGAAGGTTTTGACATGTATGAGCTACCATGTAAAAATCCTTTTGGGACGGGCACAGTGGCTCATGCCTGTAATTCCAGCACTTTGGGAGGCCAAGGTGGGCAGATCACTTGAGGTCAGGAGTTTGAGACCAGTCTGGCCAACATGGTGAAGACCTGTCTCTAATAAAAATACAAAAAAAAAATTAGCCGGGCGTGGCAGCAGGTACCTGTAATCCCAGCTACTTGGGAGGCTGAGGTGGAAGAATTGCTTGAACCTAGTGGGTGGAAGTTGCAGTGAGCCAACGTCACACCACTGCACTTCAGCCTAGGCAACAGAGCAAGATTCCATCTCAAAAAAAAAAAAAAAAAGGGCCTTTTGGTGTGGTGGCAGGGATTGTATTTGACAATAATTCTATGTGAGAAGGGCCATGATTAATCTGTAAGTGTTTAGAGAGATTTAAGTATAAGTCAAGTTCATAGAAACCTTCCATTTACCCACAGGTCATTTTTGTTTATTCAATGATGCAACCATTATTTTACAAGGTCAAAATAAGATATTGACCGCATATTATGTACTATAATAGATACAATAGATATGTTCTAGGTAGTAGAGATACAGCTATGAACAGGACAGTCAAGATCTCTGCCATCATGGAGCTTACAACTAATGGAGAAGTCAGAAAACAAAACAAAGTAATATGACATGCAGTGCTAGAGAGAAGGCTAGAGCAGGTTAAGGGAAGAGAGGGGTGGAAGGGCTGGATGATAGGAGACAAAGTTGTCAGAGAACATTTGGAAGAGGAGATAACAGAGCATGGCCTGAATAAAGTGAAGATGGAAGCCATGTGATGAGCTGGGGGAAGAGCATTCCGGGAGAGGGAACGGCAAGTGCAAAGGCACAGAGATGAGAAGAAACTGTGTGTTCAAAGAATGGGAAATTAGTATGTAAGACTCAAACAGTAAGTTAGCAGGAGAGTAGGAATAGATTAAGTCTGAGAAGTAAAGTGCCAGATCATCTAGGGTCTTGTAGACCATGGTAAAGATTTTGTCTCTAAGCTCCCCACCACTCTAAAGATGGGCCATATAGGCCGGGTGCGGTGGCTCATGCCTGTAATTCCAGTACTTTGGGAGGCTGAGGCAGGCAGATCACTTGAGGTTAGGAGTTTGAGACCAGCCTGGTCAACATGGGGAAACCCCATCTCTACTAAAAATACAAATATTAGCCAGACGTGGTGGTGCACACCTGTAGTCCCAGCTACTTGGGAGGCTGAGGCAGGAGAATCTCTTGAAACTGGGAGGCGGAGGTTTCAGTGAACCAAGATCATGCCGCTGCACTCCAGCCCAAGTGACAGAGGGAGACTGTGTCTCAAAAACAAAAAATAAACAAAAGTCAAATGTATTAGAGAACTGAGAGGGGTAGATAATTCACTGACACAATACGTACTTATGGAAGACCTACTATAATTTTACAATTTTATAATTTACAATTTATTGAGCACTTAAATGCAGACATTTTGCTAACTGTTGTACATTTATAGTGATCTCACTTCTCATAACAATCCATTAAGGCTGGTACTGTTATTCTTCCCATTGTACACATGAGGAGACAGGCTCAGAGAGATCTAGTAACTTACCCAGGGACAAACAGCTGGTAAATAGCACAAAGGTCTATAAGGTTCCAAAGCTCAGAATCTCTGCTATCCTCTCCCACGTGCCAGACACAATTGCATTTGTGTAATCATGACATTCAGTTGCAGGTACTCCTCCTATTTGATCCCAGCCTGAAAACAGGGCACCTGAACCTAGTTGCCCACTGGGAGCAGCTGAGGTGGATGGAGGAAGAGGGATCTAGAACTCTGCACTTCTGTGCAGTCTTCGTGGAGCTGTCCATCAAGGTGCCTGCCCTCCTTAGCTAAAGTGTGGATGTGTTACCTGAGCTCAGCCAGTCAAACCCTTGCTCCAGGGACTTTGACTCATCAAAGAAAACTCTGGTCAAGAAAGGGAAGAAAAACATAGAATTGATTCACTTGCCTGCCTAAACTCTCAAAGCATCTCCACTTTCTGTCCTTTTCTAAGCCTGATTCTCCAGCTTCCTGTTACCTCTGTGAGTTAAACACTAGCCTGCCAATAAAATCTTTTTTGGGTAAAGTTAGCCAGAATTGATTCCTAAGACTAGCAATCAAAGAACCTGCACTGGCAATATCAGGAAAAAAAAAATGACACAGTCTTGTAAAGCTAAAGTGAGTGATTCATTCCTTGGATAAATGTGTATTACGCAGGGCCAGGACTAGGATGAAGCAAAGTGAGGCACCCAGGGTACAGATTTAAGGCTTTCATCTTCAGTGTTGTGTGAGTGCAAGATTGACTCTAACAGCCCTCTCTACTATCAAAGTTAATAATAAAAGGAACGGAGAAGATCATTTCTCTTTCCATAAGAGTATGAAGTGAGTGTCCCAAGTAGGCAGGTAGCATTTGGCGCCTTCTGTGCTGTGGCCCTGTCCCCTAGCACATCATCATCATCATCACAAGGTCAAGGCTGGGTCCAGCCAGTGAGAAGGAGAAAGAGTAACTCCTGCCAGAGCCTTAGCAATGTTAGTTATGGCTAAGCCTCAACCTCCCCAAGCCTCACTTTATTCACCTGTAAAATAGGACTAACAAACAAAAATCATATTTAATTCCAAGATGTTTTGAGCATCAAAGGAAACAACATATGTAAAACTGCTTTGCAGACTGCGCAGTGCCCTATGTCATTACATCGTCTCTTTGCTGAGTATCAGTTTCTTTATCTGTAAACGGACAACTGAATACGCACCTCCCAGGATTGTTGTAAGAATCTGCTAGACGAACGATTAAAGTATAAACTTTGGAATCCAACAGGCATAGGTTGGCATCTTGCTCTGCCCCTCACCAGCTGTAAGATCTCGGACCTTCTCTGCGCCTCAGTTTCCTCATCTGCAGCGAAGGGATCACGATGCTCCCTCCACCACAGGGCTGCTGTAAGCATGAAGAGAGACAGCAGGAGTGAGTCCTTGGCGCGGTGCCTGGCCTTGTTCCGATCCGCAGGTGCAGTGACGAATGCCACCTCCCACGGATCCCTTCCAACAGCACAGCTGAGTTGTACCCTTCTGCCTCTGCTCAGCGCCCACGGTCAGCCCTGGGTGCCGGTATAATTAGCTCCAACTCGGTGGTGAGCAGCGCGGCTGCTCACAGCCTCTGACACGACTGTCACCTCCCACTCAGTTCCCCAAACCACAGCTATCCCCACTGTTGAGTGTGCGGTTAAGTGCCCGCTGGGCACAGGGCGGAGTGCCACCAGAGGCCCGCTGAGAGCTCACAACCTATGATTTGACACAGGGAACAAAAGCCTTTTCTTTCACTCTAGGACTGCATACCAAAAAGAAAAAAAAAAGTTTAGGGGAAAAAGAAAGCTGCCTCTTGGGTTTGTTGGGAAATTTCGTTCCTTCAGACCCTGTAGCCCGCAGGGGAAAGGCGTCCTGTTTCTTTAAGAGGCCTCCACTGGGGGGCGGGGACGGCCGGCGTTTTTCCCCTCTACCGGCAGCTGTGCCCGCCCCTGCTTGAGTGACAGACAAGCAACCCAATTGAAGAAAGAGAGTTCAGCGTGACGGCGAGTCGGAGCAATAGGAGCCCGGCCCGGCCTGTGCGGGGCGGGGTCCCAAGAAGGCGGGGCGGGCGGAGGCTGGAGGAGCAGCCGAGGGGAGACCCAGGACCGGGAGCTGGGCCTAGGTCGGCGCCCTGGTGAGTGAGGGGTGCGCTGGGGGATGGGGCGCAGCAGGCGGTGGAGAGGGGCCTGGTCTGAAAGACGCAGGGAAGAGAGGCCGGGCCGAGCGTTGCGGCCTGCGTCTGCCCGGGTGGCTGAGGGGCTGAGAGGGCGGGCCTGGGCTGGACCGCGCCGGTTCGTCAGGTCAGTGAGGGGTGGCGGCCCCGGCCGGGGCCTTAGGAAGGGAGGCGAGACCGGGTCCTGGACCCAGAAGGGGCGTCGCGTGGCGGAAGAGGGCGGGCCAGGCAGTCAGGCGCTGGGGCTGGGCCGGGCAGCGGTCGGAGGGAGAAGGAGGGAGGCGTTGGGTGGGAAGATCGGGGAAGGAGGGCAAGGAGAGGGTCTGGAAGAAGCCGGAGAGCGCTCGGGGCGGACCCGCACGACTTGAAAGCCCGGGGTCATACTCGACCTGGACTCCGCTGCCCGCGTCCACCAGTTCGCCCTGTGGATCCTGCCGGCTCAGTAGCCCCCCCAGTGCATGTACTTTCCACCTCCTGCGCTCACTCGCTTCAGTTCAGGCCCCTCTCGCTTCCTGCCTGGACAGTTGCAGTGTCCTAAGTGGTCTGGCCGCAGGCACAGGGGCCCCTCTCCTGTCGGCCTCTCACCGTGCCCAGAGAAACCTTTCCTTTTTTTTTTGGAAACCTTTTTGAGACGGAGTCTCGCTCTGCCACCCAGGCTGGAGTGCAATGGCGCGATCTCGGCTCACTGCAACCTCCGCCTCCCAGGTTCCAGCTATTCTCCTGCCTCAGCCTCCCAAGTAGCTCGGATTACGGGCGCCTACCACCACGCCCAGCTAATTTTTGTATTTTTAATAGAGACGAGTCTCGAACTCCTGACCTCAAGTGATCCGCCCGTCTCGGCCTCCCAGAGTGCTGGGATTACAGGCGTGAGCCACCGCGCCCAGCCGAGAAATGCAGAGCAGATCTGGATACTTAAGGCATGAAAGTGGCCCGGCGTCCCACCCCTTTGTAGGGTCAGATCCAGAACCTCACCCAGGCCCTTGGTATCTGGTCCCGCTGACCTCTCCCGTCTGTCTATTCGTCCGTCCGCTTGCTCAGTACTCTCCACACACTGGCCTCTTTCTGTTCCTTCTACATCGCAAGCTCCTGCCTTCCTTGGGGCCTTTTATTGAGTATTCTTCCTCCCTGGTCTGCTCTTCCTCCCCCGGCTTAGTCTTGTAAACTCTTCTTCATCCTTCAAATCTCCACTTAAGCATCACTTCTGCAGGGAAGGCATCCCTGTCCCTGACTCTTGGACCAGTACCCCACTTTATCACCCTGGGTACTTGTCCTTAGCAACACTTGTACAACTGCAGTTTTACATTTATTTACAAAAGTGTTGATATTTCTCTGCCCATCCCACCAGATTGTAAGGTCCACGAAAAAGATAGTGTCTGGTTTTGCTTCATGTTGTATCTCTAGCATCTCACACAGGGCCAGGCACTATAAATATTTACCAAATAAATAAAGGCAGGGTTTGAATTTGGCAAGAGGAAGGGGATGTGAATGGTGGTCACCGATGTCCTACCTGTAGGGGAATGAAACTGACAATTGGAATGCTTTTTGTGTGCCAGGCCCTATGCTAGAGTGATGCTGCTGTCTAATAGAAATGTAATGTGAGTTACAGATATAATTTTAAATTTTATAGTAGCCACATTAAAAAATGAAACAGCTGAAATTATTTTAGTAATATATTTAACACAATATATTCCAAAATTATATTATAACATAATCAATATAAAATTATTAATGGGATATTTTATGTTCTTGGTTTTTGTACTGTTTTTGAAACCTGGTTTGTATTTTACACTGAGGGCAGCCTGTGCCACTTTTCAAGTGCATAGAAGCCACCTATGGCCAGGGATTGTGGTATTGGGCTGTACAGTGTCACACACTTTATATACCCTCTAGCGTATTCTGAGATAACTATTGTTATCTGCACTTTACTGCTATCAATAGTGAAGTTTCTAAAAGAGGTTGCCTGCCAGGGATGATTCTAGAGTTTGTAAGTGGAGGAGGTGGGATTAGGACCTCTATCTGTTATCTTCCATCTGGTCTTTCTGTATACCTCATGCTTACTCTAGGGAGGTGCAAAGGAAGTTTGAGGGTACAGGAAGTAGGGACCAAACTTCTTTAAAAACTTCAGTGTACAGCATATTCTAGCTTGTTCTGTGCTGAGATAATGTGTCCAGATGTAGCAGTATCACCTGCCAAGGTGGCTCAGCAAGAAGCATATTTGGTGCAGTTGAAGAAAACCCTGCAAGGCAAGTCCTTCTTTGACCATCACCACACCTCAGCCCAGCCTGGACTAAGTCTGGTCCCAGGACCTGGACAGAAAAACATACATACCATGCAGCATCTCAGAGGTGCTGGGAATACTAGGCTTGAGTTTACAGCCTGGCTTCTTTCTCTTTTTTTTTTTTTTTTTTTTTGAGACGGAGTTTCACTCTTGTTGCCCAGGCTGGAGTGCAGTGGTGCCATCTCGGCTCACTGCAACCTCCACCTCCCGAGTTCAAGTGATTCTTGTGCCTCATCCTCCTGAGTAGCTGGGATTACAGGCATACGCCACCATGCCCGGCTGATTTTTGTATTTTTAGTAGAGACAAGGTTTCACCATTTTGGCCAGACTGGTATTGAACTCCTGATCTCAAGTGACCCACCCAACTCGGCCTCCCAAAGTTCTGAGATTACAGGCATGAGCCAGCACACCCGGCCTACAGCCCCAGTTCAGCAATTGTTCACTGAGTATCCACCATGTGACCAGCACTGTTCTAGGCCATTTTTGGTGATTGGGCGGTGTATGTCATAGCCTTCATCTTCAGGATGCTTCAGGTATACTTGGAAAGACAAGACTGGATCACATAAAATGACTAGATGGCATGCAAGGCATCATGTGGTGTAATGAAGAGCCAGAATCAGTATGGGCTAGAGGCTGCAAAGGGGCTGTCTTGGCCCAGCTGCCTGATGTGTTTTTAAAAATGTTGGATTTAAACTCCTCTAGGCAAGGTGGTACTTTGCAGTGTTACAGACCCTACGTGGAGGCTGCTTGGTTTATTTACTTACCTGCTTGGCTGCCTAAGATATTTGAATTTTTAACCCTATTAGGCATGCTATGCTGGTTTACTGTCAGTCACTAGAAAATATTTGTTAAGCACTTATTATTTGCCAGGCATTGCATTGGCTGCTGCTTCGGAACTGATCATAACATTTTCCAAAGTTCTTCCACTGGGAAACAGTAATAATAATAGTGGAACACCAACAAATGCTTTGCCTTTTGTATTGACTTTCCTCCTGGACTGCCTTCACATATGCTCTCTCATTGTGTCAACAATACACAATATACCTGCCTAGCAGGTAGGGCTTTCTGTGTTGGGGAAACGTGGTTTCAGAGCTTTTGCAGTTTCTTCAGGTTCACACAGTTAGAAATCTGCTATTATGCTTAGTGCTTTATTATCCCACTTGATGCTCACAACAGCTTTACAGGGTAGGGTTGATGCTAATCCCCATTTTATAGGTAAGGAAATTGTTAGTGCTAGGATCCAAGTTCAGGCCTTTCCCACTCCAGAACACAGCTCCTAACTGTTAAGCTACACTGCCTCACTAGAAGGCCAGAGTTGGAAGAGAGCTCAAAAACATCTAGTCCAGACCCCCTGTAGATCAGGACCTGAGGTCCAGAAAGGCTTGTGCTTGTGGCAAAGCTGTGCTGCAGGAGGAGGACTAAACCAGAAGTGGAGGACCTAGGCCTTCTTTTGTCCCTAACTGGTGGCATGGCCTTGCCAGCTTCTCTGGACTTCAGTTCCCTTATTTATATAATGAAAGGGCTTGGCCTGATTTTACGCTGAGAACAATGCTATGCTGTTATGGTCGGTATTGAAGGAGTTCACAGCCTGAGGTTTTAGTCATAACCCAGGACTCCTCCCAACACACCACACTCTCTCCCTACCCAAGGTCCATCTCCTTGTGTAGCCACCGTTTTCTGAAGTTTAATTCTGAAGTTCATCTGTATTTTCCGTCTCAGTTTCTGTTTCCTCTCATTTCCAAAAACCGAGGCAAGTGGTTTGTAAACACTGACTTTCTGTAAATTCATCTCCTCAGTCATTGTAGTTAGGGATTTGGAAAGTTCTAGGCAATTTCTTTTAAAGGCATTTAGTTAGGTCTGGAAGCACCCTGGAGGGAGTTTTCCTGTAGAATTCTATGGACACAGCTATGTGGCAGGCAGTGTGCTGCAAACTGGGGGAAGAATAGATGGGGGAATAGACTCAGGCTTCTTGAGTCCTTGCCCTCAGGTTGTCAACTTTCCTGGAGCTGGGGGTCGACCTGGCCACCTGTTAACATCATCTAGAGTTTATAAATGACCTGGGGTGTGCATTCACAGCCAGAGTTGAGAACCACTGTTTCTCGGACTTTATCTGATCTAGAGCCTACGTCAGGCTTGAACCCACCCCCAGGATCTTGTGTGAAGACAGATTCTGATTGGGTGGGTCTAGGCTGGAGAGGTGCTTCCCCATTACTACAGGCTCCCAGGGATACTGCCGCTGCTGGTGTGCACATCACACCTATGGTAGCCAGGGAAGAGACTGCACATAGAGAATTGTAAATCAGTAGGATCATGAAGGTATGTATAAAAGACTGGGATCACAGATGAGGCTGCAATTAAATTTCCCTGAGGTAAGAGGATTAGGAAAGCCACATAGAAGAGTGATTATCTTAGCTGGGCCTTGAAGGTTGAGTAGAAGTTTGCCAGCTGGACAAGGAAGAGGAAATAATAGCACAAGCAAACATACAGACTCAGAAGAGCATGGTTTTTCAGGGAACAGGTGGTCTGGCGAGAACATGGCATCTGCAAAAGTGAGTCTGAAAGCCAGTTCCACCACAGAGCCACGGTGGAACTGGAGTAAGTTGAATGCTCTGCTAAGGAGCTTACTTAAGCACTATTCTTTAAGTATAGGAACACTACAGAAGGTGTCTATGCAGGATAAGAGAAAACCCAGGCCGTTCTCACAGCAGGAATCAAGATGAAGAAACCCAAACAGTTCCCCTGCCCCCATACCCCTTCTCACCACACTTTTCCCTCTATGTAAGTTTGTGGCTTTTAACCGTGTTTGAATGAGTCCTGTGTCTAACACACTTCAACAAAGGGGACACTTCAGCTGCTGTTAGTACGGTGGTCCTTCCCAGGGTTTCCAGCAGTAAACATAAGAACCTTAATCTCTGCCAGTCAAATCCTCCCTTTTCTGTACTTCAGAGTCTCATCCTCATTCAGTGGACTGAACTAAGGGAAATTAAGTCACTTCTCAGATGAGAAGATTGCAGAGGGGGAAGCCTTTATAGAGATTGTGTTCTCGATTAGAAAGAGGGCGTGACTCCAACTTGCCTTCCTGATGAGGTTGCATTCTGTTGCAGGAAACGTAAACCAAACTTAACCCATGCCTCCTTCACCAAATCAAAAGCAAAATAACTGAACAAAAAGCACACATCCATTCTTATCCTTAAACGAATAGGGGAAAGGAGGGGAACTGGAAACCTGGCATTCTTCATCCTAAATTCCTTACTAATAGGAGGGGATCATCTTTCACTTCCTTCCTTAAGATGGGTTTTCCAACCCTGCTGTCAGAATCCAGCTCTGTGAAGCAGCAGTCACTGCATGGGTGATTGATAAGCTCCATGGGGCTTCTGTAACAGTGCTGATTTTATAATCACACCTTCTAGAAGCCACTTAGAGACTGCTCCATTGGAGACACTAATGTTCCTATTTTTCTCTACTTTTCCCAGCTCTATGTTTGAAAACCTGGCCTTTCATTCTTATGACTTACAGTAAAATTGTCTTCAGGTCAGTGTGTGCCTATCTCTTGTTTTGTAGCATTTTGAGTTTTCCAAATCATCCTTATAACTGTAATGCTTAAAGAGGAGTGGAAGGGAGAAGGGTGGAGAGTTGTTTAATCCGGAAGGGGCCCTCTGGGCCTGGATGTGGAACTACAGGTCCCTCATGCTGGTGGTTTGCAATTGAGCTACAGTACTGCTGAGTGGCGGAGCAAGAGGCTATTTATAACCCTGAGAATTTTGCAATGTTATTGAATTCCTTTGACCTAATTTCCACTTCCTTTCTAGAATGAAAATGAAGGGAGTAAGCAAACACGTGCTGGAAGGGTTCCCTATAAGGAGATCCTTTATCCTGGGAATATTATCTGGAGAACAGAATTATTTCTAGTCTCCTATCTCCTGATGTTTCTTTTCCATAGGGAGAAAAGCAGAGGGATGTTTTCCTCTTTCTTTTAACTAGAGTTAGGGGTGCTAGCCCTGATTTTTCAGTAAGACTTATTCTGATGTTTGATATGAAAACAACAGTTTTTTATTTTATTTTTATTTTTTAATAGAGACAGGATCTCACTCTGTCACTCAGGCTAGAGTTCAGTGACATGATCCTAGTTCACTGCAGCCTCAAACTCCTGGACTCAAGCAACTCTCCTGCCTCAGCCTCCTACAGGCACATGCCACATGCCCAGCTAATTTTTTATTTTTTGTAGAGACAGGTCTTGAACTCCTGGCCTGAAGTGATCCTCCTGCCTTGACCTCCCAAAGCATTGGGATTACAGGTGTGAGCCACTGCGCCCAGCCAAAACAAACTGTTAAACAATGGAAATACTTTGTAGTTAAAGGGTATTGGGACACAGAGGGAACACCAGACAACCTGCACAGTTCATGTCTGTCTGTCCGTTCGGAGCCAGCCTGGTTCACAGGAGTGGAAGAAGTCAGAGCCATTGGGTTTAAGCAGACACAGGTGCTTACTGAGCCTTCACTGGACACCAAGTGCTGTGCTAGGTTATGAGACTGCAGAGTTATACCTGTCCTGGAGGAGGAGCTAGTGGAGATATGTAAATATGTAACTGTAATAGAGTATGACAAAATCATACTCATTAATGGAAGTATGAACAGGATGCTATGAGAACACAGAGGCCCCTATCTTATTTACTTTTGCCAGGGAAAGTAGAGAAAGCTAAGACTAGTACAAGGAGGAGGTAATATCTGAACTAGGCTTTGATGCTTGAATAGGAGCTCTTCTGACAATCAGTAGGAGGAAGAGAATGTGCAGAAGTACAGAGGAATTGAAAGAACATGGCCTGCCTTATAGAAATAGCAGGTAGTCCAGGGAAGAGTGGTTGACTGTAAAGGACCAAATAGCACATGAGGGAGTGTGGCCCACCTGTAGACAGTGGAGTGCTGTCTTCTGTTACAATGATGAGTTCTTGTTGTGAAGGTTTCTGAGCCTCAGTGTGCTCTGGTTTGAGATACACAAACCAGAAATCTCCACAAAGCACCTGCTGCAGGTCAGTGCAGAGCCACCTGCTTTCTCATGGCTTTCCAGCAACACCAGACAACCTGGGATCAAATTCTAGCTGTGCCACTTGCTAGCTGTGTGACACTGAGCCTTCTACTTAACTCTTCTGTGCCTCCATTTTCTTATCTCTAAAGTGGGGATAATAACATACCACACAGCATTACTGTGTGGATTAAATGAATTAATATATGTAAAGCCTTAAAATAGTGCCTTAGCATTATGTAATTGCTAGCTAATGTCATCATCTCTAAGGAAGTATTAGGTAGAGGGATGAGAACTAGCTTTAGAGTCCTAAGACCTAAGCTTGAGACCCAGTTCTGATGTGTTGGGTTGATTTATTGTTTTATTTCTTATCCCTCCCTTCCTTTTTTTTCTTCCTTCCTTCTTTTGGGAGGGAGATGGAGAACAAGTTTGTCAATCCATTTGAACTTTAGTTGCCTTACCTGTAAGATAGGAATGTTTTTCAGAGTTCTTATGAGCATCAACTATAATAATGATATAGAAGTGAGCAATCAACTATAAAGAGGCTACCTGGGCTGGCAGTGGCTCACCCCTGTAATCCCAGCACTTTGGGAGGCTGAGGCAGGTGGATCACCTGAGGTCAAGAGTTCAAGACCAGCCTGGCCAACATGGTGAAACCCCGTCTCTACTAAAAATACAAAAATTAGCTGGGCATGGTAGTGAGTGTAATCCCAGCTACTCGGGAGGCTGAGGCAGGAGAATCGCTTGAACCCAGGAGGCAGAGGTTGGAGTGAGTCGAAATCACACCATGCACTTCAGCCTGGGTGACAAGAGCAAGACTCCATCTTAAAAATAAATAAATAAATAAATAAATAAATAAATAAATAAATAGGCTACCTGTACGTTACTATTAGATATATGATTACTATGAAGTTACCATATAACCGATCTGTTTCAAACAAATCAGACTTATCTAGTGGGTAAGAGCAAACCAGAGCAAACCCATGGGTTTTGCTCTCGTTAATTCAGCCATCGTTAATTAAGTGCTTACCCAGTACCATCATCGTATGCCAGTGATGCTGCTGTCTGCTCGGACCTCCATTTTAGAGTTCCTGCAGAGCTTGGGGGCAGTTTTGGTCTTAGGCTTATTAGTTGCAATGAGTAGAAATATAGACTAGCTTAATTTATAGGAGTTTTATTGGCAGGATACAGGTGGACTTTCAGGTACCCCAAGCATAGAAAGTATAGCCACGTAATCTGGAAAGTTAGCAGGTAATGGCTTTTCCCATCTCTTTCTGATTTCTGGCCTCAGCTCATTTAGATATTTCTGGATTCCTCCTGCAGAATAACTTCCTCTGAAAGGCTCTTGGTTTTTTATTCTCCATATCTTTGGCTCATGCGAATCTTTGGCTTGCCATGGTATTCACTCTGAAGCTTACTATGATCTTACTTCTCCAGGGCCATTATCACCCAGTTCCCTTAGTCTGTGTCTTTTGTATGTATGTATGTATGTATGTATGTATGTATGTATGTATTTGTGACGGAGTCTCATTCCGTCGCCCAGGCTGGAGTGTAATGGTGCAATCTATGCTCACTGCAACCTCCACCTCCCAGGTTCAAGCGATCCTCCCTGCCTCAGCCTCCCAAATAGTTGGGATTACAGGTGCCTGCCACCACGCCCGGCTACTTTTTGTATTTTTACTAGAGACGGGGTTTTGCCATGTTGGCCAGGCTGGTCTCAAACTCCTGACCTCAGGTGATCCACCCGCCTCGGCCTCCCAAAGTGCTGGGATTACAGACATGCGCCACCACGCTCATGTGGTGTCTGTGTCTTTTGGCCAGTCTGTGTCTTTTAAATTCAAGAGAAAGAATTGGAATAGTTTAGCTAAAGTTGGGTATTCACTTTGGTCCCATCAGCTATGGCAGGGTTGTGGAGAGTGTCATTCAGTTCAGAGAGGCTGCCTGGGCTTTCTGGGAAGGACAGAGTCACTGAGAATGGGGGCTTATTAATATCTTTCAAATAGTTTGGTGGTTGCAAATCTCCATGCTTTAAAATGTGTATGAATTTTTGAACAGCCGAGAATCATTCAGGGCTAACTTTAATGAAGAGAGTCAATCTAGGATATGTCATATGGGGTCAACAGAAAATAATAGCTATAACCTAATGAGCTTTAGCTTATTTATCTCCAAAGATGGTGTTCGGAAAGGAGTTAAAAATCATGTGGTTTGTTTCTTAGCAGCATCATCGAAATTAAGGAAGCGTGTAACTTCATTTGGTAAGGACTTTAAAATGGGCATCCTCACTTGGATTTTTTAAATTCCACTTACAAATCATGGACTTTTAGACTTAGAAGGCACCTGAGACATGCTTTAGTTCTACACTCACATCTTTCAATAGAAGAAAGCTGAGATTTTGTTAAAGGGGCATGGGGTATACATTGTGAAAGACCTAGGATTGGGTTCTGAGGCCTTTGGCTATAAATCCAGTCACTTTTTTCAGCAGGGACAATTATTCCAGCCCAGTGCTCTTTCTGTTGTACCTTTTGTGCCTGCTTATTTTAAAAATAAGAAGAAGCCAAACTAAACAAATGATCTAAAAAGTCATATTGTATAGTTCCATTTATATGAAGTACAAAAACAGGCAAAACTCATGGATGATGATAAGAAGTCAGAAATTCCCCTTTAAAGGACTGGAAGGATTGACGGGAAGAGGAAGTATGAAGTAATTTTCTAGGGTGATGAAAATGTTCAGTGTCTTGTTTTGAGTGGTGGTTACAAGGAGATGCATGTGTATATTTATATGATGTATATTTATATATACAAACATATGTACCTTTAGCCCTCTGAATTTTATTGTATGTAAATTATCCCTCAGTTTTTAAAATTGACCTCACAGCCGTGCAGTCCTGTCTACTAATTGCAGGAGCTTTGCCGATAAGGATAAGGATGCATCTCGAGGCATCCAGAGATTGATGGCGCCACCCCTGGAATGAGAGGTCCCTGCCTTCCTGTAACTGGAGCAGAGCATTTTCCCCAGAAATTGTGCAGATAGGGCCAGTTTCTTTTCTGAGGTTTGTTGTGTGTCTAGGCACATAAAAATTACATGTGAAAAATTCTGCCATGAGCTGCAGAAGTTACGGAACCTTTCGGGGCCGTAAGACCAACCCACTTCAATCCCTTTAGGCCGTGTTTAATTGCAGTGGACAGAAGTTGAGGCTGGCTCAGAGGAAAAGGGGGAAGCATTGGCCGAAGCCAGTCCAAGTTCTGTCCCCCCATTATGACTTACTAGCTGGGTGACCTTGGGCACTTAACAAAACACTGAGCTCTAGTTGTGCCATCTTCCAATGGAGGTGATAATCCTCTTCTGCCTAATCCATGGGGCTGCTGGGAGGACACAATAAAATAAATGAAAGCACTTGGAAAGCTAGTTCCTTTACATTGTCATGGTCTGGAAATGTTGGCTTTTTATGACAGCAGACTTCTGAAGCATCCCATCCTGACTAGGAAATGGTCATGAAAGCATCCCTCTTTCTGAGGCCGGTGGGCTTGTCAGGAACAGGACTTTTACTCCTTTTTATCAAAGAGGTTTATACTTACCAGGCTGTGAGAACTGACATCTGTGTTTGGGCTGAAAAATTGATAGCATACATGCATAATAGCCTCGCGACAGTTATGCTTTGTACGCCAGGAGAGGCAGGTGGTCCCCATTAGTGAGGCATGAATTGTGGGTGAATGGCTAAACCTGGAGGATGCAGAAAGGTCTTTTTCATTAAGAGAGAGGCCTCTCCTGAACCTGTAGGCAAGGAGTATAAATATACATTGAAATAATCCATCAGCCAAGTGACTTTCCTTCGTCAGACCTTGGAGAGAGAATGCTTTAGTTACTGCTTGGAATACCAGTAAGCTATCAGAGTTGCCTAGGATACCAGTCACATGGGCCCATCTTCCAGACTTGCTCAAGATGATTTATTTTCCTTTATTTTGGAGAGAAGTGGGGGAGGGGGTCAGAGGTACTTGCAAAGCCTTGTCCTTGTAAGAGGGGCCCTTATGTGAGGATATGCTTACCTCCCTCCACTTGAGTTGTCAGCCGCCCTTGCCCTTGGCAATAGGGACAAAAATAGCATTTCCTGTCCCAGTTCTCTTCCCCATTTTCTGATGTCGTCCCACACAGAGGAGGCTTTGCATTGTGTCCTTTGAGGGGAAAGGAGTGGCATTGATGAGTGTGGGGGAAGCAAGAGAGCATGAGGCTAGGCCCCGCTGACGCTGGGATCTTCCTAGGGTGACTGCAGAAAGAAGTAGCCTGGCTCCTCCAGCTAACCACTCAACCAAGAAAGGCTGTCTATTCTTATCTGTCTCGGAGCATATGCTTCTCTCCTCCCAAGGTCTCAAGACAGAAATTTGCAGTAAATACGTTCTTCTAGCACTGAGTCCTCTTGACTCTTAAACTGAAGCGCCACACTGGCACATCCTGCTGCTGGCTGATCTATGGATGATAGATTGTTTGTCCCATTTCTTCTTGCTGATAAAATCTCAAGAAACAAAACCCCAAGGAGAGGTTATGGTATGATCTAGAAAAATTCAAACCAAGTAGTTTCATGTGTTACTTTATGCAGTGTGTCTTCAGACTCTTCAAAACATGTAACAAGAGTGAAAAATGAAGAAATACTCTGACTTTTTCTACCTTTCTGATTCTTTCTCCCCAGGCAGCTGTGTCTGTTTTTGTCTCACAGAATTAGAGCCCATTGGGAACGATGCCACCACCATCAGACATTGTCAAAGTGGCCATTGAGTGGCCAGGTGCTAACGCCCAGCTCCTTGAAATCGACCAGGTACGCTCCTGAAGTGAGAAGCAGTGGTTCAAGGAAAGGCACCTGGGGAGCGCATGGCAGAGGACATCTTGAGGGATGGGGACCACTGGCAATCAAGAATAAGAACCAGCAACAGGAAGGCTAAGCTTTGGGCCTGGCCTACCCTAGGGAAGGTCGGTCACCATGGCTTGGGAGAGGCTTCCTCTTCAACAAAAGCTATTAGGAAAGAAGTTCATTCTCATGCCCCAGCTTGACCCTACTTGGCAGCCCTCTTGTCAGAACCTTGGCATGAGTAGGATGTTGCTGCTGTTGAAGGCTTTCTCTCTCTCTCTTTCAGAAACGGCCCCTGGCATCCATTATCAAGGAAGTTTGTGATGGGTAGGTTGAAATGACCTCGTTTTCGACAGTGGCAGCTCCGACTGAAAGAGCACTGCCACACCTCGAGGGGAGTTCTGGGAAGGATCTCCAGTTAGGCAGGTCCCCAGCATGGGTGTCTTGGGAATCATTGTCTTGGGAAGGAAGTACAGTTGACAACAATACCCCTAAGACGTTTATACTTCTTAATTTTTTCCTTAAAGTCTAGCATTGCTCTGCTTGAGGTCCTGGTAGGATCTGAGACCCCTCCTCAGTTCTGCACACCTCCTTTTGTGGTGCTCATCTTTACAAAAGGCTGAGGCCATGATTTTTTCAACATGACAACCTAAAGCTTTGTTTTTTCCCACTGTATTCCAAATAGGCCACCCAATCCCTTGAGTAACTCTATTGAAAATTATTTATGAGCAGCTTCTGGACAAGAGAGTGGCCAAGTGGGATATACTGTTTTTCTCTTGCATAGGTGGTCGTTGCCAAACCCAGAGTATTATACCCTCCGTTACGCAGATGGTCCTCAGCTGTACATCACCGAACAGGTTAGTACAGGGAGAGGCAAAATCACTATGGGCCTTGCTTGGAAGTAAACGACCCAAGGAGACACACTATTTATCTTCACTCAGCATCCAGGTAGCTTTCATGTGTTGGGTAAAGAGTCACTCTCTGGACAGACTGGGAAGCACCAGCCCTTGTTCCTCCCTAGTGGCTGGAAAAAGGTGACTTTTACTTCGTGAGGGCCCAGGGTGCTAGAAGAGGATCTTAGAAGCTCTTTGCCAAGGAACAAGCAGGAGAAGAGGGCCCAACTGAAGAGCTTCAGTTACATCTACTATAAAAAAGACAACATTATTGTTGATTCAACTTGCTCGTACCACTTTAACATTTTATCTTAGTTACTTTTTTGTTTGTTTTTCACTACCTAGACTCGCAGTGACATTAAGAATGGGACAATCTTACAACTGGCTATCTCCCCGGTACGTATTCTTCCTTCCTTAGGAGTTTATTCATGTCACAAACAAATATGGGCACCTACCATGGGCCAGGTTATGTTCTAGAAACAAGGACTCTGGAGATGAGAAAGTCAGTCTTTTTGTATCAGGAAATAGTGCAGGAAAATAAGTCTGTCTTGGTTCTCATCACCTAGTGGGGAGTAAACAAATGCAATAGAAGGCCTGTCTCAAGGGTCTTGAGAGAAAGTTGCTTAGGGAGCTGTGGGAACTCACAAAAGGGACCACCTAACTCAGCCTGGAGATTTCCAGAAAGCCTTGCCAGAGAAGGGGTCACTTAGCTCAGATGTTAAAGGATGAGCAAGAATTAGCTTGAGAAATAAGAAAAGGAAAAGTATTCCAATCAGAGAAATCAGCATATGCCAAGGCACAGAGGTGTGCTGTGTTTGGGAAAAGCAGGAGTGCTGGGTGGCTGGAGGCTTTTAGCAAACATTGAGAAGCCAGATATTCAAGGTTCCTTGATAGCTTTGAACTCTGTCCAGAAGGAAACTAGGGACATTGAAGGATTTTAAGCAGGAAGATATTTTATGTTTAGATTTTAAGTTTTAGAAAGATCACTTGAGTGACCGTGTGGAAGATGGGCCTTAAGAAGAAGGTTGGTGGTAGTAGGAACCTTTGAAAAGGCTAAGGAGGAATGTTAAAAGCCCAGTGAAGGCAAATGGTAATGGAGATGAAAGGATGGATTTGAAGAGTATCTAGGAGGTAAGCTTTATGAGTATGGTGATATGCTGGATGTGGAAGGAAAGGGGAGAATGGAGGATGAGCCTGGTTTCTGCAAGAGCAGCCCTTAAAGGTCACTAAGGAAGCAACCAGAAGGGTAGAAAGAACACCAAGAATGTGAAGTGACTGAGGAGCTTTGGGCAGGGAGAGTGTCAAGACTGAGGAAAGTATGGTCTGCAGTTTTTAATGGGCAGAGAGATTTAGTAAACTGAGAACAAAAAAGCTGTCTAATGACTTGGGAGGTGAAGAGGACATGTGATATTCACAAAATAGTGATGTAGGGAGGCCGGGTGGCCAGACTGAAGCGGGTCAAGTAAAAGAAAGGTAAAACAGTAAGGACTTTGAGTCTACTGCTGTATCAAGAAGCTTGGTTTTAAAAGAAAACACAGAGAAGGTGATAACACGAAGGGGACATGGAGTCAAAAAGATGTGCTTTTTAAAAGCAGGTAAAGCATTCATGTGTTTCACAAATCAAAAATTTTCACAGAGATGTAGCAAAAGGTCTCCCCCCAACTCCTGCCCCCATCTGCCCAGTTCCCCACCTTTCTGACCCTTCATGGTTCTTGTTTCTATTGCAATGTTTTATGTGCCCTTAAGAATGTGTTCAGATGGAAGAGAGGAAGGTTGAAGGTGCAGGAAAGCAGGTAATCAATAGAACAGGACCTTAGTGGACCAGGAGAGGAAGGACTCAAAGCCCAGGTAGAGGGAATCACCTTGACTGCTAGGCCCATGAGGAAGACAGCCAATATGGTTGCACCTTTGGTTACATTTGTAGAAGGGCAGCCAGGAAATTAAGGGCATGGTGTCACCTCTTTTCTTGGTGCAGAGAGACTGGTTCATCTGAGAGGAGAAGAGATACGAAGTGATATCAGCCAACGTTTACTGAATGCCTGTATTTTGCTAAATACTTTGTGTAATTAAATCACCTAATCTTTACAAACATCCCACGAGATAGGTACTCTTGATAGCCGCATTCTGTAGACAAGGAAACTGAGGCTTACAGAGGTTAAATTACTTGCCACGTGTCACATAGCTAATAAAGTAGCCAGGCTCGCTCTCAGACCCAGGTCTGTCTGACTCTAGGCCCATATTCGTCCCATCATGTTCTTCTGCCTCCCCCTCTTCTCCTGAACTCTTCTCATCTTAAGGACTTCATTCTTCCCTCCTAAGCTCTGGTAATTTAATACGACAGCCTGGGAGTTACTCACTTTTATGGAAGTGCCAACACATTTCACAGACCTCTTGCACAGTGTAGTTGACTTTCCCAGAAGCACATCTCTCTGGAGCGGGAGGCAGCAGCCCAGAAATGCTGTCTCAGGAGGAAAATTGACATTTGGAGTTGGAAGTTTCTAAGTGGGATGCAGACCAGTGCTCTTCAGATTGTTCTATGCTGTGCCCTTTTCCCGTGGCGCACATTTTGTCCACTGTAGAGATAGTGAGGGCTTCTGTATCGCAGAGAGCATTGTGCTTTGAAGGGCCATCTTTGTAATAGTAAAAGAGAGGCAAAGAAAGGGGAGAGGGCCAGCAGGCCCGACTCCTTGGCAGTAGCAGGAATTGGGCTCCAGTCATTTGCTTAACACTGAGAAAAAGGAAAGAAGACAGGAGGGTTTTTGCTCTTAAGTCTCTTGCTTTCTAGTGGAGAACATTGAATTAACACCCAAAAAACAGAGAATGATGAAACAATAAATTGTGAGGCACTATATAGTAACAAGCTCAGCAGAAGGAAAGCCCAGTGAATGCTAGAGGAGGGATTTTAGCCGCAGCTTGCAGAAAAGGAGGCGGGCATCCTGCTAGGAAAAGTTCATGTGCTAGGAGGAGGTTTTGTCTTCACCAGACTGCATTTTCAAAAAATGATTGGAAAATTGTTTCTGGCTCCTTGATGTTCTTAAAGTTTCCCCAGAACTCTCACTTTGAGGAACAATCATACGGATTTTGAGAGAAAGTTTTTAAAACATTGCCAGGCTTTTCACATTTTCAGATTAAAAGGGACCTTAGAGGACATCAGATTAAATTCTTCACCCAATGCAAGAATCCCTTCTACAGCGTCTTTGACAGATGGTTGTCCAGATTCTCCTTGATTGCTCCTGGTGACAGGGAGCTTAATACCTCAAGAGAAACCTCTTCTGCTGTCTAACAGTTTTATAAATTTCATTTTTTTTTTTTATTTATTTATTTTTTGAGATGGAGTCTTGCTGTGTTGCCCAGGCTAGAGTACAGTGGCACGATCTCGGCTCACCACAGCCTCCGCCTCCTGGGTTCAAGCAATTCTCCTCCCTCAGCCTCCTGAGTAGCTGGGATTACAGGCGCATGCCACCATGCCCAGCTAATTTTTGTATTTTTAATAGACACGGGGTTTTACCATGTTAGTCAGGTTGGTCTCGAACTCCTGACCACGTGATCTGCCCACCTCGGCCTCCCAAAGTACTGGGATTACAGGTGTAAGCCACCGTGCCTGGCCAATTTTATTTTATTTTTTATTTTTTATTTATTTTATTTTTATGTTATTTTTTTTTGAGACAGAGTCTCCCTCTGTCTCCCAGGCTGGAGTGCAGTGGCACGATCTCAGCTCACTACAAGCTCCACCTCCCAGGTTCATGCCATTCTCCTGCCTCAGCCTCCCGAGTAGCTGGGACTACAAGCGCCCGCCACCACGCCCAGCTAATTTTTTTGTAGTTTTAGTAGAGACGGGGTTTCACAGTGTTAGCCAGGATAGTCTCGATCTCCTGACCTCGTGATCCGCCCGCCTCGGCCTCCCAAAGTGCTGGGATTACAGGCATGAGCCACCGTGCCCGGCCTATTTTTTATTTTTGAGAGAGAGTCTTATTTTGTTACCCAGGCTGCAGTGCAGTGGCACAGTCCTAGCTCACTGCAACCTTGAACTCCTGGGCTCAAGCAGTCTTCCCACCTCAGCCTCCTGAGTAGCTAGGACTATAGGTGTGCACCACCACACCTGGCTCATTTTAAAAATTTTTTCGTGGAGACAGGGTGTCACTCTGTTGCCCAGGTTGGTGTCTAATTCCTGGCCTCAAGCAATCCTGCCTTGACCTTTCAGAGTCATGGGATTACAGGCATGAGCCACTGCACCCAGCCAGACAGCTTTAATTAATAGAAAACCTTCTTCTATTAAACCAATATCTGTTTCTCTGTGATTTACCATCGTTAGTGGGCCTCTCAGATGTCTCTGGTCTTCCCTTGGTAGGAATTTTTTAAATCCACAGACCAAAGTGGTACAGAAAAGATATAGATAACTATAGATTGGTTTTGGCATACTAATAACTCCCTGATTGATCCCACAAACATTTATTTAGCAACTCCTAAGCAGTGTGAGAAAACTAGTTCTGCCTCAGGTTTGGATGTCCACAGAAGGGCCTCTGTGAGCTATCCACAGAGTAGTAACCTTCTCCAAGGAGCAGATGGCACATATGTTGTCCCTGGCCTCCTAGTCCCGGGCTGCACGCCAGCTGATGGAGAGGACCCAGTCATCCAACATGGAGACCCGGCTGGATGCCATGAAGGAGCTGGCCAAGCTCTCTGCCGACGTGACTTTCGCTACTGAGTTCATCAACATGGATGGCATCATTGTGCTGACAAGGCTCGTGGAAAGTGGAACCAAGCTCTTGTCCCAGTGAGTATGACTAAGGTCTCGTTCCAAGGACTTTGATAATTTACTACATCCCACAGGGCATCCTAGTCTCATTTCCCTTGAGTCAAATAAGGAGTTTTTTTAATATCACCTGCATACAGAGCAGTGTGCCAAGCACTAGAGTCCATACCGAGAGACAGAATTCCATATTGTGGTTCTAAATCGTGTAGTCTATTTGGGCTCTCACAAATAATAGTACAAAACAGTACTGTGCCAAGTGAGCAGTAAAAATAGGGGCTAGAGAAGTCAGGAGGAGAGCGGTCAGGTGGTGACAGACCTGTTAATTGCCGGAAATGATTGGTCCGATGAGGGTTAGCGAGCAGATGCTCCAGTATCTCCCAGGTATCTGTTTGTAATCATCCCCTGCTCCTCCCTCTCCAGTCACCTCCCATCCCATACAAACACACACACACACACACACACAGGCCTTCCTTTGTGTTTACCACAGGTTTCAACCTACCCATTCACCATCACCCTGCCACACTTTTGCACAGGGAGGAAGAGACCAGAACTTTGTGATACCCACAAGCATCTTCATCATACCTCAGAGTTGACATGCATGTGGTGGGCAGCTGTGCCTTATGAGCAGCAGTCAGTAAACTGGT
Organism: Macaca fascicularis; assembly: GCF_037993035.2. Classification (NCBI taxonomy): domain Eukaryota; kingdom Metazoa; phylum Chordata; class Mammalia; order Primates; family Cercopithecidae; genus Macaca; species Macaca fascicularis. Next base: position 102,439,656 of record NC_088384.1, on the reverse strand, counting down.
GCTTGGAGCCTAACCTGCCGAAGAGGGAATCAGAAATCTTCTCAGCCCATAGATCAACTATTGAAATTTTCAGCCAAATTGAGTAACTAATCAGAGATATTTGTTTTACATATTGGATCTTCCAGGTGTACTGAAGTCCTGAAGCCTTCAGCTGTCATCAGCACTCACATAGTTCTACAGTCTCCCGAGAGTGCAGGGTTAGACTGGCCTTAGTTTCTCTCTCTTTAGCCTGAGGATAATACCTTGCAGTATTATTGTGAGAAGTATTGTTAATGAGAATGCGTCTGAACATGCTTTGTAAATAGGAATATTATCTGTTAATTCTAGAGCACTGTACAGATATATAAAGGATTAAATGTATAAGGAGAAGAGAAAACATTTTAATCCTTATTCTCTACCAGCACAAGAATAAGAGCTTTGCATACATCATCATCTTGCCCTCTCTACAACCCTGCGAGGTTAACGCTGTGAGACTAATTTGATTTTACAGAGGAAGAAATTGAATTTTGAAAAGATAAAATTTGCTTGGTTAGTAAGGTGGACAGGAACTGAACCCATCTCTTGCACTCTACTGCCTCTTGGCCCAAAGGTTAACATGGCATGTACGCTTCCTTAGGTTCCCCCGACAGGTGTTGGAGTTTGACAAAGGTCCAATGTCTTCTTTGGTCTTGGGAAATAGATAAGGGATTCTGTGTCTCTGGGATGAAGCATATGGAGATAGAAGATCTAATTACCCAGCAGCACTTTTTTTCTTTTCTTTTTTTTTTTTTGCAGCGATAGATACCTGGGCTGAATCTGCTCTACATCTGGCTAGGTGTGCACACAGGCACTTACAGTTACAGTTGCATCGACTGATTTCCCATGGGGTGTTCACATTAAAATTCATCTTTTTTGTGGCTGCCCTCACACCTGTGTTTCCCAATCTGAATCCTTGTCTATTTTGTGTGTGTGTTGCACGTGTCTCAGCTACAGTGAAATGCTGGCATTCACCCTGACTGCCTTCCTAGAGCTCATGGACCATGGCATTGTCTCCTGGGACATGGTTTCAATCACCTTTATTAAGCAGGTGAGGCCTCCAATATTCTATCTTTCTTTCCTCCCTCAGCTGCCAGTTCACAGGGCTTAAGGGGAGATACAGGCAATATCGCCATTCTGGTGAGACCAGCTTTATATCCCCCGGGGCCAGATTTTTCATCCTCAAGCTCTGGTCTTCTGTGGCTTCTGAAAGATTTGCATTTTGTTATACTCTCAGGGCCTGCACTGAGATGGAACTGAACCGTCAGAACTAAATATGATCAGAGTAGAATTAGATCGTCAGTGAGACTGGGAATAAAGCCAGCCAGTCAACCAGTACTAGCCCTGAGTCTTTTGACCGACTTCCTGAGCTCTCTCTTCTCTTTGTATAAAAAAAAAAAAAAAAAAAGTACATTTCATTTGTAATTCTGCCTTCTATTTACAAATCTGCAAGGTAGCCTGTTTGGATTGTCAGACTAAGCTCAGTGGGTAAGAGGGGTGACTTCTGGTTTTACCCTCCTTTCTTTTACACAAAGGAGCAGTGTCAATTCAGAAAACTGAACTAAAACCAATGAATAATATTCTATCTGCTGCCCTAGAGCTTCACCTATCATTGGCTTAGGACATTGGGACTCCCCGACACTGGACACAAGTGAAATGACCACGTGTCAAGGATATTATAATGAGGACTGAGAAGAAGGATTAGAGGAAAAGGCTTCAAGGTCCTTTCTACCTCTCAGAAGTCTAAGTGTGTTTAGGGAGAATGTGTGTCAGTGGAGGTACATGGAGATAAAATGAGATCCCAGTATCAGTAAAATTCTCTGCTTTTGTATACCACTTTCTCAAGCTGGAACCCTTATTTTGATAAAAAGAATTAAGCTTTTAGATTCTGAAGAATCACGATTAAGTGGATACTATAATCTGAGATTAAGGTATCCATGCCAAGGGAATCCCTGGCACATTGGCCAGGGTAGCTATAAACCAGATACCACTATCCACCTAGCAACAGCTGCCCAAATGTGAAGCAGAGAGAGCTTCAAGGGCTAGCATCAGATGCTTATCTTCTATCTTTCTTGGGCCCTGAGCTTCTCAATTGATGTACCATCTCTGGGTCTAGATTGCAGGGTATGTGAGCCAGCCCATGGTGGATGTGTCAATCCTTCAGAGGTCCCTGGCCATTCTGGAGAGCATGGTCTTGAACAGCCAGAGCCTGTATCAGAAGATAGCCGAGGAAATCACCGTGGGACAGCTCATCTCACACCTCCAGGTGTGAGTAAAAGACCCTACACCTCCCTCCCTTCACTTGTATGTCTTCTTCTCTCCTCTTATTTTAAGTCTTCCAATCCTACTCTGCTTTGCTTATATTCCAAGCTGCTGATTGGCTTCTACATTCATTCATCACCTCTTCCACACTCCTGCCAGAATTTCTCCCATCATTCAGACCTGATCATGTCATGCTCCTGCCTAACATCCTCTGTAACTCTCTCTGCCCCTTAGGTTAAAATGAAGATTTTCCCAGTCTTCCCATACTACCCTGGTACCAGGCAAAATTACATGCTTTCTCCCACATGGGCCCAATAGTCTCTGTTTGTACCTATGATAATTGGATAAAATACTGGATTTTTATTATCTGTTGCCCATTTTGAACATAGAGCCCCCTGGAAACAGACCAATCGTTGTATCCCCTGTTTTGATTTAAGTAGAGGCTCAATTAGTACTTGTTGAATGAATGCTCACTGAACTGATGATGCGCTGTGGGTGATTTGTAAGAAGTATCACACAGGGCGTGAGTTTGGAATATCAGTTCAAATCCAGGCTCTTGTGCATACTGGGTCACTGCCATCAGCAAGTAACCTAGTCTCTTCTGGCCTCAGTTTCTTCATCTCTAGAATAGGTTAATCATCTTCACCTCTCACCCTGTGACGATCAAAGGAGATTTTTAAAAGGTCCAGCATAGTGGCCAGTATGGGTTAGGTATTCAGTAAATTCAGGGACTTTTTTCCTTTGTTTGTTAGGACTCTTATCACATCCTAAAACATTTTGCCAGATATTGAGACCATATGACAAATGAACCTATTGGAGTAATGTTTCTCCCATCTCCGTTGTTTTTACTTCACTTCCAACCAACCTACACCATGTAAGGAAGCTGGACTTTGCAAAACAGCAGTGGCACTCCTGCTGATTCTCTTCTGACTGTTGCTCACTTCTGTCTTTTTGGACATTGTCAGAATGTTGCCAGAATCCCCCACCAGTTCAAGGGGAAGTCATAGCTCCCAGATTTGGGAGTTTATAGTGGCCCTGTCTTCGCTCAGCTATGCTCCCAACTTGCTTCTCCCCACTAATCCAAGTAAACAGAAAGCACAATTATTTCTTTGCAACTCTGATTTCTCCTTATCACTTTTTTTTTTTTGAGACGGAGTCTCGAGTCTCGCTGTCACCCAGGCTGGAGTGCAGTGGTCGGATCTCAGCTCACTGCAAGCTCTGCCTCCCGGGTTCACGCCATTCTCCTGCCTCAGCCTCCTGAGTAGCTGGGACTACAGGCGCCCGCCACCTCGCCCGGCTAATTTTTTTTTGTATTTTTAGTAGAGACGGGATTTCACCGTGTTAGCCAGGGTGGTCTCGATCACCTGACCTCGTGATCTGCCCGTCTCAGCCTCCCAAAGTGCTGGGATTACAGGCTTGAGCCACTGCGCCCGGCCTCTCCTTGTCACTTTTAAGGAATTTTCAGCCTCAGCTTTCTTTGCTTTTCTTTTTTGAGACAGGCTCTCACTCTGTCGCCCAGGCTGGAGCACAGTGGCATGATCATAACTCACTGCAGGCTCAGGCGATCCTCCCCATCTCAGCCTCCCGAGTAGCTGGAATCACAGGCACACTCCATCACACCTGGCTAGTTTTTTTTTTTTCATTTTTGTAGAGACAAGGTCTTGCCGTGTTGTCCAGACTGGTCTCAAACTGTTGGGCTCAAGCAGTCCTCCCACCCCAGCCTCCTGAGTAGCTGGGACTACAGGTGTGAGCCACCATGCTTGGTCTAGCCTCAGCTTTCATACCCAGTGAGCCACCAAGGTTGATTAAGGTGAGAGGGACATTATAAACTCCAGATAGAGAATTCTGATCTTCCTGTAACCTCACATCTACCTCGCTGTTTTTTTTTGTCTCTGAATTCAAGTGGCCCCAGTTGCCTCCCGAGGGATGATAGGGGAACATGGCGTTTCATAGGGGCCAATCATGAATACTTTCAGCCCACAGCTGTTACCAGAACTTGTATTTGGGCTGAGGAACACTTAGTGCCCTCTGTTAGACTCCCTGGGTACCATGTGACTAACCAGGAAGCCTGTCAGACCCTCTGGAAAGACAGCCACAGAATGCACCCAAGACATGGCAGGTGGAGATGTCAAGTACCAGGATTGTAAGATTCCAGAGAATGATTGTAGTTATTTTGTTTGTTCATAATAAAAGAAGTTTACAGTCAAAGACTTTAAAAATACAGAAAAACCCAAAAAGTAAATTATTTGCCCATTATTTCACCTCCAGACATACCCACTGTTAAACATTAAATTGAATGTCCCTTCAGTATTTTTAACAAAATCGGGATCTCATTATATATACTATGTGGACCTTGTTTTTTTTAGCTGAATAATATATCTTGAACATTTCTCCATGTCAAAGATTTTTCTAAAAGGGTAGTTCTGAGTCTTTTTTGAAACCTAGACACCTTTGAAAATCTGGTAACAAGTATGTACTCTCACCAGTTTGGAAAAAAATACCACTTAGTTAGCAAACTGAATAGAACAATTTCTGTATCATTCCTGGAGTTCACAAACACTCTAAGCCCATCCCTGAATCCCAGGTTGAGAATCTTGACCCTAAAACATGACTTTTAATAACTACTTAAGATTCTCATATGTATAAACAGTTAGCTAATGTGATCATTTGGATTACTTCCCATTGTTTTTTAAGTAGTACTTTAATGAAACGCCTTATCAGTAAATCTTGCACAGCTCTCTGATTACTGTCTTAGGATAAATTCCTATTAGTGAAATTGCTGGGTCAAGAGCATGATCACTTTGCTTATAATCTGTGAGTGATTGTTTTAAACCATCTCTAAGCATCATCTTGCTGTTCAGTCTTCTAATCTCCCTCTGCCTTCTTTCTCCATTGACACAGCTCCAACCAGGAGATTCAGACCTACGCCATTGCACTGATTAATGCACTCTTTCTGAAGGCTCCTGAAGACAAGAGACAGGTCTGTGGCTGCCTTTTCATATTTTTCATCTGGGCTTTTCTGAGAGAATTCTCACCCCATGTACTCTTTGCTGTGCAGGAAGCACAAATCCAGCCATTTTCCCAAGAGTCCTTCTTCCTAGCCATCTGGTCTGGAGCCCAGCAGGGTGGCTTTGCTAAGGAAGACCCAGGGAAGAACTATGAGGGGAAACCAGCTGGGTCTTAGATGAGAGCAGGGCCCTTCAAACTTTTTCCTCTAAAGGGCCAGAGAATAAATATGTTTGACTTTATGGGCCATACTCAACCTTGCCATTGTAGCCAAAAGCAGCCTCAGCCAGTAGGTAAATGAATGGGTATGGCTGTCTTCCAATAAAATCTTATTTACAAAAACAGGCAACAAGCCTAATATGGCCATAGTTTGCCAAGTCTTGGGTTACAGGATCAAGAATAAGGAAGAGGAGACCCTGTGGGTAAAGGGGTCCAATATGAATGGGACTTTGCACTAAGTTTTATGTTTAAAGGTTCTCTGGATGCAGATTCTAAACATCTTCCTTCCCCTGTTCATTGACTGTGACATTATGTAGATAGCTCTGCCTCTGTGAACCTTAGTTTCCTCACCTGTCATATGGGAGCAACAACGTCTGCCTTGTTTACCTCACAAGGATGTCTGAGGAAAAACAAGATCCCTGTTTCACAAATGAGGAAACTAAGAATCAGCTAGGTGGTGGAACAAGCACTGACCTAAGAGTCAAGGGGCCTGGACCAAGTATTCTCCCTGCTGCTGGCTGGGCAAGTGTTTGTAACCTCTTTGGGTCTCGGTTTCTCTTTCTGTAAAATGAAGGGGCCAGTTTAAATGATCTCTGACAGCCCTGCCAACACTAACATTCTAGATTTTGCTGAGAAAAGCCTAAGTGGTGTTAAAAGTAAGACATTTTCGTTTTCTGACAATCTCATGGGCTCAGTAAGATGAAATCCAAGTGGGATCATGTATGTACCTAGCCCTTGGTAGATTCTAGAGGGAAGACCAGAAGCATCTGTGGTTCTGTCTGTCCTTGTCTTTCTTGGATGGCTTGGCTCTGTTAATCTGCCTTCCCGGTCCTTGTTTGAATGTAAGCTGAAAGCTCATTCTGTCTGCTTCTCTCTGTGCTTTTGCTTTCTGCCGGCAGGACAAGCACCTTAATCCTCTAGACCTGCCTGTCACTGTAAGTAGCACCGCCATGTGGAAAGGGCCCCGGCTCTTCCAGGTGGGGAAGTCAAAGCTGGGCAAGAAGCTCATAGTCTGATCTAGATGTTCAGGGCATGCCAAGACCCAGGGAAAGGTTGTGTGCCGTGAATCTCCTTTGTCAGGACACTTAGGGAAGTACTGCAGATTAGAGTCACAGAAAGGATTAAGGGGGTACCTGCCCCAGGGAGTGTGGCCCCAGCCTTCCTTTATAACTTGCCTTTGCATGGGTCTGTGGTTCAACTAGGGAAGACCAGACTCAGAAACAGCTTGTGACTTTGATCTAGACAATACCATGGATGCGTCACCTTCTTACTTGCTTTAGTGGAAGAGAAAAGGTATCCATGCCCTTTTTGGACTCTTACTAGACCGTAGGAATCTGAAAAGGTTTAGACAATCGACAAAAGGGAATTTGGATGCTCATTTCTTCGTTATAGGGAGCTTTAGAGAGGTCAGCTTTGCGAGGAGATGAAAGGGGATAAATGCCTCCCCCTGACACCACAGAGAAGCTTTTGGTCTAAGACCTTTATATTCTAGCTGCAGACCACTGTCAATTACCCACTTTGTGAGTTGTCCACAGCAAGATTTAATCTCAGTCGACTTCCTATAGTTACCAAAGAAGTTTCTAGGCCACTGTCCTCCTCTGCTAGCCAGTATGTATTCAGTGAATGCAAAGTAAAATTAATTTAATGTTCCTGGCAGCATCAGCCATTTGGAATATGGCTAGAAATCCAGAAGTGTGAGAGAGGGGCCTTTAAGCTCTGAGAAAAATGACACAGAGCTCACAGATACTACTCCATAGGAGAGGTGTGACAGCTCCCTCAGGCCCACTGATTTAGGATTCTCTATAAAATTAAATGAAAGCAGCAGTTTAGAAAATGAAGTCATAGTAATTAACATTAGGAAGAAGTGATGGTAGACACTGGAAGGAGTAGACAAGAATTATGAAAAGCTGCCAGAAAAATTAAAGGCATTGTAATCTGGGACCATTTTGTTTATGGGAAAATAGCTTCACATCTCAATAGCTCCTCAGGGTATCACAGTGTCACAAACACAATACAGAATAATCACTGTTGTTCTTTTTGATGAAGCTGACTCCTTAGCAGTGATTAAATTATCACTGTAGTCACTTCAGAAGTAAAGATATATATATATATAAAAAATATAGCTTTAAAAGATTTGCATAAGAATGGTTAAAATAATGGTTCTGAGAGAACCGTTAAAGCTTTGCTCCCTGGAAGATTCATTTATGTAGGATACTTGATTTCCGGGGGGGGGGGGGTGCTAAATAAATAAATAAAGCATAACTATCAAAATCTGGATCAAATATTATAAAAAAGGTGAGCCTGTTATAAAAAATTACCCAAAACACCGGACCTATTGTTCTCTAATCCAGTTAGAACTGAATCCTAGACTACTTACTGTTGTAGAGTGTCCAGGCCCCAGCCGTCTGCTGTAGGGTGGGAGGGGGTTGCTGGACCAAAGCTCTTCCAAAGTTTGGAGTCAGTGCTTCACTAGAGTTCCTTCTAGCCTTAGCGGTGGAGTCTGCCTGGCATGATGCATGTGGCTTGGAAACCATCACGCTGCTGTGTGTCCACGTGCAATGTCCTTGTGACACAAGTGTCTCATCTTCAAGCAGTCCACATCTCTCTTTGAAGACAGTGCAGTTGATTGTGCCATTAGGAAGGGAAATCCTATTTGAATTAATTTGCACTCACAGAAATAGGGAATGTTTCAGAGTGTGAAATACATTTCATGGTCAGTGGATTGTCATTCATTCACCCACTTTTCATTTGGGAGGAAAAAAATTTAAGAAAGCCAAAAAGGCTCAGAATTACGACATCACCTTCCTCTCGAAGTAGTCACAGGTATGTGCCTGCCACCCTGCCTTATATTTGCTTATTTTCCTCCATAGGATATGGCCAATGCATTTGCACAGAAGCATCTCCGGTCTATAATCCTGAATGTGAGTTCCCAGAACACGGTGTATTTTGCTACTATTTTGTTACTATTAATCGCAATTATTACTGTTATTGTTATTATATTATTATTGAAATTATTAATGAGTGAGGAGGACACACAGAGGAACCTTATCAATAAGTAAATACCTCTCGAACCGTAGAGCTTTTTCCTGTGATCCTCTGTGAGCAGAGTTGCCTCTAGGCGGCCATCTCACCAGCAATTGCAGTGACTCCAGAGAGGGACCAAGGCCAGCTCTACTGTTTGTTGCCCTGCAACTCCAGAATTTTTATCCAGAGGGAATATGTTTAAAAAGGCACAAACAGGGAAAATAACTCATCCAGCTGACACTGATTAAAAACCTGAATTGTGGCCGGGCGCGGTGGCTCAAGCCTGTAATCCCAGCACTTTGGGAGGCCGAGACGGGCGGATCACGAGGTCAGGAGATCGAGACCATCCTGGCTAACACGGTGAAACCCCGTCTCTACTAAAAAATGCAAAAAACTAGCCGGGCGAGGTGGCGGGCGCCTGTAGTCCCAGCTACTTGGGAGGCTGAGGCAGGAGAATGGCATAAACCCGGGAGGCAGAGCTTGCAGTGAGCTGAGATCCGGCCACTGCACTCCAGCCGGGGCGACAGAGCCAGACTCCGTCCCAAAAAAAAAAAAAAACAAAAAAAACCTGACTTGTGTATGGCACTGACAGGACTAAGTAAGCAAGTGTATTTGCTCTCAAAGACCTTCTGGCCCAGTAGGAAAGACTAGTGATCATAGTGCAGTGTGATCCCGGTTTGTGGTCTAGGAAAGGATGGAGGAGGAGCAGTGAGTTCTGCCTTGAAGAAGAGTGTTTCCGGAAACTTTTAGAGGAATGTCTTCAGGTGAGCCTTGGAGGATGAGTAGGCAGACCGAGAATAACAGAAATTTCAGCCAGAGGGTAGCCAGAACCCAGAAGGAGGGTGTGATTAGGCACAGAGCAAGGAGCAAGTGGGTGAGGAGGCTAGAGAGGTAGCGAGGACCAGATCAGGAAAGGTTAGTCTCATTCCTAAGGACAGCTGAGGGCATATAATTAAGCTGGTGAAATAACCAGACCAGATTTGCATTTTAGAAAGAGCACATGAAAGACATGTATTTGCTAAGGGGTGCCTGAGGGAGGAGAGCAGAGCAGGAGTTGGCAGGGGGATCTGGAAAGAAGTGTAAATCCCTGTTACCACCTGTAGGGTGGAGTAGGGCCGATGTTGGGAGGTGAGGCCGGTCGGAGTGGAGGAGGAGAGCCAAGGATCTGAATTAAAAGGAGGCAACTTTGGTCAGGTGTGGTGGTTCACACCTGTAATCCCAGCACTTTGGGAGGCCGAGGCGGGTGGATTGCCTGAGGTCAGGAGTTCAAGACCAGCCTGACCAACATGGTGAAACCTGGTCTCTACTAAAAATACAAAAATTAGCTGGGCGTGGTGGCAGGTGCCTGTAATCCCAGCTACTCAGGAGGCTAAGGCAGGAGAATCGCTTGAACCCGGGAGGTGGAGGTTGCAGTGAGCCGAGATGGGGCCGTTGCACTCTAGCCTGGGCAACAAGAGCGAAACTCCGTCTCAAAAAACAAGTAGGCAACTTTATCAATTGTCAGAAACAAGGGAAACCTGGGAGACCACAGTGAAGGGAATAAAATGAAAAATTAGAAGTCAAGTGTAAGACTTAAGCTAAACATGGACTTTGGAGTCTGCCATTTTTCAATCTTTGATCTTGAGCATTTCACATAACTTCTCTGGACTTCAGTTTGCTCATCTGGATATGAGGACTAAGTGAGGTAATGTACATACCACGCCTAGCAGGGTGTCTGGCACTCAGTAGGCACTCTGCTCATATTGGCAGAACAGGATGCAGAGGTGACAGGATTGAAGAAGTAAGCTCTGAGCACTTGTGAAGCTGAGCAGTCAGCTGCTCTAAACATGCAGAGTCTGCCAGACTTCACCTTGCAGAACCAGCTTCTCCCTGCTGGCTGCTTCCCTGGTCACACCCAGCTACCAACCTGGCAGGAGGGGCCCCAAGCCCACAGGAGTACACAGGTTCCCACACATTCCTGTCTACACTCCTCAGCAGCTGTCCTGGTCACCCTCTTCTGCATGTGTGGGGATGAGAGTGCCCTTCTGAGGGAAATTTAATTATATTTGAGACTTAAAATTTAATCGTGTTAGAAGTTCAACTCATTTCTGGACAAACCTTGTGAACAAGTAAAGATTTCACTATAGAAGGCAGTTCAGCTTCAGGACTCAGGACTTAAGTGGCCTGGCAGGAAATGGCTAATGCATGGTCTAATGCATGGTCACTGCAGTCCAGAGACTTCACTGAGTCAAGCCAGAGAACTAAGACACTGAGATACTTGACAGTCAAGTGAGACTTCAGGTAAAACCTCAAACTGTCACTCATCAAACTGGAGCTGTACTTCTTTAAGCCATTGATGCTAGGATAATTAATTACCTTCCTGCCCTGATGTTTCTTAAGTTTGAGAAAGAGGATTAAAGAGAATGATTTCCACCTCTATTCAAAGCTGTTTTATAAATTAGGGAGAAAAGTGAAGAGAGAGGAATAGGATAGACAGGGAGATAGAGGGAACAGTAGAGAAGAAAAGCCTCAGAGTGAGGCAAAGGAAGAGGTATGGAGGGGAAAAGAAGTGGCGATGGCAGTGAAGAACCCCTGGCCATAAGAGAAACTGGGGGGAGTGGGAAGGAAGGGAAGTTACGGGGCAGGGGGCACAGAGCAGAGAACAAGAGAGTAAGGCTGGGGAGATGAAAGAAACAGTGAGACTTAGCTAAGAAGAGCGATCTCACGCTTAAGAGACAGAGGGCGTGCCTGTGACAGGGCAGGAGCTAGAGGACAGGACATGGTCACCGATTCAGAGGGAGGGAGGGATGCAGGCAGAGGCCTAACTCCAGCATGTTAGCACATGCTATGGAAGTGCTGTCCACAATGGTGGCCACTAGTCATGTGTGGTACTTTAAATAAGTCTGTTGTGACTGAGGACCTAATTTGTAATTTTAATTTCATTTTAATTTAAATATCCATATGTGGCTCATGGCTGCTGTATTAGGAAGTGTAGATCTAGAGAAACAGCTAGAAAAAGGAGAGACCACTGGAGTCACAGTAGGGGAAGAGGTCTAGAGCAGGACCATCCAGTGGACACAGAACCCAAACCATGCACATGATTTTAAACGTTTTAGTAGCAGCATGAAAAAGGAATAGGGAAATTCAGTTCAGTAATATATTTTTTTGAACCCATGATATCCAAAACGTTACCATTTCAACAAGTAATAAATGTGAAATATTACTAATAAGACATTTTACATTTTCTTTTTTCCTACTAAGGCTTCAAGATCTGGTATGCATTTACACTCACAGCACCTCTCAGTTTGGCCTAACCACATTTCATGGGCCTGGTGGCTACCAAACTGGACCTCACAGGTCTAAAGAGATTGATCTAGAGTCAGAGCAAACTCTAGGGAGAGCTGATCCAAAGTTAGAGGAAGCTTTAAAAAGATACTGAGTCAGATACCTGCCTAAAGTCAGAGTGCTCCAGAGCATTGCTATTCAGTAGAACTCTGTTAATGGAAGTGTTCCATATCTGCATCGCTGTAGCCGCAGCCACGGTGACTACTGAGCACTTAAAATGTGGCTGGTGCAACTAAGGAACCAAATTTTCAACTTAAATTTGTTTTAACTGATTTAAATGCAAATAGCCGCATATGGCTAGTGGCTGCTATACTGGACAGCACAGCCCTAAAGACAGGGCTACTGAGTAGGGAAATTGAAGGACATAGTGGTGGTACATGTGGGAAATGGGGGAGAGTCTCATTTCGGCAAGAAAGAACCAAGAGGGACAGGATTCATGATGGTGGGTGAGACAGGGAGAGTGAGAAATACAAGGGAGCAAGAAGGGAAGCACGATATTGTGGGAGTGAGAACAGGATAGTGAGAGACAGGAACATAATCAAGGGTTGATCAGCTAGGACAGACAGAGGGAGACACAGCATGCGAAAGAAAGACAGAGACAGAACATGAGATAGGACCAGGGGACCTAAAGTGGGGGGTAGGCATCAGAGGGACAAAGGAGGAGGTGATGGACCCTTAGGGGAATGTGGGGGCACAGAGACAGTGGGGAGGGAGAGTCAGGAGGGAGAGGGACATGGTGTGGGCGGCACAGGGAGCAGGGACAGAGTGATAGGAGAGCGGAGAGGACAAGCAAAAGGAAGGAAGGAGAGAGGGCCGTGGGAGGGAGCTGGTGGGAGAGTGAACTGTTCCTCCTTTGTGTAGCTATCTCAGTATCACTGAAAGAAAATGGCCTTTCCCAAAGCCTCTCTGCTTAGTGAAGCCATCCAAAACATTTTATTTTTCTAAGGGAAAAACAACTCTGCCTCCATGCACACCATCTACTGTTTTGCATTTAGTAGGCCTGTGAAGTGCCTGATTGGAGGAAGGTCCAGCCGCCAATGTTCTGTATCATAGCCTCCCCCATTTCTGGTGTGGTTGGGTATAGCCCCTGCCTTCACTCTACTTGCCCTGCCCAGGGGAATGCAGAGGAAGGGATGGTGCCTTTCAGGCCTGCAGTGAGTCATCTCTGCCTGAACCAAGCCCATTCATGCTCCTATCGCCTTCTAGAATATGAAGTCCTCGTGTGTTGGAGGAAAGTTCTGTTCCCTTCCCAAGCATTCATTCCTTTTCCTTAGCATGGATGTGACCCTTCATTAAAAGAGATCAGTTCAGTCCCCTGCTCCCTACCTGTGCTTTTTCTAGCATGTGATCCGAGGGAACCGCCCCATCAAAACTGAGATGGCCCATCAGCTGTATGTCCTTCAAGTCCTAACCTTTAACCTTCTGGAAGAAAGGATGATGACCAAGATGGACCCCAATGACCAGGTAGGTGCTAAGTGGGGCAGCTGTTTTCTCATGGCTGTGGTGCAGTCCAGCCTTAGTCTGTGTGCCAGGCACTGTGCTTGGTCTTTGTCTGCAGAAGTAGTTTGCATCTGCCCTAGAAAATCTAGCATGATCTGTACCATGAGCCAAGCCCATTTCTGTCCTGCTGTGGTAGAGGTGATGCCTCCTAAGGGACTGATTGGGGCCAGAGTTTGACCCGGAAAAGCCTGACCCACTGTTTTTTTTCCTTGCTCCCTTGGTTAGCTGATTTACCTGCTGACTGTCTGTTTCACCTCACAGGCTCAAAGAGACATCATATTTGAACTGAGGAGGATTGCATTTGACGCAGAGTCTGATCCTAGCAATGTCCCTGGGAGTGGGACGGAAAAACGCAAAGCCATGTACACCAAGGACTACAAAATGCTGGGATTTACTGTAAGTACCTCAGGGCATAGACGGTTGTAGGCCCTCCCCCTTGATGGGAAGTCAGTGGTGCCACCCAGCCAGAGCCCTGACAAGCAACCCCATGGTGACCCTGGAATAGATGACAGTTAGGAAGCTGGTGGGACTTTAATGTTTGCTTTGCTTTGTTGATGGTGAGTCTGAGTTTATGTGCAAAGTTTGGCCCTGTGAAACGAATCCATCTGTAGGGAGGTTGGGGTCAGCTAGAGTGGGTAGAGAGGGGACCTGTCCTCCTACCCAAACTGCTAGGTTCTTTGCAAAGCTAGTGTGAATATTTTGTGATAGAGTAAGGGCTTGAGGATGGAGTTAACCGAAAGAAGTATTTCTTGCATACCTACTTGGTGTGCAGCATCATGCGAAGTAGGTTCCGGGATGCATGGTGAGGCGGCTACCATCCAGCACTCAAGAGCTCACAGTTCAGTGGTGGTGATGGCTGTGAAAAGAGCTAGGACAGAGGTGGGTGCTGAATGGTAGCAGCATCAAGAGGAGAGGTGAGAGGGCATCCCCTCAGGTCCCTGCACACAGGGAGACTACTACATCTCAAATTGTGTGTCTTTATTTCTCTAGAACCACATCAATCCAGCCATGGACTTTACCCAGACTCCTCCTGGAATGCTGGCCTTGGACAACATGCTGTACTTGGCTAAAGTCCACCAGGACACCTACATCCGGGTAAAGGCAGGGGAGCTGGCCTCAGTCCTGGTGCCACATCTCCTGCCTTCCTCCCTCATCTCCCTAATCCTCCCTTTCTCTTCTCCTGACAGATTGTCTTGGAGAACAGCAGCCGGGAAGACAAACATGAATGCCCCTTTGGCCGCAGTGCCATTGAGCTCACCAAAATGCTCTGTGAAATCCTACAGGTTGGGGAACTACGTAAGTCTCTGCAGCTCCCTCTTCTTCAGCCATTCCTTGTCATCAAGAGCTCAGTGAGACTGGAAATTATTATAAACAGTTAAATGTCAGTGGGGCCGGGCGTGGTGGTTCACACCTATAATCTCAGCACTCTGGGAGGCTGAGACAGGAGGATCACTTGAGCCCAGGAGTCCAAAACCAGCCTGGGCAACATAGTGAGACCCCTGTCTCTAAAAAAAAAAAAAAAAAAAAAAAAAAAAATCAAAAAATTAGCCAGCTGGTAGTGCATGCCTCTAGTCCCAACTACTTGGGAAACTGAGGCAGGAGGATCGCTTGTGTCAGGAGGTCAAGGCTATAGTGAGCATAGTCGTGCTACTGCATTCCAGCCTGGGTGACAGAGTGAGACTCTATCTAAAAAAAAAAAAAAAAAAAATTGTCAGTGGGACTAGACAACCTTAGGTGGGTTTTTAATTTTGTTTTTTTTGTTTTAAATCACTGCATCAGCTGATAATTTCCATCTTATCCTTGTTTATGGGAATCATGGTTGTTGCTCTGTTTGAGCTGGCAATTTGAATCATATTCCAAAGCTACCCCAAGCCTGTAGGTAAGGGCTGGCTGAGTCTATAACAGGGTAGAGGGAGGGCAAGAAAATGCACCCTGGAGAAGAAAGCTAAGGAAGTGAGAAACGCCCATCCCACACTCCCCATTAGCTGGGCTCCTTGGTCTGCTGTTGTTCCTCAGGACTTTGGTGCAAAGTTTCCGGACATGAGCTCCCAGGCCCTTGTGGACAGAGGCTTCATCTTCTCCCTGTTTTTTCACTTCCACAGCAAATGAAGGACGCAACGACTACCACCCGATGTTCTTTACCCATGACCGAGCCTTTGAAGAGCTCTTTGGAATCTGCATCCAGCTGTTGAACAAGACCTGGAAGGAGATGAGGGCAACAGCAGAGGACTTCAACAAGGTCAGTGTCTCCAGGCTGCTCTGAGGCCCACGGGAGGAGACCATCACACGACAGCCTCTGACAGCTGGCTGGCACCTGGAGAATCCCTGAGCTGGAAAAGCAGCTTGGTCTGCAGAGCTGAGTCACAAGACTGAGGCATTGGAGAGCTCAGCCCCATCTGGTTGTTGCTCCCTCTGTGATCTTGAGCTTGTCTTCCACTTGGTGCCTTAGGCCCTCATTTGTCCATTGAAGTTAGCACCTGTCCCTCCGGTCCTCCATAGAGGTCAGGAGGATAAGCACAGAAGACTCACTGGTTTATTGAGTGCTTACTCTGCAGGCACTGCTGTAGTTTTGTGAACTGGGAATGTTAGCAGAGAGAAGAGTGGACACCCTGGGTACTTAATCGATTGTTATCCCTCGGTGCTTTCAGTTCCCACTCTATGCAGAGCACTGTTGTGCCAGGCCCTCAAAAGCTGATCATTTAGGGGTTGAGTGTTTTGAAGTTGATCATCTCATTATAAAAAATGTGGAAAGTATAAAGAATAAAAAATTACCTGTATTTACACCATCCAGTGACAAACATTTTTGTTTTCCTCTAGTCTTTTTTTTTGCCTATGGGTTTTTCCTTCATTACCAAGATCATACGGCACATGCAGTGTGGTATCCTGTTGTTTTCTTTAACAGTTGTTTTAAGGGGACCAGTGCATTTTTTAAAATCACCACAGCGTGCCAGGCACTGTGTCTGCCTTTTATGTGGTGTTTCATATTCTTTTTTTTTTTTTCCCAAGACCTAGTTTCACTCTTGTCACCCAGGCTGGAGTGCAGTGGCACTCTCTCGGCTCACTGCAATCTCCACCTCCAAGGTTCAAGTGATCCTCCTACCTCAGCCTCCTGAGTAGCTGGGACTACAGGCATGAGCCACCACACTTGGCTAATTTTTGTATTTTTAGTAGAGACGGGGTTTTAACATGTTGGCCAGGCTGGTCTCAAACTCCTGACCTCAGGTGATCTGCCTGCCTCTGCCTCCCAAAGTGCTGGGACTATAGGCATGAGCTACTGCAACCAGCTGGTATCTCATATTCTTTATGACAACACCTATCAGGAGATGTGTCTTCCTTTCTCTTGGTTTAGAGATGAGTAGATCACACCTAAGGATGTTAAGTGACTTGCTGAAGGGACAGAGTCAAGATGCGAACCCATTTCTTTCTGACTACAAAAATCCATGCTCATTTCCCCACACCATTGACCAATTGAAATATATGGGAAATAAAGCATCTATCGGTGTCAGTCATGTGACCTGAATAACCTTAGATGGTTATTCATTCTTAGATGAAGGTATACCTATTTCACCCAGCAGATGTCTGTAGTGCCTGCCCTGCTCAAGACTCTGGGGTAGGAAAGAGCCTTGGTGCTCCATAATAGGCCTGTCCATTTCTCAAGAATAATGGTGTGAGTTGGCTGGGTTCTTCTTCTCTTAGGTTATGCAAGTCGTCCGAGAGCAAATCACTCGAGCTTTGCCATCCAAACCCAACTCTTTGGATCAGTTCAAGAGCAAACTGCGTAGCCTGAGTTACTCTGAGATTCTACGACTGCGCCAGTCTGAGAGGATGAGTCAGGATGACTTCCAGTCCCCACCAATTGTGTAAGCTCCATTTCAGGGGAGGCTGGCAGGGGAGGTGGCTGCCAGCTCTGCTTTCCTTCCAGAGCTCCACTGTCCCCATGACCTTCCGCTCACTCCAGTGTGTGTCTGCCCCAGGGAGCTGAGGGAGAAGATCCAGCCCGAGATCCTTGAGCTGATCAAGCAACAGCGCCTGAACCGGCTCTGTGAGGGCAGCAGCTTCCGAAAGATTGGGAACCGCCGAAGGCAAGGTGAGAGGAGACAGGGCAATCCTTGCTGCCAGAAAGAGCCTGCCTGGATGGCCCCTTTTGTGCCCAGGCCTTTCCCAGTACTGTCGTTGCTCACCTGTTTGGTTTCCCTTGTGTTCCAGAACGGTTCTGGTACTGCCGGTTGGCACTGAACCACAAGGTCCTTCACTATGGTGACTTGGATGACAACCCACAAGGGGAGGTGACATTCGAATCCCTGCAAGAGAAAAGTAGGTTCACTTCTCTGTTGATGTGTCATGGTCACTGGACTTGTCAGGAGACAGGAGTTCTAGTCCGGG